>NC_060915.1:9469900-10091657 GCF_021234035.1 Daphnia pulicaria
GATGAGTTGTCGACAACTCCTCGCTGCGCGCTACTTGAACAGCTACAAACCTACAAGCAAAGTCTCTTGTAATAATAAAAACATTTCGACGAAATGCAAGTGAATCACGACGCTTGTGTGTGTTTGACTAGTCGTGCCTTATTTCCAGATGATGTTAGAAATAAAAAAAAGAAACGCTATCCTTTGATTCTTCCCAGTCACATAATTTCTGTTTATTTGATAGTTAATTCTTGATGGCAAGAGTTTTCGGTTGGTTAGAGTGTGGTGAAGACGAGGTGAAGGCTGGCGGGCCCAATATGGAAAGGAATTAGGGAACCGGTGACAACTTTGAAAACGGGGAAAAATGGGACCTCGTTGCGGTTGTGTTATTCAGCTCCTCTTCAATTCAGCCCGTCCCTGTCCCCAAAAGAACTTGTTTATTTTTTATTAATTCCGTGTATTTTTCTTTTTTCTGTTTAAATTTTCTGTTTTAATGATTTGTGTGTCCTGGGTGGTTCATCTTTTTCTCTATGGAGAATCGTCAAGTTCGTATGTAAAAATACATAGGAAGAGATTACGGACATCAGAAACTCAGTCGAGCAACGGCCAATTGTTCGGCGTGAAAAAAATCCAAGTCAGCTCACGTCGTATAATGCTGGAAAACGGGCCGTTCAAGTTGGCCAGGCACACACGCTCACGACCGGACAACTGACCAGATACAAAAAAAAATTGACATTTTATTTCATTTTATTTTTCTTTTTGTCTTGTGGCTTAATAATTCGCGTGCCACCACTACCACCACCACCACCAACCGCCACCAGTTGATACGCCCAGTCAGTGGCGTTGCGTAGATCATCTGCAAGGCGTTCCTAACTTATTTTTGTTTTCCCCTTCCTACCCATTCCAGTCTGTAGAGGTATTTAACCAGAATTCACGGGAATTGCGCACGGCAACGGAGGCAGAAGAAAAATGATCGTTTTGGTTGCTGCTGACTTTCTTCCGGGGTATGCGGCGGCTCTGTTGTTTTCGGCAAGGAAAAAGCGGAGCATCACATAACAGCAGCCAGAGGAGTTCATTTGCCGAGAGAAAGATAGGATCTAACTATTCGTGTTTCGGTTCCGCATTGTCAAGTTTTCCGAGGGGATTTTTCATCATGTAGCCCCTAGACCAGTCGGCGTGCTGGCATCGCAATTGTATTCTTGTGCTCATCATCATCGTTGACTTGGTCGCTGCTATTTCCTTCATAGCTGGGCGGGGGAGACGAGGGAGAGAAAAATGACTTGAAACAACAAAGAACTCGACTCGAAAAGTTGCTGCTGGAAAAAGATCAAATTGTGTTTGGTATACGCCGAGAAGAAGAGAAAACGAAAACAAACTCACGACTAATCATTTAATGGGAGGAGATGAGACCCCAAAAGAGTTGGGTAGAGGGAGGTTCGTCCCGCGGGAGTGGTCCCGAAAAAGAAAAAAATCCCAAAAAAAGAAAAGATGAAAATAGGAGGTGAATCGATGCAGAAAGAATGCTGGTGGAAAGTATTTGCACCAGTCGGGGTAGGTGAGTGTTTTAATGATAAGCAAGTTATTTTGCTTTTATTGTTTGTCTCTTTTATTTTATTTTATTTTTTTTTTCTACCTTGGAAAAGTGGACCGCGCGATGTTGTTGCGCACGTCGCCCATTCAGTACCGATGGGGAATTGTATTGGGTTTGACGGGATGTGACGGCATCCATTCTTTTGGGCGATTGTCTATTGAGATATTGTTGGAAGACGACCCGAATTTCGGATTCTTCTTTTTCTATCCTGTAGAGAGGGAAAACTGAAAAATTGTTGTTTTCTTTCGTATGACGTGGGGTGGAAGAAACCTTCGGAAAACACATTCAACGGAATGTAATGTGATATTAGGGTCCCCAACTCTTGGCATATCCTCGATTTCTTTTCTTTTTCTCACTCTCACACTCCCATTATCATTAGGGTTTTCTTCATTCATCCCACTCTAGCGTTATTTAGTGTACTCGTGTTGTCATCTTTTTTCTATTCTTCTGTTTGACTTTCTGCTGTCTCTTCCTTTCTCTCATATTTATTTTTCTCGCTTTCAATTGCCATTTTTCATTTCGAGGTGACACAATGGTGAGCGCCAGTTTCTCCTTCTTTTATTCCCTTCGCTGAAAAAGAAGAATTTTTGAAAAGAAGTTGTAATAATGGAAAGAAATCGTTCTGCGTCGTTTTCGTGTGGGCACACGCGTTGCCTATCCAATTGGCTGCGCTCCGGAGATTCCGGATGTGCCAAAAAACACACAAACGCGCGTTATGTATGCGGTGACGTGTTTCGCTCAATCGACTGCAATTCATCGAAGAATGTTTCCAGTATCAAACCAAATGAATTCAATCAATATGCTGGGCATATTGTATGGAAGGAAATGGAATTTTAAATGGAAAACTCTCGCGTGTTCCTCGTACATTATAGTATACCCCCTTTAAAGAAAATATGGTCAGCCCCCATGTAAAACGGCCTGACATATTTTGTTTTTCCGAATAAAAGAGTAGAGGGTGGTGGAGAGGGTTGGTTAAGAAAAAGGAAAGATTCACTCCACCACCTCATTTTTTTTGTATTTTTTCTTTGTGCCCAAAGAAGTGGAAGGTGGAGGAGGTTCTCGACTTTGGAATGGTAAGAGGGCGGGGCCTTCTTGTAGCACACTGTGGCATTCGGGCTCGTGTGTGTGTGTTAAGAAAAAATTTTTTTCTCTCTCTTCGGTCTGTAACTTTGGTTTGCCTTTACCTAACCTATTCCTCCTCCTCTTTTCCCCCCTTCTTCGCTCCCCCACCTTTGGATTCCTCAACCACCTCTGAGACAACAAGAAAGTGGAAGTTTAAGGCAGGAGGAGTGAGTAGTACCCCCCCTTTAGGGGAAGAAGAAAACGAGTCAAAAGTAGCCGAGCCGTCCGACTGGGCTAGCAGTTGTATGTTGGTCGCCGTTCATTCAAGACTGTCATCGGTTTGTGTCGTTAAATTCCTTCTTTTAACCCGTTACAGCTGATGCTCGGTCACGATAGACTTCTCGTCGGCCAAAACAGGAGTTGAGAGAGATAAAAACCACCGTCCAGCAAGAGAACTTGAATCTTCTGTTAGTTTGTCTTTCTTTCCTGGGTTATTGAACTCATCTTACCCCAGTCCGAGCCATTTATTTAATTTCGCGTGACCTTTTCAAGTGTGTGTTTGTGTATCATCTGCTGCTGCTGTTTGTCAAGTGACGATCCACAGACATTCCTTCACCAGTCCACGACTGACTGGTCAAAGTACAGCCGGAACGACGAAAAAATGGCGCCTATTCATCAGCGGATGGACAGGTATCACGACCTGCCACCTCCGCCGCCGATTCCGCTCAAGTTGAAGCCGAAAACGTTGAAGAAATTGTCGCAACAGGCAGCCAGAGGACAGCCGCTCTACTTGATTGTCGGTCCTCATGCTGCGGCCGCTGCAGCTCCGCGGCCCATGGGCGGATCGATGCATCCGCCGCCATTGCCACCCCATCCGCCTCACGCAGGACATCATAATCAGCATCCATCGCGTAACTTTGCCGTTGTTCATCCGCGAATCGAACGTCAGCAGAGAATGCCGGGAATGCCTGGACCAGCCAACAGCGTCGGAACGGCCGCGTCCGGCAGTGACTCGATGAAAAGTATGAGTTTTTCTTCCGCCCAAGGCATGATGGACAGCCAGAACCGATTTCGTCCCGACAACTTCAACCTGCGCCTACGCGCCCATCAGCAACTGTTCCCATGGAACCCACACAATCAGAGCAATCAGAGCCACAGCAGCAAAAGTTCGGCCAATTGGGTGAGGCATTTGACCAGCGACGACGACGTCGAAGAAGAAGAAGAAGAGGAGGAAGAAGAAGAGGAAATCAGCGCCGCTAATCGTAATAACAATAAAGTAGACACCATCTCCTCTTTGGATGCTGTGACTCCAAGGGCCAGCAGCGGTGTCCGACCCGAATACCAGCTTGGCCCATCCGACCGCAACGCCCGCCTCGTCGGAGAGATTCAATTGAGCTCACGGGTGGCCTCCATGACCATAGCCGATGTCAGCCCTCGATTTGCCTTCAAGGTGAGCCCCGTCGTTTACTATTCATTTTATTGAATTTCATTTCTCAAAAAAAATGTCGTTTCCTCTCTCTGTGTGAGTTCTCCCCTATTGTCACATTTGACAGTTTCGTAAAAGAATAAGGGAAAAAAAAAGAGACAGTTGTTAGTGGTAGTCAAATTATATTCTTATTCCACGATTTCTTATTTAAAAAATGGAAATGCAAGGCCCAGATTTCCTTTTGGTTACTTTGGTTTAAGTAGTACTATTATGGGAGACTATTAGACTTGTGCTGGTCCGTCAAGGTCTAGCGATGGCGACTCTCTTTCCGTCGATTGTCTTCGATAATTCTTTCATTTTTTTCCCTTGCGTGTTTCATGCATAACTGAGCGGAACCAAACTGTGGCACTCTCCAATAGGGCTTGGAGCTTCCTTCAAGCTTTGATTCGATTTGATATAGTCGGATGTCATTGTGGTGGAAGGAAACTACAAAAAGAAGGAAAAAGATGGGACCGTTTTTTTTATGTATATGGCCCAAATTCGACAAGGAGAGTCCATTTTTGGCGACGATCGTGACGCTTTATAGACTCGCCTTGAAAACAAAAAGACCCTTTCCTATTGTTAAAACCAAGTACAGTATGTTCATATTTCTTTTCTTTCGATTTTGTAGAAAATTATGATGCTGTCAGATAACAAGCAGTACCGCGAATCTGCCAATTTTATTAACCGACTAAGTGGTGGCACGTTCGGCGTCATCGTTCACGACTTGCCCGTCGATCAGTTCATCGAGGCCATGCCGCAATCGCTGCCCATCGTCGAGTCTCTGTACACTAAAGTGTTTCTGTCGGACGGAATGACTCGCAACTCTATCCAGTTTCTCCGTCCGGAGAACGTCGTCCAGCAGATGGTCAAGTATTTCGCTCACCAGGAAGATCATCCACCTGCACCCAATGCAGGATCAGCGACCGGTTGGCCGCCAAATGTCTGGCGTTGGGACTACTGCGGTCCGTTCATCTCCAGCTGCAAGAAATTATTGCGCGTCATCGTCCTCACCGAGCCCAAGATCCGCAAAAGTCTGTTCCAGAAGCGCCGGGCTCTGAGCAAAGCCATCGAGGGCTTGGGCCAGCACGGACTCGTTGGCACTTCGGACGAGAATCTCATGAATTTACACGATGCCTTACAGGTACGTACAGTATGCGCGAAATACATTTTTAGGGGGGCATTCTTTTCATTCCGGAATTTCGACCGGAATTCAGTGCGGAACGCTAGGGTCTTCTTCTCTGTAATTTGACAAGATTTTAATCATTTTGCTTTGTTGGCTTTGGTTGTGGTCGTGATGTAGGACGAGTTCAATCGTGTGGTGCAATCGTACAAGAGTGCCCTGGACAAGATGGTAGAACTGGAATTGGCGCAGAAGAAAGGCGCAAACCGGACGGTATCAAACGGGCCGGCTCCTATCGCCGCCTCGCATCAGCGCCTTTTGTCGCTGAAGCAATCGGAAATCCAGGAGCGACTCATTAAAAACAAGACGCTGCTGAATGTCGTCGAGCCGACTTTGACCAACCACTCGCTGGACCTCTTCCTGGGCATCCTACAGCGACGCATCGAACTCGACAAGGAAGCCCTGTTCCAGTTCAGCCAGCTGAAACGTGACCAGCCCACCAAACCGGGCGAAACCACTCCGCACATCGTCATCGCTCCCATCCTGATGAAATACTCGCACGGATGCCAACAGGTCAGCATCCTCAATTTAATTCCATCGACTCTTCTCTAGTACTATACCTAAAATAAAGTGAAGGTAAAGGGTCGGAACCGACCATGTTGTTCCACCAAACTGGGCCGTTCTCTTATATGTAGGGCGATCGGTGAATGAACACCGAAAAATGTAAAACACACCGCCGCCAGTCCGTCACGAAATTCCGGTGTCTGTATCATATCCCTCCATTGCACGGCCTCGTGTGTGTGTGTAAATATCGAGTTCGACATCGTGATTCCTCCAGTTCCGATCTAGTAGAAAGGCATCAAAGCCATCAACACCGTCAGGTATACAACAACAACAATGAGCGCGCCGCTGCCGCTCGTTTCCCTTTTCTGCTTCTTGCGGCTGCGACGGCGGTGCGAACAATCAAAAACAATTGCAACACGCGAATAGGAGCGACTATGAATGAAATGAATGCGATCCGTCGCTCCCGACCTGGGTGATTTGGTGAACAATGGAACATGATGAAGAGAATGATGATGTGAGCCGAGGGAAGGTTCTTCTTCTTCTTTTTCCGTTCATGTTTTGAACCCCAGCAAGTGTGACGTGACGACGAAGAAGAAGGTGGTTTGGTGTGATGGAAGGTTTTGAAAAGGCTTGGGAAGAGACAACAAAACATTGAAAGTCTATCAAAGAAACAACGTGTCTCTCTCCCTTTGGCTTTTCTCTTTCCAATTATTTTGATCGATCGGAGTCCGGGCGTCACGCGTTCCATCCCGATGACTTTTTTTTTTTTTTTGGCTTCGTGATCTCCTGCAGCATTCTTTTCTTTTCGGGCTTTATTTGAATGTCCTTTACGTAAAACACAGAATATCGTCGTCGCAGCAGTTTCGTGACGGATGTTTTTATTTTCTTCTTTTTCACATCAAACGAACCACAAAGAAACGAAAAATATCAGAACAAAAAGAATTTAAAAAAAAACTTTCGTTTGTTACATCGTCGTCTTCGTCGTCGTCGCAGTCCAGGTGATTATTGGTTAGAAGAGGGGGGAGCCAAATTACATGCAATTACGGCTAATTGCTCCAACCGCGGTTCGTTTTAAACCTCCCAAAAAATTCTTCTTGTCTCGTTTTTTGTCTTCTTCTTCCCTCCCGTGTCTGCGTTTTTTCGGTGGCTCTTCTTTTCCCCTTTTTTGGGTTGTTGCTATTGTTGTCTTCTTCTTTCTGTAATTTTCCTTGGGTGATCGCGTGAGCCAACGCAGTGTGAAAATGGCAGAATGCGCATCGCGTGAGACGGTCGCCTTCCGAAACGCGCTGATGAAATTAAAAGCAAAACAAAACAAAAAATATTTATAAGCGAGTGAAATGAATAAGAAGATTTCCAGCCGCCCGCAATTGTTTCAATCGACCCAACACAAAACAAACAAAACTCTGACTTTTGATTGATTTGATAGTGATGAAACATTTTGAATCGGATTTTAATTGATTTCTTTTTGTTTTGAAATGATGACGGAAATTTAGGTTTTGGATCTGATGAGAGAAGTGAGTTCGGATCAGGGCCACCAAGATGAAGATTTGGAAGATTCCAGCGACGTTTCGGGCTATCATTCGGACTCTGATTCGGCGGTGATGATGTCGGGCAATTCACCTTTCGTATCAAACAGCGCCCGCTACAATTTCCTTTCGCGATCAGGTAAAAAAAACATGTACAATTGTCTTCTTCTTCTTCTTCGTCTATTTTTAAAAATAAGCTAGGAAGAACCTGATTACCTTTTTTTTTTTCTTTTTGGTTTTACTTTGCGTGTGTGTGTTCGCCCTGATTCCTTATTAGCTTTTGTTTTCTTCCTCGGCTATAGCTGTTTTTAATTCCCCCTTTCTCTCGCTTTCCCAGCTCAGATAGTTACATGTTTTAGTGTTTAAGCTTTCGTAGATGTTTTTCGCCGTCGCTCTTGTTCTTTCTCCTCTTTTGGGAAAATAATGAGTTTGACCTTATTTTTATTTCATTTTTATTCCGTTTGACGGCCAAATACGGAAGACTTTTTAAGCCGTGTGCATTTTTCTTTTTGAGCAGTTTTAATGATATGCTAGTCGCTCGAAAACTCAAATAAAAACTTGGCAAGGCGAGGCTCCTTCGGGGATGATGAAGAAGAAGAAGCGCGATCGCTCGCAATGATAAGAGAGTATACCATTGTTTCTATCGTGATCCGATCACCGTTATGAACTTAACGGTGTGTCGTCTTTAGACGGAATCGAGCCATCAGGAATCATTAATTCGGCTCACATCGTCATACAAGACACACAACACGAGATAATATGCATGAGGAAGGGGAAAAGAGAACCGGTTGATCGGGTTTGTTGTTTTGCGGTTCATAGGTCAGAATTATATAGGTCTGACAGGTTGCAACAGATTGAAAAAAAGATACCGGGAAGAAAACAAGTCGGTAAATTTATGTTTTTCGAAACGAGGAAACAAACCGAAGAGGGACGAGTTCTGTGTTACTTTTGTCAAATTCGAGAAAATACGAGTTTTGCGTTGTTTTGGGGAAAATCCACCACGCCTTGTTTGGAAAATGAATTTAGAATCGAACAAATTTAGTCTGAAAAATCAGTCACGCGTTCACGTGAACAACATTCCCTTCGCGCCGCAACAACTTCCTGACCTCAATGTATTCGATACACTGAGGGGGGGAACAAAAAGAAATTTCTTTTTTAAAAAATAAATTTGATAAATAAAAAAGAGGAGTGCTTCGACTGGGAACTCACACCAAAAAACGACGCCCCTCTTCAATTCGTTGAATAACTTAGGAAAAGATCAAGGATTTGTTTCTCTTTTTACTAAAAGAAAAAGAAGAAGAGAGAGAAATAAGATCAGAAATCCCTCCTCTTCCTCATATCCATATTCCGATTTTTTTCTCATTAACATGATCGAGTATGGAAATGCGCAACAAAGTATACGCGGGTTGGAAGCAGAGAAAAATTGCCGGTTTCACGCGAAAAAAAAGTTTTCTCGGCCGCAGAAAAACCAGTGGGAGTTTTATGTTGCCTAGTTTGTGCCGCAAGGTTATGGGACGACTCTATTCCAATTACACACTGTTGAAACAAAAAGCGGTTACAACATTAACGTGCCAGTCATGCTCTCGCGTGTATTTACGTTTACGCCGGTGTACTACTACCAGCAGCAACAACAACTACGGGCTCTACATATAGTAGCCCATATAGTAAAGCAGTGGGGATATAACAATAACACTTTTGACACAAGTGCGTACACACAGCCAGGGGTGTACGAGAGTTGCACCTCTGGTTCAACTGCCTAAAGGCTATAGTACATGAAACCTTCCAAGAGACTCATTATCATTTTTCGCCGAAACATTTGTGCTCTCCGTGTGTGTGTGTGCGACTTTTTGAAACATTTCGACCTAAATCTTTTTGTTCCGGAAACGAGCAGAAAAGAAAGGAAGGTGATGCGAGAGAAAGATTTTTACCTTTTTCTTTTACCTTTCTTTCTGTATATGTGTTTGTATTATTATTTAGGCTACTATCGAACAAGGAGATAAGAAAAGAAAATCAGCCAGGATTGGGTCAGGTGCTGTTCTTGTTTCCCTTTTTTGGTGAAAGAAAATAGGGGAGAAATGACACAGCGACAAACAAATAATAACAAAAAAAAAAAAAAAAATGTGGCCAGAGTTAATTTGGGTCGTGTTTTTTCTTCCAAAATATTTTTTAAGTGAATGTTTTTTTTTTCAGAAATAAAAAAATAAAAAATAAAACGAGACAAAAAACAACAAAACAAAATCGGGGACCATTTTGCGGTCTTCCGCAGACACAGGAAGAAGGTGTACATTGTACACAACGAAAGAAATGTTATTGAAGAATTTATCGCCGATTCGTCGCAATAATTTTACCCCCGCGTCGCTATTCAAAGGCCATTTACTCGCTGGCGCGCTTCCCTTCATATTTTTAATAACGGGATCCGGGTTTAATCGACTATCGAAATTGCTTCAACAGCCGTTTTTGAAAAAATTTTATTTTCGGACATTTTGCGCGAACGGCAGTTGCGTGTAATGCGCTGGAAAGAAGAAATGGCGCACGCGAAATTTGGATACGGGAAGTTGAATGAAGTAATTGAGACGGCTCAGTCAAGCTGAATTGAATCGACATTCATGCGGGAGGAATGTTCTCGTGCATTCGTCAGCGGCGTCGAGATTGTGAGATAGCCAAGTTTTTTTTTTTTTTTTTAAATTTATCTAATGTAATAAAAACGAGCAGAGATAAACAGCCATGATAGCGCACTGCTTATGGCCAAATGCGTATGCACGCGTTATGAATTTCAGCCGGTTTTTAATTCGAGATTTTTTTTTATTATTATTCATTTCTACAAGTTTTGACATCCCATTACCTGATTTCCTGTTTCTGTTTTTACGGTTCGATTGCGATCAAGCCGACTTGGAAATGACTTTATTCACGAGTACATAGTCCGACGAAAATTAAAAATTCCGACAGTGAATTTTTTAAAAACATGACGGGAACGCATGACCTACTGTATAATATAAACTCGTCTACTTCTGCTGTATAGAGCTATGTTATGTATGTAGCTGCTGACTGACCTAGTGACGAGGCTATTTGCCTTCGACCGAGCGACCCTCCCGGCCATCACCCTTTCTTTTTCTTCATTCTTCTATTGGTGAAATCTCAGGTGAAAAACCGTCTTCGCTCCATTTCTTTGTGTCTATTTAATTGCCAGTAAATTCTAGATTAGTATTCTTCCCATTTCTTTTCGTCTTTTAACCGGTGGGGATATTGAAATTCCAACACAAAAAAACTCACAACAACCAATGAAGCAACTGGAGAGAAAAAAAAAATACCTGTAAGTATGCGTAATTATTCAGCGTAACATGGTGAACATCCGGATCGAACGTGAACAAAGGGTCGAACCCTTAACGTAACGGCTATACATGCGTAGTACATGCATGTAGTAGTATTTGAGAGACAGGTGGAAAAAGGAACGGGTGTGTTGTTCCATTCCATCATTCTCTTTATTTGTCTGTTGTATTCGAATTGCTAATGATTACTTTTGGCCGTAGTTCCTTTTGCGTGCTAATGGCAGACTGTGGAACTTTGGAAAGACTAAAAGTCATCGTCTTGTGTGCCTCTGTTGTTCTGTTAAGGTCCTGAGAAGTAAAAACGAAGCCAAAATTCATCGGATGGCACAAGATGATGATATAAGTGAAGGCGGTTTTTCGTATGAGACATAATTGACGTGATGTTTTTCTGTTCCTTTTTTCTCAAGTTCGGTTGGGGAGCCGTGCGAGCATCCGGGCGTCGTTGCTCGTCAATTCGCTGGGATTGGAAGCGGTCGAGATCAAAGGGCAGAACGGTCAGGGCCAAGGCCAATCCAGAAACGGCCGACGAATGCTGATGGCTAAAGCTAAAAACTCGTCTTCAATGTCATCGTCGACGGGCTCGAATTCGCCCAGCAGCGAACGGGAGATCGACTACCGTTCGAGTGGAATTTCATCTGGAACCGGATCGCCCGATTCCCGGCAGGCTCTTGCGAAAGATGGAGGTCGTCTGACCACTACCACCACGACGACTACGACTACGACTCCTCCGTGTCAGCGGTGCCAAGTTCAGAATTTGAATAACACAATCGTCGGCACCCATGGCGTCGACCCGGGACTGCAGGCCGAATTGGAATCCATCAAAGCCGAGATGAACAAGGCTAATGCAACGATATGCGCCCTTCAGGAACGCGAGAAGAAAATGAAAGCCAGGTAATAATTAAAAAAAAACCCGGAGAAACGTCAATCAAATTAACGATAATCTAAACCGTATTGTATCTCTTAATGGTCACGGAAGCAGGATGGCAATCCAAGCCCAGAAGATGGTGGAACGTGGTGTGGGACCCAGCAAATTCGAATCGACTTCGACCGAGCAGCGATCTGAGCTGATTCAAAATTACGGCGGGCTGTACACTCAGTCGCGCGTCGAAACGCTCGATTACCTCGACAAATTGGAAGAGCTTCGCGGCGCTGATGAGCTCAAATCCAAGCTGCTTTTCTCCGTCATTGTGGTAAGATATTCGTTCGATTTTTTGAGTTCGATCTTATTGTTTGTTCTAACCGAGTTATCACTCTTCTGACCACTTTTTCAGTTGGCGTTCCGTTCCTTGCAAGCTACATCGACCCAAATGAAGGATCACATCAAGAGAATCTTGCAGATTCCGCCGGGCTCGACGCATCAGCCCATGAATAATAACAGCGCCCTATATCTGCCGCCACCTCCTCCACCGCCGCCGTCAATGTTGACTGCGCCATCGCATAATAAACGCCAGATCACGCCGCCCGCTAAGCCGACCAAGCCGGCCAAACCATTGCGCAAAGAGCGCAATCCTGGATTTGAGGTGGAACAAGCCGTGGCTTATTATCTGAGAGAGTCTGTCGCTACGTTTGATCTGACCAAAAACACAGAGGTAGAATTATTAAAAATCTCAAGCTGATTTTATTGCATAAGATGTAATCATCTTTCTATTTGTTTTTGTTTCCAGGATGTTTGCAATCAAATCTGGGCAACTTTGTACGATTATCCTTGCCTTCGCTCTTGCGACCCGCTGGTCAAATACATCAAGGACTCGGTCCGTCTGGCTTGGTCCCTTGTTAATCAGGTAAGCATTTTTCTCGCATCCAATCAACCGTCAAAGTCGATCGATCTGATTTTAATCATTTGGGGTTTTTCTATTTTTCCGCGGAATTTCCATAGTCACCTCCATATGTGCTTGACTACGAGGCCAGAAGTTTCAATGCCGACTATCACATCCGTTTCCATACTTCCGATCCCAACGACAATTCCATCAAGACCTACCTGTGGCCAGCGCTGGTCGAAGGCCACAACGGACCATGCCTCCAGAAGGCCGTAGTTATCACCTAAACGATAACAGCAGATTAGACAAGGTGCCCAAAACCTGCTGAAACGAAATTTGTAACTTGACAAGTTGGAACTTTTGCCCGCCTTCTACCCGCATCTAACTATATAGTATATAATTACTACGTCTTTCCTTCTATCTATGGATAACCTTGATGTGTCGGATTCTGATACTGTATATCTTTTTGTTTTTCTTAATTATGTATACTTTTTACATTTAAAATATTTTTCTTATTATGCTCGATCCATCATTTTACGTTTTTAAATTTTTACTATTCATCATAATATCATCAGTCAGTCTGGATAGCGGGATTGATTCTGTAACAATTTATCCCATTTTTTCTAAACCAACTATTTTATTACGTGATTGTAATCAAAATTCCACTGTAATCAACGAAATTATTTCTTCTTCCTCTACCCGTGAAATGACGATTGATCACGAAATCTGATGGGCAATCCAGATTGGCTTCTTGACGTCAACCAGGAACATTTACAACAAGATGCCCCTTTTGGGGCTCTTTATTTGTTTTTTAATTATTTTTCTAAGCAGGTAATTCCCCCGTTTTATACATACAAAAAAAAAAAAAAAAAAAAAAAAACATTATTAATTTTATATAACGCATTTGTATCAAACCAAGTTTCTCGTCTTATTATATCTTGGCGCTGTTGAATGTAATACAAAAGCTCCTTATTGTATTCTCCATAACGTCTCTGAAGTTGCGTAATAGTATTTCACGTCAAATGAAAAGTAAATCAACAAGCTGAAAATTATTATTATGAAAATCACTTTTGGGTTTACTCTAGTGCTACGAACCGATGGACGTGCATTGCACCTGCGGTCTTTTCGATAAAACAAATTCAGAACCACGAAGGTTGCTCGTTAGATGGCTGGTTGGTGCTCAAAACAAAATAAACGAGAGCCTTTACCACCACGATCAAAATTTCGAGGTGAAAGTAGCCATCGCCGTAGGTGCATTTCGTGTTTCTCTATTTATTTTATTTTATTTTTTTGTTCATCTCGGTTTGATCAACAACCGTGATCCCGGCAAAATGGGATAACTATGATCCGGTGAATCAATAAATTTCGACACCAGCGTCCATAAAAAAGAAAAAAAAAGCTTATCAAAAACACCTTTGCCCGATATTAGTCGTTTTGAAGCTTTTAGTTCACCTGTACCGAACCTGTAGCTTCTTAGTTCGGTAATTGCGTTTGTTTGATGTGTGACTACGCACTTGTGAAACGTTCTGTGCCGACTGATAACGACGTCAGTCACATCTCTTTTCTGTGATAAGAACGAACGCATAAGTATTTGTCTTCGAAATCCCATATCTACTCTTGAAGGGACTCTTTCGTAAAGTATAAGCCATATGGTCTTCGGTCAGTGAAAGTTCGGACAAGCGCCTTTTTTTCAAGTGAAAGTGTAAGTTCAAAAAGGCTCTATTTTGGCATCAGTTCAAAATTGCTTACTCGGCTAAAACTTAATCCTCCGAACTCTTAATTTCCCTCCCAAAAGTTGGCGATCGGAGTCGGCGCACTAGCTCCTAATTTTACTGCGTATGCACATGTCAGTTTAAGGGACACGTTGCTGTATAAAAAAAAATCTTAATTATCTTATTACAGCTACCGTGAGGCAGCGTACTGAAGTTGCTTTTCAGTGTCTTTGCTGCTGTTGCTTACAAATCTTGCTCGTAAAAAGACAACGAGCCATAGCCTGGAAACTACGCCGTGCATGAAGCAATAGTAGGACTATATTCTTTCACGTGATCAATCAAGCAATCAAGGAAAAAAGAAATAAGAAGCTTGATCTAGTCATTTGAAGCGGGGGAGAAATCGAGATGCGCTGACATTAAAATCTTTCGTGATTCAGAATTGTATGGTTTTCTCACCAGCTGCTGCTCGTGTGTGTGTTTAAGAGTTACCACCAAAAGGAGGTCAGTGGTACTCTAGAAAACAGCTGTAAGTGAAAACCCTCTAGTTATTTGCAAGCAGTTTCCCTCCGGACTGAGTCGTGTGCTATACCCATATAATTTGTTTATCATCAAACGATTTCTTGAATGGCTACAACGACATCCTTCGAATTTGTAACAGGTACGCCTTTATTTTTTCTTTCGCAATTTGTTCGTGCAAAGTTATAATTTGGGTTAACGCTTTTTAATTCGACCAAGAGCTAATGAAATCCGAAATGTCGTGAAAGTGTGCGCTTCAGAGTCCTCTGGGGGCAGTCACGTGCTACACAAACAAAAAGAAACGGGAAATCTAAAATTTCCTAAAAAGCTATCGCATGATTTTCTTTATCTGATATTTTTTTGAAAATTGAAAATTTACCATCTGTTCACAATTTTATCTTGAGTAATGCAAGTTTGTTTAATTAAATGTGAAGCGTTATTTTCAATAACAACAATTCGTATCGATCGATTGGTGCTTTCAATCGATTTGTGAGTTATCCATTGCCAAAAATATTGACAAGGAAATTGCTTAACCTTGCATCAATCTGGCGAAATCAGTATTATTTGACGGTAAGCAACACTAACTTGGTCGTAAAACTTGATTGTGTGTTTTTTTAAGATTAGAAGAACCAAGATCTTTCCAAAAGTATCAGCTGATTGATTTGTGATCCCCTAGTTTCATAGTCCTTTGTTTACTCAAAGGCAAAGGTTTACTTCGCCCGTTGACAGTTAGTCAGACAGTTTGCCTTATCTTTTGTGTCTCGAGACGGCTTATTGTAACCGGCTGAATATTTGTTACATCCTTTCTCCATTGGCTTTTTAGACAGATCATAGGAAGGTGCTACGCTATAGGTATTTTTTCTCCTGGCAACAGTTTTCCTTTTTTTGGGTCAGGGTTGCTAAAACATCCAAGAAGGAAGTTTCTCCTCTCTCTCTCACACATGTTTTGGTCACCAGAGAATAAAGACTATTTGAATTCATGCTAGTGAGCTGTTTTGACGTGGATGCACACACTTTCTTGTTTTCAGTCACCAGGTACACTGCTTTGGTGGATTGTCTTTTGCATGATGAAAGTGGCTCTTCATCCAAGATCAATGCAATCAATTATCTCTCCTCACTTGTGCAAAAAGTTATTGTCAATTCTAGGAAGTTTGCCTTGATTTATTTGTGTATTTTATTCAAAGCAATCATGAACTGGAAACCCAATTTAAAGAGTGGTGATACTATTTTTAGCATCTTCTTAAGTATTTATGAAAGATTTATTTACAATTAGAATGAAGCTTTTATTATTGCTGTACATCTCAATACTTCTGTGATGTTATTGTGAGTTGTCCTCAGGCAATTTTTTTTAAAATCTAACAAATGGTGGTGTACCTTGGTTTTTGTTGTGTAGTGTGTCTTTAAAAGTGGTTGACTGAACTTGTTAAGCAATATTTTGGTTTGTGAATCACTTTTAAAATGAGTTATGAAGACATATTTTATCTATTGTATTTCTTATCGAAATTAATCGTTGATTCATTTCCTACCCAGGGCGAGAAAGGCCGATTCACTCTCCATTCAACTCATCCATTTTACCACTACCATGGTAGGAAGTGTCTCTCGGCTTACTACGGCCGTTCACTCTTTGGGGATCAGAGCCATCACAAGTGGTAGTAACATTGGGAGAGGTACTGTTGGCAATTTTGGAGTTGGTTCAGTCAGTGTGGGAGTCAAGTTGCTCGGACAACTAATGGGTTGGAGTGAAAATTCGTCGGATTTGCAGTCTCACTGCCAGGCAAACTGCTCACATGGGGAGTGCTACAACGGAACTTGTTTTTGTGAGGTCGGTACAATATAACGCTTCAATTATCGACGATTTGCTAATATCCCCATTTTTATATCCATAGATTCAATTTGAAGGGGTTCAGTGCGCAGAACCGAGTGTCGGCTATCATGTTGGTTTTGCAAGTGTTTTCCTTCTAGTTGCGGCGACATCATTGATTCAGTTATTTATCTGTATTCATGCTGAATACGCTCGACTGAAGACACCGTCCTTTTTCAAAGCATGCAGGATAACAAACCAAAAGTTTCTATACATTTTGGTTTTTCTAGCGGCTCTCTTACGAGGACTATACTTCGCATACCCTGTAATTTATTTTACGTCACATTTAACATTCTCAGCTTTAATAATCTGTTTGAAAAATTCTAGGCGTCAACAGATGAATGGTCATCGAGTTTACTCAGTGCGTATTATCCGGTTTTGTTAACCGGAGCATCTTTGATCGTCTGCTTCTGGGCAGAGGTAAGGAACGCGTTTTATTTTATGAATGTGGAAATGCAAACAAGGAAGTCGCGTGCAAACTGACCTTTTGGGCTTGGGCTTTTTTTTATTCCCTTTTTTTTTAAATATTAGGTATTCCACCTGCGTGACGTTGAAGAGAGACCGCCCTTCCTATCCAAATCCTTCTTGGGCTTTTTAGCCTTCAACATCATCACGTACAGTTTATTAATTGCAGAACTCGTTATCACCAATACGCAAATCCATTCAGAGGAAGATAAGGTACGGAAGCAGTTTTCTAACCTCAGTCTAAAGTTGATAGAGTCCCCTAGAAAGTTAGAAACCCTTTTAAGGCATGGTCTTTGTTTTGAAAACTCCTATAAAACTGGTTGGAACCATTCGACCGGTTTTTGTGAGAAAGGTCATTGGATAAACACTAAAAAACCCCTTTTTTTAAATCTGTTGCAGAGATTCTTTACCAACGTTTTCAATGGATGTTACGCCATTCTGATGTTTATCGTGGTTATTTTCTTTCTAATCTATGGCGTCGAAGTCTATTTCAAGGTTCGTATTTGTTTGTTTACTCTCTTCAATGTCATTGTGCGGGATTTTGTCTATGTCGCGCGAAGCCCCAAATTTGTCGCTGTTCTGGAAAGTCTAAATTTTCTCTCCACAGGTCCGTGGAGGTTTTTTGCACGAGGGAGAAAGCAGCATTCCGTTGGGGATTATTTCGTTCAAAACCATTTCCTCGTCGTCTTCACCTGCGTGTGTGTCCTCGTTTGCTTCCGCTTCTTCCCCGGATCACGCTGACCACGTTAACGAAAAAGATTCAGAAGAAAAGGAAGTCACTGTGCATCTGATGAAAGAAGAGGCATGCCATTATTCTTTGTTTGTCTCTTGTCCTTGGAATTCTTCATTTGTTCCTCACCCTGGGCTTTAAAAGACGTAATTTATTTCCGAATGGTATGTCTTAACCATATGTCTTGTTTGTTTTGTGTTTTTTATTTGAAGGTGATCCATGGACGGAATCCTGTTCCGTTTAGGCAGTCCATCGATACAGCTCAGCTGCACCAGTCACGATTAGGTCTCGTTTCACAAGCTATGATGCTGCTCATCACGGTTTGTTTCCTACTTTCTGAAATCCTTGGAGAATTCTGGAAAAAGAAGGTACCACTAGAGAGTCGCAATGTTTTTGACGTATTATTCCGCGTGGTTGAACTGGGAGTTGCTTTATGGTTTCCTTGTGTCCTCTGGAATTGCATGAGGTGAGAAAAGAACCCCGAATTTTTTTTACTCGCATATACTAACGTTTTTCTTCGAAATGGTTAGACCCGATCAGTTATGGATTTTGAATCCCAAGAAAATATTGAAGCGACTTGACATTGCTACGTCTCTCGAATTAACATCGCGTAATGCTGAAGACGCTTCGCCCAAAATTCCAGGTACAATATTTCTCGCATTTCTTCTATAATTACAGTTGTTCATCCATGCATTCCCAATTAGATGAAAACGGTGACAGGAAAGCCGAGTGCTGGATTTGCTACGATACTGATACTACTGAAGCTGGGTCAATGATCTTCCCCTGCGCTTGCAAAGGTGACGTTGGAGCTGTTCATCACGAATGTCTTAAGCGCTGGTTGATTGAGGTATGAGAGCACAAAAGATATTTATGTAACTTGATTCATTCTACATCGTCATTTGTACAACAGAGCGCCAACAATCCTTCCGCTTTGATTTGCAAAGTTTGCCAGACACCGTATCAAGTAGAAACAAAGGCTCGTTCTTGGAGCCAAATTAACGTTGCCATCACGCCTTGGCATTGGGCTCAGACAGCCGGTCTTGTACTACTCATGTGCGGATCCGTAGGAGGGGCTTGTGCTATTATTAAGTTTTATGAAGACTCCGGTATTCGGCTTTTGGCTGTTAGTGTCGCTCTTCTTATCGTCTATATATGCTGCAGGTAATGCGATTTTTGTTGTTGTCATAGTTACACGAAATAATAACTTTTTTGATACATCCTAGATTTTTGGGATTAAACACGGTGATGGCTTATCAGCGGGCCAAAGTTTCAGCTTTTAAGATTGTTAGTACTCGGACCGGGCGCGCTTCGGTAAATGAAATGGGTGAGTTTCCGACAGTTCAGGATCTCTCGGTAGACGGAAGGACTCAAGATAGCATATTCACTTCAAGTCGGCCGGCACTGCCAACCATGGAAATGTGAACATTAAGAAACGATCTCGACAGTCGTTCCTCGTCCCAGTAAAAGAAAAAAACTCGATAGAATGAGGGAGAGAGAGTCTTTTATGCGTACCTAGTCGCTGCGATACATTTGGCATATACGTTACGTTCCTTCTCTCCCTCACCGCATTTCTTATTAAATCAGTGCGAAATCTTTGTGGAAACGATAGATTGTTTTATTTCTATCTCTCTATATATATTCAATTCGTATTTGGATATGTAATACTGTACCCTATAGTATTGGAAACGATTTTCTTTTGTTCAACCGTTTATTATTATATATTATGTGTACATATGATTCAGAAATGTCTATACTCGGATCGATCGGAGAACGATATAGAAAGAAGCGAGTCATCTACTGGTATCACAAATGTGACGTTTAAGGAGCCTTTTTTTCAGCTGATGGAACATACGCCAGGATTTAATGCCGGTAGCGTGTAAGTTACTGTTAACGACTATCAAGTGAGAAATTCAATCAACCATAATTTTTGTGTCTGTATTCACAAACACTTATATTATCCCGTAATATTCTTTGGGTAGAACGATAGATTTTTATCACGATTTTTCTTGGAATAATTCGGCGTGATACCGACGCAAACTTTTGTCATCGATTGTAGAAGTTAATCAATACAAAAAAATACTGTAGTCATCCAACACACATGTATCAACTTCTTATGGACGGCTCACAAAAAAACCCTTCAGCTGTTTTGGCGGTGTGTTTTTTTGTGGTTTATTAGGTTGCTGGCGTCGTGGAAAGATCTATTGCAGTCGTCACATTTGAATGGCTTCACTCCCGTATGTCTGTTGAGATGCATCTCGAGCGCCTGACGCCTTGCAAATTTTTTCCCACAAATTTCGCAGACATATTTTCGCTCATCGGCATGAGTTTTGGCGTGGCTGTTGCAATTTCCGATGCTAGAAAATGCTTTACCACAAACTGGACACTGGAACGAATTTCAAAACGATAACACTAGGTAATTATTTGAATGTCTTTAATGTGAAATTACTTGATAAGGTTTTTCTTTCGTATGGGTCCGCTGATGCGCGATAAGGTGGCTTCTTTTTGAGAATCTAATTTGAAAGGTAAAAAACTAAAATGATGTAAATGTTAATGTTTAAAACATAGAAACTCTTTTACCCCATGCCACATTCGTCACATTTCACGGCAAACTGTCCTTGATGGGCCTGTAAATATTTGTCAACAGTTAGATATTTTAGAACTCGTAGAAGTGCACCGTAGTCAAGAAAACAAATTACCTTAACGTGAGTTTGGTACAATGATCTCGTGGCAAATGCTTTTTCGCAATGCTCACATTTAAACGGCAAGGCACCAGTACACTTGGGCACGTGCGCGAGCAAGTTGCTGTTGACGTTAAATCTTCGTCCACATGTCTCGCACTCGTACGGTTTCTCTCCAGAGTGAATACGTCCATGTGTAGTTAATGCTCCTCGACTGACGAATGCTTTGTCGCAAATCTGACACTTGAATTCACGTGGTCCGTGGTGGATTTTAATGTGGTAGTGGTAGTGCGAGCGACGTTGAAATTGGCGTGGGCACTGTTGACATTGAAGTGGGACAGATCCTGCGTTAGCGGTTCTTTGACCAGTAGAACGGTTTTCATTTGATTCTTCTACTCTGTGAGTTTTCATGTGGCGCTGCAAACTCCGCACATCAGAATAAAATTTCCCACACTCGTGGCAACCATGAGCTTTGATGACTTCTTTATCAATTGTATGCTGTAATGCTTTGTTAGTTTGATCTGGTTCCGTGTTGTTGATGACGACAGGATCCATGACTTTTAGTTGGTGCGCCGGTTCAAATTCCTCGGGAGTTGAAGGTTGTTGTTGTTGAACTATTCCCGTTGTAGGTAATGGATTTCCCAGTTGGGAGGTAGCATAAGATCCATCGAGGCACAAATTTTGGTTAGTTTCTTCAGGTGGTAAAGTTCCTTGCAGAGAACAGTACTCGGCTTCGTCCTGTTTATCAGAATGTTTGTTATTCTGGTACATGGACTGAATCTGTGTTTGTAAAGATTGGACTTCTTTTTCTAATGACAAGTAACGTTCCAACTATTAAAATAAAACATTTTATGATTAATTAAACAATAAGAGTCACCGAAAAATGAGAATTACCATAAGATCACATTGGGTGCAAAGTAAAACTGACGATTTTGAAATGGGCTCGCCTACAACAGGTTCTAGTTTAATAGCTATGTCAAGTCTAGGGATAAGATGATCGAAATTATTGCACAGCAAACACTGAAGGTCGTCGTCAACCAAATCTTTGGCACGGTCAATATCCCCAAACGAAGTGTCATTTAAAATATTGTCTGGCACATCCTCCAAAATATCTTCATTTTCTATGGGGATCAAGTCTTCACTGGTATACGATTCGGTATATGAAGACGTGTAGCTCGAAGATGAGTCTTCCTCCTGATCTAAATCATCTTCAGATTCTTCAAGTGATTCTTTATCTATTACAGAGCTTTCATCGTCACCGGGCGATTCGGCTGTTTCGCACTTAGAAGCAGGTCGGTCTAACTCAACACACATAAAATCTGTCTCCTTTGCTGATTCTACTGCTGAGGAAGAACACTCTGGCAAAGGCTCTAAGGTGAGTGTTGATGCTTCATCTGGTAGTGCTGTAGTTCTTGCTTCAGGCAGTGCACTTGTGATAGGCATAACTGATGAAGAGACTTTACTGCATGCAGGAAGTTGACTAATGTTACCAGTTTCATATGAATATGACCTTTTTGCAGGAGCTGGTTGAGAATTTGAGTTGCTGTTAGGCCACATGGTTTCATGATTCTGCATGTAGAGTGATGGTGAATAATAATTTATGGGATTGATAGGGGGCTGACTACTAGGATAAACTGAAGGAGAATTTGGATTATAAAATGTCCCATAAAATGCTGATGAATGATGAGAAGGTGGTGGTAAAATTGTTCCATAGTAGCTACTCATACTGCTTTGCTGTGAACCAGCGAGCATTGACCTATAATAGGGACTTGGGTAATTTGAATACATTTGTTGTGTTGCTAGGCAGCCAGAAGGTGATGCCATTGATGGAGGAACTAAATAGTTTCCAGGTGCTTGACTCCCATGATTTCCATCAGACAAGGGTGAACTAAGAGATGGTTGAGGAGGATAGCACATAGCAACATTACTCGGATAGGGTAGATTAGTTGCGATCTGCATGTTGGTCGGTCGACTGTCCACTGAATCCATTTTGCTTGTATTGTTCTCCATGATAAAAACACAAGCAATAATTTGTCTAAATCCAACTATTTAAAACAATTCTCATAACGAACAACCGAAAACAATTTGGTCATTTTGTGTGAATGTAAACAGTCGACGGCGCCATCTGACGTCTACGCCTTCCAAGATATTTGACTTTTTTAGTTTATTTTTGCAAAGTAGAAAAACCCCGGAATCATTGATTGGTATTTTTCTGCATTTCCATACTCATTATTAACTTCCTAATTTTAATTATTAGTTCCATAACATACAAATGAAATCATATTTTTCATTTTTGAATCGGTGATTCCACAACTGCCATTTAGAAACACCCTTACTGAGGTCACGTGACTTCCCCACCTTATTTCTTCCGCCATTGCTTTGTTTTGGTTCGTTTATTGTTTATTTTTCCTCCAATTTAATATGTCCTATAGTTACTCGTACCATTTGCAAGTCTAAAAATGCCATCACATCGGCGTGACAATAAAGAGGTAGAAATCATTGCATCTTTATATTTTTCAAATATATATCTGCACAATATACATTAGTATTGTATAATAAATTTATGATTTATGCATTTTCAAAAGTTTGGTTGGAATAATTTTTTTTCTAATAGGAAATGAAATCTGAAATTTCTAAATGTAAATAAATATTGTTTTGGTTTCTGGTGTAACTTTAGTCGTCTTCTATTATTTACATAATTTATTATAGTATTTAACAAACTATGCTGTCATTACTTAAATATTCCTATTTCTTTTTCGTAACAGTCACCCACAGTACAAGAAAGCAGTAGCAGCAGTTCTGATGATGATGATCCCAGGAAAAACCATCTTCAATCAAGTGCGTTAAAAATACGACTTTCTTTCAACCCCAGGTAGTTGATTGGTGTTTGTTTGGTAAAAAAATTTATTGCCTTATTGGTTTCACTCTGTGTTTTGTCAACAAAGAATTTCAGAAATTCTTGTAGCATGTAGCTTTTTTTTATATACTCATGTTTGTGCTTATTGTCAGTTACAGGGCTGGGATGTCTAGATTAGAGCCTTCACCAGGAAGAGATTCATATCCACCAATTAACTTTTGCTCCCGTCTCAGTGAAGATAGCCACCAGACAGCACAGATGTCATCTTCAAGACCATCTGCAGCTCATACTTTTCCTGTACCAACTCCTAACACCGCCTGGAGCCGACGACACTCAAATCCCACAGAAACTGCATCACCGCCTCCACGCGATCGTTCATTTCAATGTCGGGAATGTGGACGTGCCTTTTACGATGGCAGTCGGTTGAGAACTCATCTGCGTATTCATTCCGGAGAGCTCCCCTTCGAGTGCGGGTTTTGCTTCAAATCCTTCATTAGCAAGTACCGACTGGATCGCCATCAGCTTATTCACTCAGGAACAAGAGCTTTTAGATGTGAAGTATGTGACCAGACTTTTGTTACCAAAGACAAATTAAGTCGTCACCACGTAATTCACACCGGAGAACGACTAAGTTGTGACCAATGCGATAAGACTTTTTCTCGGAGAGACAAACTCTCTAGACATCGACTAACGGTTCACTTTCCTAAGGCTAGCTAATTATGATTTAATTGTCGTTTGAGTATTTCAACTCATCTAAAAGCCTTATTAAATCATTTTTTTTTTCTTCGTGAATCAGTCAACTGTGGTACACATTTCGGTGAATGAATCAGTGTCAAGTAACGCTCTTTTATGTGTGATATATTGGCCTGAATGCTGTCCCATCAAAATCATTCAAAATCATTCCCATACTGGTTGACGATGTCAAGAACATTTAAAATAAGTTTAACTGGCATAAGCGTACTTCCCTGTGCAGCCTTAAAAATAAGGCTCTGTATTTAATTGGATATATCAGTGAAATACAAAGACGATATTCTTAAAAAATGGTGCAAAACTATTTGCGCTGTTAAAGTACGTGTGATTTCAGGGAAAACTGATTTTTAGCTTCATCTTTCTTACCTTTACTTATTTATCCATGCGCCATCTCTACCTTTTACTCCTCTTTTTGAGAAATAAAAAAAACGAAATGAGAAGAAACGTGTGTTAAATATCTTAGTATTTTATCGTTCTAGGAATTAATAGAATAAATTAATCCAGATGATTCTGTATTAACAATTAACCTATTTACCTGGCGACAAGCAGCGGAGCTGTAGCGAATCCTCAATTTGATTGATTAAATATTATATAACTTTGCAAGCAGTCACAAGTTCGCCAAAGTGCTAAATGTAAAGTAAGAGGAGGAGATGTTTCTCTAATGAGTATTACAATTTTTAACAAATTGCTGTTTATAGACTTGTAGATTTCAGTAAAAATTAAGGCCTTTTTTTCATCTGATTTGATTTTATCTGCAAAGAATAATTACAGAGACAATTACTTCAATCGCGAAATAAACGCGTAATAATGTTATTAGCACCACTGTCAAATTGGTCAAATCAACAGGTATTAGCGTATTTCGGTTCGACAGTTATTTTGAACGGCGTGAGACCCTACTGGTGAAAAAATGACGTCTCGTGTAAAGTGATATTGTCATAAAATGTTACACATGGTATGACGTAAAATTATTTCATCACTCCCAGCAGACACAACCCGTTCGTATTTTCAAAATTTTATTGCAAGTTGTAAACACGAATATTGGATCATGTCACTATAGTGATTAATTTAGTGCCACCATACATTTTTTGGCTGAATTAGTTAGTTCCTTGATCAACAAATTTAAATCACTTAAGTCTTCGGCAATTGAAACGTGCAACATAATCTATGCACATGCCCAGCATTTCAGTCTCAGTTAGACTGCTGACTCTCACTTATTGAGCAAGTTGAACAACATCTGCCAAACTGTAGTGAGTGATGAAATCACATGAACTTCCCCTTTTCTAACCACTATCCTAATTATGCTTTTTGGAAAAACCAGCAGCAGACACATCAAGTCTAGACTTTCTTGTTCTGATTCCCCAGAATTTTGATGTCGCAATAATTTATTATTCATATGGTTATAAAACTCTCATATGGCAAAAAAAACTGAGACTACTGATTGAAATTCAATGATGATGACAGATGTAAAAAAAAAGACTTATTAAAAAGTGCATGATCAGAATTTTGGATGTGATGTATGAACAGTTTTGCTGGCCAAAAAACTTAGGGAGTTTTAAACAGAAGTATTTTCTTATTTAAAGAGCTGATTTATCTAAGATAATATTTAAAAAAATCGGTCTTTTTTTAAAGTTTTGAGTTTTCTATGGTGAAAATAACTTTTTCAAATTTGTTGACAGCGGTTGAGTGCCGAAGAAATCGAGCTTGTTTGATAGCCATGCAAGTTTCTCCTTTGGGTTTATTCTGTAAATAACTTTTCGTGTTCACTTTATCCAGTTGTCATGTGAGACCGGAGTGACGATGGATAATAGTTTATGTTCTCACATTTTTTCCCCAATGTTTAGTTTAGACGTACGGACATTCAAGCGAAACCGAGAAGAGAAAAAACAAACAATGTTTTAATTGACATAATTTCCGTTGGAATATGGCCTCGATACTTAAAAATTCTGGGGCGTGAAGGAAGTTTTGGAATTTCATGAAGAAAATAGTTTCTTAGAAACACCCCATGACGAGTTCATTCAAAAATGTTGGCTGGCGGGCAACAACAAATTTTCCACCATCATATACGGTAATTCAAATTTAATTGTAATTTAATTCTGAAGAAGATTAAAAAAAAACACATCCTAATTTGGAATTGTTTGAAAGCAAACGTTATGTCGATTCCAACTAAACTTTGTTGCCAAACAAACCTTTTTCGTCCTTGAATTGACCGTTCCTTAAGTCCTTCATTGGAATAGCTGGAGCTCGTCCAATTGATGCTCCTTGGTTGATACTAGCCAATAATAAACTTTGAAGAGGCATCTACACTAAATTACGTTTTACTATTCCCAGATGACTCTTGCTGGACATACTTCCTGATTCCGATCCAAAAAATGTCGAGCAAGTAAACAGAAAACTTTCAATCATTTCGCGATTTGAAGATTGGAAATTCCGGACAATGTTTAAATGAAAAATATTTCGCCAGTATTGCCAGGGGACTATTCACTATCATCGATCTCAAACCTAATGTCAAGTTCCTGAATTCCTACTCAACCATATCAAACAAATGGATAAAAAAAACCTGCGGTACGTAGTTCTAAAGGTTTTAAGTAAAATTTCCATAAACTCAAATATTCAAAAGCAACCATTGAGAGGTGATCCACCTACCTACGCACGTATTTGAACAGTTTCCACTCCATCTTTATCTCTCGTGTAGCGTCTCGGTGCTGCACATTATAAAATCAAGACAACCCTCAAGTGTTTTTTAATGCAGGCGACCCTTGGGCGAAGTAAAAGTTCGACATTCGATACCGGGCAGATTCACGCTTGCGGTCCGCAAAGCAGTAGTTAACGGAACGATGCCTTTGGCAAGGATTTTTCAAGATACCAGATTTTTCTTGTGCCAAACAATTCGTATTTTCATCCTTGTCTCGCAGACAAATTCTCGACCCTCAAGTTAAAATAACTATATAAAGGTTTTCAGCTTCCACACAGCTATTGATTGATTTACATGCTTTACCATTTATTTTCTACTCTGTCGTGTATTATAGGTTGTAGACAGGATACTTTTGGTCAAAGCCAAACTTTCATAAAGACTTTGATTATCTGCTACAGCAGCTCGCCCATTTTTGGTAAGTATTACGCAGCATTCAAAATTTTTTTTTTCTTTATACATTCTTGTCTCGTCTGGTGGGATTTGGTCATTACCGAAATTTTATCCCTGTCGGCGTTATCCGAGCCGAATTCGCCGCCGTATGCATGTGTCGATGGGGGCCCGTGTTTTTCTCTTTTTTAGCTTTTCGTTCGAGCCTTATAATTTAAAAAAAAGTCCCAAGGTCAAGAAGCTGACTGTAATTTAAGCCTGCTATTCTACACCTCTGTCCGTGTTTGAGGTCCGCGCGTGCATTAGATAAGTGTTTCGGCCGATGACAAATATTTCTTGTTTTAATCCAATGCGTTTTAGCGTCCACTCTAGGGCACTAAACTGTCGTGCAGATAACGTAAATAGATTATTGTTTACCCAAAAAGCAAACAGAGATCGTGAATTCTTGACGGCTGAAGGATTGCTAACCAAAGGAAGTTTATACCAAAGTGCTAGAAGGAACATTCAAGGAAAATAATTTAAACAACTGTAGACAGGCGGAAAAAATCGGGTGCGGAAGATTTTTTTTTTTTGTTTGTTAATTCTTTTCTTTCATCCTGAGGCGTGATGAACGATAGTGTGACGTCACTTTCAATGTTTGCGGGATGCCTTCGTGCTTATTACGTGTAGCAGTATATACTACATGCTTACGAGATTCTTTTTTTTGTTTTCTTTTCCGAATTTCTGGGCGGTTAGGTACCGGATTCTTATTATTCAAATGAGATGCAGAAGCAGACGTTTTTCTTACCATAGGTTGTTGAGTTCTCTCACTTCTTTGGTTGCGAGAGATTTTCTTTTCTTTTTGACTGCATTGTCTGAATATATTTGGGCTTTCGTCTATCCGTCTTCTCGTTTGTGCAGCCACATGCTCTCGCAAACAGCCATGTGTGTGTGTTTCGCCTTTCCTTTAAAAAAATACGAAACAGAGCCAACCTCTAGTCTCACCGTTCGTTCACAGAAAGAGCTGTCGTACGTTCCGTCGAGCCAAGCATCAGCAACCCCTAGGTTGCATCAGTGTAGCCAGCGGACCCAGCCTCAGCAGGCGGGTTAGAGCCGTCTTCAAGATTCCTTTCTCTCTCTCTATAACCTAGGAATCTCTTTCACCAAATAATCGCTGCCATTGTTTCGTTGATTTCTTGTGAATGCGTTGCCTTATTAAGGCACAGCAGGATTAAAATCGGTGACGTAGTGTTCCCGCGCGACCTCATTTATTTTGACCGGACGTTAAGTAAACTCTTCTGAAACGACAAACCGAAACGACGTTTCGAAAGGGCTAGATTCAGTGCTAGGATCCCGGAAGTGTACTCGTCGTCGGAAGCGTGTAACTCCATCCGTTTTATTTTGCTCTCTATAAGAGAGTAAACGCACTTGATCACGAATCAGTTAAAACCTGTCACTACCAGCGTCGAGTAAGGACGATTGACATAAGAAAAGAAAAGAGAATTCCAAACCACCGATTGCAATGGGCAATCGAAATTCGTCTGGCAGAACATCTCGTGCTACAGCAGTGTTTACCAGCTGCTGCAAGTGCCGCACCTACAGCATCGATGGCCATGACAACGGCCGCGGCCACGATGGCGCCACTGCTGTGCAGCCAACTACCTCCGGAGAAATGAACGAACTACAACCTGTTGCCCCGGGTAGTGGAGAGCCAGTCGACTCCAATCAACCGCCGACTGTAAACCCTCACGAAAACCTGCCCAACTCTGAGAGCCCAGAAATGTCGAGAATAAGGCTGCCAAGACCACCTAGACGTCCAGTCGGTAAGCATTAGTCTTTTCTCTTGTCTTGTCTTTTCTTTTGGTCAATGTTAATGGCTAGCACGCCAAAGAAAGTCAACGAATGACCGATTAACTTGCGATTCTCGAAACCACAACATAGATTTGTTTTTCCTCCCTGCTGATTGTGGATAAGCGAGATGAACATTTTTAAAACTAAAACTAAAATAAAAATTATCACGGAACATTTTTATGCGTGTTTGCATAAGTCGACTCGCCATTCGTCAAGTACCGTAGATATTACTGTGCGCTTTAGCGAGTTAAATAAGTGGGTAATAATACTCAGCCAACTTAAGTTATATGCGGTTGTTTACAGAACCAGTTTTATTTGAAAAGTTTTCTTTATAATAAATATGTTGACTACCGGTTCATGTTGCGACATATCTGTCTCACAAGGTTTACCAAAAAAAGATATCGTGTTGCGAGGCTAGATAAAATAAATTTTTCCTTCGCGTTTCCACATCAAATGTAAATTATTATCAGAATTCTTGTGAAAAGACGCAGTTTCAGATTCCAAGCCAAAATTGTTATTTGATAACAGAAAGGAGGGAGAAATAAACTGTCAAACGTCTTAACACAAACTGTTAAGAACCCGTCTCAAAATAAAACACGTCAGTTAAGTTCGTCGGGTTTGTCTAGACTGCCCCCGGTAAAAATAGAGTTCAAGACGTGATCCACGCTACGTTTTTTCCCCCTCTTCTCGAAAGCCGTCACATTTATCATTGGTATCCCTATCGAAGCGTGGAAAAATAAATAATTCTCCTTGTTTTCCCAACCGACAGATGAAGCAGGAAAAGCTGCGCTAAAAGTGGATTCGGTGGATATCCTTATTGCCGAAAATGGCAAGGACCATCATACGTTCGACTATGAAATGATGGAGCGACCAGTCGACGCCAATCTCGTAGTTCGCCGAGGCCAACCTTTCAATCTTGTATTGAAATTTAACCGCAACTTTGATCCGGCCACAGACGCCGTTTCCTTGATTTTCACCGTCGCCGGTATGCGGGAGACCCGTCTCGACGATTTTTGCATATGAGACATCTTGATTTATTTTTTATTCAAATTCTTTCCTTTGTTTGAAGATGCGAAAATGCCGAGTCCGAGTAATGGTACGACTATCGCTATCCCCGTGCTGAACGATAATAGCAGTTCGTTGCCCGCTGGAGGCTGGTGGGCTAGACTTGTAGCCTCTAGCCAACTCTCTATTAAAGTGCAAGTATGTCGTGATTATTATGACAAACGTTGGTTCGACCTTCTAGCCTTTCCCTCGTGCACTTTATAGGTCTGTACCCTGGCAACAAGCGTCGTCGGCGTCTGGAAGTTGGATGTCGACACCAAATTTATTCCCACAAGCACTTCACTGTCATATTCTTTGCCGTCGAGAATCTACCTTATCTTCAACCCGTGGTGTCGAGGTAAATGTTGAAATATTCTTCGTCGCCTGTTGGAAACGTGACTCACGAATTCTGAGAGACATAATTATATGTTACTGTATTATAGAGGACCTCGTATACATGGAAGATGAAGAATGGAAGAAAGAATATGTCATGGCGGATTCGGGACTCATATGGCGTGGAAGCCATAACCGCATGCGTCCGTGTGCCTGGAACTTTGCACAATTTGAAAAGGACATCCTGGAGTGTTGCGTTTATTTGCTGAGCAACGTTGGCAAACTAACCATTGCCGGAAGAGCCGGTAAATACATTCTAGCTACACCCTCTAACGCCAAAACTAACAGTTTACACATTGACAAAATAACTTAACACTTCTTTTGTTGTTTATCTTTCAAAGATCCGATTCGTGTCGTTCGTGCTATTTCTGCTGCGGTAAACTTTTAAAAATTTTTTGTGTGCTAGTGTTTGAACAGTTTAAATGAAGAAAACATTTCTTTTGATTTTGTAGGTGAATTCATCGGATGATGACGGTGTGTTGATGGGCAACTGGTCCAATGATTATGCAGGTGGTACTGAACCCACAAAATGGCAAGGATCTATGTTGATTTTACAAAAATACTGGGCAACAAAATCGCCAGTCAAGTTTGGCCAGTGCTGGGTCTTTTCCGGCGTGACTACGAGCGGTACATTTTGTTTTTAAATAACAGCCTAGGTAAACATGATGAGACAGCTGGAATAATATTCCTTCTTGAATTTTGATTTAGTTTGCCGCGCTCTTGGCATCCCTGCTCGTTCCATCACCAATTTCTCCTCGGCTCACGACACCCACGGTGGGCTGACTATTGATACATTCATTGGCGATGACGGCAAAGTGGTAGAGGAGCTCAATTCCGATTCAATCTGGAATTTCCACGTCTGGAACGAAGTATGGATGCAGAGACCAGATCTGGAACCCGGAAACTACGGAGGATGGCAAGCTATTGACGCTACGCCACAGGAAGAAAGTGATGGCGTCTACAGGTAAATTTTAATTATACAAATATTTGTACAGATGTTGAGAAAATATTTATCTAATCTACAGATGCGGCCCGACATCGGTGGCAGCTGTAAAGCGTGGCGAAGTGAAAAAGGCCTTCGATACCGCGTTTCATTTTGCTGAAGTCAATGCTGACAAAGTTTACTGGAAATTCAAAGGAAATGGCCAGCCATTGAAGCTCATTGACAAGAGAACTGACGAGTAAATTTTCTTTTAATTAAAACAACGTGTTATTAGAATGTCTAATTGAGTTTTTCGTTTTGCGTAGAATTGGCCTGTTTATCAGTACTAAAGCTGTTGGAAAGTTTCAACGCGAAGACGTGACAGATCAATACAAGCACAAAGACAGTAAGTGTCCCTATCTAATTCAAAATTAGAACTCAATAATGAAATTTTGTTCCATCATTCTGTTTCCTTTAGACTCGGCCGAAGAGAGAGAAGTAGTTTTGAAAGCCCTTCGACAGTGTGGACACTTGTATAGTCGATATTACCTCAATGAGGCTTTAGAGGATGTGCGTTTCGATTTCCAGCTGCGTGACGACATCGTTATTGGATCCCCTTTCAGGTTTGTTTAAACTGCTTTTGTAATTTTTATTGCATAATAAAACAACTTTGTTTAACTGGCACCCTGCAGTGCCGTCGTGACTGTAGCAAATCGTAATCGCTCAAAGGACTACACCGTAGAAGTTACCCTACGCGTTGACTCGGTGCTGTACACTGGAAAACTGAAGAGCGTGATCAAAAAAGAAGTCTTTCAACGAACCATCAAAGCCGGAACCGCCCAAAATATTACTCTTCCCGTTTCCTACGACGAATACGCTCCTGAACTTAGTGACCAATGTGCCTTCAATATTGCCTGCTTGGCCAACGTCAAAGAAACCGAGTTTGAGTTCTTCTCACAGGATGACTTCCGCGTTCGTAAGCCTGACATTGCTATCAAGGTAAGATTATCTCTTAAACAAAAGCATATCTCGGTAAAAATTTATGAATCTATTTCAATAGGCTCCTAAAGAAGTTCCGCTGGGAGAGCAGTTTGACGTGACTGTTTCTATAATTAATCCTCTTCCGAAGGAATTGAATGGCGCTAAATTCGTCATCGAAGGAGCTGGTCTAGGCGTGCCTCATAAAGTTAGCGTGCCCAACAAAGTGGCGCCAGGCAAGGAGGCCCGTGTTGTTGTTAAAATGACGGCTGCCAAAGCTGGACAGAAAACTGTCTCTGCCAAGTTTTACTCCAAGGAGCTCAATGATGTTGACGGTTATCTCAATATGGATGTAATCGACCCAACTGCCTAGAAATCAAGCTCCCTTTTTCTATTTTTTCGTTCTGCACCATTTTATTTTTCTCGAGTTTATCTAACTTTAAAGAAGTTTACGCCGGTGATAAAATGTTACCAAAATTAGAACAGAGAATTCTAACTCTGAAAAACGATTTGACAGTTATATCAGTTTGACTTTTGATGCGCGCGTACGTTCAATTGGTTGTTGGCAAGCTAAGATAATGGTGTTTGTTTTAACCGACTACTAATATGTACTTATTATTATTAATACACGCTAGAGCTATAGCCACCCATGGGCACGACTTGATGATGATTCAAACGATTAACTCTCATCAATCGTATGAAGAGAGTAAAAAAGTGTATTTTCGAAAAACAGTAATCTAATATTACCACGAATCCCCCGATGGATTGCGGTTGTAACCTCCTTTCACGATTTTCAATACGAATAATATTTGCAGTTGCAAGTATACAGACAAGGAAAAACAAGTAAGAAGTAAGGCTCACGTGTCACCGCGACTCATTTTTTTTAACCGCAAGCTTCAATTTAAAATTCGTTGGATGATTCTGGGGAAATACAAAACATTAGCTACATCCATAACTGGTGGTTTAATTTATCTGCTGTACTTCTTTATCTTTGAATTGATTTTTTTTATGGTGGTCCGTGGTCGAGTAAGCCAGTAAGCGGAGTTGCATAAATTGGCAACGCCGCTTTCCAGTTGATTGGCAACGTCTGCTCTCTGAGCAGACGATTTATTGGTGTGGGTTTGAAGTCTGATACTCTAAAAAAAAATTGCGAACTCCAAATACTTCTTATTCAATTCAAAGGCAATTCAAAATTATTCTTTTCAATTCAAAGGCATGAACCTAGTTATTAATTATTAGTTATTATAAACAGTTGTTTATGATTTACACTCATCGTTTTGTTCCACTTTTCTTATTTCTACATGATGTGTGCAAGAAGCCAAGAAAACCTGTTGTCTCATCAAAGTGTTATGTCAGTGGAGAATGGACATTCCTACTGTTCAAACCAAGTGCTGAATATTTCCCATTACTCACAACTTCAACCACAAAACTTCAACTTTATGTCCTAAAGTTGTGGATTCAAACTGCATGTGCCCAAACTGCTCGTTCCTCTCAGTTATTGGTACTTCTGATGCAGTGGTCAAGTAGTGAAATTCTATGGGTTGCCATTCTCTGCAGTTTCTGCCCATCTGCTTCTGCCAGAAAGAGGGAAACAAAAAACATCTGATGACGGATAAAGGTATAGTTTTGTTGCTATTTCAGTTTAATCCTTAACATAATTGATAGCATTTGTCTAGTTTTTTTTTAAGCTAAGGAATCAATAGCCACAAAGAGGTTCTGGTTATTTATTTATATTGATTGTGCAATATATATCATATTAGGGAAATGTTTTAGATCACTGTTGTTGGTTTAGTTAAGATTTTCTGGTGATCTATATGGGGTGCCGTTGTACCTTTTTACCAACAAACCTATAATCTAACATGAATCTTCAATCAAACCTATAATCTAACATGAATCTTCAATCAAACCTATAATCTAACATGAATCTTCAATCAAACCTACAATCTAACATGAATCTTCCATCTAATAAACAGTAATAATGAAACACAAATCCAAAAAAATGATCAAGAGTGCTGTAACGGTGTAACCGGGTGTAACTTAGCATCTAACACCGATATTAGATCAATGACGAATTTAATCTACAATAAAATGTGACCGAATGTGACATTAAATGAAATGCTAAATTTAAAGTGTGTTCGTTGTTAAACTTTTCATCTATCTGTCATTCATTAGTTGAATTTAAAAAAAAATTGCAACCATAAGTTCTATTTTTTTTTGCCCGCCCTCCCCATTTGTTAAGATCCATCTGGCGGCCAGAAATATCGATTAATTTATAATTATTTCTGTAAGCTTCATGATATAAAACTGGAAATTTGTTTAAAATGCAGCCGGCGGTAAAAAATCTAACTGCATGCTTCACCTTCACCCCCTTTATAGCCAGTTTGTATCCAGTACTACAAACGGGAGATTCTTACACGATAAGCGCATGTTTGAGCGTTTTATTCCGTTTTATTTATAATCACATAATTAAAAAACTCACAAGCGCTTAAATAACGCTACTGAATGCGCGTCGCTCAAAAATATTTTTTTTTTATTTAATGCGAAGGGAAACGACTGCGGCTGACTGCGGCGACTGGGTCAGACGAGTAACATGATGAGCCCGCCCGTTTTTTCAGCGCTTATCGCTGGCCCGCCCGCTATTTAAGCGCTAATCGTCGCGCCCCTCCACTGTTTATATTACATAATTTACAAACGCAAATAACTTGCTAAAATAAATATTTTGCGCTATATATCTAGCGCTTTTCAAGCGCGTATGGCGCTAGTGATTTACCTGTGATAAACTACCTGCGCTAAATTTAGCGCAATTCCTTTTATAACATAATTTACGAAACGCGCAAGCGCTAAAATATTTAATATTTAGCGCTAGGCCTACTTAATGCGCATTACATAAAATTTAAATTAAGGCGTAAGAGTTCATGTTCGCGTTCTTCTCATAATATATAATTAAATAAGAATAGATTTTAGAATAATCGGTGTTGCACTCGAATTTGGCAAGTTTATATTGAGACGATGAGCATCTTGAACAACGTCGAGCTAGACGCCTAAATTCGTGATCCGTTTGGATGAAGTCCGTCCGTGTTTGCGTGTAACACCGCGTATTATAAATTCATATTCTAAATCACTAGCGCCATACGCGATTACAAAGCGCTAGATCTAGTGCAAAATATTGATTTTAGCAAGCATCAGTGCGCGTTTGTAAATTAATATGTGATGAATTAATTTGGGCTAAATTTAGCGCATTGCGCGAAAGTTATCTTAAATTAATTATTAGCGCAATGCGCGCTTAGATAGCGCTAGATCCAGCGCGAACAATTTGACATTTTTGGCTCAGCCGGGCTCAGCGAGCCGTCTAAACAGTTGACGGGCGACGATTAGCGCTAAGATAGCGAACGGACCCGTGACAAGCGCTAATATCATGTACGGGCGCGAGCTACTCGTCCAATCGCCGAAATCGTTTTCCCTTTCGCAACATTTTATTTAAATTAACGAAGCGCTTGCGCGTTTCGTAAATAATGCAGTGAAGTAAATTGCGCTACGATCACTTAAACTAGATCGCTTCGATAGCGCTATAGATCTACCGCAAAGCATTTGAAAATATTATTTTTCGCGTCGCCAGCGCCGTAAAGCTGAATTTCTGTGAGTACGTTTGTCTTCGGAACACTCCGGGCTGGGTGACAGCGTCCGCTGACTTTTCCAGTCGCTGGTGTTGGTCCGGCTGGACGAGGCGGAATGAAATGGATCGGTCATAGCGAAAGGTAGCGGCCACTGCCGCCTCTCTCGTCTTTCCACAGCAATACTTTCCACTATTTCTCGTGGAAAAGATCATGAATCGATATCAACGCATTGCAAATGCAAACAATCGATATATAGCCATTCGTTCTGCCGTGATTTCAAAAATAAATAGCACTAGTCGAGTGCTACAATTTTAGGGGGTCATTTTGCGTTCCATAGTTTATAGGATTATAGTGATGGACATCATTGGGTTTTGCCGTATTGGTTCTTTTAATACGGCATATATATTGATTTCATTATACATTTTATACGTATATGTTTACTATAGCCGTTTTCTTTACATTTTTCTTTAAATAAAATGTTTGATAACATGATTTATTAATTTCTCGCGATTAATTAATCTGTTAGATAGCGAATGATGTTAGATATAATGTTAAGTTTGCCAAGACATGGTTTATTTAATAATAGCTTACCCGAAAGATTGATTGTTTTTTCGAATGTTAGTCGATAGACCGTTTGATTAATTTTACATTTAATTTTTTATGTTTTATTTGAATTACCAAAGTGTTACTTTGGCGTTTTAAGTGTTTAATGTTTGTTAAATAAATGTTAAATGAATGTTAAAATTTAATGAATGTTAAATGAATGTTTAAATTATTTAATGAATGTTAGATTTTTTGTTATAATAAAATTTCACGATTGATTTAAGTTATTATAATGTTTCATTTATTGTTTAATATTTCTTTGTTGGTAAAAAGGTACAACGGCACCCCATAGATCTAAAACAACTTCAAAATATTCTGAAAAAGTTGATTAATTCTATTTGGCTACTTAAAAATTTTTTACACATCTCTTAAATAATAAAATTTAAATAATCGCGATTTGCGTCAGTAATCTAGATGAAAATAAATTCCACATACACTTGTTAAATTAGAAATTGTTTGAATCGTCTAATGCCTTTTCCGTAAAAACATACCATCGTTTTTTGTCTCATTGGGTTGCATATTACTTGCTTAAGACCCACCAAAAAATTGTTTAGAACCGGACGCTTTGTTTATTGAATTATGTATTTGTTTCCTATTAAATTTGGTGTATACAAGTTTTAAACATCGACATTTTCTTTTCAATGGTAGAGTTCAACCTGCAGACGGGCCGACCAGTTTGCATGTCCTTCACGCTTGAAAATCGCGGGGAACATTACGTGTAAAACTGTCAATGCGGAGGTGGAGAGGTTGGGTGAGAACTCGACGTTTGCATCATTATCAAGCAGGTACAATAGCCGCAAGACTTAGCCATTTGGTATTCATTTGATATTGGTTGTTGTAGACCCATTCCCATCAGCAACGTCAACCTAAAGAAGGAAAGGGCAGTTTGCGTTTCCTTCACTCTCGAAGATCACGGAGATCTTAAAGTAAAACGTGTCATGCGACGGGGGAGAGGTTGGGTGAGGACGACACGTGTTGCATCATTATCAAGCAGGTTCAATAGCCACAAGGCTTTATAGTTGAATCAGGGTGAGGAAAAGTCATATAAAAGGAGAGAGGAAAGGCGTTTGAAATCAGTTGAGTGAGCATCTCCGAGAGGGCAACAACTGCTGTGCAGTATTTGTCACCAACTGAATTCTTCATTGTGTAATTAGTTCGCATTCATGATTTTTATATTTTCTGTTAGTTGTGTTTTTGTATCAATTTCTATTGTATTTCTCATTTCTTTATATGCCACTAATGCCAGTTTTTAAATATTAATGTTCCCAATTGTTTATTGTCTAGTTGTATCAAAGGAGAGAAAAGGCGAAATAATTAGTCGAGTGATTACCTGCGACACGATAACAACTGCATCCTTCGTCGCATTACCAGTTACCAATCATGGGTAAATATTGTATTTTTACATGGGATTGTGCATGAATTCATGTTTTTTTTTTCTATTTGTTGATATGCCAGCTATTATTGAATGTTTAATATTGTCTAGTAAACTATGGTGTCATGCTGCACTGCTGCTGTTGGTTGTTGTATCGTTTATGGCTGGTGACGACCACTGGTGTACCGATGTCTCCTGGGTATGGTGAATATTAATGCACAACACTGCCGCCTTATTACTTAACATCAACCAACGATGCTCCAGCTTACTACACCAGGACTCCAAAGTACTACACCACTAAGGCTCCAGAGTATTAAAAGTTGTATCAAAGGAGAAAAGAGGCGCAATAATCAATCGATTTATCCCCGACACGATAGCAACTGCCGTGCACTATTTGTTACCAACTGCATTCATCATCGTACATAGGGGTAAATTTTCAGTTTTCTACATGGAATTGTGTATCAACTCTCCTTTTTTTAATTATGCCCGAACCCCGAGTCCATTCGTGAACCACCGTGATTCCATTCGTTTTAAGCCAAAACCATTTGTTATTAATTTTGATATTGTTTCTTGTAGACCCATCTCCAGCAAGGTCAACCTGCAGAAGGAAAGGCCAGTTTGTATGTCCTTTACTTTCGAAGGTCACGGAGGTCATTACGTAAAACTGTCAATCCGGTGGTGTAGAGGTTGGGTGAGAACGGGAAGTGTTTCATCATTATCAAGCAGGTATAATAGCCGCAAGGCTCAGCCATTTGGTATTCATTTTGATATTTGTTGTTGCAGACCCATCCCCAGCAACGTCAACCTGCAAAAGGAAAGGGCAGTCCGCCATTCCTTCATGCTCGAAGGTCACGGAGATCATTACGTGAAACGTGTTATGCAGTGGTGTAGAGGTTGGGTGAGAACGGGATGTACTACATAACCATTTGGTATTCATTTTGATATTTTTTTATGTAGACCCATCCCCAGCAACGTCAACCTAAAGAAGAAAAGGCCAGTTTGCATTTAATTCCTTCATGCTCGAAGGTCACGGAGATCATTACGTGAAACGTGTTATGCAGTGGTGTAGAGGTTGGGTGAGAACGGGACGTGTTTCATCATTATCAAGCAGGTAAAATAGCTGCAAGCCATAACCATTTGGTATTCATTTTGATATTGGTTTTTGTCGACCCATCCCCAGCTACTTCAAACTGCAAAAGGAAAGGCCAGTTTGACGATCGAAGGTCACGGAGATCATTACGTAAAACGTATCATAAGACGGCGGAGAGGTTGGGTGAGAAAGGTACGTGTTTCATCATTATCAAACAGGTACAATACCCGCAAGGCTTAAGAGGTGAGGGTGAGAAAAAAATCGTATAAAAAGGAGACGAAAAAGGCCAGAGACATCAGTCGAGTGAGCATCTCCGACACGGCAACAACTGCAGCGCACTATCTGTCACCATCTGCCTTCTACAACGTATTGCCAGTTCGCATCCATGGGTAAATATTCTGTCGATCTGTCCTTACACGGAGATTTCTATTAATGCCAATTTTTTTCTGTTTGTTAATATGCAAATTCTTATTGAATATTAATCTTGAATTTGTTTACTGTCTAGTTAATAAGGCGTCGTTTGCTGTTCATGAGTGTTGTATCGTTGATTGATGGGTCGACCACTGGTGTACTGATGTCTCCTCGGTATGGCGGATACCAAACAACAACGCCGCCGCCGCCTTACTACCCAAAATCAACTTACGCAACGACCAGTTACTGCACCGAGGTCTACAAGTACTACACTACTAAGGCACCGGAGTTTTATACCATAACTTACGCTGCCCCGAGCCACTACACTGTCGCCCTGAAGTATTACTCTGCCCTGAGTTACTACACCACCAAGGCGACGGAGTACTACATGACTACGCATGCTGCCCCATCCTACTACACCGAGGCTTCTAAGTATAACTCTGTTCTCAGCTACTTCTTGCACCGATTTTACTAAATACTACTCTGTTCCCAGCTGCTACACCAAGGCTCCCGCTGATTACTCTACCAAAAAGGGTTGAATACTACACCGACGCGGTAAAGTGCTATTCTGCCCCGATCTACACAACCACAACTGAGGCGGCGAAGTATTACGCAGTCCCGACTTACTACACAGAAGCTGCTCTTTCGTGCTACGTTGAACAGAAAACTACACTGATGCTCCAGTTTACTACACCAAGACCTGCGCTACACCTTACTACAACACCGCAGCCCCCAAGTACTACACCGAAGAAGCCGCCTATTACCCAACCACGTACGCTGCCTAGTTTACTACATCGAGGAATTTAAGTATTACCCTGCTCCAAACTACTACCAAGGTTCATATGTATTTTACATCAGCAATTCTCCCGACTATGTCACCACTACTTACGCTGCTCCGAACTATACAACGAAGTTCTGAAGTATTTCTCTGGATGTGTTGAAAGATTGCTGAAATACAAGATTGATTGATAAATAACAAGTGCATGTCTCTACTTTCTCCTTAAGTACCTTTCTTTCTGCTGATAATTGCATGATGTGAGAAAATATTTCTGAGTGCTATGTAAACTTACAAATAATTGTTCTTGCAAAATACAACAATAAAAAAATTCAAACTTACATTTTAATAATATAGACCCTTTTTAAATTCAAAATCCATATTTTTCTAATAATTCAATTTTTCTAAAAATTACAAGTCATACCTTTATTCTGCTAAGTCCAGACTTTTGTTTTTTGAAAAAATTTAAAAAAAATTCCCCCTACAAAAGTTTTTTAAACATTTCCGCGAAAAATTTTATTCGAATATTTTAATGCAACAAAATTTTATTTTATTTTTTCGAATATTTTATTGCACACAATTTATTTTGATATTTGCAAATATTTATTATTTATTTTTCCTGTGGCCCCCAGGGGGGGGGCCTGTCGCTTTCTCTACCGCGATAATAACATGATGCAAGTTATGTGCAAGTTATTATTTGTTTGGCGCAGAAAGCTTGTTTAATCTAGCAGTTCTCGACTGTGTCAAACCTGATATTGATCAGGTTGCCTCAGTTGTATACTGCATGATTGAATGAAAACTCAAAAGACAACAGATCAAACTTTTAAGTCTGCACACAGTTAACACAGAGCAATTTCATGGCATGGATGAAAACGACAACACAAAAATTTGGAAGTCAGGAACCCAGATGGAACAGCTCAGCTACAACATCACAGCAACTTCTGGATTACACTGCAACCGCATGCTGCATACAATGGTTCAATCTGTCTTCATCACACCTTTCACCATTTGGCTGAAACAAGGTAACCAAACATCGTTGAAGAAGTGTTTGTTATACCTATTTAAGAAAAGAAAATTATTTTCGAGAAAAACAACTGTGTACACATGCATACTCACTATAACCAAAGAATACAAAGAGTAACAGAAAACTATGCAGTCCAACAGAATAACTTTGATATGTGATTCAAATTTTCTATAGTAGCGGAGCAAATTTGTCTACTCTCTAATAATGTTAACTAAATCTATAGTACTTTTGTAAGACATTTGATCAAAATAATTACTTTTTTCTGTTGCATGGGATGAGACGTACGCCTAAGAACAGGCAGCGAGACACACGAGGCACGCCATTTCGGAAATGTACAGGCACTTCCAAGTCTGAGTTGAATGATTTGGCAAATTGGTTTCTACGTGCTAAATCATCTGTAAATTTTCACATCAACATTTTACGTTCAATAACAATAGGAAATTAACAGTAAATACCTTTTAATTTTGTCGTGAGAAACGTCACAACCGGTCACAACCAACAACCCATTTCTGCTGCGTCTTGGAACAAAATAGCCGGCCGTTAAGCGTCCCTGAAGACACTCGCGCTACCTGGTGGACATTGTAGTTCAAGATAAAAAATGTAACTTACAATTTTCTGAACTAAAGAATTATTTTCCTGCCTGTGGCTGAAAGGCAACAGCACCAGTTATCTGTGTTAGAGTACGTACAGTGAGTTGAGTTCCGACTTACTTTGGCATCAAACAGTTAGTCATGTTGAATCTAAAGGAAATATGTCAATAAATATTCCAACATTCCAATAAAATAAAGTTAATTGCTACCTACTGCTCGTCTTTAACATTCAGAAAAATACAACACATGTTGGTATGTGTCCTGCATTTGTTCATATTCTTCTCTGCTGCTGCTGCTGCAATAGACCTGAAGATTACCCATGGCCTAGATGATATGATATTTTTCATAGCTTTCCCTATGACAGAATATACAATCTATGTCATCAAATAACAGTTTAAAACCAAAAGAAGAATAATACTTGTACATCAATGAATTATTCGTTGAAAACATGTTCAGAAAAACAAACATGTCCACACTGGGGTAGTGACCCAGTAGTTACCTACTGACCTACCAAGATCAATAGAAACTACTGATAATTAGACGAATATGAACTAACTCTGGGAATAAGTATTTTTTAAAATTGCGACTAAGACCGCGAATATATTGCGAATTCGTCCACCTGCTGGCGGACGAATTCTAAGTTCTAACCCTCCCTTTTGACAAAAATTATAAACCCAACCACGCCCCAATACCTTCTGACAAAAATTATAAGTATCTAACTCTAAAACCCCACCTTTAAACAAAAAAAAACTTTACGACCTTCCTTGTAATTCAAAGCAAATGACGTTTCTGACATAGTCCCTCTATCGGCAATTATAAGAACAAAATGTAATGCGTTCATCTACTTGACAGTTGAGACGTTTGACTTGAGTGTTTGAGCGATCGATCACGTCTGTTGTCCTTTTCAAAAAATGACTTTCTATTCAAGCTAATCCACTTTCAACGAAAATTGACTTTCTTGAACAGCTAGCGATGGCGATGAGAACTTGTAACATATCTGCACGATCCGTTTTCCTGTTTAATATTATAACAGTTTTAGTACTTGTGACCTATCTTGTGGATTTAGAGAAAAAAATTGCCAATGCTAAAGTTAGTTCACAACACAACTCAGATCTGCTCAATACCCAAGTCAATGGTATTAACTCAAAATAATATTATGAATACAAATGTTACATTAACAGAATATCTTGTAAATAGGTGCTTTGTTACCTAGTAGTTTTCCATCACAGAATCCAACTTTATTTTACAACCGTGTCCCTAAAACTGGATCAACCTCTTTTGTGGGTCTGGCATATGACTTGTGTTCAAGAAACAAGTTTAAAGTGCTTCATGTAAATGTTTCGAAAAATGCACACACCATGTCTTTGAATGATCAGGTAATAATTTTTTTTTTAATTAAATTTTCCTGCAGGTAATTGTAGCCTGTTTGTATTATTTGAAGTTACGTTTTGCAAGGAATCTAAGCAGTTGGGATTTAAAGCAACCATCATTTTACCATGGACATATAGCTTATTTGGATTTCACAAAATTTGGATCCACAGCACCAATATTTATTAACCTTATCAGACAGCCACTTGATAGAATGGTGTCATATTATTATTTCCTTCGCTATGGAGATGATTTCCGTCCACATCTCATCAGAAGAAAGCAGGGGAACAAAACAGTAATTTAATTTGGAGATGTTGGTAATCAAGCTGGAGTCTAATAGTTGCTTTTTTAATTCTAGTCATTTGATGACTGTGTGAAAGAAGGACAAACTGAGTGTGATCCAAACAATTTGTGGCTGCAAGTGCCTTTTTTCTGTGGACATCATGCAGACTGTTGGTAAGAATTTATTTTGGTTAAATCTTAGTCCTTTTTTGTTAAAATGTCGGACTTTCAATCTAGGGTACCGGGCAGCAGTTGGGCATTTGAACAAGCAAAGAATAATTTAATTAAAAACTATTTATTAGTTGGAGTAACTGAGCAGATGGAAGAATTTGTCGCTGTCCTAGAAGCAACTTTACCTAATTTTTTTAAAGGATCTCTTAAATTGTACAGACAAGGTAAGTAAGTTCTCGTTTGTGGACAAATGAGCAATTAAAAAGATTAATTTGACACTTAGGATCAAAATCTCATTTACGGAAGACAAATCTTAAGATTCCTCCAAAAGCTGAAACGATAGAGCGGTTTAGAAACTCTACTGTGTGGCAGCTTGAAAACGAGTTTTACGAATTTGCACTCAGACAGTTTGAATTCGTGAAATCACGAACCCTAAATCCGGATCTTTCTGGCAAAGGGCAACAGTTTTTTTACGAAAAAATTCGTCCCAAATAAATCATTTATCGACATCAAATTTGTCCGTCATTTTTTATTCCATGTATGAATCTTACTTATAGCATGTTAATCAGCTTTTTTTCTGAGTGGTAGTTTTAGCAACTGCTCGTTGTTTAGCCTTCTCATACAGTGGCAGCAATTGACCTTTCTCACCAAGCATGCGAAGAAGTTGAACAATCAAAGGGAGATAGTTGTGCTTGCGCCGAACATTCTCAATTTTCTGACGCTTTCGTTTGCTCTCTTCTTCTTCACATAGCATCAGGAGTCGCTGGATTTCGGTCTGCATATCGGTGCTGACGACAGGTTGTGACTGAAGCCTTTCAATCTCCTTTTGCCACGCTAGTTTTCGATCAGGAACGATTGCCATCAAGTTGAAATGAATTTCTCCTTCGCTGTACCTACATTGTTGAAAAATCACATGTTGATCATCCGTCATCCAATCATTAGTACAATGAGATAACCTTTGAATGCGTTTTTCAATTATTGGTCTAACAACGTCAATCCAATCAGTTTCAGCTGGGACAGCGCCAAGATCGATAGGACCTTCTTTCAAGCCATCAAGTTCATAGAGGCGGCCATCAACGGGGACATATCCAACAAAGTGAAAAGTATCGTCATCTTTTGACGATGCTTTGGAATCAAATTCAAAAAGAGTTTGTCTGCATTTAAAACATCAAAAGAATTAAAAATCACAAGTTAACCCATCTTAAAATGCTCACATTGATGTGCAATGCTATTAAGGGTTGGTTACCTAGCAAACGAGTTGTGTACACTTCGAATTGTGTCAGAATTGCTGAGAGCAAGCCCCTTCATGTTGGCATCGAAAGCTTGAGTAAATTCTTTGAATTCACCAAGTGTGGGCCCTAGATGAAGATCAGGATGTTTGCAGTTGAGCAGGATACTGATGATGGCTTGGGTTGCACAGGCATTATTGATGACCTGCTTGGCAAAGAAAATTTTGTCCAATCGGCTATCCTGAACCACAGTACCCACAACCTCTTCATTTGGTACCCATTTGAAAAGGAAAATGAGTCCATGGATCGGCCTGCAATGATTTCAATGCTGAATTGAATTTCCCTGGTCTATCTACTACCAATACTCATGTATCAAGAATTACTTTAAGTTGTCAAACTGTTCAGGATCCAAACTCCACAGTTCTTCCACTTGAACTCCTTGGACTTCTACAAAGAAAAATCGAGATAAAACATTACGTCGTGCAAACCTTTGTGACTATTTTCTAATTTCTCATGTGACATTTGCGTGACATACCGAAATCTCTGATCAATTCAGAAAATACGCCTGGATCACTTTCGATCAGACACCAGTTACCAGCGTCAGCCATATTTTAGTTAGATATAAATGATGTCGTGTCGTTCAATTGAGATTATAAAAACTGAACCAACTAAAACAACTATAAGCAATAAATTGACAGACCGGGGATGAAACGCGAACAAAAACTGCGTCAAATGTGTCGTCTGCTAACTACTACTCTTCCACAATATGGAAGCCTTTTCAAACTCGAAATCTATTCAATTTTTGAAGAAGAAAAAAACAATTTTTCATCCACGTTTTCACCTGAATCCTCCGATAACCTTCGAACATACTTTATCGTAAATTCGTATTAAACAGGTTATCGGTCGTAACGGATTGCATGTCATTTATAACTGAAAGTTTGAAAACATGATACGCTCAGCGCCTCAGCAGCCTGACAGGTCCTGGGTACAAAGTCTATATACGTGTGTGTGTGTAATCGCATCTTCAATTGGTTTGGCCTGCTGGCTGGCGGCTTTTTCATCACAAGCCAAATTGATAACATCCCAGCTCGCTCTCATCCCCAACGAGACAATGCGTCATTTTGTGGGAAAAGGAAGGTATTCGTTTCCGTTGGTATTTGGTGGGTATTTTTTCTTCCAAGAATATAGACGTAGATACACAAGAGAGAAAATAAGCCGGAGGTCGCACGACGGCAACAACAACCATCAGGATTCAGGAGCCTCGTATTCAATTGCGGATCGCTGCGTTGCCAAGTGCGTTGCGGCAGGTCTCTATAAGTAACTCAACTATACACACTGCTCATCTTATATAGACGGCATTCTACTTCGACAACACAATCGTTCGCATTCCCACTCGGTTCATCATCATCAGCAGCAGCAGCAGCAGCCTGGAATACTGCACTTTCAACTGCATTTGCTAATCTCGAGAGTCAGACAGGCGTGCAGCCACAATAGATGGGCCAGGGAAATGCGTTTAGCTACTTCCTTTATGATTCGCTCCTACTAGTACTTCACTTGACATTCTCTGGCCCTATAAGGACGGCCACATATAAGTTTCCTATTATTCAAGGAAAAGAATAGGACAAGAGAAAAAAGAAGAGAGAAATATATAAGTAGTTCATAAAAGGGAATAGAAGAAACCCGGGCAGAACCAGCAGCAGCAGGTATATAGGCGAGAGAAAAGAGATAAAGATATGCCTTGGCCTTCCCATCATTTTGTGTGTCTTCTCTCGGATTCTTTTGAACACACACAAAAAAAAAAAATAATAATAAAAGAAGCGGCGCTTCGCCGCGCACCAGGATGTTGTTGCTCCTGCTGCTTATTATATCAGCGCCCAAGTAATTCTTTGCATGTGAAGATGTGAAGGCGAATCGACGACGACGATCCCACTAAATGGCAATTCAGGAAACAGAAGAAGACGAACGAGGTTTTTGCTTTTTTTCTTTTTAAAAGAAGAAAAATTCTTTTACTTCTTTTTTTGCTGATTCAGCGACGAGCTGGAGCCGCGTCCAGACTGACGGGAGCAAAAAAATATAGAAGGTAATACAAGAAAAAGAAATAAATAAATAGAAAAATATATTTTTTTAAAAGCTGCCAACAACCTTGACGTTTACGGTAGTGTAATCACTACTATACGCTCGTTACAAGAAGAGAAAAGAAAAAAGAAAATATAAAAAAACATCAAAACAAAATTGTAAAAGATAAACTCGAAACTGTCAGTTTTCCAGCTTTTGACAAGAAAATGAAATAAAAGAATTGAAAATTGATGTTTTCACTTTTGCTGTGGGCGAGACATTTCAGCTCCTTTTCGAAATGGAGGCGCAGAGACTCGCATAGATTTCCCTTTTTATTTTTTTTTATTTTTGGTGTGTTGAGTAAATGGATCCCCCACCTGGCGACAGTGACATATTTCACGAGCATATCATCACTGAAATAGCCACAGACTCGGAGGTTGGTCCTCTTTTGTTCCTCCAAATGTAACGATGCTGCGCGTTTAGGGGGCCCAGGCTGGTAGAAGAAGAAGAAGATTCCTTAGCTTCTTTCAAGGTGGTGTATAGTTTTTCTTTTTTTTCCCCAGCTCGGGGAGGTTAAAATAAATCGAATAGATTTCTCCCTTTTTTATCCGCAGTCCGCCACCACCACGGGCACACGGGTTGGTTGGTTGCCTGTCACCGGGGCCATAAAAATAAATAAAACACACGGGAACCGCGGGGCACGGGAAGTCGGAACCCAGCAGACACGACACACACACAAGGACGAGTACTAGTGTATACAACACACAAACACAAAACGAAAGACTATAGCGCGCATATGCACGCTCGTATGGCGCTCACACAAGTCCGTCGCACTCCAAAAAGTTCCTCCACTAAAAAATGCCAAGGCCAAGGAACTTTTTGATTGATAAGAGAGGGCAGCACCTCTGAAACAGACTCGTAAAAAACAACCAAAACGTGTGAGTGTTTGTTGGGGGCAACAACGAGAAGAAGAAAAGGTGGTTGGTTATCTGATCCGATTTCTCTCCCCCCCCAGAAAAAAAGTCACTCAAAAAACCATCCCCTTATTTCACCTGCGTTTCCCTATCCGTTGGCATTTAAACCCCATAAAAAGAGAAAAATAATCTTAGAAATTTCTCGTGAATTTTCGGTTTTAATCGTGAAATTGGCGCCAACGGTAAAAATACAAACTCGAATGAGACTGTCGGTCAAGTTCAGTGAATCCCATAGTAGTAGCGGGTCGTCGGTGTATGTCGAATGAGGAATATATTCAATGTTACTCGTTAGTTATAATCGGAATCGGCGTGAAAATTTCGATCCGCTCGGTTAACAAGTTCCCGTTTTCTTTGCTTTTACTTCCGCCCATGCGCCCCCACACACCACCGCTATCATTCGGACCACTGAGTTTCTTGAACACTCCCACCCCCGAAGGAAACTGAACAAAGAGATAAAGCCAACTATAGGAAGAAAATAATAACCATAACAATAAATAATTCCTCGCCAGTAGAAAGAAAAATAAAAACGACCTCCGAAAAGGACAGGAAAATCTAATTTGCCGGTCAATTTTATTTTATTTCATTTTTTTTTCAGTTCCCGTTTTTTTTTTTGTTGTTAACTTTAAAGTTATTTTTGTTTTCCATTTTACCTTCGGTTCCCCTCGGTCGGCCTCAACCGCAGCACGCCAACATGTTTCACGCAAATGGAGCGCAACCCGTTTTTCTCACCGTCGTCAAGAAAAAGAAATAGGAGGGAGGAAATGAATGTCCCAATAACGTCCGACGAGTTCATTTCGGACGCACCAAACCGTCACGTTACGTGTATCCAGTAGTAGTAAACTATTAAGACTTATACGCCGTACGTCCACCTTTCGCTCTCATCATCAGCAGCCCACAGGTAGAATAAGAAAATACATTTGCCCAGCTCTGAAAAAAGGACTCGGGGCGATTTCGGCGGCCATTGTTATGACACTCGCTACGAATTCGGTGATATTTTATTGCACCGCCTCAATCAAAAAGAACAATGCAGCCGATTTCACACACAAGTTGGAAATAGTTTTTCAAGGTTTTCTTTCAGAAGAGGAATTGATGGAACGAATAAATTTCAGGTGTAAAAGCTAAGGTGTTCTAGAAAAAGAAAAAAAAAACGGTAGGTTCTCTTTTGGATCTCTTTGAATGGGCGAACACAATCCGGAATCCGGATAGCTCTTTTCCCTGCTGCCGTGTGGTAAAAATAAGTTAAAAAAAGAGGGGGTTGAAAACTGGATGGAATGTTTCATTCAATCTAGTGCATAGTATATCCAACATATGTATAGACATGCAGCTCTCAAGAAGTCCAGGGGGGGTAAATCAACGGATTTTGGTTAGGGTAACCCTAAACCGAAAAGGCGAAACCCCCTACTAGTCTCTCTCTTTTTTTGAGGGGGTTCTACTCTTCTTCTTCTAGCTCTGATAATAAAAACCGAATGAGAAGAAGAACCTGTAAAATGCCGCCGCCTCATGTCAATCCGTCCTGTAAAAGTCTACAGCTCTTTTCCAGTCGTTTCCCTTTTCTCTCTTCTTGTTGCTGCTGTTATTGTTGTTGTACTAGTTCTTCTCCTTTTGTGCTTTCAACGAGGTTCCATTTTTCCTGTTTAATCATGGGAAATTTGGTTTCGCTATAGTAGTGCGTATACACAACATCTTCCATGTTTTCTCCTCTCACTTCCGCCATTGTGTGTGTTTGGGGATGTTTTGGGGGATCCCAAACAACAGCAAAAATAGAAAAAAAAAGAGAAAAGAGTTCCTGACAAACAAGACAACAGCGTATACTATATACTATTACTATACCCCTCGTCTAGATCTTTTTATTTCCTCGCAGTTTTATATCCCTGCGACTCCGCGTGGCAAATGGCCGTCTCGTGGGAGAATCACGTGAGTCCCTTCCATCATCAAAGGTATAAAAAGACATTGTGCACCATTGGGACATGTCGAGAAATAAAAAGACACACAAAATGATTTTTTAAAAAAGAAAGAATAAAAGAAAGAAAAGAAAGTTGGAAAACAAAATTAAATTCAAATGTGCGCGTTCCAGCAGCAGAAGCCAACACGAGCAGAGACGCGCACAGGTCTGCTGGACAGCAGACAAGACAGACAAGACTCTACTCTACCACCACTCACTCACCTTAAGGGTGGGCTGAACGAGTTATTACCAGATGCCAATCTACTTCCCAAAAAAAGAAAGAAAGAAGAGAAGATCTTCTTGTTTCAAATGGGAAAAATAGAGAGAGACACGCGCTCTATAGCCCCAGTAAAACTAAATAGTCGAAAAAGAAACTTTTAATCTATTTAGGTTTTGTTGATCTAGAGACAGGATGGAGCTACCACGCATAGAAATCGCTTTTTGTTTGTTTTTAAATAGAAAAGCACCAAGCGAAAACCAAAACAGAATAAAAAATAAAGCCAAGAGGAACATTTTGATGACCCTCTGTCAATAAAACTTGCCCAGACATTCACATTCAGTGGGGGCCCGTGTGGAAGAATATCAACAAGAATTCCTCGAGGACTCAAATGAGCTGGACCAGTAGGGACCTGCCAGGGATTCGATAACATCCGATTTCGTTTTGGGGGTGAGGGGGGCCATTGACTTCTGTTTTGGGGCTTTAAACAAAAATCTAGAATCGCATTTTCATTTTCTAGTTTTAAGAAAATACAATTTTTTGAATTAAATTCCCTAAATAATCCAATAGCGGAGCCGGTGGGGGAATGGATCTATTGACGGAAAAGCCCATCATGCATTTTAATTGGAAATCATGAATTGGTTAAACAAGATGAGAGCAGAAGCACTGCGGGTGTAACGGAATGTTTCCACCTTTCTTATTTTCTTTCTTCTTCTCTTCATTTTTGATTTCCTCCCCACGGGCCGACAGGTTTCCCAAACTGTTGGCTGGCCGCCTGGCCCAGCCAGCTCCCTCCCCGAAGAAGAAGAAGCCGAGGAGAAAAAAACATTTGTATTTGAATTCCCCCAAGAAGACACAACAACAACAACAACCAGAAAAACAACAGCAATTAGTAAGAATGTCGGAGCTCCCTATATTGGGGCTTTTTTTTTTCTTTTCTATTAGTTGTTGTTATTTTTGGGGGGAGATTTATATATTTCACCGATGGGTCCATCATTCATTAGCATAAATTTACAGATTTCTTGTATATTTAGACAGTGTGTCCTTTTCTTTCCCAACCGAAAGAAGAAAAAAAAAAGGTTTCATAATCATAGAACAGCAGATGATGACCTGGCACGAACCGTTGCTAGTAACCGTATCGTCATTACCAGCTAACCTCGAGTTCTTCTCATATTCGTGATGTGTGTTGCAGGCCGTTGGAAAGTAGCATCGACTAGAGTGTACCACCTCTACACTAGTACACACTAATACCCCCCTCCATGCGTCGCTATAGCAACTCTCTCGTCGTGTATGTTGTGCATTGTATGTATATATATTTCTAACGTGTTTTCTATTTCTCCTCCCATTCCACCCACTTTCACCCACTTCTCCTCCGGCTCTCTCTCTATGTACTGCCTCCTCCTCCCTCCCCCCTCTCTCCCTCCCAAAAGGTGTGTGCTCTGGCGTGGGGGGCTGGGGAGATACCTACAAACATTTCAAAGTGCCAGCCAGGGCCACAGTTCAGTTACCTGCGTCCGTGGTCCGTCAACGGACGTGTCTCGGCATCTATCTCCCAAAAGTAACTCTCCAGCAATTTTTTCCGTTTTTCCTTTTTACCTGTGAGCATCCCCCCCAGAAACTCATCGCCCTTGTAGTTTTTTTTTCAAAAATCAGAGCCAACGCTAGTGAACAATCTCATTTTGGCCGTTATCAATTTGAGCCTCCTCCTAGTAGAAATCACAGCGTCAACTTCTTCTTCTTCATGTCGGACAGTAGGCCAAAGTGAAGTCAGTGGAACGACTCGGCAGGAAAAAAAAACAAAACGAAAAATCTTTTCTGCATCCTTACAGAAAAATTCAAAGAAGAAACGAAAAAAAAGACGGTCAATACTCATTAGCCGACCGATTGTGTGTGTGTGTTTTGTGCCAGTGTGTCTGTGCGTGTGTATCTGTGTGTGTGCTATATTTCCACTGCGGTGGTTTTCTAGTAGCGTGATTGGTCTTCATTAAAACAGATTCTTTACATCTTTCTTCTTGCGAGCTGAGCTTTTCTGCACTGAAAAAGAAGAAGAAAAAAAGGGAAAATTACAAATTTCCTTGTCGAAAGGAAGAAAAAAAGAAGAAGAGCCGCCACAACTAAAGCTGTTTTGTGTGCCGTGACTTGCGGGAGTCCCGCACGCGCCTCACATATATACATACACACACTGCTGCCCAGCTTTTGTCGGTTCTCTTGTGCATCTGTGCGCCGTCTGTCCACAGAAGTGAACCATCGCTCGTTTTGTGATTCTCTTCCCAGCTGATCCGTCCGTCACCGGCTGCCGAATAATCCAACCCACATTTGATATCGCCATCGACCAAGAGAAGATATCCCCAAAAAACCGCATCCACCCGACCGGTGCCTTGCCGTGTGCATGTGACAACTATAGCCAACAGTTCTCCTCTCTTCACCTTCAACATTCTTCTGTCAAAAACAAGGTACAAATCAAATCAAATCCTTTGCGAGATGAGATGGGTGTGTGTGTGTGTGTTTCTCTTTTCTTTTAGGGTTAACTTCCTCCTTCTGGGTTTTTTTTATTTTCTTCTTTAATTTGTTGAATCTCTCAGACTCTCTCTCCTCTCATCTTTTTTTTTATTTTTCTTTACTGGCTACAACATATACAACATCCTACACGACCTATATCTCTTTTTCCTAGTCTCCTCTCTCGTATATAGATACACAAGAAAAAAGAGAGAGAAGTTGCGGTCGCCTGCGGATGTGGTGGGCTTCTTTTTTTCTGATTTTCATGTGCACACAAGAGGACTTGTGTGTGTGTGTGTTCATTTTCTTCCTACTTATTTTTCTGGGCATTTCGGGAGAAAAAAAAATTTGACTTGTTTTCATTTCAAACCGAAATCAGTCGTGACGATTGATCAGTTGTTTTTTCGGTTGTTCCAAGTTTTTCTTGTCGGTTCGACAAAATCTTTTCCACTTTTTTTTGGGGTTGTTTTCACCGTTGCAACCGAAATACAGATAGGAAGAGCCAACGGTTGAAATGTAGGTCATCGTATCACCGGAGCTCATCGGTTTTTTTTTCTTGTGAACTTTGTGAAATGATTGTCGTTATGAACCCCAAAAAATCAAAAACCAGAATATCCGTTGACTGAAAGTTTTTGGGGTCGAAAATGTCTGTTGTGGCAGAGAACTATATATGAAACTCTGAATTAAAAAAAGGAAATCATGATCGAATATAATATGTGAATCATCCGAGAAAATGTCCGTTGGACAATTATTATATATTTGGCCGTTGTGCGATCCATGTTCCGGCCTTGCCACCCATCTGGCCCCCTCGGTTCAACATTTTTCTCTCCGACCGAACTGGAAAAATAAGCGCTGCTCCCCCCTCGTCATCAATGGAGCATTGGCAGCTGCGCCACATTCGCCCATTGTCCGCCCCAGACTCAGTTTTTGAAATTCGAACGTTACACACACACACAGACAAACAGACATGTGTGTGCAGACTCTTAAAAAGTCTGGAGATTGGGAGTACCACATATATACGAGCAACAGCACATGCTTTCAGAGCTTTATAAGGAAAGATGCTCGAACCAAAGAGTTTTCCATCGGCGGATTTGAGATGGAGGGGGGAGATCAAATTTCCGGAAGGAGAGTTGTACGCGCGTGATATTTCAGCAGATGTTTCCTCCATGTACAGAGAAGGCCGTTTTCTATTTTTTTTTTTTTTTTTTTTTTGTAACAGACTCCGACTGTTTGTCACCAGGGTTTTCTTTAAAAATAACGCAATACAATTTATTATTAGAAATTTCTTTTCTTGGCTAATCATTTATCAAAAAATAAGTTAACCGGTATACGGTAGAGTGATCAAGTCGGCCATCAACGGAGAGAGAAACTCGCGTTTGAATTGTTGTTGCACTTTCTGCGACGTGGAGATTCCCGGTCATAAAGCACCGCTGATGTGATATCTAATTCAGGTGTACTTTTAACTCGACTTCTTCTTCTTCTTTTTTTCAAAAAGAAATCGAGCGCAAGTCGTCCCGCTTTCTTGAACGGTTAGGCCATTATTCATTCCACTCTGCCGCATTTCGGCTCAACTCGGGAATATAAATATTCACTTATAATTCTCCTTCATTCCTCGACCCCTCCAGGCTCTTCTTCATCGCTCTCCTTTTTTTTTGTCCTCTTTTCTCTTTGAAAAATGAAAATAAATCAGGAAAAAACAGACGCACTTGACTATTTCGATGCAGATGAAGAAGCTTGGCTATTCTTATTTTTTTTAGCAAAAAGTATAATACAAAGATTTAAATGTTCCAAATGTTGTTACGAAGGAAGGAGAAAGAAAAGGAAGAATTGAACAAAAAAAAAGGAGAAGAGGAGAGAGAGAGAGATGGAACGGTCGTCCGGAATCGAGGCCACCATCCGCCCGTCTCAAAAAGGGAATAGGATGTCAGAGGATTCATGAATCCCATTGACTTGTCTCGGGTTTTGGTATAGGACAACCTGTACAACAAGAAGAAGAAGAAGAAGAAGCGAAAATGAAAATAGCTGCAAGGCGTTGACCCTTTTCTTCGGTCCCTCTCTCCTATAGAGAAACAAATTTTCCCGCTGGAAGAAGAAATTTCATTTTTTTTTTTTTTTCCAATACGGCCGAGTTCGTTTTTTTTTTCTTTCACGTAACGGCTGCAACCGTGTGTGTGTGCGGATATATAACCCGTGCAACAAACAATCACAGACACGACACCAAACACACCAAAGCCAATGGCTGGAGGCTTTCGTCTGACCCCTGAGCCGTTTGCTGCTGGATAGAAAAAAGACATCTGGTGGCGAACTTGATGTGAGCCGCTCCTCACGCCCGAACGAATCCCCCCCCCCAACCGACCAAACGTTTGCATATTACATGTTGGAAAATGGCGAGGAGAGAAAGAAAAGAAAATAAGTCGGCCGAGCGCCGTAGACAATAAATATGATGATGATGATGACGGTCGACGGGCAGAAAAATTCGGCGGGTCGTCGCCTTGGTCCCCCCGTGTACATACGACAAAAGAAAAACATAAAAACAACAACAACAACAGAACAGCGAGGAAAAAAAGCGAAGAAAAAATATTGAGGCCAGTATAATACAGCTGGATGATTGCCGCCCCATCCATCATCACGCGAGGATGGTGTGGGAAGACAACAGGAGTTGCAGCACACAGCCGGCAGAGAGACCGACCAGCACCTTTCACACTCTGACGAGACGACAATGTTTTGTTTTTTCTAAATCGTCGAAAAACTCATTTCTTCTTCTTCTCCGTGTTTTTTCGTTTCTTTTTTGCAGCTGATTTGATGAGTTGTTTCTGTTTTTGGTTTGTATGCCCGTGTGCGGTGAAAATGTGTGTGTCTGAAGAAGAACGAGGTTACCAAACGGTTTTTTTTTTTTTTCAAAATAGAAAAGAAGAAGCGGAGGCCAATGTATCGATAGATTATTACCTATCCTCAAGGTAAACCCCTCTAAAATTTCTTTTTTTTTTCTTCTATGAGGAGAGGGGGGATTGTGTCGATTGGAACAGCTGATATAATCCACACAGCGAATAAAAAGAGCTGATCGAGGTCTGGTGTAATACTGACGTCACCAGCGCATATGGAGATATAGAAAACCTGGGGGACTGACTGACTGACTGACTGCTGTGCGGCTGTTATTCAAAAAATAAAGAGGGAAGCCAAACTATAAGGCAGTTTTCTCTCTCTATCATACCGAGAACCGTAATTTCTCTGGCTGCTGGGCCATACAAGGATCGGCCAATCCTTCCAATGTATCGACAGCCCAGTCACCCAGCCACCTGACAAAACAATTTTTTGATTTTCTCTGACGTTTGTCTTATTGTGTGTGTCTTTGTTTTAAAACCCAACCTTTTTCTCTGTTGCGATCGGTTCATTCGGCCGATGATGAAACACAAAACCCCCCCACACAACTCTTTGAACACGTCACGTTGTTGTTGTCGTCCCAGACAAAACAAAAGAAAATAAATAAGAAATCCACGAGTCACGGCCAGTTTTGGGAAGAAAAATGGCTGCGGCTATATTCAACAGTTGAAGCACGTGCACCTGCTGTCGATGTCCGGTCAGCGCTCGTCGGGGTGTGTCAAGTATTTTCGTCGGGGGGAATATCGAAAAACACAACAACAAAGGCCACCACGACATTATTGAAAAAAAAAATATGTAAAAATGCATACGCATAATCCACTTGAAACCGACGCTGTTTTATAAATTTAAATGCCCGCCCGAAAATTGTGTGTGACCAAGTAAGGCAAGAGTCTGTGTGTCTGCCGTTTCGAAATTTTTCCATTGTTGAACGTTTTTCAATTTTCTCTGCTCTCGGTTAAACAAAATAAAAAGTTTTTTTAGATTTAGAAAATGAGGACATGTACGGACGGGAGTCGTGATGAATTGTATGCCATCTCCGGGCTTCTAGAGCCCGCAACATTATATTAAATGCTGATAGAAAAACAGAAATTGGGAAGATACTGAACACACACACAGACACAAATTGGATCCGAGTGAAGCGACTTTCCCACTCTCGGCACGATTTTGAACAGAAATAGTAGCGCAGTAGTTCTATAGGCTCATCTCTCCTATCCTAAAGCTTAGATAGAGGTCATCCTTTGTTTTGATTCCGGCCCCTACAACAACAACAACAACAGACTATGACGACCGTTTATGGTCATAATAATGAACGAACGGCCTCCTTTTTTTTTAAATATTTATTTTATTTTTTTCCCCCAAAATCATTTCGTAATTTTTCATCATCATTCCCGACTAGTTCCCCCTCTCCTTCCATTCGAGGCAAAACATTAAAAATGTCGATAGATTGAAAATAGAAAAAACGGCCGCTTTTCACCAGATTTTGAGGCAGCCAAGAGAATTTGAAAAGAAAATGGCCTTGTCCAAATTGAAGAACATCACAAAACACTCTCTATAGACGTTCGTTCGTTCGTTTTATTTTTTTCGAATCATCCCGCCGCTTCCCGACACACACACACACACAGGCGATGGGTATTTTTTTTTTTTTTCTTTTTGTGATGAATTCGTCGTCACGGCAGCGCGCCAGCAATCGATTATGCTAATGAAGCGAGCGGCGTAATAAAACCAAAAATAATAATAAACGGTTGGAAGAAAATGGAAAAAAAAAACAAAATAAAACAAAATACGCCGATTCACCTGTGTGTGTGTGCCGAAGCGTGAGTGGTTTTCTTTTTGCGGACTTTTTATGCCGCGCATTATGATCGGTAATAGAGTCGGACCGAACACACACACACACGGGCACACGCTCCGCCAAGCCAAATGGGATGGATGCAGAAGAAGAAGAAGAAGAAGAAACAAGGGAGGCCCCCGCGTTTTGATTGAAGGCAACAAAAAAACACAATCGATTCATTTCGATAACGGCACGATTCGTTTAATAGGCCACGGGGACGATATAGAAAAGTATTTCATTTCTATATATTCTTGATATGGAAAAACAACAACAACAACAACAACTTACGCCTAGATGTATCGTTCGTGTTGTTACGAGAGCGCCGGATTTTTACAACACTCGGCCAATGTTGCTTCATCACGCACAGGGGGCCGACACAATAAACGGTGTGTCACGGACCTCGATTAATAAAAAAGGGAGAGAATAAAATGGAAACTTTTTTTTTTCTTTTAAATTCTGAAAAAAATGGCGCGTCTATTCGGATAATTTTTTTTTTTAATAATCACACACACGCACCTAGACAGATTTCGAGACGATACGCCGCCCATAAAGCCACGCCCTTTTCCATTCCAACTCGACAAAAAGGAGTCGAGAGAAAACGAGCGAAATTTTTCTTCTTCTTCTTCTTTTTTTAAATTATTTTAACGAACGAGTTAATTGAGCACACGATAAAAAAAGAAAAAAAAAGAAAAATTTTTGTGGCGCCTTTAATATGAAAATGAAGCGAAATAATGATCGAAAAAACTGATTTTTACAACCCTTCTAAACATGACGGGAAGATTTGCGGGTTTTTGATGACTCGATCGCGGCCGCAAGAACGGCTTCCGTTGTGACTTGAAATTGTGTACGACCACGGCGGATTTCTTCTTCTTTATACAAAGAAAGTCGATGAATAATTTGCGCGATACACTAAACCCACAAAAGGAAATGAAAATCAAAGAACCGGCGCAATCGTCGGCACCGGCAGAATGGAGGACGACCCGGACCGACCGGCGACGGAAACAAACCGCAAGAAAGAAACAAGAAAAAATATGTTGGTTGATGCCCTTCAAACAAAACCCCAAAAAAGAAGTTGAGATCATCGAAATGAGGGCAAAATGGTTGGTTGTTATTTTTTAAAAAAAATTTTTGGGGGATTTTTATTATCCCCCCAGCGAGTGTGTGTGGGTTGAGGGAGACCGGAAGAACGGTTACGATAAGACTCCTCCCCTCCTCTCCTTGCAGAGCTTCTTAATTCCTCGGGCCATAATTGGCTCTCAAATTCAAATGAATCAACCCGACTTGTCCAGAGAGCCGATAGGCATGGCCCTCGCTCCCCGTATCGAGTTAGTTGTCATTCTCCTTCGTCCCCGTTCACTTTGATTTTGTTTTTTTGGGTTTTTTTTTGTTTCTGATTCGGTTCCATCCGCCAGCCAAAAAGAACCTGCAGCACACACTGCGGTAGTTGTCCATACGTGTGTGTGTGTGTTTTCACCTGACCGTGTTTGGTTGTGGCGTTGCCAAGCGACCGCCAACCGCAAAACAGACTAAACAAGGATATACACACATCCAGATGTACGTACACACTCACGTATAAGTTAACTTAACCCTGGGCAGCAGCAGCAGCAGCAGTGCGAACATTCAATCGAGCGATCCAATTTTTTGATCGAATCGCACGCAAACTAGTACCCCCAAAAAAGTAGTGTACTCGGTTTCCTTCTTCCTGCCAACTCATCAACCCAAGGTTGTTATTGAATTTGGTTCTACAACAACCAACCACCTTGAACACCTAAACTTTATTTTTTTTTGCGCTCCGATGTTGTTTCGGGGGTAATTTCACGGCCGCGTTTCTCTACCGGGGGGGAACTAAATAGTCCTGGCGACGTCTGTTATACAATAATTCCACGGAAAATTTTTTCAGTTAGACCTGTCGACTTGATATGCCCTACATAATAAAAGTCAAGCCCCAAAAACATTTAGAAAAGACAACAACAACTAAAAACAAAAAAACAAAAACAAAACAGAAGAAGCGGGTCTGTCGTCGTCGTAACGGCACTTCATTGTTCTTTGCGTGAGAGAGAGGGTCTCCACACACACACACACACACGACTTTGTTGTACCTTTTTTTTTTTTTTCTTTCGTTCGAGTTTTTCTCGTTTTTTTGAAACCCATCCGGGAGGTTACGACGGTGAGAACGTGAGGTGGTGAGTCGAATGACAAGAGGCACTGTATAATATATAGATTGTCTTCTTTTTTAAAACATATGCCGTATTATAGAACGCTGAATCCACCGTTACGGTACAACAAACTTGCGTGTATGCGCGTGTATGTGTTCATCGAAAGGTCTTTCTTCTTCCAACCTGTCCAATCGCTTGGGAAGGAATTTACTATATCTTTCTAGAACTGGAGCAGACCCAACGACCGATTTTGATATTTTATCCCAGCTGGGTGGAAAAAAGAAATAATAAAAAAACAAGGCGGTGCGCAAGGAGAAAGAAAAGAAATAATTCCGAGCTTTTGAAACGAGCATAATGAGCTGAAAAATGGCCAACGCACAGCACATTTCACGGAGCGGTGACTTTTTCATTTTTATAGAGTCGGCATTCCACTTGTCTATCCACCTGTGAGTTTTCCTCCAACTGTCTGCCAAGAGTCGCAATTCAATCGTCTTGAATTTCAACAGACGAAAAAAGTTTTGAGGGTCCGAATTTGAACATCTCCCTGGCGAGAGCAAAGAGAAAGTCAAATGTTCTTTCCCCTGTCAGACAGAAAAATGAAAAAAAAAAGATGGATTCTTCCATCATCCAACCGAGAGCTTATAGGTGGATACCCGAGTTGACTGGGCTCTCCGGTCACGATGGCTATTTAGCGTCAAGGTGTTTACATGAACGCCGAAACGATAGGCTATAGGCTATACATCTATCTTGCGAGATGTGATGGGAAAGGGGTTGGGCTCCTGGAAACCAAAAAAATATCAAAATAAAAGAAAAATCTAGGGCGTTTCATCTCGTTAAAGGAAGAAGAAGAAGAGAAAAAAACAACTTTTTTGCTTGTGGATTAGTTTTTGATATTTTCACTTTACTACGACCCCGAAAAGATGTTTGCTGCTTTCATAATCTGTGCGCTAGAGAGAGGCTCGTTTTTTTTGTTCTTTCTTAATCTAAACGTGTTAAGCAACTCTCTCTCTCCCTCTCTTTTTTCCTTCTAGTTGATCCGACACTAATCAGAATGCGGGTCACCTATTGCTTCGTGCGATCTTATCACCTCGGCGGTTGGAACACGGGAGGAAGAATGGGGGGGATCTATAATTTACGTGTACATACCCCCCACCACAAGACTTGAATCGAATGCAAAGAACATTTTTCTCATCCATCGGGAGGGGAGAAAAAGGAGGAGACCGTCCCAGATAATAAAAAAAACATGAATCGCAGCCTAAACGGTTGAATTATTTTTTTGTTGTCTTATTTTTACATCTCGTATATACATACATATATAAGATGGGCGCAACGGGCACGGCCGAACCCTGTGTGTGTGTGGGGGGCACCCAGGTGTGTAGGAGCGGCATTCCTTGCCGGTTTTTTTTTGTCTGTCGTGACCCAGTGTGTGAGTGTGCGTGAAGGCGACCCGCACCGTGACGACGCGGACCAGAGTCACGGGCAACGGGTCTCTTTGGATAAAGAAACGAGCCATGCACAGAGAGAGGTGGTGGCGATGATGCTGGCCCCCTTCTCTCTCTTTGTTGTGTGTGTGTCTACTACTACGACTACTACTACTACTTGGTGAATTCGTAATTACGGCACGCTGATTCCGGGCGGAATGAGGTGTGTATAGACAAGCAGCAAGCAGCCTAAGAAAAATAAAGGAGGCCTTATTAAAGAATTATTATTTAAAGCAAGAAAAAGACTCTTCTGTTGTTGTTAGTTCCTTTTTTGTTTTGTTTTTTAATCATTCTCTTAGTATGTCGCCCGGTTACTAGGCCAAAGTTGTTACCCTCGACAGAAGAAGAAGAGGAAAAAGAAAGAAACAACAATCGATTTCAACCCAGAAATATAATGACAATCGAATAGGAGGGTGTTTTTTTTCTAGACTTTCAAAATAGCCAATTCTGCTGTTGAACAGAAAAATGCGCAACATTTAAAACATGCTAAACTGGAAAGAGACGACGCTAATCGCAATGATCGTTTTTCTATACAGACAGACGCCGACGACGGGGGTTTTTATCTCAGGTGGAAAGGTTTAATGAATGTCGTATCGTCATAAAGCCCATCCGCTATTGTGTGTGCGCACATACAAGGCCGCCTTTTTTTTTAACTTGTCGAATCAAAAGAAAAATGACACAAGACTCTTACAAACAAATGGGTTTGAAAAGTCGTCATGGAAAAGGTCACGAAAAACGACGATAGCAAACGCACAAATACATCGAAAGATAACCGGTTTTCCTTGTCCTCTCTCTTCTTTTTTTTTATACCGTACCTATCAATAATTTGCATTATTATCCCTCCCGACTATATACTCCGCAGTCCGCCACTGGCGCCGGGCACCAAGGAGTTTCGCCCATCGGAAATCCTCCTTTCCATCATTTTTTAGTTTTAGTTTTTTTTTTTTTTCGAGGAATGAACTTTCAAGGTTCTTGTGCGACGCCGGGCACAATAAGGCAGCGGGCAACCAGTATTATTCTGCCCGTTGGTTATTATCACAAAAGTTATCAGCTTGCCGAGACTTGCGCAAATGTCAAACATTTTATCAATAAGAAATGCCCGTTCTCTCTCTCTCTCTCTCTCTTTGAAGTTTATTTCAACAACCATTCCATTTGTCATTTCTTTTCTTCGAATTGGGAAAAGTGCACGTAAAAAGGTGACACTCCTTTCCAGAGAGAAGTAGAGAACAAAAAAAGCTCTTTCGGTTCTTATACGGACTTTAGTGATCTGTGTTGACTGGCGACTCTTAATTAAGCCATCGTCCCGGTTCGAGATATCAAACTCATGTTACCACCATAAGTGCCTTTTTCAATCCCAAAGAAAAGGTAAAAACTGGGAAAACTTCTTTGCATTGATTTAACAGTTGGACCAGGCGCCTTTTTTAACCCTCCCGTTTTTTTCAATTCCGTGAATTGGACGCAGTGGCATCTAGCGGTAGCCGTCACGCCACACAAGGGGCGGTCTTTGTTTCCATCCTGTACACACATAGGGAAAAATAATCAAAATAAAAAAAATTCGCGAAAGAATTTCAATTGATGTCAAGGATTTCCTCGACTGTCAAAGTCTTTGTGTTCATGTTTTTTTTTTGTTTTGTTGTTTTTTGTTTGACCGAGAAATTGGTTAGTGAATGTCAGGAGCTGCTGACTCTATATAACACGTTTTTAAAAATAGAAGAATGCACGATGTTTCCTTCTAAAAGAACTTAAATAATAAACTGTTTTCTTTTTTTTCTTTTTTTTTTTTTTTTAAATTTTGATTCATGAGCAGATGGAGGGCCGTATCGAAGAACTGGAGCGAGAACTGAAGGAAACGAGCGAGCAGTTGGCGCTGACGCGGGAGCAGCTGCGACTGCAGAGCCGACGGGCCCGCCAGCTGGTGGCCGCCTGTTCCACCAAAGTCGAGGAGAAAGAGCGCGAAATGCGAATGCTGCGGGTTCTCAAAGACGGCCAACTCCAGTCCATCGTCCGCAAATTGCTGCACTTTGAGAGTCTCCTGCGGCAGGAGCAGAAACGGGTCGTCGACATCGTCCGGCAAAAGGATCACATCATCTGGACGCAATCGACCGAACTGGATCAACTGAGACAGGCCAATCGCAAGCTCCTGATGGCCGCCAACCAGGATCCAGAGGATCTGTCGGCCGCTTCCAATCCGGCCGCCTCCAAAATGGCCAAACTCGACCCGGAAAACAAGGAAAACGTCGCCCAAAATGAGCACAAGGTTTCGATGAACCCACAACAAATGATGGAGACGCCGTTGGTGACGAAAATGGTCCGTCGATTCGAGCCGGCCGCCGTCACCAAGAAACCCGAGATCCCCAAGAAGCCGGCCCGTCTGCTGGCGTCAGTCGCTCCGACTCCCGTCGTTGCCCAGCCGCCACAGACGTCACCAGTCACCAGCGCCGGGAGCAAAGCAATCGTCCGGACGGATTCCGTCAACGATCACGGATATTTCACGCTCGAGAAGCGGAAACCTGTCCGGATGAGCGTCACTCCAACGCCCGTCCAGGTATCAGAACCCAATCCCAGTCCCCGGGATCCGCCCACGGCGGATCGCGTAGTGGACGAAATGGATCTGCGGAACAATTTCGAGGAATTCCATCTGATGGACAGTCTGGAAGAAGAAGAGCAGCAACAGCAACAACAGCAACAACACCTATTCCAAAAGAAACAACAACAACATTGCCCGGAATCAACGCTGATGACAACGACGCCTCCGCGGACGCCCGACCGGAGCAGCGGCGACGGGGCCGAGTGGAACAGCAGCGCCAACAGCAGCGGCGGAAGCAGTTTGCAGATGACACCTCCGCACAACGGTCTGGGCGACTGCACCTCGTTGAGCATCTCAGCCGGATCGGTTCAGATCCTTCCGCAATTGGGCGACGCGACTCCGACGTCGGGCGTCCAATTCGACCGTTTCCTAGACGCCAGCGGTTTGACGCAAAAATCGATCCTGACGCCGAGTCGGCTGCTCAGCAACCACAAAAACATGCTCAAACCCAAGGACGTGAAACATCGGCACATGATCAACAAAGCCACTCACGCCACTCACGCCCCAAACGCCTTCAACTGCCGTTCCAGCGAGTCCCTACTCTTGTCGGCTCTACCAGGTGATCCCGCCCGTTTGCACCATCACCACCACCACCACCACCACCACCACCACCATTCCACTAATCAAGTCCGTTACTACGTCGAACCATTCCTATAGGAAAACAACAACAACAACAAAAAACCCCAAACGAGGAATACTATTTCGTCATGATAATATTTAAAAATATAAAACGAAACGGCACAAAAAATTTTCCGTTAAAAAAGAAAGAAAAAGATGAAACGAAGGGAATATTATATAGCTTTCTGATGGGCCACCAAAATCGTTCATCACGAATATGTGTGTGTGTGTGTGTTTTTTTTTTCTCGGCTGACAAACAAAAACAAAAATTTTGTTGCTTTTTCTTTTGTGAACGCTCGCGCGCAACTGTCTGTGGTTTTTTGGCGTTTTTTTTTTTCTGTTTAATATTTTTGTTTGCCGCAAAAATAACGAGCGGCAGATGACCATTTTCGGAAAGAAAGAAAAAAATATTCGTGATCCAACGGAGGAGGGAGAAAGTGGCGAACATCCGCCGACCTCGACGTTTTTCTATCTACTATGAAAAAAACAAACAAACAAAAATAGGATTTTGTTCACTTTTTTGTTTGTCTGTGTTAACCCAAATGAAAAAGAAATGACAAAATGTATTTTTTGTGTTTGTGTGTACGAATATTCTGTCTGTTGCGGTTCTCTCACTTTTCAGAGAGAAAGGGAAAATAATATACAAGGGGGTCCCAATTCGGTCCTGTTTGGACCTCGTCCAAAAGGGAAGGAACACAACATCGAACCATGATGATGATGATGTTTCAACCGGCCAACCAAAAAAAAATCATTCAAAATTTTTTTGAGATTTTCAAAGAAACATTTTGAATGACGTATTGGTTTTGTGGCTTTTTTTTCTTCAATGGTATGGCGCCGCTTCTCGGAGCTGTGCGACCGTAACAACCGAAAGAAATGGAATCGGCCATTTCTTTTCTGCCGTGTGTTATGCTAATAAAAAAATATATTTTTTTAAGGAGGAAAAAAAAAATACGAATCTTCCATCCCGTGCGCATTCTACAGACACATAACGATCACAACAAGATGGAAACGTCGTCCCTTCTTCTGTCCCGACTAGATATGATAATATTCCTTTCCTTCGTCATCCTCCTGCCTCCCATATTTTGGCGCATACGTGTGTGTGTGTGTGTGTCCCCCCGCCCGCGCATCACATTTTATACATATATATACACAAGTGTAGTATTTTTTGGCTGTATAAGGAATTTCTGAAATATTTATTTTTATTTTTTAAATCATTTTTGGGTTTCCTTTTTCTTTTTGGCTTCGATCTTTTTTTTTGTTTTTCAGCTTCTTCGAATTTTCTATCCATTCACTAAGCCAGAAGAAGAAAGAATGTGTGGCGAACAGTGATCATAACGATACCCTCGGAGTGTACAAACAAATATTATATCAAATTTACCCCAACAACTTCCTCCTCCTTTTTCCTCCACTACACACCCCCCCCCCCGTATATATATTATATAATGTGCACACACAACAACTATTTTATTTTGTACAATAATTTTTAGCCAATGCCCAGAGAGAAATTGGAAAAAAAAATGAACAGAAAAGAATCAAATACAATGAGACGTCAGAGATGATGATCATCATCATCATTCATTCCCTTAAGAAAATGATTTGTTTTGTTTTTTTTCTCTCTTAACATTTTAACTATAATAGCACTTAAAGATGATCACATCTTTCTTTCAAATATAATAACGCTGGTTTTTTTTTCTCCGAATGGAGCCGCGTGCAACAGAAGCAAAAGAGTGGAAGATTCTGCATAGAGAAGAAGAGTATACGAGCATATAATGAATGCGTTCATAATTCGTATTCAATTACGCCCTGTGCAACATGTGTGTGTCTAGTTACCGAGTTTCGCCCTTGGCTTCTCATTTTTTAATCTTTTCAAGGCTGAAAACTCCTGTAAATTTCCATGAGAAGAAGAAGAAGAAATAAAAAGTGCTGTACCATCGGTTGCAACCAACAAGCGCTTGTAACAACCCCGTCTCAACTGAGTGTGGGTTGATTTGAAAGACTTGTAACGAAGATTCCGTGACAGCCCACGTTTGAGAAAAGCAGCGCGTTCATCCAAGAAAAATAATAAAATAAAAAGGGAAATTGAAAAGATGAGGCTCCCAACTATTTAACCCTGGGCCTGAAAAAAAGGAAAAGAAGAAGCTCCCAAAAGTCCGTCACTTTCCAAAATGGCCTGGTCGAATCAAGATGAGCAGAAGAAAGGTGTTGCATGTGGCGTTCCGCTCGTCCTACGATTTTCGTGGAAATATAACCAACTAACCAGCCTCTTCTTCTTCTTCTGCCATCCTCCCTATAGACTTCTAAACAAGTTCGTGCGTTGGTTAGGCAGAGTCTCTCTAGGGCTGTTTCAATGCCGAACCGTTCACCTCTTACTCATTTTTTCCCCCTCATCCTCTTCATATCTGCTGATTGTCGGCGCTGCCATGAAAACCGTTCGCCGAGTGTCGTAGTCAATGGACATCCATCAACCGCAGAAGCTGATGGATGATGAGATGGTTTGACGTCATAAAAGCCTCAACTCTTTCTTCGACTTCTCCTTGACTTTCTATATAGAAATAAAAAGTACCTCCGCAATAATGAGCTCCCTAGTCATTGGTGTAACCGCAATACCGCACGAATTCGGTGTAAGGGGGGAATTGTTTTTTTTATTTTTAGTTCAACAGTTCACTTGACGAGTCACGCAACGATCTTAATTCGGTTTTCAAGAAATTACGAAAACTGACGATCGAACATTCTTCTTGGTTTTTTTCCCAGCTGCGTTTTTCATTTTTAAATTTAAACTCCGGACGTGACGGAATCTCGAGAAACGATTTGAAACTTGATTCGCTCTCAGATGAAATGTCAAGGTTTTTTTACTTTTAAAAATTCTCAAACGACAAGGATTCTTTTGATGGAAAAAAGACGGTGGAAAGGGTAATGAATATGACGGGCGTGAAACGGACGACGAGAGCAGACGAGTATAGAAATGTCGTGGATATTATCATTATCACTGTTATTACTATAAAGACCACAGGCTACAAACTAGATGGTTTCACGCCCCAAGCAAATTTCGCTGTCCGTAGATGTTTAAGAAATAAAGAAAAAAAACGACTTAAATTCTCAAGTCGTGTCAATATTTAAAACAACAACAAAAAATCTTTTTAAGAAGAGAAAATGTGCGCAGAGATTGTAAAATGTTTCACAGATATTACGATTCGGTGGTGGCCTGGAGACATAGTTGCAGCTACATCATCAGTAAAAATGACAAGTGGTAGAGGGGGAAAAGTGGCAACACGTTCGTTATATATTTTGCTTTTCCTTTGGTTTTATTTCGACCGAAATGTGCGTCCGTCTCAAGATTTATTACGATTTCATTTTTCTTTTTTGTGTGCCCAAATTTAAAAGTTTGTGTTTGTTGCCGCCAAAATGAAACAACAAATTCTTTGTATAGTTTAGTTTTTCAAGAAACAAAAATTTAAATTTGTCTTCCCTTCACCTCGTCGGACGACATTCAAATTTAATGACGACCGAGCTGACTCGGCTGAGGTCATTTTTACAACAGAAAGTCGAGTCTCTGTTCTTTTCACAGACCGTTAACTCAAATTCAACATGTCGAGGACGTAAACTTATAGTTGTCCAGTCGGGTTCGTTCCAGTAACGAAAAAAAAACAAAAAAATAAAAAGAAAGAAACTGGATCTCAAAATAAATAATGGCGTTGTCTGAAAATAATACGATGTCTACGCAACCGCACAAAGAAGATAGGCAAACTAATCGCAGGGTATAAATTTACTGACGTAATTTAGTTTCCAGGAAAAGAAAAATAAAGAAAAGAAAATGGAGTTGTCATGTTCAAAGACATTGACAAACTTGTAGCAACGGAGATGATTAAAGTTTTGTTGCATCACTCAAATACAACAATCCAGGTCGATTCTGCTACTGTGGCACACACGTGTCTCGACTTGTTTTTGGTAATCCCAGATCTAATTTTACCTTATCCTTATCCTATTTTACGACGCCATTAATTACATCTGAAGGTATTTCATGGCCGAAACCGATCAATGGCTGCCAGCTCCCCCCCACACAGAAAAAAAAAAACAGCTTAAATGGGAGGTTTAATAGTAATTGTTCACTTACTACTTATAATTGATTGTCTGGTTACCGAGAGAAACCTTCCTTTGGGGAATGGACGAGTCGTTGGGCAAGTGTTACGACCACCACGTAATTCGCCACGATTTGCTGTTGTTGTTCTCTTTCTCCAAGGGCTTGATAATAAATAACAATCGGATCAACGAACAGCACTGAACAAACAACAAAATAATATTTTTTTTTTTCGTGGGCAGCTTTTGAGTTTTGTAATTCGAACAGTACACACATACCAGGGTTTCTTCTTCTTCATACCCTTGGAGCTAGAGATTTCTTTCACAAACAATAAGCACTTTTAGTTTTCTTTTCTAGACAGCCACGAGGTTTCTTATATACTTTCCCCTGCTGCTGATCGTTCAGCCGACACTAAAAAATCAAGTTGATGTCTCACCGCACGTTGCCAATTTCAACAATGGCGATTCGATTTGATGAAAAAAAAAATATTTGTTTGAAATTGATGGCGACCTTGAGATGACGAAAAAATAAAAAAAAATAAAAATTTAAAAATGGAATCCAATCGATTTGTTTGCAATAATAAATTGGTGACGTGGTATAGTATATACGCCCCGCAATCAAAATAATCGGGCAACCGGGTATCGGCGCCGCTCGTAAAAAATTCGGTGAAGAGAAAATTTATTTTATTTGAACACCGTCAAAATAAAAATTACACACACAAACAACAACACAAAGTTTCTCACATGAATTACACAGACACACAACTGGTCGATAATATAATATATATATAAACCTTTTTTACAAAATCAAGTGTATAGTTTTTTTTCCCATCGGGTGTAAAAATAGCTCACACACGCAGATGAAGGTCCCCCTATACCTAATAATAATAATAATAGTAAATATGGTTAGCAATAAAGTTGACTCGTGTTGCCCGACATTAATCGATTATTATCATCTCTCGAATTTACTCGGTTATAAAAACAAAACGACGCGGATTTTTAGTTTTTTCAACTTTCGCGCAATGGCGTCGGCGAATAGGCCAAACAAGTTTTCTACTTTTTATTCTACCTTTATTTGCAAGGTCAGTTTTTACTTGATTCGAATAGAAAACACAACGCAATAAGGAGAGATTCAGTCACAAGATTCGAAATTGTTTTCTAGAACGTGGGATTTGCAGTTTATCAAAGAAACAAAAAGCCAAAAAAAGTTTTTAATTTTGTCTTTTGATCAATATCAAAATGGAATTTGTCTTTGCCGTTTGGTTATTTTCCTTGCCATCTTTTTTGTTTTGTTTTTAACCAAATGCCATTGGCGGTATTGTCTCTCTTCTACGAGCAGCGTGAGCTACTAGCCGACATCAAAACACACATAGCAAACGTGTAGGGTGTAGCTGACATCACAGTGGAGTGCAAAAAATCTTATATAACTCGCCGATCATCAGAATGTGAATACATGTTAACGGAATGTGTGAGGCGCTTTCTCTTCTTCCCATTTTTCGACGTATGTACACGTCAGACCTGGTGGGAGCAGGAGATTTGGAATTCCTGCGACGCTGATGGAGTCGACGGCGAACATCCATCGAGCGAAATGGACTTCCAGGGACATTTATTGTTTTTCTTGAATTTGACGTCGCGCGGCCGCGTGACAGATCGATGGTTGCTGCAATTGGCGGCGCGCAGCGAGAAGGATGACGACGACAGACCCGATCCGCGGCTGCCAGTCGAATCTTGATTGACTGGCATCCGCTCGAAAGAGCCTCGGAGGAATGTCTTGTGGCCTCGTTTGTTGAACGGACTGTCGTCGCTGCTGCTGCCACTGCCACTGCTGCCGATAGAGTCTTCCAAATCTTCTTCTTCTTCTTCTTCGTCGATTCCGCCGTCTTCTTCCTTCTCTTCTTCTTCTTCCGGCTGGAGGAACATGACCCGTCGCTGGTGATTCCGCACCAAGCGCGTCGATTTCAGGATGCCCGGCTGCCTGCTGTGCTGGCTCGTCTCTCTGAAAATGGTGAGACAGGCCCGAGATGAATCCACCACGTCCGATATGCTCCGGATAATTCTGACCTGCTGGCCAAGCAAAAGATGTCGACATTTTATTTTGGGGAATATATAATCCAACTTTCGCTTTTTTTTTGTTTTAAACATAATTAATTCGAATTGTCACGTATACAAGACGACAGAAGTGGTTTCGACTGAAAAATACCGAAATGTTTCACAAAGTGAAGGTAAAATTTAATTGCCAAACGAGCTTTATATTTCCACCCAGAAAAAATCAACGCTCTACTTCTTTTGTTTCTTTTGTCCAAATTGGGTTAGATCAATGAACATGTAAGGCAGAAAGCGCGTGAGAAGGGGTCCTTTTTTATCACCTCCAATGAAATTGTCATTCGTAACTTATTCAAGTTTAAAAAAAAGTCTAGCAACAACAGGAGGTAAAACCTAGAATAAACTGATTTAAATTCAACTCTTTAGCAGTTTTAATTTGAAAAACCAAAGCGCGCCTTTCTCCGACTTTTTTAGTTGTTTTTCTAAACATGGAGATGTCGAGTTAACCAAATCCGGTCGCCGTCTAGTGTTTTCCCATGACACATTCGCTCAACCTTTGGCTTGATTACACGGCAACACAAATATACATTAACAACACACACACAATATTCTTTATTTGCTCCACATTTGGTTTAAGTGCGCTTGCTGGCCGCGCGCGTGCTTTTTATTGCCAATTCGAAAGCGAAATTTGTTCGTACATTAGTTAAGAGCTATTCGTGTTTATGTCTTGAGACTCTCCTCTGCGTTCGGTAGATGATGCGGCACGCATGACGACATCATGTGGATAGACTTGCACGACCGAGCGCGTCTATCATTAAGTGCTGCTGCCCGTCGTTCAAAAAAGAAGAAAAATGAGTGTCACGCTCTCACTCATCGTCGTGCTTCTAATCCAAAAAAGGAAAAGGAATTCCGCCCATGCAAACGAAATAATCGCAATAAAAAAATAAAAGACATTTCACTTTCTCCGGCGGAATATTATACTAGTTGAAATGTTGTTCACTTGTGTGTGTGCGTGTGTCTACAGTATGTCTTTGATAAGTCTTCTAGACTTATGTATATATTGAATGATATATAACTGTACGGCGTGCTGGGCCACCCCGGTAGAGAGCAGAGCCCCGCTATGTATCGATATAGACAGTCACGATTTCTTTCCCGCTCCAAAAAATTTAGAGTTAGTAGTCTGCATAATCTATTTATACACGACAACTATAGACGTGAGGGAGAAAAAATAAAAGAGTCCGTTGTTGTTGTTGTAGGTATTCGTCTCGTATCTCAGCACGAGCCGAAATCTATAATCATATTCTCTTCCTTTCTCCCCGAATCTGGGTCTCTGTGACAGTCACCTGGTGGTGTGCAGTATACTGTATACTACCTTGTTTGTGGTCTTGTCGCAAAAAAAAAGAAAAAGAAAAAAACCTGATTGAATATACACAACCGACTGATCGATGGATGGCCTACAAGATTCCGGTTTCGCGTTTCCAAAATTATACACAACAACAACAATTTCTGGAATGATGAATTGGGAATCTGGCGATCGGTTCTTCGATCAGATATGGTCAAATAATAAAATCAAAAAACCTGTTGCAACGAGAAATTCTTGATAGATTTTGGCGCGTTGGATTGTACCGTTGCTGGGGGGAGAAAATCAAAAGAATCAACACATTTCGTCAGTCGCTGGGAAATCATCTGCATACGATCCCGCGTGCCCACACGATATACGGCGCTCCTCCTCTTATTTGCAAAGGAAAAAAACAAAACAAAAGGCACTAACTTTTTGATCTGTTGGGAAATTGAGTAGCGATCGGCCGCGACCGAGTCCCGAATGAAAAAAAAAAAAAAAATAAAAAAAAATAAAACAAATTTGAATAAATAACCCACCCGCCCTGCATGTCATTAAAAAGGTATATATCCACGCGCAGCATCTAATACACTTGTGTAATAATCAACGCAAACACACTGCGCCGAGCGTGTGTGCATATATTTAAACACACGTATGTGTATACATATTTTATTCACGAAAAGAGATGAGAGAGAGAAAAGACTTGACGACCTTCAGCGTTCATCTCGTTGTGAGTGTGACCATCCATCACTACGCGCACAAGAAGAAGGCGTCCTTTCTCTTTCGGCATAGCTAATGCTCATTTCTCTGTGTGTTACCCAGGCTGGGCGGCCGTTGGTGGTGGTGGGGAAATATCGTTGATGGAATTGGTGTGGCCGTGGCAATCAACCTTTTCGGTTGGCGATTAGAGACGGTTGTTTTTGTTTTTTTTCATTTCTTAGCCAAACGCCATTGTATATAACATCCAAACGGGGAAAAATGAATAGAAATAATCCCCATCAGCTGATCAGAGTCTTGAAAACATTTGAAAGTGGGCAGCGGATGCCCGTTTAAGGGATAAACGACGATGAGCTAATCTCTTGTATATTAGAATTGTATAATAATAATTGCCGCCTGTGTGTGAGGCCCTACCTGAGAATTTTGGGCGAAAGTGGGCGAATGCCTGTGGGCGTCGTCATCGATGACGACGGCAGAGTCGCTGTCGTCGAGACTTTCATCTCCCTGCTCCCGGCCGAGAACCCGCACTTGAAGTTGAGTTGTCGAAGGATTCGTCACCGTCGAAGGTGACGGGCGACAACTGTTGCTGGATGACTCATCTGGGCTGGTCTTGTCGGAGTTCACCTCTTCTTCTTCTTCCTCCCGATCGCTATTGCTCTGCGCCGATGGAGTCAGCGGAAGAGATTGCGGCCGGTTGCTATTAGTAGTGGATGATGCCGGCTGTAGCTCGCTGGATGCCGATGACGGGGCGCAATTTCGGCACCGTTCCAACTCGCGCTCAAGTGAACGAATCGTCTCCTGCTGACCGCTGATGATCCGGTCGCGTTGGTTCAACAACCCATCAATCTTCCCCTGCTTTGCGCGTAGATTGGCTTCCAGGAGGAGGAGTTGCGAGGTCAACAACCGCATCTGTTCCTCCCGTGCAGAGTGCAGTCCGAAAAGCGCTTCGTTCTACATGACAAAAAAAGCCAAATGGGCGACCGTCATTTATTAGCTGCTGAGGTCATTACAAACAAGAAAAGAAAAGAAAAAACACATTCGAGTCGCTTGTTGTTGACTTGTTGCCTTTTTGTTTTCATGGCGATATCTTTTTTTGTTAAGACGTTAAAAAAAAAGGCACTAAAAATCAACTGCTGGTAGTCCAACCTGTTGTTTGAGTCTTTGTTTCCAGGCTTGGAGGAGGTGACCTTGCGCCGTGTTGCGTTCGGTTAGCCGGGCGATAATCTGTCGCGCCTCTTCCACGCTGGAGATAACCGGCGCGGCGGTAGAGCGTTTCTGCCGCGGCGGCGGCGGCGGCGGCGGCGGCAGCTCCAATCTCGTCGAGTCCATCCAAACGACAGCCGTGGCGGCCACTGTGGCGGCAGCCACTCGAACTGCCGACGCTTCCCGGATGGGACTCTGCGAAAATAACCACACAATAAATAAATAATTTTTATTTTATGGCGAGCGAGAAGAATAAGAAAAGATAAATGCAATGACAAGGCGAACCAAATGAGCCAAGACAACAATTTTTTGAACAGGCCAGAGAACGCGCGCGCGCGCGCGCGGGGCCCATTATTCAAACATAACTCAATTTTCCCGTGAGCGCCAACCGAACAAATGCGCAAAGAAACCCGCGCGCCGTTGGCTGCTGCTGCTGCTGTGATGCAATAGGAGAGCACCAGCCACATATACATATGGATAAGAAAAGGGTTTCCCATATTTGTAGAAGAAAAAATACCAACATTTTCTAGAGAAGGTACCAGCAAGTAAAAAATAGAAACATTTTTTTCTTTTTTTCTTTGAGCGCAAGTCAGGAAGAGCATTTGAATAGCGCGCCTTTTGGGATTGAATCGAAATTTATTCTTTCCTCTTGAGTCAATTCAAGGTGAACAGTCACAGAAGCCAGCAGGTATAAAAAGAAGAAAAAGTTTTCCCGAGGCAGAAACAACCACATGGCCAGCATCAAATATACGTGTGTGTGTGTGTCTACAATACACAATAAAGCATCAGGATCTTCTTCTTTTTTTACGATTTTGTCTGTTACTTTGGCTTACCATTTCTCATCTTTTCTTTTTCATCGGCCGACTCTTGTTTTCGATGGGTCGTTACCGGCATTCACTCTGACATGTACCCAGTTAACCTCTCTCGAATCGCCATCCAGAAAAGTCTGACGTGCTCTGCTTTCTATAGGGCCCTGTTTCTTTAAGACTCAGACTTTTAACGATCGGAAAAGTCATGGTAATAATATATCGCCCCGGCTCGGGTTTTTTATCCTTTAGCGATCCCCTTTAGCCCTTCTCCTCGGCTGTATATGACATCATACAGCTCTCTACGTGATTATAATACAGGGCACCGTTGAATTCACCTGAGTAACCAAAAAGGAATAAAAAAAAAGAAAAAGAAAAGTTCCCGGCCAGCTGGCGCGCTGCTCAAACGCCAGAAGATATTCAGTTTCACTGGCGAGTGTTAGTTGGTTCCCCCCCGTCTTTTCTTTTTTCTTCTTTTGATGTTTTGGCTGTTGAGACTACACGCCGATGGTCAAGGGCGCCATCATCATCAGCAGGCCAGAAAACATAAACAACTGCGAAATGAGAAAGGTAGCTCTCCCGTCCTATTCACGTAATATAAGGCGGCGCAACAACACGGACCGATCCGGCAGCACAGGCGACGGCCTTTTTATTTAAAAGAAAGAAAAAGAAAGAAAAGAAAAAATGCGCAGCTCCGACACTGAATCTACTCACGTCGTATATAAATGGAGAGAGAAAAAGTTCACGGGCGAAGCGATGAAGACACACACACACACTGGCGACCACTGTATGGATGCTGCTGTGCAGTTCACAATAATAATAATAAGCCAAGCGATTTGATTTGGCAACCAAGGTCCTTGAGTTGATGAGCCTTAATGATGAGTCGCTCCGCCATATTATGATTACGTGACTACATCAACAGGCCGGTGGCAGCAGCAGCAGCATTATCACAAAAATCCAACGGCGTGTGCGTGATGCGCTGACCAGATTTCCCCCCTGACGATATTATTTTTTTTATTCCCCCCAAAGCTTATTCACTTATTCACTAGACAGAGAAATAAAAATGTTGAAATCCAACCGAAAATGACGGCGGCAATGAGTGCGCAAATTGCACGAAAGAGAAAATGTCGTTAGCTGGATGCTACCGAGACGGAAGGGAAATGACTACTAAACCGTCTTCATGGCTCGTCTGCCGACTATCTGCTCAACTTCTCATCCAGGCACGGATGGCAACGGTCAAGAGGAAGAGGAATTACTAAAATAATACGGTCAAATGAAACTAGTTTTTTTTTTGTTTGTGTTTTTCCTATTTCTTTATTTTTTCGTTCGTTTTCTTTGGAGAGAGTTTCTATCTAGCTTTTCTCCGCGCCATTTCTTCACTTATACGTATGAAACTGGACCGTCGTCTTTTAAAAAAAAAGAACGTGATTTTTAATGAAGAAACTTATTATGGTGATAAGCACAGGAGAGTCGACCTGCTCCACTTTCGACGACGACATCCCAGCCGACGGTTGACCTTTTCACCACTAAACTAATCAGGTACGACGCGGTGCACAGAGGGAGTCTTGTCACGACCGGCTATCGTCTGACTGGTTGATGGAACAAAATAGCCAAGGAGAGAGAAAATCTTGGCACTAAACTAATGAAACGAAACAACCCTAGTGGGTTTTTTCGGTTGTTGTTGTTTTTTGTTTGAGAAATCCGCAATCTTTTTCTTTTTCTTTTTTCGTCGCAGCTAAAAGATACAGACAACAAGGTGAGCGACAAGGATAAAAGACCTTAAATAAAAACGACACACAAATCAAGTATTTACAGTAATACGCGTCAACTCCTATGCTAGACCGGATTGCATATTCTTATCTTATCCCAAATGAATTTGATAGACGGTCACTTGGGAGGGGCAAGTTCACGTTAACTGTATCTCTGAATATTTTGAAATTCTTCGGAAGGACGACATTTTCTCTTTTCTTTTTAAAACAAAAATGATCTTGGAATCTTAATCTTAACGCCATTCTTTATGTTGAACAACATGTTGTAGACGCGGACTTCAAATTAAAATTTCACTTTACGATGGTTCTTGTCGAAATGTGTTAAAAGGAATCGAATTCGACATGACAATTGGGTGATACCTCCCATGTAGCTGCCATAATATATATCTATACACGGTAGTTGGAAATTCTTGACAACCAAAATAGAGAGAAAAGAACTTTTCCCTTTTCGGATTTTATATTTTTGGCCTCGACTCTACATTTTGAACTTGATGGGCTACCCAAAAAAAATTTTTTTAAACATCATTTTCCCCTTTTTCTTTTCGGGAGGAAAAAGATGACGTTGAAATCGTAAAAAAAACAAACACAAGGAGGGAAACGATCTTTAAAAATAAAACAAAAATGCGATGATGCAATAACAAAATAAAAGAAGAAAATAATAAAAACCAGGACGATTTTTCCTGTGTTGTTTTAGCTTCGTAATACCTAAACTATTTTTTTTTTAATAGAAAAAAAAGGACAATCTTCTTCCCTTAAACAAAAAAATGTTTCAGTTTTTGGTTTCGCAGTAAAACGTTCGGGAAAAAAAAAAGAATTTTCTTGGGCATCTAAAATTTTTTAGTGTGCCTTTTTGTTTTTCCTTCTTCTTCTTGGTAGACCATGGAATAATATCCTCGGAAAGTTTATAAATATACCGTATATACAATACCCACACACATGCTCGTGTTTATAGCAGTGTAGAAGTGCACGTAAATGAACATCACAAACGGAAACCGCGCCCGACCGTGAAGGTTAAAAACAACAAGAAAAAGCCAAACGCGCTTATATATCACCGGTCAGCTATTCGAAAAATAAGTTGTAAAGAAAAAATTAAACATACCGATATTAAATATTTGACTTGTTGTTTCTTTTGCCTAATTATTAAATACTTCTCCTCCGCCCCTCGTCTCCACAAAATAACTACCACCATCCCATACATTCAAAAAAATAAGCCTAAAAAGGGAATGACGCAACGATTGATCGATCGCGGACAATTTCTCATTTCACCTCGAACCTGATTCTGATGTTTTTCTAGTTAGATGTTATATTATCATTCTTTTGATTTTCAGAGTCATAGAAAAAATAAATAATCAAATAATAAAAAAGGCTTTCCCCCCTCGCGAGGAGACTATTTTTTTCTCTCCCATTCATATTCATGTGTGAATAATCACGTTCGATAATTACAATTTTTGGGTTAGATAGCTAGCTAGCGCCTGTAGCGGCTGCAGCGCAGATGGAGGGACCCCGAAAGAGAAAGAGCGTCCCAAGGCCACTCATCTGAACTGCAATAAACACGCTGGACGGACGCGTGCGTGTGTACCGACTATGTATATATACGGTGGCGTCTTTGATGGTGGAGACTGATGAGAGAAGAAAGAGAAAAAAAAAAAAACGAATCTATTCGTCGTGAACGATGACCCACCTCTTCTCCGTTCGTTCCATAACTGGTCCTCTACACACAAGATTATTTTTATTATTATTCACGTTCTTTATTAGGACTTTGGGATACATAATGAGGAAAGCTCGATATGAAAAAAACAAAACCACCTGGTATGTTATTGTGCGTGTGTCCTTCAATAAGGGTGACGTTGATTGTGTCGTGTCGCAAGAATTCGCGCGCGAGACGGCGCATAATAATTTCCCGAGATAAATAAATAAATGAATAATCAAAAAAAATTTCTAGAATAACTAATGATGAGGCACTAGCGTCGTCGTCGTCCGGGCGAGTCTGAACAGGTCAAACTGGGTTTCTGTCTTGTCTATCTCTCTCTCTTTCTGTGATAACTGAAAACTCTTTTCAAGGTATCCGTCGTTTATGCTAATTCAATGTGCTCATATTTATGTGACAGCTACCTGCCTCTTTTACCGTGTCGAATATGTAATTACTCTGAGACTGATATCAAAGCGCTATAGCCAATAAGGGTGGGGCGTACGGGATTCCAGATATTCCGACTGCTCGGAGCGGAGTCACCAAGTACGTCCAGGGGGTCCAAGAGTACACTGGCAGCAGCCCCTTGATTTTCTCTTGTTTTAAGTGTGTCCGAGGCCACCGGCAATCGGCAACTCCAAAAGATTGACCACGCTTCGATTGTCATTCAAAGAGACTGGCCAACAAAATGATTGGAAGATTGGTGGCCTTTCAAATTAAAAAAGAAAACGACGTCGAATGATAAAAACCAATAAAACTGGGTCTCGCTGTTTTTCTTCGTGAGATTGTTATGCAAAATATGCCCATGATTGGTGTGCGCCCAGACACGTTGTTGTTGGCCTTTATCTAAAATATCTACCGCGTGGAGTGGGCTTTTAAAATAATATATCGGATTTAGATTGAATACAAGGTAAAATAGAATCGTTCAATTCCGGTTTTGTGCGGGTCATTGCAAATGAGACAAACAAGAGTGGGCAGTCGTTTTGGGTTACTCTCACATGAGGGTGGTTATCAATTTTCCAAGGAGCTACAAAAATTAAAGAGTTACTACTTTGCCTTTTGCTATTCACGAAAGACAAGTCTCATTTTCTCCCTTTTTTCGGGCTTTCCCAAGTCAATTACATAATGAGTCGTCATTCAAAGAAAACTAGCGACAGCTCCTCGTATTTTCCTCCTCTTTATTAAAGCCGATTCCCCTACGCCTAGTTACCGAACAAAATGTCACATTCGACTAATAATAATATCTCCCCACCGAAAATAAGAATAACAAAAATATCCATTCCACGCCTGTCGCACGTCAAAATAAAGAAAACGAAAGTTGTATATCTTTTTCCCTGGTGGCTCTCGTCACACGGAAGACATACATGCCCAATATGATCTATGGATCGCATTTTGTGGACGGGAATCCTCCCTTTATATTTTATAAATTATAATGAGCGTGACGGAAAATGTACAAAACTTCCCGAGACCCCTAGCGTTACGTCAAGGTAGAGCAACACAAACACACACGGGAGTTATTGATTATAATCCGAGTCGTTCGTGGCAGCCGCTGTTGGCTCAGAGCCACTGGAGCTTGAGAAGTGAACGAACGTTGTATACGGCGGGCATTTTTATATATCCGTGAAAACGTACAAGTTCAGAAGCGAACCGACAACTAACTCGTCTTCGTCCACTATCCCAGTCACAACTCGCCATGTAGCAGAGAGCGGGATATATAAAATGTGTTAAGTAGCCTGGAGCTGCTTTTGGCTGGATGCCGCGTGCACACAGCATATACAGCACATGCACACCACGCATCGAATCCAATTGAATATTACAAAACTCACGGAGCTTATAACCAAAGGTGAATTATTGCATCACGCCGGAGAAGAAAAAGAGAATGATGAATTTCCCCCCTCACCACCACCAGAGGCGGAAGAAACAAATTCTTTTGCGGTGTCGGGAATGTAATATAATATCGCACTTTGATAATAATCATATAGGCAGATGTAAAGCTAATATCTAAATGAGGCCACTTACCCAATCTGTCATCTTGATGATGGTGGCCGTTGACGGTTTGGATCGCTCCGTCGTGCGATTCTTCATTGAAGACATGGCGATGAGAAAGTTGCACGGTGGAAATTAACTTGGTCGTTCTTGTGTGTGTGTGGGAAAAAAGGGGCACAAGTTGAAGGGTCAAGAGTCACTTCATTATTATTCGTGACATTAGGCCAGAGAATAATCGAATGATGAACAGCAGCCCTACCTACACCGCTTGATCGCCCAACATCCCCACGGCTTCTACGCCCTTCTTTCACGGCACTCGGGTTGGGACTCACGCACCTTGAGACGGACGAGGACAGCAGTGAGAAAAGAGGGAGGAAAAAGAATCGCTTCTAATCCAGTTATTGCCAGTGTTTCTATTGTTGAAGGCGGCGACACTACTATATAACGCTGGCCCATTAATAACAAAACGGGGCATCGATTGTAATCGAATATGCCGGAGACAACACCCACAGACAGAGCTGCTGGAACTGGTCTGTCGCTTGTTTCTTTCTTCTTTTGAAAGGCTATTCTTGGGTTTCGTTGATTTTCTTTTCTTTTATTTCTTTCTGTGTTTGTTGTTGTTGTCTTTCGTGCGGGTCGAATCGACTGGTAGCGTCCACCGGCAGCTCACTTTCCCTCGGCTACACGCAATTGACAGATGAGTTGGACGCCAGATGCTTTTTCGTCATATCGCTGTGTGGCTCACGACGATGGGTTTGTGAGTCTCTCTCTCCCCCCCCCCTTTCTTTTTATTTTTTCTGACCCTCCAGCCGAAACTAAACTTTTCTTCCCTCTGATCTGATAAAAAGAAGAAAAAAAGACACAATTGTAGAGGGGACGAACGCAGAGTTTCAACTGGCGCCACACACACTAGACGTTCACGTTGGAGCCAGTCTTCTTCTTCTTCTTCTTTGATAGCCAAAAAACGAAGAAAAAACCCACCCACCTTCTTTCAAAGCAGAGGGGGAAATGAGTTGAGAAAAAAGATGAAGAGTCTTGTCGGAAAATCACGGAGAGTTATATAGGAATACACACACAGACAAAAGCTCCCGACCGGAGTTGAATGAACCGCGCACAGGTAACACCACCAGGTTTTTTTATTTTTCTTTCTTTCACTGATGATTTCTCGATTACTATACTTTTCCATGTAGTACCTTGGCAAAACGTTTGCTTCACTTAGTTGTCGAGAAGGAATTTTTTCGAAATGTTGATGTGTTTGTGTCTAATGGCAACGTTTCTTCTGAGACTCCAAAAGGTCGGGTCGTCGTCGCTTTGTTGATTGTTCTGAATTCAATTTTTGACTTTTTTTTGTTTTCGTCGGAAAAATCTGTTTTTTTATTATTCCGCCACTGGAAACCGCAAAAACACTTTAAGCCGTGTGATTTTCTTACGCCAACAGAGACCCACCAAACGCACTTTGCTTTTGTTTTTCTATACCCTTTTATACTGGGGGTATGTGTTTGTGTGTTTTTCTCGTCCTTGTCAACGAGTTCTTTTCCAGAAAGCAACAAAAAGGAGAACTCCCAAGGTGGTTCCCTTTTTCTCTTTTAATTGTTTAGACCTGTTTTTCTGCCGAGAAAATCACGTTTGAGTAGTCTCTTTTTAAAAAAAACTTGGTCGAGAGTGTACAGACAGACTCTATAGCCTCACTCGAACTGTCTGAGTACATTCAGTCACGTCGCATCGATAAATCGATGAGAGATAATAGCGTGCCAAACTCGACTGGCGAGTCGTCGTGATGATTTTTGAAAGAAAGTTGTCCGAGCAAAACCGGGCCCACCAATGATGATGGCGTCCGACAGAATTTTTTTTTTTTAAAGTCTTTCCCCTCACAAAAACGAAATGTCGAGTCAAATAAATCAGGTGCACATTGCCAACGTGAAAATTTAAACAAAAAGAGCCAAAACGAGACACACAACCACACGCACACACCAAAAGGGCCCAAAGGAGAGAAGAGAGTGAGAGAAGAGAAAAAAGAAAAAGATGTTCTCTCTCTCTCTCTCTCTTTCTCGGCTGTTGTTGTTGTTGTTGTTGTTTTGGGCGTCTACCTGACTCAGGTGAAGGTTAGCAGCCGACTGGACTGGGAGAAGAAGACGTCGGGGCTCGGTATGGTCTTGGGGGAGGGGTTCGTTGTTTTCTCTCTCTCTCTCCCCCTCTTACGTAAAACATTATTCTCTCTCTCTCTCTCTCCTCTCTACTGAGTTTCGGACTGCTAGGCAACTTCGTTAGCCATGCGTGACCCTTTGCAATAGACCACGGCTGTGGACCGGGTGGTGGTTTAATACTGTGTATTGTAGTGGTATATTATATATACGGATCGAATTCTATGTATTATACCCACACTGGCAGACAGAGAGACCGTAATGAAACCTTATTTAAGTTTGCTTTTTTTTCCCTGGTGTCATAGCGAGAGAGGGAGGCGAGAAAAGTTATTTCACGATCGACTGCACGCGGAAAGTCTGATTATCACACCATTTCTCGTTAGATGCAGCACATCCAACAGCGACCGAACGAGATTCTTCCCTTGGGTTTTTGTTTTTTTTATTATCATCATGTGGCACGTCCAACAATAACAGCAGCAGCAGCTGTGTGAATTAAAAATGATCGGTGTGAGTCTTTTTTTCTCATCGCAGAGAAAAAAAAACCGAAATCAAATAAAAATCAAATCAAATAATAAATTTGAGGGAGAAATGTTCTCTTTTACACCCACAGAGAATAAGACGATTCTTTTGTGTGCACGCGAAATCACGCGTCGGGCTCGTTAGTGTGGCTAGCTTTTTCTTTTTGGTGTATCCTCCTCCCAAGACCAAAGATGGACCATGGCGAAGAAGACGAAAAAAAAAAAAAAAAAAAATCCCGACCAAATTCAACCGAGTGTGAATCTGGTCAATTTATTAGGACAACGCCCGAGAGAAGAAATAAAAATCGACAGATTCTCTACATACAAAACGGCCAACATATAAGAAACGGCGGCGGGGGGTGTACGAGGAGGATGTCGAAGCAACCGGAACTTACTTGCCATTCACACACACACACACAGTCAAAGAGGAAGCCAAGCAAGAAGCCAAAGGAAAAAAATAACACACAAAGTCCTGTTGGTTTGGCGATTGGAGTTTTGTTTTCCTTTTACCCACGTTGTGTTCTCCGTCACCCATCGACTTATTATTATTTTATGCCATCCTTCTCTCTCTCCCACCCCACCTTCCATCAAAAGAAAACGCGCCACAACATTTCCTTTCCTGCTCACGAAGTAGTTATGATAATCAGGTTGTTTCATATCATCAGCGTGTGTCTTGCCGATATTATGACTACAATAATAATCATTTTTGTTTTTACCGTGGGGACTTTGCTGCATAAGACAAACAAGAAAGTGGCAGGGAGCTAATGACTAAAAAAAGAGAGAGAGAGAGATGAGTTACATTTTATCATCTGAAAAACATCTCAAGTCCCGTGTAATGACGTTGTGACGTTGTAAAATAAATTTTACGATTGACTTTTATGGGGAAATCTCGTCGTAATAATTTTTCGTGTGTATAAAATTACGATGTAGAGACGAGGTTTTTAGTTACTCGACGGATAAATGTAAAAGAGTTAAATACGGCCAAAGGAATGCCAATCGAAAACAGAAGGCTGATTATAATTCGTACAACTGTTGTAATTCAACGGGGCTGTCATCGAAACCTTGTTTTACTTAATAGGGATGGGCATTCCTTTCGTTTTAACTGTACGGGGCTTCGTCGTATAATCTGGTTCTCGGTCGTACACACCTACATAGTAATGGTAATGCCATCCCTATTGTGAAAAGCAACAAAAAGCCTTTTCTCCGCCCTCGATTTCTATCCTTTTTCGACGAATAAAATAACACAAGCTATGCAACTTATAATGGGAGAAAGAAAATACTTCCGTAATTGTAGAATCAACCCGACCAGCAATGCGAAATACCCGAGATGAAAAGGACCAACAGTTTAACAGCATTTTTCTGTTAACTCCCCCAACTAACTTGGGAATGTCTGCTAGAACATTTAGAATATCTATACGTTATTTCCTACATACCAAAACTTGTGTCGGGAGAAATATGCTAAACGGGGAGAACAAAAAAGGGTTGAATGGCGACCTCATTTCATCGTAATTCAAAGTGAAATTTACTTGCAAAGGTGTTGAGTGGGTGGCCTACCGCATTGATGGTTATTTAAAATAATTGGGTCGCGAGGAACATTTAGCTAGGCCACATAGTCGTTTGGCCGCACAGCAGAGCCTGCAACTGTTCTGAATGTTTACGAACCGCAAATGCGCTGTTACGAATCGGTCGCCACCAACTTTTTGTTCAGGAAAAACGAACACACAGGCTGGGCTAGCAGCTAGTAAAAATAAGAAGAGACCTCGTCACGCATAACAGTTGAAAACAAAAAGTGAAAGCCAAAATAACAGGCGTTTCGTTCGTTCGCTTATACTCTGTATTTTTATTTTTTTGCTGTTTCACTGTTTTTGTTGTCAGTACAAGACATGTCACGCCTTCTTTGAGTTCTCTATCCTTTTTTCGTCATATAGCGCTGTGGTTAAGGTAACCAATGGTTTCCTAGCTATCATTCAACTGATACAAATCCCGATGCTGATCCCCTTGTGTGCTCACGAATGTTTGTGATTAATGGAGACAATAAAAATGGATGGATGTTTATAGTTACCTGTAGAGTTCCCCCCCAAAAAAGTGTTGTGTGGCCGCAGTCCCGCGTTTGAGCACATTTTTACACAGTCGACACACAAGCGAGAAAAGGAATATTGCGCTGGGTATGCAAATGATTGGTTAAAAATTTTAGCCAATCTTGGGCAACGCATATTTTCCTATGCAAAGATATGTAAATAAATCAGCACGAAATTTTCTGGGTAGACAAGATCTAGTCACGTTTAGTTTTGTTCCCTAAATAACATGGAAATAATTCTGAACTTGTACAATACATAGAGAACTTCCTCTTCTTTCTCTAAATATTCGTCTGCCTGGAAGTTGAACCAAGGAACCGAAAAGTCTTGGCTAAAGCAGACCAAGAGCAGTCACGCCTAACAAACCACAACACAGTTAAACAAAGATTTCGTGGAAAATACGTACGCTCTATGGTTATCAATTGACAGTTCTCGGCAAGTTGTTGCCGGATGTTAGAAAAAGTCTTTCTTCAAGTGTTCTGAAATATTTACTGTAGGCTTGACTCAACTACCGTTGGCCAGCAGAAATCCTGTTGACGTGATCCATTTCAAGATGCCAACTGTTATGAATTTTTCAAGTCGAGGGTAACAAAATTTCATACGAAACTGCAGCCCAATGTTGCAAAAACCTTTTTGTAACTGAAAGAATTTCCTGCGCTATTACAAAAGCATTTTTTTTTTGTATTTTAGTTTTTTTATTTTTACCTTTTTTCTGTTTTCAATTTTTTTTCATTCACGATCAGTTTGTAAGAATTCGACCCAATAAAAAATAGACCATAGATGGACACGCAGATTTTTTTTCAAACACTGAAGAGACACAGCAAAATGGTTTTTGTTCAAAAAAAGTTCAATGGTAAAAAAACGAAATTCTATTGGAGAAGACTGTGACAGACTGTCTGAGGGAAATTGTGGGGATGCGGTAAAGAGGAGAAAAAAAATAACTTTCAAAAATCGGACGAGATGTTACATTTTTTTTTGAAAGATCCGGCAAGGGCATGGGGTTTTTTCGTTTGTACACTCTCATTTTGGTGGTATGCACGGCAATTCATTGATAAATCCTTTAGATATCAGCAGAGGGGCGTTAAGACGACAGAATAAACACTCAATAATTGGCCCGCGTTTCCAATAATGTCATCCTCCTTGAACAAATTGGCAATTTTCGCTATAGATAGGTCACAGAATCAAAATGACGTTGCAAAGTACAATGATTTAAATCTGTACAGCGTGGATTACGGGATTGATAAGAAAGGAGGCGCGGGATATCGAGTCATCACTTCAAAAAATAATAAAAATCAAGTCGGTGGCGAGGGCGCACGAGTCAATTTGAACAGCACGGGAGTAAAATTGTTTTTAAAACGCTCACGGTTTCCTTTTTCCTAACTTATGTTTGCAAAGATATTTTCACATGGACAAAAACATGAACATGGACATACTGTTGATCACGCGCAACCAGACTGTTTTCTTTTTTTTTCAAACGTTTCAAATTTTTGAGACCCGGAGTTTTTTCTTTTTGCAGCAGTGGCAGTTTAAAAAAAAATACGAACAAATGAATTCGAGTTAATTTGACAGGAAAAAAAATAATAGATCACGGCATTGCAAGATTTAAAAATAATAAACAAGAGGACAAACCCTTCGCATTATATCAATGTCATCATCAATAAACCCTTTTTGCTCTCAAATTTTCATCAAACGGGATCGCACAAATTATTTTTTCAAAAGACGAAGTATTCAACTGGCGTCCCAGCCCAAATTGCACGGGTATCTTTCTCAAGTGGATCTTCCTAACATAAAACATCTTGATTCTATCGATCGATGAAACAACATTCATGTGACCATCAAAATCAATAATAGTTAATAATAGAAAATAAAATAACCAAAACATCCATCCAGTGTAGATCAAAATCAGAAAAAAACAGGGCCATGGGGTGGTGGTAATCGGGATGTGAGGGAGAGAAGCTATGCATATGCTTTCACGAAGCAGCAAAGATTACATTATGTCAAACTGAAAAGGTCACCAGGATTTCGTTACCCAAGTCACCCTGACCTCCCAGATTTTTTTGTAAGCATCTATGTAAACCAGCAGAAATATCGGGAAATTGGAATCAATAAGATATGAAGGCCCTACAATCCAATTATGGTTATTTGTCTTTTTTTTGTTTAGCTTACTATCAATTCAAAATACGCAACGAGCACACAAGACACTAAATAATGAATCCATGGATTTTAGTATGCTTAAGACAAGTATTTCAAAATTGAATCCCAAAAAATTTTCTTTAAGTTTTGACAAACATCCACCATCGTTTAACTGAAATTTCTAAATAAGCCTACACCTAGTACAAAGAAAAATTTAAGGGAGTTTGTTTAAATAATGTTCTACTCGTTATCAACGGACAAAAAAAAAAAAATGGGGAATTGAGGCGGGTTATATAAGAGGTCAGCTCGAGACAATTTGGGGGAGGGGGCGAGAATGGGACAAAACTCACGATCAATCATTGAAGTGGACACATTACTTCCTCGATTTTGAGAAATAAACTCGGGACATCGGATTGTTGCAAAAATCATCAGCAGCAGCAGCAAAAGACAGGTATCTTTAAAAAGTCTCTTCAACATGGCAACAATATTGGATCGTCAATATAGTGGAGAAAAATGCAAACGTGTTATCTCGAATGAACCAAGACAAAAAAAAAATATTTTCTCAGCTTATAAGACTGGACTCAAATGACCTGAGGATGGGTAGCGTGTTTTTCGACCTTGGTGGATTGTTAGATTTCGAATGACACTGGATCAGTTTCAAATATCGAAACAAAATGAACAGCGGGGGGAAGGGGAGGAGAAGTTTCAGTTGCGGATGTTTGGGAGGGGAAATGGGTGGGTAAAAATGAACAAACATGTAAAAGACAGAATAGCACATTTCCGACGACTGTGTGTACTTTGCCTTCTCCTTTTCCTACGTTAGTCTGAGCTTTAGGTTGGTATCAAGGAAAAAACCAAAGGAAGAGGAACCCAATCAAAAATAAAAACACAAGCCCATCAACCAACAGACATTAAAATAGGATGGATGGAGAGTAGAGTGGAGAAAAAAAAAAAGAATAACATGACGCATTTTTTTCGACACGTTGAATTATGTGAACATCGATGAGAAGACACGATCTATTGTTACCAGCTTGCAGCAAACCACTATAAACAAAGGCAGTTTGTAATGTACGATTCCAAAGGAAGAGTGTTGCAGGCGGGGGATATTACCACTGTTGTTTCCTGCTATTGTCCGTCAGAAGGAGCTTGTCCATAGCCTCCATACCCTTGGTAGCCATAAGCTGCTGCTCCACCTTGAGGTTGGCCTCCGCCAGGCTGTCCACCGTAGTATCCAGCCGCTGCTGCGGCACTACCTCCAGATCCAGCGCCAGGGTAGGCTCCGTACTGAGCAGCTGATCCAGCTTGACCTGGACCTTGACCACCCTGGCCACTCTAAAAACAAAAAAATCACAGGGTATCAGTAAGTCTCCGGACACACCAACAATTGCTTGTCAACGTTCTGTTTTAACATTGCAAATATCAGCGATATAAAACCTTTCTGTTCACACACTCCCTTAAGAATCATGCATCAAATCTCAAGCAAACAAAGAATCATAGTCTTACCTGCTTCATCCTTGCCTGAGCTTCGATGGCTTCAGCTTCTCCAATCTTGCCAATGGAGCGGTAGTACGCGGCCCACTGTGCGCTATAGTCTTGGGTTGGCGCCGCCGCTGGAGCAGCTGCGGGAGCTGCTGATACTGCTGGATTTCCCATACCCTGCAAAACAATTTCCTTTTTTGTTAATGCTCGTAGCGGAAATTGACGACTACAGGCAACAAAGGGAGAAATCTTTAAAAGAAATTTAAGCAAAAACGTACCTTGCTGGCCTTTAGCTGTTGTTCAAGAGCTTCCGCATCTTTCATGGCTCCAATACTTCTATAGTACTGTATCCACTGGGCCGTATAGTCTGGTTGTCCAGTTTGAGGATTGACAGGGACACTCCCTAAGACAGTTACACAAGTAAGCCACGAGACCCACGTAAAACAATGCATGGAGAAATAAGTAGAATACCGCTATTGCCCTCAGGCTGTCCAGGATTGCCACTTTGGGCTGAGGGAGCGCCACTTCCCGGCTGTTGGTAGAACTGCTGTTGCTGGTAATATGCTGCCCACGCGGCAGCGTTTGCGGCATTTGGATCCGCTTTCGCTACAGTAACATGAATTGTCCAATTAATATTAAAACAATAGAAGAAGATAACGAAATATAAATACATGGGTCGTTGGGTTGTCCAGGCCACTGTTGATAAGCGGCTGCTCCCCAGCCTTGAGCTGCGTAAGCTCCAGCGTTCTGATTTTGTCCCATTGGGTAACCCTGTGCTGGAGGTGCGCCCATTGGTCCCTAGGTTAACAAATATTAAGATATCAGCATTGATAATTCACTTGCTTCAAGTAACAGTTTAAACTATCAGTTGATTATCTACTGTAGCCTGAAGTCCGATTACCAACCACCCAATTTGAATTTGGTGGCCGGTCAGTACTTTCTGCTAATTTTATTTTGCACCCAGAGCATGATTTTGAAAACAAATGTTTTCAAAATATTTAAGACTCCGTTGCCATTACATAGAACAAATAAAACGTCAAAACAGTTTTACTCACCAATCCCAGTTTTTCGCTAATCATACGTTTCGCCAACTCCACTTGTTCATGCGATCCCCTAATGATGAAGATCTTTTCATTTGGATTTGGAGGGGGCCTCCGATCAAGCTCGCAAAATGCTCCGGACTGTTGATTGATCTGCTTGATTGTTTCGCCTCCTGCAATGAAAATGGTAATGACGCTAAAGCACGCACAGTAAGCCAAGAAATATGTACCTTTGCCTATAATAATTCCGGTTTTGGTGGAAGGAACCAGAAATTGGTACTCGACTTTGTCTTGTCCGTTACGGGCCATTCCTATGCTTGGTCCTCCGCTCCTGCCGACACCAGGTCCATATTCTCCCCATCCACCTCCTGTTGAACTTCCACCGCCAGGGCTTCGTCCATATGGAGCTCCATTCATACTGCTGCCGCCTGTGCTTCCTCCAGTTCGACCCCGCCCCCGCCCCATCTGGCTATCACGCGCCTGCGACTCCCCCAACACATGGAAAGAAGAAGAACAAAAGTTGACGTTTCGTCATTTCCATAAACAGTAAGAAATGTAACACTTTCTTTTTAGTCATTAACTAATTTAAAAATCTTATGAAATTAAAGCACATTATTAAGTGCACTACCAATACAGATTCAATGAGTTCTTCGATGCGTTGTCTGGCGTCCTCGATCTGGTTCATGGTGCCTGTCAGCGCGCACATCCTTTCCTCGGGATTGTCGTCTCGTCCCTGCTGGAACTGAACCCGGGCTCCTGTTTCGTTCTGGATCTTCTTGATCATCTCGCCGTTCTTGCCAATTACAACACCGACAGCCGATCGCGGCACTGCCACCTGAAGCAGGGTAGGACAAGCGAACCCTTAACACTAAGTCCACTCGAGTTTCCCAAAATAGTTTTTCGGTAGTTTTTTACGACTGCCCCGTTGAATAAATGTTTAAAGACAGACTAACAACAAACCCCAGGAATTGCGATTCGATTGAATTCTAGTCGCAAAGGAGAAGGAAGGTTAAGGAAGGGAAGAAAAGTTCAAACCAAAGAGTTACAGTATAAGGAACGGTTATAAAGGGAAGTGATCAAGAAAAATGGGAGGTCTCAAAAAATCAAAACGAGTTTAAATGTGAAACAAAGAAAAAGGCAATAAATTTTGATAGAGAAAAAAAAAGAATAGAAAACGTGCACAGACATAGACGAACGAAATACCTCGATAGTTTGCTGCGGCCCACCTCCTCCATAACTACCAAACCTCTGTCCTCGACTGAAGGCCTAGTGTCATAGAGAAATTTGGCCTCAATTACTACTTAAACACGAACGATCCTAATAGTCTGTAATTCATCAGCGTTGATGAATGTTTCTCACATCTCCAATCGCAAGTTTCAAACTCAAAACTATCGCAAACAATGTTGCCATCAACCAAAATAACTAAGAGGACACGGACATTCTTTCCTAGGACAGTTGACGCGAGGCCCATGATAATTTCATCGGATAATAATCAAGTTGAAAGTTACCACTACACACTTAAATTGCTGTTTGAAATTTGTGATTGAACATCGGAGAACCATAAACAAAGACTTAAAGGAAAATAACGAGAGACTTACGGAGACTTCCATTTCCTTTTCGGCGATGAGGTCGTACACAAGTTGTTTTGCATGCTCAACTTTCTGTGGGTCACCGTAGATGCGAAGGGGCTTTTCGTTTTCTTGTTGAGGACCATCTTGAACAACTACCATCCTTGTTCCTGACCTCTCCTACAATACACAAACCATTATGTTAAAATATTCAAGATGAGAATTTATTGATTTTCTCACCTGCAACTGCTTGATTGTTTCACCACCTTTACCAATAATTAATCCTACTTTAGGGCCAGGGATCATAACTTCAACCTAGCATTTTAAAAAAGTGTTAAAAATGTAGAGGGAGTGCAAGTGAATATCATGTACTTACATTGGGAGCTAAAGTGAGATCGATACCCACATTATGTTGTCCACCTAAAGATTCAACTGATGGAGGTCCTGCATCTCTGGGTCCACCACGAGTCTGAACAATATTGTTGATCAGTTCACGAGCTCGCCTGGATACAAACAAAATTGTAAAGACTGTAATACAAGCAACCAATGGTACAAGTGAAGGTATCTTACCCTATCGCTTCTCTTGAGCCAGTGATTGTGCAAGTCCGGTCAGGGAGGCCAGCACTGTCAGGTGCCATTTGAATTTTGGCTCCAGATTCAGCCTGCAGTCTTGAAATCTGCTCTCCACCTCGTCCAATAACTTCAATAAAAAGTTAATGACGAAAAAGTTTCTAGAAACACAGAAACTAGGAATAATACTCACTCAATCCAACCATTTTATCTGGAACAGCAACTTCTTCAGTGCTGATAGGACCAAGGTTCATCATGGAGGCAGCAGGCATACCCATCATCGGTCCTCTTCCCTGCATACCAGGTGATCTCAAAGCTCCAAATGGATCAGCTGCATTTGCTGCAGCTGCAGCAGCAGCAGCAGCCACGGCTGCTGCCATTCTCTTGGCATCAGGTTCATTCTCCATTGATGGGCTTACACTGCTGAAAGGCCTCTTGACAGTGGAGTTTGAACCGTTTCTTTCAAAGTCAAAGTCTGACGGGCTTCCTGAATCTGGCTGAATTTTTGATGCAACCTGAAAAACAAGAGTGACAATATAGTTATGTCCATTTCAATTTCAATATAGTCAATGAATAAAAGTTTGAAATATGAAAGGAAGTCAATGTGTGAGGGCACATTTCAACCAGCCATTTGCTGTAGCATTCAGAGGAGGATGGGGAATTTCTAACTAAATCAGACATCTTGAAACTGTGATTATCAATGTAGTCGGTTACCATGTCAAAACGATTTGACGTATATGAAAGGAAAGAAAATAAATTTACGAAGAACAGCCAAAAAAAGTTCAAGTTGGCAATGAACCCAGACGTGAAAAAAAAAATGCCTCTCGATTTCAAATTCTACGGTTGATGGTGGTGGGGAAACACCGGCTTTTCACACACGTTTAAGAACTAGCCTTTCAAAGACGTGAATCCACTGCACAAATTCTCGGTGATTAAATAATCAATCGGCCATGAGTGCAAACTGAAGAGACTATAGAGAGTGTAACGAAAGATGAGGCTACCTGATTATCCGTCTAGGAACACAGGAATCGAAACGCGAGTCAAGCCCGAGTTAAAATGGTGGCGTGTGTAAGCAGCCACACAGCAGTGCTGGCCGCTGGGGAGGGGAAAAAAGAGAGAAAGAGAGAGAGCCCTTCGGGGCGGAGTGGAGGGGAGAGAGAGAGAGAGAAAAGGCGCCGCGTGGCCAGAGGAGAGGAAAAAACCAGAACTACTACTACTACTAGTGGTGTGTGTGTGAAGCGCGTCGAAGAAAATAAAGAATTTCTTACGCTGTCACTAATTGACCTTTCTCTTTAAAACAAAAATGGCACACACTCACAAGACGATGAATTTAAGTAAATTGGAAAAAAAGGGGCTTACAATCAACCTGAAAAAATTTCTTTATACACAGATGCAACACATTCACAATTCCATTCACTCGCACACAAAAACTGCGGTACGACTGTGTTGCCCGGCATACGGCAACCAAAGCCCAGGGTAGCCCTTGATCTAGCTACTCGCAGGGGGAAGGGGAGGGGGGGAGGCAGATAGTATCCAATGACCGAACCCAAGGCCGTGCCGGTTTTGCGCTTCGAAGAAAAGGATATGATGTTCAACTAGAGCCATCTAACGACCAGACAGCGAAAAACAACGTCTGCGGTGGTGGGTTTTCCCTCACACGCCATGGCGATTATTATTGGACTGTCAAAGAAACAATGTCTCCTAGATTCTTTTACGCAAGCTGGAGACGCTGACAATTTCAGGTTATACAACTATTACTTAGTCGGGTCAACATACAACAATATCAAATGAGGCATTAAAGGAAGGTTGTTGCCCGGAATGCAAGATTGGCTCGAGTAACTTGAGAAAAAGAAGTACAGAGAGACGCGTCTGGTTTGCTAGTTTCGTGGGGAAGGGGTGGGGGGACTTGAGGAGGGAGGGTTCGCTAGATAGAGATGGGGACAGAAGGGGTGGCAAACATGGCCGCCAAAACGTTACGCCAAGGTCAATGACATTACAAGAACACCAATGCTTGTTCGTGTAGAATATATGTAATCTTTTGGTAGTCGATCGATTGTCAAAAGGACTATCGTTTTGACTTGGTTGTGGAATGAAAAAACAAAAAGAGTGTCCAATATCAACTAGAAGAAACCTCATTCTGTTTAGCCCATGCATGACTTTTGAAAAATAGAAAAAAAGTAGTAAAAACAATACAAGTGGCGCGGCGTGGTGCCGGTACGTGATAGAATGGCGCGAAACATGGCCGACGTTGCACTAAAGACTGAAAATAGAGGATAACAAGCCGGTATTTCTCGTCTATCAAAGTCGTAAACTAATCTGCCTACAGGGACGTACAATCAACCATTTATTGCCAGTCCTGGGGTAGCCGAACAACTCAAAACCCAACACCAAAAACACGTGGAGGGAATGAGGCCGACACAAAACAACCAAGAAAGTTTTGGCAGTTTAACCGAGAAATGAAGCCTTCACGATTACAAAATTGGTTGAATTCGTTGGGCGACACTATTAAAAACAAATTTTTACCTCTCTGGCTCGTTGAACGGCATCCGCAAATGCAGAATTCTGGCTGTTGTTTTGTGCCGTAACAGAAACTTCCATCACTGGCTTCCAACAAAAAATGTTTTGTAAAATAATAGCGCCACCTACCCGTGAAAAATAAAAAGAACAGGCCCACTTTCTAGTGAGACTGAAACAAAGGTACCCAACGCCATCTAACGGGAAAAATCGAATACTTTCGCCTTTTTTGGTTTATGCACGCTGCTAAAATGGGTATTTGTGTATTGGGTATTGGAGGCATCGGGAAAAATCAACAAATCGACTTTTTAATGTCATTAATTATTTCATTTGAGAAAATAGACAATAATCATTTATATAATGGGACAGGATGTGGCGCAGATAAAAGACAATAGGAATGGTCGCGAAATAATTGATCAAAGGAATCCAACTAGTTGAATTCAACTGGCTATTCAAATTTGGATTTTCAAAGTCCAAACAATAGTCAACTTCCTCTCGTTGAAACGCTTTTTCAAGGAATATGTCCTGGCCAGATGTAATGGCGGTATCTGGTTTCTAAGGCAACGATTTGTCGCCTGTATAAAGTGTGTGGGCCTATACTGCCATCACCGATGTAAAAATTCCAGCTTATCTCTGGCGGAGCGCAAGGCTTAATTTTTGAATTGATGTTTTTTTTTTCGATTATACACGAATCAAAAAATGTTTCCCCATTTCATTTTCCACGGATTTCAGGTATATACTCAACGATAAGGTTTACCCAGGTGAATGATAAGATTCCTGGCAGTGCTCTTGTCGCCTCTTCTCAAACGAGTGCAATGGAGAACATTGCAGATCGATGGAATGGATAACTGCTCCGCTCGCGGTACTCTTGTTGATAAACGAATCAACACCCGGCGTCAGCATATCGAAAAACAAAACAAAGAGTATGATGGATGTGATGGGTTCTACCTTGTATAGAGCTACGCATGTATCCTATAGCCCTAGTCTTAGTTTCCCCCCGTATGTTTCTGGTATTATATTTGCATAATGGATGCGGTCGTTACGCATCCGCTCGTGAAAAAAAAAAAACATGTTTTGTTACCATTTAGTATATCGGTGCACTCTGAAACTCAACTGGCTACCGTCAAAGTACTACTTTCCATAAACTGTGGGCGCTCTCGCGTGCCGTACGTGAGAAATATTCGTGAGTGGATGAAATTTGGAGTGAGGAATCAACTTGAGCGCCCAATGAGCCTTGAACAAACTTTCCTTGTATCCCGCCCTTGCACACTCTTATACTTCTTCTTCTTCTTTTCTCTCTCTCCTTTTGACCGGAATAAAGTATTTATTATTACACACATAAAACGTGTAAATGTCGGACGCGGAGTCCGTACGTTGGAGATTTAGGTGGGGCGCGAGCGACGAAGAAAGGCCAAAGACTTGATTGGGGTGGATGCTTCATCCCCGTGTCTTACAAGAACACAGTGTGATCTACCCCGCGCTAATATAACTCGCGTGACAATTATTCAGAGACGCTGGTCGCGTGCCATCACAGCCGCCACGCCGTCTCATTCCGGCCGCCAGACGAGGATCTAGACGACGACCGTTGCGTATGTGTATACGCGCGGCGCCAGCAGCAGTCTCACCCGCTCTCCATAAAAGAACGTGTTCACCCTGCGCAGATAGTTCAGTGTCTCTTGGTCTTCGATCGAGTCAGGTTGTACTGCAAGCAGACGCTTGATCCTTCGATATATTCCACCTTTTTCTCTCTTTCTCTATTTTCCATTATTTGCCCGACCGGCGATACTCGAATTCCATTTGCTAATCACAAATCGAATCACAACCAGAGGGAGAAACACCAATTTCTCGTCGAGGTTCTTGAATGGGCACGAGGAGCATCAAGTTCAAGTGACCATGTCGAGGATCGTGATACTGATGGCAGTGATTCTCCACGTGCTCTGCGCTAAAGGTAAACGCCATCTTCTTAACTATAAGCAGATTTGGGGATGGTGACAAAAAGATTTAGCTAGAGTCACGTCGCTCCCGTTTTTCACGGGAAAACGGGATCACGGCAAATTGTTGTTGTCGTACACGTTGCACAAGAGTGCTCAACCGGTTTGTCGCCAAAAGAAATCCGCTGAGCTTCGCAAGCGGATGCGCATCTTCGATTTCTTGGCACTACACGGTTTCCAATATGATTTTTCCTGTCGCCTCGTCGATTTTTCTTTTCTTATATAACATTTCTTTAAAAAAATAAAAAATAAAGAAGAAAGACAAATCTCTTTTCCTGGACGAACTTTAGACAAAACGTCCGGTTTCCCCCTTTTTTTTCAGACATTTCGGCTATGGGATACAAAGAAAGAGAAACCAATAAAACATCCAACATAATCTCCTAGCGTGTCTTTCGGAATGAGATTTTTCGATGTGCCAGCAATTTTTTGTTCTTCTTTCTTATCTTGTTATTGCTGCCTTCCTAAATATGGTATGTCCTCCGGAAGTAGGAAGGGAAGAAAGAAAAAAAATGTCTTCCTCATTTAATATGGATAGGAAAAAGAAATTCAACGGTTACACCAGCAGGTCATCAGTTTGCCTTCTCACGTGCTCAATTCCGGCTTCCCGGAGAGATGATGAAGACCAATCTCGGATAAAATAAGAAATAAAATAAGAGTCTGTCTCTGTCGGCGAGATCCATGCGGATCATCTTGCGATGATGTAAACCCCCCCCCCCCCCCCCCCACCGCAGCTAGTGGATGTGTAACATCACGGAGTCACGCCGAGGAGTTTGTGCGCTTGACTCTATAACATGCACTTGTAGAGAGTAGAGAAAAAGATATCCTGCCTGGGCAATCACAAATGCCATTCCCCGCTAGAACAAGTTTAATACGAAACGTGTCACATCACGGAATATACTGCTGCTGCTGCTTGGTAAAAAGAAAAAAAAGGGGGGGAGTGGCAGCTGGCACGGATTCCCGATGATGATCCCGAGGACCCTCTTTGCTACTGCAATAATCTGATATCTCCGACCCTCGAAATGGAATGTCGCTCCTTGTATGTGATTTTTTAAAAAACAAAAAAAACAAAACAAAACAGATCCTGGCTCGACGAAAAATCATAACGTCTAGCCAGGGAAGTGGTTCCGGGATGAGTCCCTGGAATCGTGAGTATCCAGGGGAAAAAAGCGAATTGTCTTTGTATATATATACACGTCGGATATCTTACAGGAATTTAAATAGAAACGCTTGAAATATTCATGCGACGCACAAATCCGCGAAATGTGTTTTTGTTTTTTATTTTGTTCGCACGGAAAGCATTTGAAATGTAACATGCACAGACGCAGGTTTTGTATTTTCTTCTTTTTTGTTTTAGTTAACGAAGCGATTTGGACTATTGACGTATAAGGCTTTTGTTCCTTTTGGCTATAGTGCAACGTGTGGGGAATAACAAGTGCTGTAAGAAAAAAAGGGGAAAAGAATGTGTATATGTGTGTAAAGGAACGATACTTGTATAAAAAGGCAGGAGAGAATCAACTGGAACGGAACGCGGGATCGTGAACTTGTGAGAGGGGGGCTAGTCTACTGTAGCCCATTGGATTCTTGATTGCTCCATCGGGAACCACTGGCCACTGGATGGATGGTCGATCAACCTTATTCTATCTAAAAAAGGAGTCGATAGAACAACTTTCTTCCTCTTTGATTCGAGAAGTAAAAAGGAAATTCCCCCACTCTTTTTATTTCTCTGGCTCATTTCGTGAGTGGGAGTCCAACTAGGATCGGGCTCTTCAATTATATCCACCTCAGGTGTGGCGATAGCCCCGAGCTGCCATCAACAGTCTGGATATTCCGGGATATTCTACATGTACTACTTTTGGGGTGAATGACATTTTCGACGAAAGTATATCGTCGAAACAATATACTATGGAAAACATAACACAAGAGAAACGACGTCTTTGTGTATAGTCTATTTATGCGTGCAGCATAACCAATCAAAAGTTTCGACTGCGTAGCAACTCACTCCAACTGGTTACTAAAGAACGTAATTGTGCGTTAATTTAACTCTGATTGTTCGTTCCGTCGTTCTTTTTTTTTGGGTGAAACGGGGACGAACAACTCGGTTTTCTCTTAGTACAAAGTTTTTGGGATTACACGAGTAGCGGGAGAAACAGATAGCTGGGCAAAAGTCTTTGTCGCCAACTTTGCAAATTCAGATAAGAGACATCGATCCCCCCTTCAAGTATACAAGAGACTCTGTGAGAGAGCACACAGGCTGAAGGATTTTGATGAAGCTCTATACATTATCAAGCAGCCAGCAGTATGGAGTCGATTCTATTTGTATCCCGTATGTTCCTCTTGAACGAATATAATAGAGCTTCTTTTTTATTTTTTAAATCCAATAAAAAATCAGACGGGATGATCCTCTCGATTCATCGTCTCAAAAGGAAGAGCAAAAATCTCAGCTCGTTCTTGTTTCAATAGATTTCTTGAATGGTAAAAAAAACCGTTCGTGTTCCTACTCGAAAATACTCAGCTACTCGGTACTTTAAAAGAATCAAACGACGACGCAATTTGTCTACACGTTTTCCGTCTTTGAATTAATTTCAGAGAACTGTTGCCAAAAAGAACAGATAAAATCATTTTTTAAATGAATTCATTTATGTATGTCTTTAAAAAAAAAATAAGATGAAACGGACGCTGGACGCTGGACGATGGACGATGGACAGAAATTCGGCTACGGATTCACATACGTCCGCGGAGGAAACGTCGCCGGACTGACGGCTCGAGGGCGAAACGGCAGCGACGCTACGGGACTCAATTGGCAGGCAAGTAAAAGTTTTGTTCGTTTCGTTTCGTTTCGTTTTTTTTTTCCTTTCTTGGAATGGCTCTTTGAATCCCATAAACAAACCACTTAGAAACTCGCGGAAAGGCATCGTTGAGAGCCTTAAGGGCTGCTGCACAGCACAGCTCGGCATCTGGAGAGATTCGCACGGACTGCGCGCTGTGTGCCAGCGTGATGGAAACTATTAAAAGCGAACACGAAGCAATTGCGGGGCATATTTCTCTGGCAAGAAAAGCTTTCAGACAGTTGATGTGTTCAACCGTCGAGTAAAAAGAATGAAAGAATTGAATTTTCGCAATCATTCCGGATGGAGTCGAATGAAGACACTATATTAGAGCACACACACAACATAACGTGAAATCCTCTCCAAGAATAATGTGGCCGGGAAAACGTGACTTTGACTAATGGTGCCCGTTTTTGGTTGGGTCGTTCAATGGGGCCGCTGCTGTTGTTGAGCTAGTATTTCTACATGTGTGGCATTTTTCTGCGGGTCTAATAGGCGGATAGTCCAATCGGTGGCGGCGATGCGGATGACGAAGACGAAAACGACCAGGACGACGTATTCATCCGACCATGGAACGACGGCGGATTGAACCTGCTTCCAGCCCAGTCCTCCTATATTCCGGAGAGGAAATCCTTCAAGAACCCGCGTAACGTCCCGTCAGATTCCTGCCCACGCGACGAAGATCTCGCCCAGGCTCAGGTTCTTCTTTTTTCATCTTCCCTTATGACTTTTTGGTTTTATAAAAGGATTATTCTATATTTCTTTTATCGTTTGTTTACGCATTTTGACATGATTGTTTTGTATTTCCGGATCAGCTTATTATTTCCCCACGTCAATTTCCCTGCACCAACACAGTGCTGACATCATCAGATGTCTCTAACAAATCCTACTAGACTCTTCTGAGCCTGCGACATAATAGAAACTAAATCTGATTCACTCCTTTTGTTCTTTTCAGCTCCGAATATAATCATCTATTTTCCTGCTAATTCCTAATTTTTTCTTTTCGTCCGCAGGGTCGAACATGCCTGAGGAAATGCTTGGCTGACGAGGATTGCCGAAGCCCACGTAAGAAATGTCTATGCGACGGCATTTGCGGACTGTCTTGCATCAAACCCGGTGAGTTTCGATCCTGATTTATTGCGGCTTGTTTGCAACTCCCCCCCCCCCCACCACCAAATAGAAGAGAGAGAAGAAATGTTTGGTCGGAAGAGCCAAACACAATTGCTCTATATAACCGACATCGTTCAGCAGTTTCGATCGAAACGCTTTGAGAGTCTACACACATCTCATCTTCCCCAATGATGCCGTATTGGGAAGACATAGTGCATACACGCCAGCACAGACGTCTATAGACATCTGCTTTCTCTCTCTTTTTTTCTTTTTCTTTTTCTTTTCTCGACGACGGCAAAATCGTTTGAGTGGGAGACGAGAATAAGGGGCCAATCTTTGGAAACCAGCAGCAGGCGCACGGTGTAATAATAGGGTGGGATCGAGCTGCAGTCCTAGCCGGAGCTTCAATTTCGCAAGAGGCAATTTCAACAACAACAACAACAACAAATTGATTTTTCCCCCTTCCTCCTTCTTCTACCAAACATTTAAGCGAGAATATATGGTTATCACCAAAAACGATTGGCTAAAGGATTTCGCCCAATTGCAGGAATAACTTGCTACAACCGGAAGAAATGAAAAAAGGAACAAATCAAATCGACGAATATCTAGCAAGGAGTTGGAAACATTAAAGATGAAAAGGAGTTGGGAGCTGTCCGGATGGAAATGCGCAAGTTGGATGAGGGGGGGGGGGGGGATATCCCTATGACTTGAGGCGCAAGTATAGCTTATAGGCTACTTAGACGGCAGCCGGGCCAAAAACTTACTTGTTGATTGAAATGGAAATGGGTATAGATAGTGATGTGCGGCGGCAGCAGACTATAACCCAACCGCATATATCCCTCCTTTATAGACTATAGCTTCTAGCTGGCACTAAAGGGAACGGCTCAATCCCGATCGATAACATTAAACCGATCCATTTACTCTTCTTCCTTAGAGAACGATGAATAAGTGAAAGGCAGAATTGTTTTCTTTTTCTCATACCCGATTGGAGAAATTCAGCAGCACAAAAGGGGCGACGACGAGTTCCTCTTCTGTCTTCAGCACTGTGTTCTGTTATTAACAAAAGAAATAAAAATAACTTTTGAAATGAAAAGAAAAAAGGGAAAGAAAAATGCACAATAGGGTGAACGTGTAGAGGGACTGGAGAATTCGCATAGAGCTCTTGTACATCTATACACACACAATTGAATTGAAACCATTGATTTTCGAGACGTTTAAAAACTTATTTTCCATTCTATTCCGCAATCCATTCAGTTGCTGTGGAAAGGGAATATAAAGTGCACGGAATATTATAATCGTTCTAATGTAGATTCACATCTATTTATAGTCAAGACCCCACACACCTTTCAAAAAAGACTTTCCTTTGAAAATAAAACAGTCTAAATTATTCTCAGAAAATTTAAAATCATTTTTTTTTCCATTTTCCTTATATTTTTTTTTTTACTTCCGCGTGATGATCCAGCTTAGCCACAGGATCTTTTATGTTGATGGTTATATTAAGGAGCTAGACTTTCAAGCGCTCATTTTCACCACATAGTATACGCTCTCTCTCACTCCTTGCTCGGCGAGAACGAAAATCAAGTTGCGCTTATTGATTTTGCGCGCCAGAAAAGAGAGCAGAGAGAGAGAGTGAGTGAGGCTCGAACTTGAACTTCATCGACGACTCTTTGTCTTGTTGACGAAAGGAGATGACATGTTGGCACGCCGCCACATCAGCAACTGCTGCTGCTTCCCTTTTTTTTTTCTTCTTTCTTCACTTCCTGGTATGAGCGCGTCTCGATTGTTGGTTAGTCTCTATCCGTACGCCCCCCCTCTACAATGTCAGCATGCCATCAACCGTACAGCTCCTCCCTGTAGCTCAAGTGTTAAGACGTCACGTAATCGATATCGGCCGTTCCAAGCGCAACCTACATGCTCCTTTTTGTGGGGGGCTGTTTCGAAATGCTCGCCGAGTAGGTCGGTTGCTCGATCTGTCAAAAAGTTGTTGAACAAGTGGATCGCTGATTGAATATACGAAAATTCTATTTCGGGCCGTGAAAGTTTCACGCGATGGTAATAACAACGGCGACACACACAATTCCCAGAAAGACAATATCCATTCTGTTTGGCAATTCATAATGTAATTGTCTTGGTTTGCTTTTTTTTAACATCTATTATTTCCATCCATCCAACAGCGTGTGCGCCGTTATTTTATCCCCATGCCAATATGAGGCCAGCGCAGACATCCTTTTGTGTGTGTTTTTCTTATCAAAGATCAACTTTATTTTTTTTTAAACAAGAAAAATGGATAAAGGGACGAGCAACCCGGCAACTGGGGAAATAGAATCGAGAGTGGCCTCGAGCGCGCCAAAATCAAACTTTTAATCTGGGAAACGATTTTGACTCGATCACTCAAAACACGATCAACAGTATATACAGAAGGCGAAGGCTATGTAAGAACAAACACGACTACCAACCCAACTGAAGGAAACATTTAAACGGATTAAACATGTGTCTGGTATCTTATTAGATAGACATTATAAAGGAAATCGAGTCGGACATTTGAGAGATGTGCGCACTCACAATGTGTTTCACGACACTGAGCAAAAGCGGATTTCATCTGGTTGTTTTGCCCACTTGACTGTCCTCCTGAAAATGAGAAACGTCGTGAATAATAAGTGACACACGCTACTGGTATTTTGATGGTCGTTGCGTGGCTGGCGCTCTGAACTCAAAAGCGATCCGCACTACAACTAGACTCGTCCTGTCAAAAGCGGGCGGGAGAACTGTGTCATCTTTTCATGCTTCCTCGTCTTATGACGTGCTTCTAATCCAATCATTTCCATCCCCCCCCAAAAAAAACTGATGCTAACCCCCTCCCGAAGAACAGCTCAGCTCGCGGAGAGAGGAGAAAGACACTCCGGGAGTGCTCGTCGGGAATTGGTCTCATTTTCGACGGTCGGCTCCTGACGGCAAAGCGCTTCCTTCGGCTTCTATTATATATATATATATAGAATTGATGGAGTGACACACCGTCACGAGATCAATGATTATTTAGAGCTTTGATTTTTCGACTGGCTGTGTGCGAAAATGCCACGTCGTTGACATTTATTTCTTCTTTGGTTTGCCTGTCACATTCGCAATTATAAATTGATGCGAATTTATTTTCTTATCTCTTTCTTTTCCATTTCGTTTTCTCTGTCGGAGCGGCAGATCGTGAATGTCACGACGAACTGGGTAATCCCGACAGAGGTAACGTGATCTTAACTGGGCGCCTGTTTGGTGATCGCGCCATCTACACTTGCGAGGAAGGCTACCGCTTGGTCGGAGTGGAATTCCGGCTCTGTCAAGCCGATGGATCGTGGTCGGCCACCGAACCAGCCTGTCATAAAATCGGTTAGTATATCAACCTTTCTAGTGGTTTTTGTTATTTTACCGCCGGCTACTGGAGTTTTGTTCGAATAATAATAATTATGTTATCACCGTTCATGGGGGTTGTAGTTAGTACGTACTCGGTATTCATACTCAAACAAACATTTGCAATGTGCACCAATAGTCCTGTACCAATTCTCTCATGGGAAGTACCCCCCCTCGCTCTCTCAACTCGTCTTGTGTCAGTAATGTCATCCAGACGACATCTGCGCCCTTTCGTATTATTCTTGTATTATTACGAGGGTATAGGCGCTGCTGTGCTTCCAGCAACAGCCGACGAATTCAATTTGCCGCCACTCCTTCATAAGGCCGACCCTTTTCCTACATATACACTAGGGCTGTGTATGGATCTCTTCACTGCATCCACAAGCGGATGCATGGATACTGCTGGACACCCAGCATGCAGCTCTCTCTCACTCACACACGCATCCAAACACACACACATACACATATCGATCCCATTATTCGTATTGCATCCGAGCGTGCGTTTCGCCTCTTCCAGCACGGGCGCTATATTATTCCGATATAGACACTAAACTTAGACGATCTTCGCTACTAGACGTCAAGTTTATCGCATACACTATACTCTATATAGTATACGACCGCTCCAAATCGAGTGGACTGCTATGCCATCACTAGCTGGATGGTGCGGGATGTGACGTCCATCCCACCTTAGTGGTGTAATGTTGCTGCCTTGAATAATATGCGACACTGGAGGAGAGCGTGTCGATTTTTAATGAAATTTTGGGAGGTCCCCAGCCGAGCACTCGCGTCTCCCAGATCGCATAGGAATGCTGCTGCAACTGATGCGGTCGCGGTTCATCATCAATATGAATGACGGGCGATGTCCTGGTTGAATCACTTGTCACTACTCCCAATCCTAAACCCAGAGATATGAGACATGAATAACTGAACTTGGTCAGGGGATTGATATTGAAGATGACCAGCACCGCCCAGCACCGACGACTCTTGGCGGGCGGGGGAAAAACTCGCCTGACAGGGATTGCATAAATCAATCGTGGATTCTTGCTGTCCTAAATCCCTGCCGAAATCGCATGTTTTTTAAAAAATTTCCAAATATTATGCGGCGCGGCCTAATACATTTGAATTTTCTTTTATAGTTCAGAGCAGCGGATATTGCGACGAACCGCCCATCGTACCCAACGCTCGTCACAACGCACCGCAAGAGCAAAACAGCTTCGCTCCCGACACCGAACTCCAATATCAATGCTGTAAAAAATTTCTATACTATTTCCTCAAAATTCATTTAGATTTAATTTCTACAATAATCATTTTTTTTTTTTTTTTTAACCCAAAATAGATCTGGGTTACAACACACTGGGCTTCGCTCGAGCCAGATGTCTGCAGTACAACCAGACCGTCAAATGGTTCGGCCCGGACTTTAAATGTGAAGGTAAATAGCCTGCATTTCATTCGTCTATTTTTGAACTCATTTTTGACTTTGATATTTACGCACCAAAAAGTCTCAAAAGTGGAGAATTATTGGTTGGATGAGTAGTTTGAGACAGGATATATTCCTATCTATATAAGATTGTACGCATCGAGTTGTTTGGTTATTTCCTTCTGATATTTTTTTCTTTGCCGGAGGAAGAAAACAAAAAAAGACGAGGCAAGAATGTGAAACACAACTCGAGGGAAAGAAAAAGAAGGAAGGCGACCGGGGGGGATAGAGTTGACACTCGACAGTTCCATTAGGCGGAGGCAATGAGAGCGTGTTGGATGTGTGTGTGTGTACAGTCGGCAGCGATTTATCGTCGAGACTTTGTTAAAGAATAAGAAGGAAAAAGCCGTTCGTCATTGCGCTGTTCCTTCCATTTGTTTGGCCACCATAGAGCAACAACAACAGAAAGAGGCGAACGGGTTAGAAATGAAGTCATTTTTATTATGTTGCCAAACATGGCTTCCTTTTTCCCTCCATGTTTGGGGTGGAAAAACGAGTCCGTCGGGAGGACGGAAATAAACCAAATAAAAAAGAAACGGAATGAAACGTCTTTTTGATGCACTCCAACTCCCAAAAAATGGAAAACAAATAAGAGAACTTGTTTCTCATGTGTGTGTATGCTGCACACACAGCCCTTGGGTGTGCCTCCAAGACTTACTTTTTTGTTGTTTCCCCATGGCCCAACGGGCTGGGCTGCTGCCCATCCGTTCATTCACCCGCCGCAAACCAAAAAGTGGTTTCCCATTTGATTCTACATCACAAGTTCAATGGCGGATATCCGTAACTTTCTAAACCGCCTCTTTCTTATTTGGCGGCCTATCCTGATCTATAATTTCAATTGAAACATTTTTTGAAATCTTTTTTTCCAAGCTCGATCTTGCGGTGAGCCGACCGACATAACCAACGGACGACACGAAGGCGAATGCCACGCATTCGGCTGTCGTGTGACCTATTACTGCACGGCCGGATTCGATCTGGTCGGAAGAGCCAACCGCTACTGCCAGGCCGATGGTACTTGGACTCCAGGAGAGTTGCCCATCTGTGTCCGTAAGTTTCTTCTTTCTTCCTCTTGTCTTTACATGATGGCAATATAGGGATAGACAAGCCACGCCTCCCCTCCCCCATACAATATAACAAGTTTGCGATCAAAACCACCAGCACCCCGGTTGGTTTGTCCCCACCCGATGGATGAGTATAACTCCTATGTGACCGATGCTTCATTCGATTAGGACCTTCTCTTTCCCCTTCCTCGTCTTTCCATCCATTACGCAACACCCCAAACTCGTAGATATCGATAGCAGCGGAGGCCTATGTATGTGTACACATCGCGGATGTTGGTCTTTGGATATTGATTCAGGTCTAGATCGTGTGGACACAAGAACTCACCGACCACCGCCGCTCATAAATGTGAACGGGATGTTTGCACCGGAATTACTACTACAAGGCTTTTCAGTCTGCTGTTTGTCGATCCCATCTCTGAATATTATTACAAGACGTGGGCCGTGATGTTTTTGCCAAAAGACTACTATGATGATGTGGTGATCCTTTTTATATCCCGCAGCTGTCCAGTGCCCCATACCCAGCGACCCCGATCTTGGCAAGGCCATCTTCAGTTCTACCAGCTATAATTCCATCGTGTCCTACGAGTGTCTTTACGGCAACTCCCTGGTCGGTCAACCCACAAGACGTTGCGGTCCAGACAAACGATGGATGGGAGAAGAACCCTTTTGTCGAGGTTTGTGCTCAAAACTTGTATAGCTATTTTAAAAAGAAAAAGAAAATTTACCCAGCAGCAGCAGCTCGTAAATCTACATTTATGGGGCTGTCAGAAATCAACTGCGGATCACCCGGACTCATTCCCAACGGATGGATTGAAAATCTTCACTTGGGGACTTCGCTGGGCACGTCCATTATTTACCGCTGCAACAAGAACATGAAGCGGATTGGCGCCTCGTCTGCCACTTGCGAGAAAAGCGGCCGCTGGAGCTACAACCCGCCTCAATGTTTATGTAAGTTTAAACTTTCACTTTTTTTTGGCGCCAAAAAAAAATTTGAAAAATAAAATTCAACACCTTTTCCAAAAATAAATAAAAGCATCTTGCGTGGTGCCGATGGTGGAACGCGGAGTCGTCCGCAACGTCACGGCCGGATCGATGGTGTCCCACGGTGAGAACCTGACCCTCGAGTGCATCAACTTGTACGAACCGGCCCACGGATTGGCCACCTTCACCTGCAATAACGGAACGTGGAACGTCATTCCTCGATGCGAACCCGGTACGGCACGCTAAACCTTGGCGCAGAGGAAATTCTAGAAACTAATGAACTGCTATATACGGTCTAGTATACAAGTAAAAGCACGGGCGTCTATAACCAGCAGCAGCAGCAGCAGCAGCATACCTTTGACTAACGAACTTTAATGTCATGCGTAATCTGATTAGCACTCCGCCGTGTACAGTAGATCCCTGCACGCTTTCGTCGCTGCATAATGCCCTTAATTAAAAAGCAACTTTTCTTCCGGCTCCCTTTGTCTTGACAGCGAGATATGTGTACCAATCTCACATTTCCCTTTGACCTATTGAAACATCGCTCCCCCCCCCCTCGATTTTGATTACGTTTTCTTCGACTTCCTTATATGGGATTCGGATGCCAATAACTTTCTCCAAAATAGGTGGCCTATACCTTTATATTTACAATAGACAGTCGCTCTTTCTCTCTCTTCGGTCTTGTTCGGTTTCATTCCTTGTTTCCCTCCCTCCCCCCCCATCTTGTGTCACCGAGTTCATTACGAAATGACGATAGCGCCCAGGTTGTTGGCAATCGATAGCCAAAAAGAGCCCCAGAAATCTCATTAAATGACATCCTATACATCTTCATTTCTCAGGACTACTAGACGATATACACACAGCACACACACATATGTATATACGTATAGCTAGGACGACTGGAGCAACCGTTGTTTAGTATCTCATTTCAATCTCTTGTCTCTCTCGCTTTTCTCTCTCTCTATTCCGGCCGTTTCAAATTCGTTCTCTCAAAATGATGGCGTCTGCTGTCACGCCCACAAAGCTCGATGTAAATCGCTGCCAAGACGACCCCGTCATGGAATGGTGATTGCTCCGAGAATGGAGCACGGATCAAGGGCACTCTACAAGTGCAAAGATGGTTTTCAACTGGCTGGATCCAACGTCACCGAATGCAACTATGGAAACTGGTCCGGCTTGCCACCCACCTGCCAAGAGAGTACGTAGAAAATCTATTTTTGACTTCTTCTGCCCATTGGCCCTTGACTTGGCTATTCGTTTTGATTTTGACTAAACTAAAACTCCACGCACTGGCCATGGCAACGTAAAAATTAAAAAATCGGGAAAATTGTTTTTCCACTCAAATGGCTCTATTTCTTTCGCTGATGGTGTGGTGTAGTCTACTGCCCGTTTCCCGGCTACATCGCCAACGGTAAGGTCATGCTCATGGGTAACATGGGTTACTACGATTACCGGCCCTACGTCAAGAAGGTCACCAACAATCGGCAGATCATGTACGAGTGCGATCGCGGATACAAGCTGGATGACGACGGACCGCCGGGTGCCACATGCGTGGCCGGTAGGTGGAGCCCCAAACAGTTGCCGAGATGCGTCGCCGAGCAACACTCGCGCGGCCGCTGGGCGCGATCCATCAAGTCCGGAAGAACACCCGTCGCCATTCGACCAGGAGGCAAAAAGAGCTCGGGTAAGAGCACTCGACGTAAGCAAGGATCCAGGCGTAACGAGCAAGATTACGACGACGGACAGCAGCACGGTAATATCTATCTGCCCATTCGCCGGCCCCTCCCAAAAATATAACCGGAAATCATTTGAGATCTCCGTTATCTTTTTTCTTTAGAATCGAGAGATACTTGTGTACCCCTGGCCGTCGAACCGCATGCCACAATCCAGGTGGTGACTCCTGGAAAAAATGCCAGTGACATGTTCAGCACTGGGGTTGTGCTCAGCATCACCTGCGCTGAAGGCTACAGGCTCAATGTCGGAAACCGGACGGTTCGTTGCAAACGGGGCGTTTGGAAACCGGAGCGACCGACTTGTTTACTCAGTAATCCTATTCCGGAATTAAACCCCTCCCCCCACAGAAAATGAAATGTTAACCACGACTATTTCTTTTTGGACGGGATTTCAAACAGTTCCATGCACCATTCCGGATGTAGAGAACTCTGCGTTCCAGCTCAACGATTCGACCGTGTTGGCGGCCAACTCTGAAATTCCGCACAATGAAACGGCATTGTTTGGTTGTAATGCCGGATACGTCATCCAAGGACCGGAAGTCTACCGCTGCTGGTTCGGCGAATACATCAACACCCACGGGCAGACGTCCGAGTGCGTCGCTGCACCTTGTGAGCTGCCACGAATCTCTTATGGGGAATACACGGCCGGATACCGGGCCGGATTGACCGTGGCCAACGGATCGACGGTCGATTACACTTGCTTCGAGCCCAACTATGTCAAGATCAATCCGGGGCCTATCCAGTGTCGACTGGGCGAGTTCATTCCCGACTTCCCAATTTGCCGGACCCGCTCCGATCGATTCGGCGTCGACGGTATGCAACAACAACAACAACAAACAAAATTAGAAAAAAAAGTCTCAGTCGTAACAGAGAAAATAAAAAAAAAACGTTTCTTTCGATCAATCAATTGATAGATTTCGGTCGAATCGCTTGGCAAGAGTTTAAAGGCGGCGGGGACATCACTGAAGGCGGAATCATGGTTTTGATGGACCGGAATAAACGGAACTGTTCCGAGCCTCATCGCGTTCACGGATCGCTGGTTTTCAGAGACGGCGAGCCCAAAGAAGGCGAGAAAAAGTGGGCAGAATTTGAACATTTGATTTAAAAAAAATAAAATTCGCAAAATTTTTGACGATTGGAAAAATGTTACTGGGTTTGAAGCAGGTTTCCCCACGGCTCTCAAGTGACTTTCCAATGCATTTCGGGACTCAATAAAGACCGCACAACGTGGCAAATTGTCTGCTCCGATGGATCGTGGAACGGCCGACCTTTAAGCTGCGGTAAAACATCTCCCGATATGCCATCAACTTGTTTTTCTCATTTATATCTGTAGCTAATATCGCGATGGCTAACGTTTCTTGAGTCTGCTTCTCTATTTTCCCAACTTGTTCGGTTCCCACACATCCGGAAAAGACGGTGAAGTCTTTGTCGAAGGACTCGGCCAGCCGTCCAACAAATCTTGCATCTTTCGCAACAACGAAGCGAACTTGATGACTTTCTACGAAGACCAACAGATCACCGAAGACGTGGTCGAATTTCCGCCGGGTACCGAACTAGTACGTATACATCTACATTACCTATTGCAACTTCGTTCCTCCTCTTTTTTCTTCGATTCGATCGTCGAGAAATACGCAATTCCATTGCTCTCTATTATGCTGGACACTTTCAATCCTCTCTCCCCACCCAGCCCTGGCCGTCTATTTGACTTGATTACAAATGTGTCCTTCTTCCAGAGTCTACTGTATACTGTATCTCTTTCTTTTGGCGCTTTCCAGATTTCCCGTTGCTACGATATCGGCAAGTTCGCTTTCACCGGATCGGTTCGTCGTCGCTGCAGCCGCGGCGATTGGACGGGCATGAAACCGGCCTGCGTCGGTCTCAGCCAAGAAAACGATTACGCCCGTAAGCGATTGCCTGCTGCCCTGTCACAAAAACTAGCTGAATGATTTATCGCTTGATAACGCTTCTTCTTCTTCTTCTTCTTTTTCTGTGTTTGCTTTCGGGCGGGTATTTTGAACAGTCGAGAAGCCACCGACGATCCTTTTCCGCCACCAATTGGGTCCCATCGCCCAGAGTAATGACGGTAGGCTTATTGTCTATCCAGGAACCATTGTCCACATGGAATGTCTTTGGATCCGGCGATTTGGCACTCCGAAATGGGAAGTTTCTCATCAGTACAGGTACCTACTTTTTTGGTTTGTTTGGCGTTAACTTTACTCTGATGCGGTTGGTCCGCAAATAAGCCCCGCCTTGAATTCATCACGTCAGGAAAGACCAAAAAATAGAAAACAAAAAAAACAAAATACATCCGCTCTTGAACCGCTCGAGAAGATCTACCAATGGAACAGAATGTTGGGTCGATGGCTCGTGAATGGTAAACAGTCTGGCGAAATGCGCCACCCAAGACAAGTACCGATCGGTCATAAGCCACTGCACATTTCCCATTGTGTCGTTTCAAAAGCGCCTCAAAGACTTTTGGATGAAAAGATTCCCATTGGGGAACGAGTGCGCCCAGCCAAATTGAACCGTCATCTCCAAGTTGCCACAAAATCGCTCAGCTTCTAGCCCATGCATAAAGTGCTGCTGCCATTGTGATTTTGACGAAAGTTAAATTTGTCTGATAGGCTCAAATAAATTTTTTTTTTATTTGATTGGCGAAATGTGAATAGGAAATACCCAGAAGGATGGACAGAAGAAGAAGGACGGGATAAAACGCTGGAATATCGACTGAGTATTTTCCACGCGCAGAAAGATGATTCGGGCACGTTCACGTGTACGACGCCTACGCGCCATCAGCACAGCGTCGAGATAATCGTGCATCCGGTTCATTGCCCAGCCATTGTGGAGCGCAAGGGATTGGTGGCATCGACTAAAAACACGAAAATGGGAGTCAAAGTTCATTTTTCCTGTCACAATAGCAACTCGCTGATTGGCGCTCCTGAACTGACTTGCCTGCCGTCTGGCAGTTGGAGCTCACCCACCCCGTTCTGCGAGAGCGTCCTCTGCCCGGACATCACCAACATCACCAACGATCGAATTTTGCGAGTCTCCATCGTCAGCCGGGAAGTTGGCGGACGTGCTCTATTCTCCTGTCCGCCCGGTTTCACCATACGAGGAGCGGGAACAGAGTCCGTCTGTCAATCGACTGGGGAATGGGCCCAACCGCTACCCCGTTGCGAAGGTGACGTAAACAAAAAACCCCTAAAAGCGTTTCAATTACTTAACACATTTTTATTGACGCTCGCAGAAGTGGTTTGCGAACCACCAACCAACCCGGAAAACGGATACATTCAAGGGGGTAGCACCTACAAGGCTGGTGAAGTGGTCCAGTTTCATTGCCACCGCGGTTTCATGGTCGAAGGACAGCCCATAGCAGTTTGTCAAGATAACGGCAAATGGTCCGGCACTTTCCCCAAATGTACTAGGACGCTTAAATCATTGCCATTTGTTCAAGTTACGTAATAACTGACGAATCCTTTTTAATAAAAAAAAAAAGGTTTGCCGGCTTGCCCGTACCCCGGAACAACAATTGGAGGGACGATTTCCATGGTCAAGTTCTACTACCCCATCGGAGAAACTGTAACATTCGATTGTTCAACTGGTCTAGTCCTTCAGGGCAGCCCGAATCTTCACTGTCAAAAGGGTGGCAAGTGGTCGTCGGCGGTGCCCACTTGTATTCCAGCTCAGAACAATTAGGAAACATCTTGGCTGCGCAAACCAACCAGTGACACACACGTACACACACGTTTTCTTTTTCTCGCTCTTTCTCTCTTAATCGATCAATTATTGTCGGCAATTACCTACATTTAATCCAAAAGTCGATGTCAAAAGTCGTTTCTCCTTTTTTTGGCTTTCATCCTCCCCCATCTCCCAGCAGATGAAAGTTACCAACGATCAACTTCATTTTTATGATAATTTCTCGGATAATATATCAACCTTCATTTCGATGTCTAAGAATCGATATACAACGTATATATATTTGCAACGGAACGAGTAAGTATAGATAGCTGAATCAGAGATTTCGTTTACACCTTTGAAACGTTACAATTCATAGCATTTATTTACACTCTCGGTCTGTGTGATTTATATATAACTGCTTTGTGTTTTATAAAAATTTTCGATGTCTATTCGCAAAAAACCGAAACCCCGACAAAAAAAAAATACTCTGAAAATTTGACTTGACTCGGCTGTTGACCTCAAATATAATAACGACAAATTTCAAAAGGATTTTCGTTTCAAAGGGAAAAAACATAAAGGGGAGTCAAACTTTTCGTCCAATTTGTGGACGTTTAATTAAGAGATGTCGGTAAACGGTGTCTGAATAGAATAAAAAAAAGTCTCGACTCATCAAGCTGAAAAATGTTGTCAATAATCAATGAAAAGATGCGCAGTGTAATGGTGCGGCGAAGCGATTTCTTGCCATTTTCTTCCGGCTGAACGGACGAAAACCGAGTCTTTTTGTTTGTCGTGTTGGACGACGGCGACACGCGACGGAGAGATACAATCATCTTCATAAAGCAAATGAATCGAAGAAGAAAGAAGACGTTTATACTGGATCGATCGTTACGCAACGAGATTGTTTGATGATGTGACGCCGCAGTGGCTCCCGCGCATTTATGCATTGCTTCCAGTTCCGAGAACATTGACGCCAGACGGGAAACTTGGCTTTGATATTCGCCGGTCCAATGGTTCATCCCCTGGCCGCTCCCACATGTGCTATTATCAATCACACAAGAACCGCTTGCCTTCGAATGAAAAGATGGGCTGGCTAGACGCTGGGCAGCACAAGCATCAGCTGCGTGTCGTGAACGCGGGTAACACGGTCCGCTTCATTGCTCCGTTTGTTTCCGCCGAGCTAATGTATACGCTGATGCTCTTCCGCTCCACATTTAATTGCAGAGTTTCCAACATGCAGTAGCCGCCTACTGAAATCGATAGTCAACATTTATATCCGTTTTTAGCTAGACTAATTAACTCGCCCGTGGCGCCATAAACGAATGAAAGAGAGATAGTTTGATGGAAACAGAAAAGAGAGCAAACATCATTCGTCTTCACTCAGAAGCACACCCCCCTGAGGGGGCTCATAAAAAAATCGAAAATTGACACGCTAGAATGACTGGAGATTAATAAGTACATTGTGTGAAGACTCTACTACCGTAGCACTTTAATGACTTTGTTGCTTTCGCTAAGCCGTATCATTACTACGTCTTGGGATTTCCGCACTTGAAACCGGGCTCAAGGTGAACGCCATTGTTCACATTTCATAAATTATCTAATCTTCCTACCAACAACAAGAGATTTAATAAACTAATAATGAAGAGTTGATGGAGGACGAAAAGAAAAAAACAAGACCTCAAGATTTTCCAAAAGTTCGTCGACTCCAAAGTTCAACTAATGGCGACTGATTTCTGCATTTCAGCTCGCATTTCAGTTTGGATTATCAAACCATAATTTCGTACTGATGTAATTTAACGGGAAATGTGTGTCAGCAAAGTGTCGATTCACACAAGACGAAGAGATATGGGATATGAATAAAAACAACAACAACAAAAATAATGTTGTTACTCTCTTGGCAGCTTGGTGGCTGGCTGACTGTCAACATGATAAATCTAATATTGCCAAGCAACAAAATACAGACTTCGACTATGTTTTTAAAAACGATTTCCTTTACTCTGACATACGTCATGAGAAAATAAGAGAAATAGTGCTTACTTGGTTTATTCAGCTGGTCGATGTTGAATGCTGGTTGTCTGGACGATCGAAGTGAATGGGGCAGCACTCTGAGTCTGAATAGAGTAGGGATATAACAATGCACTCTCATTCACTAATAAATGGTCTCGTATTGTAAAAAGAATAGCCACAAAGAAAGAACAATGGAAAGTTGGTGACACACGAACAAACACTCACGTGCAATGTTTACCAGTTTACTTTTTAATTCACACATAAATTTAAGACAGCGTTGCAATTTTTTCAGTTTTTTGTCTATCTATTTTTTTACCGAATTAATCATTTTAAAAATTTCGAATAAATTGAAATGATTGTAAAATAAATATTTATCCCTGCAATTACATAACAATGATTACACCAACAAAGACGAAAGCCAAGAATTTTGGTTAGAATTTTAATGAAGACAGGGTGGAGGGGGTGGGAGATAAAGTTAATAATTTTAAGTTGATGACATATTTTAATTTGTGGCTTGGTATAAGACGTTTAAACCTCGAGTATGTAACTTCATCGGCTGTTACTACCACGTCACCTTACAAGTTTGTCATGAAGCCCTTCGTTAGCTAAAGATTCAGGTAACTGGATTACACTGAGCTACTTACTCATACAGTATAGTCATGTGTATAACAGTCATATTTGATTGCATACAGCCACTTCATAGCAAATGACTTTTCTTTTTATTAAGTTGTCGTTGAGAAATTCTGCATACACGATATAAAAAAAAAGAAAAGCGAGAGATGAAAAATGAAACGATCGGAGACACACGTACAACAATTCAAATAACTTCAGGCGGTCCTCTCGCACAAAATGAGACTAATCGAGATTATTCTAGAAAATTAAGCACACACATATAAACACGAAACACAAATTTACGAGGAAATCGATTTCACAGTATCTAAAGTAAAACAAAAACAAATGCTCTCCCATCATAAAGGTGGGAGAAAACAATAAGCCTTCACACTTTCGTGGAATTTCACCCGATGGTTTGGCCAACATCAACATTTACACTTTTTTAAAAGCCGAGCTGACACCAAGAGATTATCTAACATAACCAAACCACGATTTGAAATGCTAAAGAGAGGAAGTAAGTTTAGAATATTGAAGGACCTAGTACGAATTTGCACCATGACAAAACCGAATAAATTGGATAGAAGAGAAAAAATTCAAGAAATAAACGATCAGAGAAGACACAATCAATAGTAATCAATGATGAGGCTGTGAAAGGCAGCCTCTCAGTCAAAGGTAGTTTTTGGTCAAAACTTTCCCTCTTGGCGCAAAGTGTCGGCGAAGGTTCTGACGTAACGAATGTAGTCACACATGGCAAATGACAACGCTGTATCAATTATGCTCTGAGGAATCCAACCCTAACGAACGGAAAACACGTATTCAGCAAAAAAGCAAGTAATCTAAGACTTTTCAACGAGCGTCATACCTTAAGATTGGTGTCAAGCAGCCACTGGAAGACACATTTGTTGGGTTCGTTTGGAATAGGCGTCATAACCCAACAACCCGGTCCATTTTCTCCACGAACGTAACCCTTTTGGGCCGGCATGTCAGGGAAAACGACAGAAACGCCTTTTTAAAATAAAAATCAGAAGATAAGGTGTCATTTTAACAGGATAGCGAACAAATATCTTACCTCCACAAATGTAGACTCCTTCACGATTTTCACAGTAACGTAAGTTGATAAAATCACGGGAAGAAATAATTCCACCTCCACCTTCAGCTGCTAACTGATAACTTACGGAAACTTTATCGTTCACCGTCTGTTATTCAAGACATTTTCCAATTGTAATACAATGATCGCAACTTTAAAGTTGTTTAATTTTTACCTTCAGGATACGACATTCTATTAACGTCGGATTCCAGGAAGGAACATTTTCGATATTTCGATCAAGCTCGTCAAACAGTAGCTTTGGGGGAATTTCGACGGTACCCTGTTTGAATAAAATAAGCAAAGGTTACGAAGTTCAAAAATTATAAAAAGAAGATTAAGAGTCGGAGCACGCACGCTCACTTACAGTTAGTCGGAATATTTTGTGATTTCGTCGGATAAATTTACTGTGGACGACGTCACCTTCGGGTGTTTGCTTTTCAACTTTCCATCCATCAGAATTTATTGTACTTAAGGCTTCCTCGTACGCGTCTTTGGCCTTTTGCGCCAGTTCTTCATCCTAAAAAAAAAAAAATATACATCAAATAAGGTTTTAAATGGACAAATTGAATCCCTCAATGCTTCAACAGAAGCATGGTGAGATACTAAGGAATAAGAGAAAGACGCCATTAATACAACTTCATTTCCTGTCTAAACGTTTCCGGTCTATTCCGGTCCATACATGTAGTCAAATTGATATTCACAACGAAAATTTGAATGAAATTATATCTACATTCATCAAAAGTGTTTAGTTTTACAGTAACATTAAGAGAAATTTTTTAAAATCTTTGAATCGGAAATGGTTCACGTGGCAACGTGATGTTTCAACGATTGCCGACATGAGAAATCAGCCGGGGGTGTTGCGAGAACGATAAACTGGAGAGAGGATGTGAGATGATGAACGAACGCATATCATGTTACAAGACTTGAATAAAAAGCTGTAATACCGTCCAGTTGATAACAGGATTTTCTTCTGTTTCGCCTGAGATCAGAAAGAGATTCTTTAATTTCTCTGAAAACGACTTCATCCCTATTTTTGCTGCAACTATTATTTCACGTCAGAAGCACTGTATCACTTGCACGTACGCTTTGTTCGCTAACAGAAACCAGTTTGAGACAATTAGTTTCCGGCAACGTTTCACACACAGCAGTACTAAAAACGTAGACTACACTATCATGTCACACTCAAACATCAAATGTGTTGCGTGTCTGTAGAGACTTTTCAAGAACAACCAGAAGCAGCCAAAACAGGGGAACCCTAGCCTGTTACTATGTCATGCCATCAAAGTTGAGGCAATCCAACTCGACGGTAGTCTGTAGAAACCACGCAAAGTGATTGCAACAAGAGAATACGAATGAGAAGTGCTGGTCTGTAGAAAGTTGTTGACAGCCACACAGCACATGAACACTGCTCTATGCTATTGACCAACCAGCAGCCGCTGCTAGTATCAAGGCCGTGCCATCGAGGGCAAAAAGCTTTCGCTGTCGCGCGACTATATACTACGAAACAAGCAGAGCTCGGTGTACGTGGTAAAACACACGTCATTCATTTGGATTTTCCGTTTTTTGAATGACCCGTCTAATACAAGAACACAGCTGATGGAGGGAAAACGTGATTTCAGGATTTCCTCATAGTCACACCCACCACGTTCATCGTAAAATAAAAATTACGACGTAGGAAAACATCACTAAAAGTTGAAATACTATACCTCTATGCTACTGCGGTTCGCTCTGTTTGGTTGTTCGTCATCCGAATCTGGAAATGAAAATATTTGAAACAGTACCATTAACCATTTTTACGACTAAAATTTTATAACAAAGTTGTTTAATTAGCTTTTTTGTTGCTAACCACTCATTACTCAAACGCAAGAATCGGAATACTGGAAAGAAGACTGTACAAGTGTACATACCTTGCGGGGAATCAATTGGCGAATAAAAGTCATCGAGATTATGGCTGCGGACGGAAGGGGCCTGATTTTGCAGCAAAGGTGCGCGTTCATCATCAGATGAGATAGCTATTGTAGAGCAACAAGTTTGTAAAGCTTAAAATGTCAATTAGTAAACACTATAATAGTATACCTCTGAAAAAATCACGGGCAAGGGATTCTTGGGGCAGGACTCGAAAATCAAGAAACCAAGCTTCACCCCATGACAAAACAAAAGAACTCAGAACAAGAAAAACATCTAGCGTATAGTTGGTGGCATTAGCCCACTACGAAAAAAAAAAGGTGTAAAATTAAATGATTGCACACACGCGACGAAAAATAATTAGTTATATGATTTACTATACCTCGAAAAAGAAGACTTTTATGATAAGAAATCCACAACTTCCCGCCGTTGTTATCTATAACAGTAAAACAATAAAACTGTGTTAATGCAAAAAATTACACGCAATACACGGATTTTAGGTCAAACTTACCGCGATCACCCACCAGTGATTAATACACAGCAATGCATAGAATAGAAGAAGTATCACAAATCGACCAGCGGAGGCCATCTAGAGAAAAAAAATTACTCATTGAATGATGTCACTACTCCAAATTTAATGAAAATGAGAACTGTATAAGAGAAAACATACCACAATGTCAAACAACGACCCATGAATTGTGTAGTGTACTATTTGATCAATGAGCATTTGTTGAATTTTTTCTCCACTTATCTGAAAGAAAATATATATTTATTATAGGTATTCTAAATCAATTAAAGTTATTGCTTTATTACCACAAGGCAAATGATCCACATAAGGGTTGTAAACAAGAAATCAAAAGTGACAAATAGACAGAAGAATCTTCTCACAGCTGATATTCTTCCATCTCTAGGTGAACCTGCAGACAATGTTTCACGAAGGTAGTCCTCATTGTGATAATAGGATTCATGGAGATAATTAGGCATAGTGTTGATCGTGTGGTGTCTGGTTAGAGACTGTGATGAATGGTCAGCACTGTTGCTAATGAAGATTTCTGCCACTTCACGAGCTTGATCACTTCTATTTCTCGACTCTTTGCTCATTTCTTGAAGTTACACAATTTTAAGGACATCCTTTGCTGTGTGTGTTTTTACATCGACGTTAGCGAAACGAGATATAAAGTAAGGTTCCTTTCACTGAATGCTTCATTTAGAAGTGCAAATCTACGAAAAATAAGCAAAAATAAATTTGCGAATTGGACAGACTGCAAAGTAGCCGATGATCTACCATATTTTTACCCTTAAAGACTAATTGGATATCAGTTCAAGAACGCTAAATACCGCCTTTACATACCCAGCACAGGATGTGAATCATTTCAATGAAAAACTCGACTCTTCTTCTTACAATCTTTTTCTTATCGTCTGCTGGACATCAGATAACATCTCACCGAGTTTCGAGTGAGACTTTCTCAGGAAACACTGTCTTTAATATTGTATTTTTCTTTTGTATTGTATTGTGATTTCGGGCTATGGAAGCCCAAAACCGCCACTTTTTCAATATAATAATGATTTTCAAAATATCATTATATAAAACAGAAAAGAATATATAAAAAACAAATTCAATATAAAACTGAAAAAAGTATTATATAAAAACCAAAAAGAGTGTAATATAAAAAACAAAAAGTTGATATAAAAAGCAAAAAAAGTCAATATAAAACCCAAAAAAAAGTCAATATATATAAAAAATATTCAATATATATAAAAAAAAAATTCAGTTTAAAAACTGAAAATGTATTATATTAAAACCAAAAAGAGTATAATATAAAAAACAAAAAGTTGATATAAAAAGCAAAAAAAAGTCAATATAAAACCCCCAAAAAGTTCAATATATAATCCCAAAAAAGTTCAATATAAAAACGGCAGCCACCTAGCGGTCAAAATAATTACTTCATGCCACATCTCCACCCCCTTTATAGCCAGTTTGAATCCAGTAGTACAAACGGGCATTTAATCACAAAATAAAAAAACGAGCAAGCGCTTAAATAACGCTACCTAATGCGCGTCGCTCTAAATTATTATTTTTTTAAATGTCAAGCGAAGTAAAACGACTGCGGCTGACTGCGGCGACTGGTCAGACGAGTAACGTGAGCCCGTCCGATTTTTTAAAGCGCTTATCGCTGGTCCGTCCACTATTTTAGCGCTGTCGCCCGTTCGCTGTTTTCGGCGGCTCATTATAAGCTTGCGAAAAATAAGCCATTCAAATGATTTGCACTAAGCGCGCGTTGCGATAGCAATTGGTTTGCGATAAACTTGCGCGCGATGCGGTAAATATATATTTAGCGCAATTTATTTCATTGTATTATTTACGAAACGCCCAAGCGCTTCGTTAATAAAAGTAATAAATGCGACAGGTAAAACGATTGCGGCGACTGGACAAGTTGCGCACACCCGTTGATAATTTTAGCGCTTGTCTCGAGTCCGTTTATAACTTACGAAACACGCAAGCGTTAAAATAAATGTTTAACGCTTCTTGCGCGATATGTGCTCAATTTGAGCGTATTATTTAATCCTATATTTAAAAAAGCGAAAGCGCTTAAATAACGCTACTTAATGCGAATGGCTCTAAATTATTTGTTTGTATTGAATGCAAAGGGAAACCACTGCGCTGACTGGTTAGACGAGTAATGCGAGCCCGTCCGCTATTTCCGCTGGTCCTTCCGCTGTTTTCGGCGGATCATTGCGTGAAAAATAATTAATTGAAATGTTTCGCGCTAGATCTAGCGCTATCGAAGCGATCGTGGGACTAGCTATGTGTTTGCGATGAACTTGCGCGTGATTCGTTATATTTAGGGCAATTTATTTCATTGCATTATTTAGGAAACGCGCAAGCGTTTCGTTAATTTTAATAAAATGTTGCGAAAGGGTAAACGATTACCGCAAATGGACGAGACGGGACGAGAAGCGTGCGCCCGTACATGATATTAGCGTTTGTCGCGAGTCCGTTCGCTACCTTATTAGCGCTAATCGTCGCCCGTCCAAAGTTTTACACGGCTCGCGCTCGCTGGGCCAAACATTTTAAATAATTCGCGCTAGATGTAGCGCTTTCTTTCTTAAGCGCCCATTGCGCTAATAATTAACTAAAGATTTACTTGCAGGCAATGCGTCAAATTTAGCGCATTTAAATTCATTAAATAATTTACAAACGCAAATAACTAGCAAAAATAAATATTTAGCGCGAAAAATAATGAAGTCAATATATTTTGCGCTAGATCTAGCGCTAAATATTTATTTTAGCAAATTATATGCGCGCTTCGTAATTTATGTGATGAACTTAATCCGACTATTTAGCGCATTCAGCGCAAGTTAATCTTAAGTTTACCATAAGCGAGTTTACGATTTCGCAGCGCTAGAACTTTGACATTGTTTTGCGCAGCGAGCCGCCTTAAACAGCGGACGGACGACGATAAGCGCTACGACAAGCGAACTTACTCGTGATAAGCGCTGAAATAATGGAGCCAGTCACGCAATGGTGTTCTTTTCCTGAACCATTTAGTTAAATTAACGAAACGCTTACGCGTTTCATAAAATGCTACGATTAAATGAATTGCGCTAAATAATTTAGCGCATCGCGCGCAAGTAAATCGCAAATAGATCACTAGCGCCATGCGCGTTTATTTAGCGCTAGATCTAGAATGAAAATGTGTTTTAATTATTTTTCGCATAATGAGCCGCTGAAAACAGCGGACGGGCGATAGCGCTAACACAGCTTGAAGAACCAGAAATAAGCGCTCAAATTATTTAAGCGCTTGTGCGTTTTTTAATTAAAGATTAAATAAAATGCTCAAAATTTAGCGTGTCGCGCGCAAGATGCGTATTATTTACAAAACGCGCATAACCCGTGCACAGCGAGTCGCCTTATTAAACAGCGGACGGGCGACGATAAGCGCTACGACAAGTAAACTGACTCGTGATAAGCGCTGAAATAATGGACGGGCACGCGCTACTAGTCCAGTCGCGCAATGGTTTTCTTTTCCGGAACCATTTACTTTAATTAACGAAGCGCTTGCGCGTTTCGTAAAAAATGAGATGCAATGAATCGCGCTAAATATAGCGCATCGCGCGCAAGTTTATTGCAAACCAATCGCTAGCGCAACGCGCGCTTAGCGCAAAACATTTGAATGGATTATTTTTCGCTTATAATGAGCCACCGAAAACAGCGGACGGGCGGCAGCGCTAAAATAGCAAACGGACCAGCGATAACCGCTGGAAAAAACGGACGGGCTCGCGTTACTCGTCTGACCAGTCGCCGCAGTCAGCCACAGTCGTTTTACTTCGAATTACATTTTAAAAAATAATAATTTAGAGCGACGCGCATTAAGTAGCGTTAGTTAAGCGATTGCTCGTTTTTAATTATGTGATTAAATAAATGCTCAAATACGCGTTTATCGCGCAAGAATCCCCGTTTGTACTACTGGATTCAAACTGGTTATAAAGGGGGTGGAGATGTGGCATGAAGTGATTCTTTTGACCGCTAGGTGGCTGCTGTTTTTATATAGACCTTTTTTGGATTATATATTGAACTTTTTTTGGGTTTTATATTGACTTTTTTTTGCTTTTTATATCAACTTTTTGTTTTTTATATTATACTCTTTTTGGTTTTAATATAATACATTTTCAGTTTTTATATTGAATTTTTTTTATATATATTGAATATTTTTTATATATATTGACTTTTTTTGGGTTTTATATTGACTTTTTTTGCTTTTTATATCAACTTTTTGTTTTTTATATTACACTCTTTTTGGTTTTTATATAATACTTTTTTCAGTTTTATATTGAATTTGTTTTTTATATATTCTTTTCTGTTTTATATAATGATATTTTGAAAATCATTATTATATTGAAAAAGTGGCGGTTTTGGGCTTCCATATCGGGCAAGGTCACCAGATGGACTTGATCCTCTGGCCCTCTGGTTGATAAACTCAACGAATCATAAATAAAAAATAAATAAATGTGAAATATGAATTAAAAATGAAAGGAAAATTAGTTTTTACTTTTTAGTCCACAAAATTATTAATTGAATAGTAAAATTTAATATGAATCCATAATTTGATGTGTTTAAAATTTTTAAATATAAAAAAAATCCAAAAGCGGAATAGGCTACGGCGTTAGCACACTAGCGCAACTTCAATATTAAGTCTTGGCGGGAATGAAGTGATCGCTGAGTACGCAGACAATCAAAAGACAACAACTTGTTAGTGAGAGGACAAATTGGCCGATTGATACATGATACTGCAATCTGTATTGTTTCTCCAATAATTGTTTTACAATTTCATTTCATTTGTTAAAGCAGTCATGACGGAACAAAATGAAGAAGCTATGTTAACATATTACAAGCGCCTGTTTCCTTATGGACCCTACTTCAGGTGGCTAAATTATGGAAATAGTAAGTAAAACATTGGTTATTTAAAGTAAAACTTATACTTAAATATTCTATAAACTTATAATTTTTAGTGAAAGAACACTATTTTCACAACCGAGAATTTTCATTTACTCTTCCTGATGACATCTACATTAGATATCAGTCCTTTAAAGATCAAGATGAGTTGGAAGAAGAAATGAAAAAAATGAAACCGCAGAAGATAGATTTGGGTGCTGTATATAATCACAGGTATGAATATACAAGTAAATATTGGATTAACATATTTTACCTATTCTTTATTTTAAACTCACACAGGCCCAAAAACCATAGAAGTATCAGTCACTTTATTCCAATGGAAAAAGAATTAGTTTTTGATATAGATATGACTGATTATGATGATGTCAGAAATTGTTGCCAAGGGGCTGACATATGTGACAAATGCTGGAAGTTCATGGTTGTGGCTATCAAAGTCTTGGATGCTGCTTTAAGAGGTTTAGTGATGAAATGCTACATTTTTGCAATAATATAAATTCTGTGTGTCAATAGATGATTTTGGTTATCAGCATTTACTTTGGGTATTTTCTGGTCGTCGTGGAGTCCATTGTTGGGTCTGTGATGATGCAGCAAGAGCTCTTGATCAGTCAGCGCGGTCTGCTGTTGCTGAATACCTGCAGATTATCAAAGGAGGAGAACAACAAAATAAGAAAGTTTCCTTCAACTATGAACATCTTCATCCAGCAGTAAGGTAACAAGCAAAACAATTCGTTGTCTCGGTCCTCTCGCTTACTCTAATGATATACTTCATTATCTAGTCGAGCTGCCAGAATCGTCGAAGACCACTTTGAATCAATGATGGTGAAAGATCAAGACATACTTGGAAGTGAAGAAGCAATCAAGAAATTTTTAACTATGATACCGGATGAAAAGTTAAGGAACACTCTTGAAAAAAGTATGCTCAGTTACCACGACAGCGCAAGCCGATGGAGAGTATTTGAAGAGTTAACTGCTAGCACCAACAAAAACAAAGTACAAGAAATCGTAAAAGCTCTATTGATTGGGTGATGTGTTAAACTAACGGTCTTGTTTTTCAGCGACAATCTTCACACCTTAAAGAAGAAATAATGCTACAACTCACATACCCTCGACTAGATATCAACGTATCCAAACAACTCAACCATTTACTCAAATCTCCTTTCTGCGTTCATCCGAAAACGGGCAAGATATGCGTTCCGATTGATCCCCTTGATGTGGAAGAGTTTAGTCCTGAAACCGTCCCAACGTTAACGTAAGAAGAGCTTTAAAAATAAGTAAGCACTTACCTGGTGAATGAACATCTATAATTTTGTTTTATTTTGAGAGCAGGCTACTAATCAATGAACTCCTGGAATTGGAAGTTTGTGATGGCACGGGCAAAGATGGCAAGAGCCTCAAAGACTATGAGAGAACCGCCCTAAATCCTTCTATCCAGCTTTTTAAGAAGTTTTTAAATAATTTGGAGAGTTCTTGGAAGCACAAGAGAATTGCAGCGAGCGGTACAAAATAATGCAAATCAATGTTTCTATCACAGTTAAATATATACTTTGCTTTTATGTTTTCAGATGCGAAAATGGAATTTTAGTAATAGAGAAAAAATAGTTACTTGGACTTCTTTTATCGATCCTCTGGCTCTGAGTACAGCATTTTTCTAAACATTAGAGAAAGATGGCAGAATACAGCATTCAATTTGTAATTTCTTGCTTTATTTTATTATCCAAGTGATTCTGTACCAAAATTAAAACAGCCTGTAATGATTAGGATTATACTTACGTGTATAAGGGGGAAATATTTCATAGGAAAAACCGTTGAAAAGGCAACAAAATCACCAATTCATTGAGTAGAAAAAAAGTGTTTTGCTCAATGAAAAAATCTGTAATTAATGGATACATTTTGATTATAAAATGATTTCATTGTTGTAGCTCCGAGTCAATTCTTTATGAGGCAACACAATAGAATTTCGGACAATCACTTCAGAAGGGATAGTGACATTGTTTCCTGTAAAATAAATTGGGTAATAATATGAAACATTCATAAAAACACAATAAAAAAGAAAAGCGCAATTACCCAGAATGGTTATGGAAGGATTCAACCTTCCTTCGTCGTTAAAAAGAGGGGCATTTTCCATTTTAGCAAACGGTTTATCAGGGTTAGGATCACAAGGAGTTCCTTCAACGCGCGACCAACAACCAATTTCACTATTCGCTCCTAGAAACGTCAATAAGTTTAGATTTAATGAACAGGCACAAAATCATTGATAAGCTGCGACTTACCAATAATACTGTAAAGAACAAGAGAATGATCTAAGACACGCGAGTGAGCGAGAACAATCGATTCCTTAATTCGAGTTCCATAACTGATCGTTGCGTGTGCACCTATACTAACATTAGGACCTAACTGTAAATTAAAACAAATTTTTACTTTATGTACTTATAAAATTGCAATAAGGGATGAACGAGCACTTACCACTGCGGTCGGATGAACATCAGCAGTAGGATGGATATAAACATCCCCTATGATTGTTGGCTGATCGCTTTTAGCTAATCTTTCAGGTCTCCTTTCCCGAAATAGCTACCAAGATAATAAGAATTGAACATAAATAAAATGCAATTTAAACAATAAATCACGTGCTTCTTTAAATCAAGATTTTACATTGAGATAATGTCGATTTGCATAAATTGCAGCGCCAGGGGTCTTTAACTGAGACCACCACTTTAAAGTTTGGTAAATTAGCGCTTTTCCGGTTCCTGCTAAAGGCATCAAAATTTCTTTCTCCAAATACAGCGCTTCTCTTTCAACACTGCTTCCATTTTCCACGCTGCAAACAACATAATATTATTTAACTACAATATCAATTTCTTTTAAATTTGAATATAAAAAGTCGAACCGTACTTATAAAAATCCATTTGTTTCTTATTGAACACATTCGCCATTTGTTGGAACACCTCCGGTGAAAAAATGTAAACACCACAGTTTACCAGAGTGGAGATAAAAGTGGATGGTTTTTCTACATAATGCTCCAATGTGTTATTCTCTTTATTTTCAATAATGCACCCATAAATAAGGCTTTGCTGACGAGTAGCTTCAGTTGCCATTAAAGTAACTATTGCTTTCTGTTTTTCTCTGTGAGTCTTGTGGAACTCTAGCATTTCAATTAATGGAAAATCAGCACATACATCTCCATTCAGCACAAAAAAATAATCTGGGTTTCCACAGCGAATTTGATCTCGGAAATGATAAAGACCACCAGCAGTGCCAAGAGGTTCAAATTCTTGAAGATACCTGGTAATTGTGTTGGACTTGATTATCTTGAATAAGAGCAAAATTTACCAAATATTCTTGATACCTAATTTTTAGCTTATACAGCTGCACCATTTCTCCCACAAACTGGGACATTTCATTGGCTCCATAATATCCAAGAATAATAATTTCCTTCAAAAATGGAATTTGCACGCATGCTTCTATGTGATGTTGAATTATAGGAAACCCAGCTACAGCAAATAATGGTTTCGGAAGGTCCAATGATAAAGGTCGGAATCTTGTACCTGAAATGAAAATAAATGTTCAAAAATTTTGCTTGTTCAGCACTTCATAACTACATCAAGTAGATAAAAAAAAGAAAGAGGAGACTATGCAGATGTCATTCAATAACAAAATTTAATCTCTACCTTTCTGATTACCCCCAATTAAAATGACAGCTTTAACCAACATTTTGGTTTCAGTAAGTCTTTCCTTTGCTACCTTGGTGATTCAAGTGAAAGTTTATCGCGTGTTTTAGTCTACGTGGACAAATTATACCGCACTTTCTCTATTCATTGCAACAGCTTTCACTCACTTGACTAATGTGTTGTGTTGTGCTGTTGTCTTTTGCTTTTGTTGGTCGATAGATGGCACGGACATTTTGTTTATATTCAATCTAGCAGAAGAAGAAACTCCAGTGAAAATCTTTCCCGCCATGGCAAGCTATCCATCAGTTTAAGGTTAGATCTTTCTACGATTATATTATTTTTGTGTTATAATTTGCTATGGTAAAAAGAAAAAAAAATACTTATATTTTTTTCAAATCATAAAGGTTGTTTTGTGATTTATTAAAAAAGTAGATAGTTGAAAACTTAATAACCTCTTCATAAATTGTACTTTTATCTGTGATTCTGTGTCAATTTACTCATATCAATAATTTGACATTGCAACTATTTTTCCAACAGTTTTAAGTAACACCATGAATAAAATGTACACATCTGATATTTTTCTTCACATACTGCAGAATATTTCTAGGGCTATAGAATCCTTATCTTAAATACTTGTTTACAGTGACGATATGAATAAGAAAATGGCCAGCACTGACAAAGATGATATAGAGGATGCAGAAGAGACAGTTGACACAGAGGCAGAGGCAGAGGATAATACAGCTGAAGAAGAAACCAAAGAGCCTGAGCCAGTGGTGAGCACAAATCTGATTTTTTGTTGTTATTTAAATTGTATTTTAATATTCCTAATTATTAAATTGTTTGAAGGAAAGGGAATACAGTCATCCAGTTTATAAACAAATAGCATCCCTTAATGGGAAGATCAACAACTACTCAAAAGCAGAGCTCATTAAAAACTTAAAGATGTTGAAACTTGACACTGATGGAAGCAGAAGTGTGTTGGCTAAAAGACTGAAAACCTTTTACAAGAAAACTATGTTGAGTGTTAGTGGGATTCAAGAAAAGAATGGAAATTCTAAAATCAGAATCTTGTTTGATTTCTATGTGATTATTGACTATGAAGCCACATGTGAACTACTGAAACATTCAAATTTTAAGTAAATTCAAACCTCTGTTTTCTTCCTGCAATGCAAAATTTACTTACCTAATATTTTTCTATAGACAGGAAATAATTGAATTTCCTGCTGTTTTGCTAAACTGTCAGAAAGGGGAGGTGGAAGATGAATTCCGGTCCTACTGTCGGCCAGTTCTTAATCCTTTACTGACTGAATTTTGTACCGAACTTACAGGAATCACCCAGGTTAGTTATTACAACTGAAACACAAAAAATGTTTCTTTAACACAGTTTTTCTCCTTAGGATGATGTTGACAAGGCTCCATTATTTCATGAAGTTTTGACCTCTTTTGAGGAATGGCTACAAAAAAAGAAGCTTGGCTCAAAATATTCATTTGCGATTGTGACCGATGGACCATGGGACATTGGCTACTTTCTCAAGAACCAATGTGCGGTAATGAATCATAGAACCATACTTTAATTCTAGTACTTTTCAGAAGATCTAATTCAATTTCATGATTTTCAGCTTTCGAAGATTGAATTTCCTACGTACTGCAAGTACTGGATCAACATTCGGAAAACTTTTGCTAATTTCTACAATACAGGGAAAATGTCCCTTAGTACAATGATTCAGCTAATCGGGCGTGAGTTCCAAGGAAGAGCCCACTCGGGATTGGATGATGCGCGAAATATTGCGTTCATTGTTCAACGCCTCTTGAAAGACGGTGCTCGAGTAATATTCAATGAAAAGTTGGCCGAAGGGAACGCTAGGCGAAGAGAAGATGGCAATCCTTATTTTTCCGTTCCAGTGCATAACACAGAGTTTAAAGCAATTCAGGGAAAATTTAAACCTAATTTTCCTCAAAAGAAATCGGCGGTAATCTAGTATTCTGGATTGAAGAATCAAATAAGGTTGAAAATTATGTTGTTGGATACCCGTTTTAATTGTAATAAGCAAACGATACACGAAAAACTTCTGGATTTAAAGAGGAATTTTGGAAGTAACAATTGAAACAATTTTTATACACATTCCTTCACTTTTTACATAGCGCAGTCTGTTAGTCGGTACATTTGCTTTAAATCACGAGAATGTATCAAATGCTTCCGCTTTGTTCTGGCACAGTTGTGATTAGATACACCCTTCAAGTTCCATTTACAATCTGCCCTCGGTTCTTCACGTATTAAAGCCGAGGGCTGTTGCTGCAAATGGTTAAAGAAACATTCACTTTGCGTTATTTGGGCCAAATGGACAAGGTGTTGAACACATTCTTCAATTTCCACATAGGAATAGCCAGTCAATATTTCCATTCCATTTGTCCATGTGGGGAGCAATCTGAACTGAATTCGGGCAACTACAACACAAGCGGCAGCGATGACTGACGATTTAAAGAAGATGAAATTGACTTCAGATAGTGTCAGATTGGCCAGGTACACAGTTTGGCATTTAAAATTATTCAAGCTGTTTGTGTGGAGTCCTTCAGCACATTTAAAGAGATCACAAGACAAATAGTGTTCCAAGAAATCTAAGGATGTTGAGTAGTTCAGATCCCATTTCCAAAAATTTAGCAGCATCTGAAACATTAAGAAATCAAATTCTCAGCCAGGAAATTAGTAATAGGCTGTAATATATACTAACCCTTTCCATCAATGAAAACTCGTGAATTGAATTGCAATAGTTGGTCAAAGATCGCAAATGTGAAAATTTTGGAACATTAGTATCAACATCGACATATTTAGCTGCATGTAAAAATAAATGTTAATCAAAAACACTTGTTTGAATCACATCAGTAACTAAAATTGATAAAACATTCATCTTATTCACCTGCAAGCAACAGACACGTTGACCCAGTCAACATCAACTGCTGAGGTTCAATTTCATGGCAGTCCATGAATATGTCCAGCAAATGAATTGCTAGGTGAAATGTTGAAACCGACAGATTTAGTTTGTCGTTGAGCTCTTTCAATGATTTTATCAACTCTTGTCGAAGGGGTAACTGAAAAATAGAAACCAAAACATTTTTTATAGTGTAAACTGAATTTAACTAAAGAACTTCATGCAATGCTTACCTGAGGAGACCGTGCCTGAAATTCGTAGTGGCAGAATCTTTCATTCTCTTTAATACGAAGGAGTGCGTAGTATTCATGATTATATGGAAACGGTTCAAAATGACCCGAGTTACGCCTCGCCATCACTTAAAAATACAAGTTCAACACAAATAACAGAAGACTATGTTCAGACTTCAGTCTCTCTTTTCTACTGTAGTACTGAGGAGCTGTGCCTATAGTGAAACAGAAACACGTGGTTCACAGCAGACGACAGCAGACGTAAATTTAACACAAATTTTGTTAAGAAAAATGACACATGCCGCTTCAGGGCGAGCCTTTTCAAGGCTTCCTGTGGGATAATGTAAGAAACTCCCTTAAAAAAAACTAAGTTACCACAACCTTCTCAAAGAACTGAGAATTCGAAAATGAAATGTAACTACGAAGGCTTTGGACGTAAACGTTTTTCTCTCTCAACCTCCCGCAACCTCCAGACTTTCCATGCCTTCAAATATATTTTTTTCTTTTATGCGCTGAAGGTCAACCTTTCCTAAACCATAAAAAATAATTAAAAAAAGCATAAAGGTTTAGTTTTGAAAAAATAAATAAATAAATAAATATATTTAACGATATATTTTTTAAAAGATTAAAAATTATCGTGGGGTACGTCTGATTTTACATTAAAAAGCGCAAGTTTTATTCTTCCGGCCTTCACAAGATAATCTACAAGAAAAATACTGAAATTAAATATGTTCAATAGGGGAAATTTATGATAAAGAAATAGAGAAAATTTATGTGACAGTATATAAAACAAAGGTTAGTGTAAATGCATGATTTACCGTTGTGTTCATTTAATTAGAAATTGAAAACAACGAAACCTAATACACACATTAAATGCAAGTCTGGATACCTGAAAAACTAAACGTAAATATTGGTAACAACTTCAAATTTATGCACACATTTAGTCCTATTTTAATTTTAGTAAGAAGATTATCATTCTTCTCTTATTACCCAATCAGAGTGAGAGAGGTTCGTGATCAATGGACGGAGGTTTTGTGATGTCAAATTTCTTACCCTCTGGCGGAATAACAAATACAATGGCCAGAGCAATCGAAATGTGCCAGATGCTGTGAACATAAAAATAGTTGTCTTCAGTTTCGAGGAATGCGAAACAAACTAATCCAACAATGGAAAATAATAGGCAGGGGAGCACAGCCTTCAAACAGTAGGACTTTCCAGGGTAACATTTGTGCATCTGACAGCTCTGACGGGTCTAATAAAATTAACAGCAATATCACATTAATATAAATTGTCTAATTATAGACCTAATAAACTTTATACCCAGCAGATAGCAATGAGACCAAGGCCGCAAACGATTGGTATAGTAAATGATGCTAATGACGTTGGATTGTAATGCACTGCCATAGCTATTCCAACAGCACCACCAATACACATTGCGCTAGAAATCTCTTCACTAACGCTTGGATTGGCTACAATGAAAGCAGTTAGCCAAACTGAAGTTAAAGCCGAGTAGAAATCGCCAAACTGGAGAACTATATACGTAGAATGACACACAAAAAAATTGGAAATGAAAATTTTGTTACAACTATTGATAAATTGATTTGATCTTACCGGTGTATGGCATTAGACAAAAATTGAACTCCGGTTGATCGCAAGCGTGGTAAAACTACATAACAATAAAAAGTTTAAATAAAAGTGCATTCATAAATCATTTTTGGAAGACTATAGATTACCGAAGAGAAAAACATTGTCACGAAATAAAGTAAACACTGTGAATAGAAACCTCTCCGAAACGCTAGAAAGATTGCTGGAATGAAAAAGAGATTGCTCAACGTTAGGAGAAGGACGGACGTTAGCAGTATTGCAGTAGATAGAGCGTTTGATCCATCACTACAACTCCAACCAGCAAAACCTTTAAGAATATAAATTTTCAAGTTTGTCTCAGAATACTCTTATATTAGTCTGTCAAGAAATTACCACTAGAGCAAACACAAGCAGAATAAATTAGTCCGGCAGAAAAGTATTGGATGCAGCGACCATGAGGTCCGCACGCTCCCTCTTTACACGGCGATAAAGAAATCTGGACTTTGACGGAAATGTTCCGTTGACAGTCGGACTCATTCCATCTAAATTTACATGAAATATTATGTGATTCGTTCACTTTATATTTCAATGTTCTCAATTACTCGGTGCAGTTTGCGAAGAGAGACAAATACCAAACGCCTGCCAGTGGGTAAGGAACAATGACAGTGGCCTTTGGAATCACCTTGGAGCTATTGGCACTAAATTGAGTTCTATTGGGGTTTTCTGGCGTACCAAAAGCAAGATAGCCAAATACGCTACTGTTCCGCTCGTCCTAAAAAAAGTAGAATGATTAAAACGCTCACCTAAAAGGAATTATTTAATTCAGACCTGATTGAATTTAATATCGACTTGCAGTGTTCCTCCTATATCAGTAGGAGATAAAATTGACCATGATAGAAAAGTTGGAATATCACTGGATTTGAGATCAAGAATGGATTCTGTGTTCGCCGATATGTTATCGTCTCCTTTACTGTGATCTAAAACCCATTTAGCACTGAGCGGTTGGACATAGTTTTTCCTCACGAGCTTCGCGGCCGTCTCGTCAACACGATCACTAACTGATATTGAACTAACGTTAATGGGTAGAGTTTCAACTCTACCCCAAAACAGAGTGGTGCATGACTTGGTCAATCCCTAAATTTTTTTTGTGATAATTATTAACTGAGTAATTAAATGTGTCAAAATTGTGAAGTCGTACTTACTTGCTGTTGGATGCGAGCAGCATCTTCTAAAAAAAATACAACTCCGAAGATAACCGAAGAGGAAGGTTGGCGAGGATGAATTGTCAAACGTTGCTGTAGGCCATCACTGAGGAAATTTTCTTCGTAGTCGATGGGTTGATAAACCCAAGTGAAATTAGGATAGCTTGCGTTAAAGACATTGACAATTGGTAACCCATCGTGTCGTAGAAATCTGAGACATTCAAGTGAACGATGCTAATGAATGATTATAAATTTAGTAATTTTTAAAAGATCAAACTTACAATGTGACATTAGTCCAGGTACACCCTTTAGTTACATTGGCGAAATACGTAAACAACAAAGACTGGTTTACATCACCTAGAGGAATATGAAGAAGTTGGCCATTTTCAAGACCATCGCCGTAAGCACTTACTCCTCGAGGTAAGAATTCCTGGATGACGTCGGAATTAACGAATAGAAGCTGACCTGCAACTGTTATTATTATAAATGGTGAATTATTAAAACAAAATCTGACATAATTTCTCTTCTCACTGATTCCCAAAAATTACTAGTTTGTAATATTAAAATCATATTGTTCCATCAATTAAAGGATATTTTTAAACTTACGAACAAATAGACAGGGAAACATTAGGATCCAATAGCTGGTTGGCAAAACAGTCATGTTTGACTAGTAATAATTGACTATTATGTTTATTAGGCAAACAATTCCCTTTGGCCCCAGGCCCCCAGCTTGATTTTCTTGCTTATGGAAACTAAAAATGTTATGGCAAATTCATTTAATTGTTGCTTGAGTTTCATGTTTTCTTCTAAAAATGTAACCAAATTAGATAAATTACCTTGCTCAACTTATTTCCATTTATGGTGTCCATTTTTCCAATCCACAAAGAAAGGTTAAATTTGGCTTTGTTTTTGAGCAGGCTGGCAAGAAAAAAATATCAACAAGGAGCTCGCCTATTGCCTGTAACAGGTATCTTAGTCTTTAGACAATTTGATATTAGTATATTTACAAAAAGAACTCGAAACTGTGACTGAAGCAACTAGCCAACTATTACGAAATTCCGATGACGAAAACTGGTAATACTGATAACATGACAGATGACAATGACACAGAATTACAATATCAGAACACTTTTACTTGTCACAAAGATTGGAGCAGACGACAATCAATAAAGTGTTGTCAAATTTACTTAATCTGCTAATCTTGCTGAGAATTCCCGAATTTTACCACCGGAGTTCTGAATCCTGATTTGACTGACGAAATTCAAAATATCATAATGGAATTATAAATAAAAGACACGATTACACGAACAGCTTGCTGTCCTGTTTCTTATGAAGCCCCATTCAACGTGGGTTTTTAAAAAGAGGTAGGTTTGTGAGCGCACCACAGAGCAGCAAGTTAAGACTTTGGCACCTTAAAGTTGTCTCTCCACTTGAATCGTTCGTCCAGGATTTTACCGGGAATTCTACTGAAAAAAAGGGGTAACAATTTTTAGATAACAACAGTTTGTTGTCTTAAGAACAAGTACACTTGTTCCGCGTTCGCAACCAGGAAAATGGGATTTGGGGAGTGGAAATTTGTAAAATCGCAGTACTCACTCCGACGCTCTTTTATAAAATTCACCAGTTAAGCATCTGATTCTACTTCAAAGTGGGGTTACGCAGTTAGGAGCTAACAACAAGCGTAGGCAGTCAACAATAAATAAATCACGAATTGATGACTTACCGAAAAGCAAAATTCAGGCAAAATTGATCTACACGTCCACGGAGTTACTAGAGAAATTGCATCTCGGCACTGGCACATAAGAATTTGCGCATTACAATTTGTAAGGCACGCAACTTTTACACACAATAAAATGCGGTTTTCAACATTTCACACACCGCCGTTCCGCCATTCCATTCTGACACTACCAAAAATACCATCCATCATTCGTAATACCGATGTTAAATGCAGTCTCTGCTTAAAACACTTTATATGTGAAGTTCACATGATTAAAAATTCATGTATGTAATAAAAGGTTACAAGCCAAATACCCCCCCCCCCCCTCCCCAAGCAAGCACTTTATCACGAAACAAACAATACTGGTATGTCTGATGAAAATTTTCATTCAGGTGGCTTTTGCAAAATTAATTTTTTTGCAATGAAAAGAAAAAGAATCAGAGAAGTTAACAATAAGGAAAATAGAGAGAAAGGGTTCGGGAAAGAGAAACGTTGGAGCAGTAGTTTTTAACTTAAACTTAATTACTTTATTAACTTGCGTAATGCGGGGATGAATTCAAGGGTGCTGTAGTATCTGTACTTATTTACGCGCAGGATTATTAAGACAATTATTTTATGCGTATCAAGGCAGATGAGAGAAATTGGAAAAAAAATCGAAATCTTTAAACCCAACTTCCGTGGAAACTTATTTAGTGAAGAGCTGATGCGCTTTGAAAAGAGAATTGTGGAGAATTAAGGGTAGAATAAACAAGTTATGGAACTGACTTTTCGGTTTCGCTCTCCTTATTGGGAATGCTTGTTATTGGATCTGGACATTTTTTCTTCCTGAAGAAAACATGAAATAGTCAAATAACAAAACTAAAATTTGTTCTGTTCATTAATTTTCTACATACCTATGGGCCCTAAGTACTGTCGCTTGTGTAAATGATTTATGACAGACGGGGCAAGTGTGTGGTCGGATGTTGTTGTGGGATTTTTCGTGACGGATAACGTGCGATATATGGGAGAAAGACTTGCCACAAGTTCCACACATGTAAGGTTTCTCCTTACTGTGCGTTCGTTTGTGAACCAAGAGATCATGGGCTTTGTAAAACTGTTTGTTGCATTCATCGCAAGAGAATCTCCGGATCATTTGATGGTCTCGTTTGATGTGTTCCTAATGATTAAGTTTTTTTTTAAATTAGAAAAATTTTAAAGGGCATTACGAAATCAAATTACTTGGAGTTGGCTCAAGGATTTATACTCTTTACCGCAATCTGGTTCATTACACGACATAACAATAGGCGGTTCGGATGAATGGAATTGCATCGTATGTTTGACATAAGTAGACTTCCAGGCAAATGCCATGCCGCATTCTTTACACTCAAACTTTCTTAATGAGGTTTCGTGAACTCCTGATAAAGAAGCACAATCAATAAACAATAAGAAAAATTGCTGAGAAAAATGAGAAGATTTGTCTTACCCCAGTGCTGTTTATAACTCATATAACGATGAAATTGTTTTCCACATTCAAAGCAGATGAATTTGTTGATTTTGTTTATCACATCTTCTATGGTCTGAGTGACTGTGTCGGTATCCATAATCTTCGGAACAACTAAATCCATACTGATTGGTGCATTATTTCCATCCTGGATTTCGCGCAACATTGAATCGATGCTATCCATTGCGTCGAAAAGTTGCACATCATTACATGGGCTTTCTCTGATAGCAACAATATCTATTGGCTGAATCTATTGGAATAAGATTTCCATTCAAATTAAAGATGACTTGATCATAAAATTCCTTTTATAAGCGCCACTTACCTCGTCGGTTGATGGTATGACAGCGTGTTCTGCTTCTTTATGTTTCATTAATAAGGATTTCTGTGAGAAACTTTCGCCACAATCCGAACAATAAAACTGACGTTTTGCCATAACGGAAGGAGGGACCCTTAGGTCGACATTTTCATCTTGATGATTAATTTTGCAATGACGCTTCAACAGTTGCAAAGTCTTGTAAAGACGACCGCAAAGAGGACAGCCGTGTCTTTTGTTATGACCAGCGTGAATGTATGCTCGGTGGGTGTGAAGGGAATTGGCTTGGTTGAATCTAGATTAAAGAGTAAAATATTAATGTGAACAATAAACAGATACAATATTCGCATCTTACCTTCTGCCGCAATCTTTGCATTTGTAGGGTTTAGCGCCTGAATGAATCCTCAAATGACGACTCAAATTTGATGAATGAGAAAACTGCCGCCCACACACAGGGCACAGAAATATGTTCAAACCAAAATGCCTAGAAAGATGACTTTTGGCACAGATGGCACAACTCAACTCAGTTTGTTCTGGATTTTCTCCTGCTGGAATCATAGCATTTAAAGCTGCTAATTTGATCTCATATGGAACAGGCTCCAACAGGTCAGTATCACAATCAATCTCTTGCATTGCAAGTTGAAGAGCATCCCCTGTAACAAAAATTTTAGGCATGAATTTTATAATGAGGAAAAAAACTCAAATACCAGCTTGACATCTATCATCAATTCCATCAGGTAGTGATGCTAGTACATCCGTTTGTGAATCAAGCACACTAATTTTTCCACTTAACACTGGCCCCTCAACAACATCATCACTACATTTTAACTCAAGACATTCTTCTGCATTGATTTGTAAATGTATTTGGTGCTTTGAAATAATCTTATTAGTGGCATCATAGGTTACAAGGAAAAATTGGCCACATTCAGATTTCATGATTTCAGAATTAGAAGGTTGATTTTCCTCACTAAATGTAGAGGGGAGAGTCAATATGATCGTATCAACATTAGTTTCCGAAATGGAATCAAATTCATTGAATTCACTCGACTCCATCGTAACGACGAATATTTGTGCATTTGTTTACAATTTTGGAATTTTTCGACTGCAGAAAGTCTTCTGCTGCGGTAGTAATCGATTATTTATCTTTCATCTACTAAGAATTTTTTTTTTAATTACAGTATTTATTACACGTTGAACTAAAAATCAATTTTAATAAATCACATTAAAATATTATATTTACTACAAGGAACGACATACTACTCAATATAATCAATGAATCACACAGCGATGCTAGGAGATAGTTGGTTGCCGCGGTTACGCTTTCTAACAAGAAGTTGCCCATTTTTAAAACAATAATGGGAATCAGGAACACGATCCCACTCAAAGATGACATTTGCGCCGGTAAAGGCAAGTTTGCTGTTTGCCAGAAGTGAGTAAAAACAAAGGACCAGTTCACAATTGTATATTTGTTGAAATTTATCCATCAGCTTGATGTTTAAAAATTTTTTTTTACACATACGAACAGGAAAGAGAGCAGTGACAGTCATGTTGCAATAGTACACTCTGACGCGATAGAGTTGATGATTCTGGACAAGAGGGGAAATATCCAACAACAGCACGTGCTGGACATTAACGAGCTAATAGTCGATGAACCCGATGATATACAAGTCCGAAAGTTTGAAACACAAACAATAAAGAAGTCACAACTAAGACAAAAAGAAGGTAGCGTCCAATCGAATACTTTTCTTTGGCAGGTATTGTGGTGCGACAACGGCGACGAGCCCGTGCTCATAATCGCCCACACCAATCATCTACTGCGAGTTATGTTCGACTGCTCGACTAAAACGTGGAAAGCGGATATAAACAGGATACTGGATCAGCAAGGATGGATCAGCTCTCTGGCGTCGATCAACGGGTATATATACACAGGTGAAATAGACAAATCCGGGCGGAGGAGGAGGACGATGAAAAGAGTTTTACAAAGTACAAAATCATGTTCTACGACAGGGAGCAACGAAGGTCTATGGGAAATAGGCAGTCAGGACATGCTGTCTCAAAGCAAACTGGGAAAGTTCCCTACCACGGTCATCTGCGTGTCCGCAGAATATCTGGCGGCAGGAGATGAACAAGGAGGTATCGTCCTATTTCAAGGTGGACCCAATTCTTGGTCTCAAATTCAACGCATTCAGGAGAAATTGTCAAACTGCTGCACCAGCATGTTTATCCTTGAAGCCAGGGGAGAAAACGGTAATTTATCACCTCATCCCAATAGAGTCAAAGAGTCACGAGTTATTAGAATGAAAATAGTACATAAAAAATTCGACGAAAAGATAAAAAATTTGATCGTGAAAAAGTGGGATGGAAAGTTGCAGAAGAAATTTGTTTCAATATGGCTTAGGGAAAAAAATCTCATGTCTTTTTTTGTTGTTGTTTAGTTATGATCGCAGCTTTCAGCACGGGATTAATCCGGGCCTACATGTTGCCGACGATGGAATGCCTATCCGAGATCGCAGGTCACATTCGCTGGATAACTGAAATATTTCCAGTCAAAGGCGGATTTGTCTCTGCTGCGGAAGACGGTTTTCTGCATCTGTGGATTCTTGGGAAAAACAACGATCCCAGCTGGGATATCCGCTACATGACCAGTTTCGAATTAAAGGACTGCATGATCACAGGAGCAGCTCCCTTTACGGACAAAGGCGTGTTGGTGACGGCCTACGATCGACCTCAACTTTTCTGGGTGACGCTGGTTGGACGCGTAGAAGAAGAACCGATAGACAATGATGACACCCTTTGAGTTCTTTCAAGACAAACAATTTACCGGGTTTCCCGATCGAGCTACGCTCAATATACGCTTGAAACAATTTGAGGGATAATATGGCACACTTAATAATCAACTTCCAGTGAAGACTTGATAAAAGAAAATGAAAGGAATCACTCAAATTGAGTAAAAAAAGCCCGCGGGACCTGTTGTTAAACGAAACTAACATTCACCCTGGAGGAAGTATTGATATTGCGGCTGGGTGGCCGTGGAGGCGGCATCGGTTTCGATGGCGGGGCTTTGAACGGTTCGTTGATCTTGGGTTTGCCTGGTTTAGGCGGTAGAGGAGGAGGCGGCGCTGGGCTGGCGACGGTCAGCGGGTCGTCCAAGTCGAGTAACTCTAGGGCAGGGGGCGTGGGAAGTGGAGGTCGACTGTTGAGAGGTTGGTGTGACGAGGGAACGTTCCTCGGCCGACTGTGTTGTTGCAGTTGTTGTTTTTGATCATCCGTCTCACGACCCTGGTAACAGCGCCAGTCCACGTCTAAATCGAGAAGCAAGTCATCCCAATTTGAATTGGAATCCGACTTGGCAATCTACAGAGAGAGGATATTAAGACAAACAGCGATGAGTATTGGGATTTGAGAGCAAGCATATGGAGCGTAGTACATACCTGGCGGTTCGCGGCATTCTGTTTGGCCTGATCCTTTTGTTCGATGGCCGCAATGCGGGCAGCGACATTGGCCACATTTTGTTTAGCCGCAGCCACGGTAATTTTGGAATGAGACGGTTGACTGGATTTTAGTTCCATCGTTCCACTCGGCGTCGACGATCCGAAATACATGTCAGCCTCCTCATGAGTCGGCAATAGCCCATCGGCCGAAAAACTCTTGTCCAGGATCTGTGCTGCAATTGCGGCGAAATCCGGTGAGGCACAAGAGCCGCTCATTGCGGTTCCGTTGGAACGCGGATCAGAAACAACGTCACGCCGTGAAAAGAGTGGTTCAGATGCTCGGCCATCCAGTGGAAATTCATATGATTCCTGGAAGATGGTAAATAAAATTAAGGTTCTGTTTTTTCACCATCACAACAGTGCAGTCAATAACAAACCTGGTAGACTCTTCTTGGCCGGCATCCGATGGGTTCCGAAGCTCTTCCGTCGAGAGGCAACTCATGTGAGTCAGAATAGTCGCCACTGGTACAGCGCCCTGGCAATTTGAGAAAGTCCGGCAGTTCATAGTTGATTTCTGTGCCTCTTTGGTCTTCAAGTCTGCATCTCTGAGCTCGTTTTAATCGTTCATAGAGCGCCTCGTTTTCCAGGCGTGTTAGTGGGTTACGCTGGGTGTTGGACTTTCTCGATCCTGTTGGATGTTGAACAACAACAAAGTCTTAAGTTATTGATAAGAGCGAGATAAAGTTGGACTGTTTACCAAGTGGGGCTCGAGGTGGAGGCATTAAATGCGCCGTCGAACTGGATTTGGGCAAATCGTGGAGCGAAAGTCGTTTATTAGCGACAGACATGTTCGGATTCTGTATCGTGCTTTCGCTTTTGGTTGGTGCCATGGGCTTTTTGCCTGAGACCGTTCTACTCCGTTCGGTCTGAAGAGAATTTCTTCGACTCAATCCTTTACGCCCCAACAGGCTTCCACTATTTTTGATTGGAAGTTCCTCCGCTTCATCAGATTGTTCACCATGGGCTTGACCTGAACCGTCACGGTCCATTTCACCAAAATCTTCATGGACTTCGTCTCGGTTTGTAACCTACACAAATAACAAAATCATGAAATCTTTCTGTATGAACGCTACGAGCTCTCATTTTCTCACCTTCAAATGGCAACCATCCAGCGATGCTAACATGGTTTTTGCTTGGACGACATCCCCAGTAGCCGATTTAGTGATAATCGACTGTTCAATTTTGAGGCCGTATTTCAAGAGAATCGGTTTAACGACTTCGCCTAGCTGCCTCCTGGGTTGGCCACGGATCATCAGCGATTTGCCCGACTGGAGGAGTAGTAGATGGAAGACGACTCTGGGTTCTAAGCGGATTTCCATGCCACCGACCACAGAAGCGTCCCGTTCCAGCTCGATAGAGGTGGAATGGTGGCTGTCAAACAGCTCGAAAGCATTGAAGCGTAAGCCACGACGCTCCAAAAGTTTGTTGAGAAGTTGCTGAACACTTTGGCCTGGCCGGGCAGCAATAACTGCAGAAGACATGTCGGGAAGAAGGACTTTGACCAGCGGCACAGCACTGGCAGTGTTTTGGATGTGGAAAGCCTTGTCACTGAATTCGGATGCCACCGAATCCTTGGATGCGGCTCTCTTAATGAACAGATCTTCATCGTCCGTCGCATTCTCCTTTTCCTTGTCTGGGCCGCTACTGGTACTACCCTGTCGATTTTTCTTCTTGGACGTCTTTCTGTAATCAAATTCAGCGCGATCCTGCAAACAAAATTTAAATAAGAAAAAGTCATACAACGTTGTCTTTCAAAGAAAACCGTACAAAACAGTAGGGAACAGACCTTGGATTTTGACCGATCTTTTTTGGGCCAAGGCAACAAGGATCTACGACGTCGTTCACCAGCATCGCTGCCACTCTTTTTCAGTGCCAAATTGCGCAAGCTATCGCTATCACCCTCACCGAAATCATAGTCAATATTCAAATCAGGATCATTAAGGGTCAGCTCCGCAATGGGAGGTTGCTCGTTCTGTTGCATGGCTTGAAGACATTCACGAAAGTATGGTGAACGAAGGAACCTTGGGTAACAGTCGTATTTCATCAAATTGAAGACCTGTTTCTGAGCCTGAAACCAACAAAAACATAAAAAGAACAAAAACACGGAATTGAGTAAAAAGACTTTTACGACATCAAAACAAACATTTTACCTGATCAAACAATTCCAGGCTAGGTTGGCATAGATTATCTTCAGCCTTTTGTCTCGCTTGGGAGTCGACATTAACAGGCTCAGAGGCGGCTGGGCCAAGGTGGCGTTCGAAAATCTTTTGGGCTTCGTAAGCGGCCGTCGTGGTATCCTCGGTGGGGAATAGCCGATGAAACCGTTCGCAAGCGGCCCAAAAATATATGTTTTCGTGGCTAAACTCCTTCTTTAGAAATCCCTGTGTGCACATGTGTGTTCAGGTCAAAAACGTCACAATGAGCGATCGTTTCAAATCACGAACAACAAAATCTGAAAATAAAATAAATAAAAGGTACTCACAGCGAAGGCTCGCAGACCCAGGGGGTCCTCGAGGAGCTTCTCAAATCCCTGCATCCAAACGTGTTGTTGTTGAGGTTGTGAAGTTTGAGGAGGAGGAGGAGGAGGCTGCGGCTGCTGCTGGTCGGGCTGAATGGGTTTCTCGAGCGTCCCAGCCAGAATGGGCTCACTGGTGCTGTTGGTTGCCGAGGCGACGATAGTGGCCGCTATGGTCGATCCGGGTCTTTCATCTTGGCCGCACCGTTGATCCGACGCCGGCGGCAATACCTTGGGAAGATCGAAAACTCGGGCTATTCTCATGATCGACTCACACTCACGAGAGCAAACAATCGCACTGCGGGTGGCGTTGACGGTGATGAAACGAGACGACGGCCAAAAGATAGAGCGTGCCGTATCGAAATTCATTGGAAAAAACTTTTAAAATCTCCGAAGGAATGGGGTAACTTCACGCCCAGCGGCGACCGCATCCGCCTTTGAGCAGCGGTCGGCCACCAAAAATGGGAAATGACTTTTCCTCCGCTCAGAGCAAACCAAAGAAATCAGAGCGCCATCTATTTCGCACTAGAAAACCATTGGGGTCGGTTGAGTAACGCCCCAGCATCCCTTTCGCTTGCTCCAGTCGAGCCTTAACGATACTCTTCCTGATTAGACACACTTAAACAATTTTGCTTCGGATTCCTATTAAACTCTCTCAACTGTGGCTGGCGTCTCTCTCCCTCCACCCATTCGACTTTTTTTTTTTTTTTTGTCGGGACTCTCTAATCAATCAAAAAGTTTTCTCTTTTGTAAAGAAATTCCATATTTTACCTCGTTCTCCTCATCTTCTTCTTCTTCCTCTTCCTCTTCCTCACTGCCATCGTCTCTATATTCCAGTCTTTTGGCTAGTAGTTTCTGTCGCGGCGGGGATCCTGATGAAGACTGGCCTGCTAAACTGTGCCAGCCCACGACAGGATCAAAAGGAGTACTATTCTCCCAATCGATCTTGTCTAAACCGTTGTCAGATCCCAGCTGTTGAGCATGGTGATGGTGGTGATGATGCTGTGGCGGATCGCCCGGCATACGGGCCTGCTGTTGGCAGCTTTTACTTAAATCGTCCAGGCTGCGAGCACGACTGCGTTCTGACGGCGTTCGAGCAGGTCTGCCAGGGCGCAGCAAGAATACACGAAGCCAAAAATGAAACAAAATGAAATAAAAAAGAAAAAACATGAAATAAAACAGTTCGAAGGCCGTGAACCCGGTCGAGACCTCTTTGACTTGATTACTAGCAATTTCAACTAATCAACGGCGTTGCCAAGTGCGATGGAGTTATTACCTGTTGGCGGGGTGCGGTAGGCCGCCAGGTCGGCCTTTGAAAACTTGAGGGCTCAACTTTTCCTCCAGCGTCATAGTTGCGCGAACGCTGAGCGATGGATTAACATGTTGGTGCGTCCCCGTATTGCGGTTAAGCAACAGCATGGCCGGCTGCGGTTGTTGTTGCTGCTGCTGTTGGTTCAGGTAACGCTGCATCGAACTTCGTAACCGAGCGGCGTGTTCCAGCTCGCCTGGACTTTTGATGGCCATCATAGGGTCCGGCATGGCACGAACCGTCAGCCGGTCTAAATTGCCATTGAGCGGAAGTGAAATGGGCTGGTGATGCAACATGAGCTGATCTTGCTGATGCCGCAGTTGTAGCTGCACGTCACGGTCGCTGTTCTTGCCATCATCGCGATCACGAAAGATTCCAGAGTCGCTATTACTGCTGCTGCTGCTATTGCTGCTTAAATTATGTTGTTGCTGTTGTTGGTGCTGCTGCTGCTGTTGCTGCTGCAGCAGAGGATTGGCCCAGCCCATTAATCCGATGGCGTTATTTCCGTGGCATCCAGAGGAAGCGCACAAGGAGAGTACAGCCTAGTGGTGGTAATAATCAACCCAAGTTCGAGAAGGTTATCATATTGGCCATATAAAGAGGTGGAGTAGTAGTAGTATAAGGAGGGTTTAATTGGCACGATCAAATGTTAATTCTCTCAGGTGTGAGAAAGTGAGAATCGGGAAGCGAAAAAACAAAATGCGCCATATTTGTGTATCTATCCAACCTGTAGTATCGGTTCAGCCGTGGGAGGGAACTCCAGACATCGTCCATCACCTCCGGCGGCTGGGGTACACTGGAAGCGGAACGCGTGGGCTCGGGCCGCGTGCCCTTCGTGGGCCACCAAGCGGGAATCCACCATGAAAACATGGCACGACGTGAAGCCTACACCAAAAAGGCGGAAGATAAAAAAGAGAAAAGTCATTAGGGAACGTTGTTTCTTTCGTTCTTTCTTACGGCAAATCTAATGGGTAAACCGAAAGAAAAGAAAACGATGGCGATCATTACGGTATTGCCGATTTCAGCAGACTGTCTAAGTGTCTATTGCTGAGGCACGCCGCCAAAGAGACACTTCATTGTGTATCGGTAACCTTTTTCGGTACATATCGTGAGGGTTTTCATCACCCAAAAAAAAAAGAAAACACTTGTTACCTGCGGCCGAATTCTTGCGATGGGTGTTGAGCATTTTGTCTTCGTGATCCGACCCGCTGATGGACTGATCGTCGTCGTCGTCCGAGTCGTGGGAGGCAGATGTAACGAGACCAAAGAAACGGGCGTCGTCGGCGTAAGCCCCACAGAAAACGACACGTCGTGCAGGAAAACGAGCCAAATTAGCCCCGGCCGGGCTGGTCAAGGTGATCTTTCCTGAACTACTACTACTACTATTATTATTATTTCGTGAAGTCGACGAAGAATTGGAGGCTCCGCCCGCGGCAGCAGCAGCACCGACCACTCCACCACCACCAGCACCTGGTCGGGGTCCCCACACACGGAGCAGCACCAACGTGTGAACCTTCTTCTCTACCCTTAAACGACGCACGCAGCTCCTGCACGACAATCAACACGACATTAGGTTGGAGAAACGAATGGGTCAAGTGTCACCGACGCCATCTCACCTGATTGCCGCCAGTCGGGCCGCTGCACTGTTATTGCTGTTGGAATGGCTGCCAGAGGCACTCAGACCCCCTCCGCTCACGCCGCTACTGGGTGACGACTGACTGCTAGAGTCTTCCGGCATTTCAATCGTTCCCAAGTAGCCCACCACTGAACGGTACATGAGTTGACCGGTGACGTTGGCGGCCGCAACTCCATTATTCTGCTGATTTTTAGAGAAAATAGTAATTTTAGTATTAAATTTAAAATAAAAAAACGATAGACAAACGCAAACGGGAAAACTAAAAAAGAATTTGAATTAAAAAAATATGCTAAACCAATCCGAGACGGTTACGGTGCAGTCGTAAATCGTTTCGCCGTAACGCGTCCGGCAGGGATTCCGACACTTGTACGTTACACAAGACAAAGTCAACACATGATGGATTGGTTAGCTTGGCCGAAACGAGGAATGATTGAAAGCGATTTTGGAATTTATTTTTCTTCTTTTTCCATTATCTTACTTTGTTCATTCTGGCGTGGAGGTTAGGTGACGACATGAGGTTGCCAATATGTTCTTGGCTGCTATTGCTCGAGTTCCGTCGACGTCGGCTCTTGGTCCCGGAAGAATGACTCGGCATTGGAGGAACGGGCATTCCCATTCGACTATGCAAATCTCTTGCGACTCTTTCAGAACGGCTGGGAGGAGTTGCTCCCTTTCGTTTTAATCTTGAGAATTATGAAACAAATGTCCCCAAATCAGTATCCTTTTATGGCACTCACCATGAGATAAAACTTGATAAGAATATTAGTCCAAAGGTGTTTGTGTTCTTACCGATTTGCATGATGTCTGGTTCTGGGCGGCCTGATTTTGGATGACACTCTGATCTTTGTGTCTGATTCCTCATCTGAAGAAGAGTATCCTTTGGCTGTGGCTGGAATGCCAGATTCTGCCAGATGGAGTCTGAGCATTCCCATGCAGGAACCAACCAGCCTGACCACTTCATCGTGGGGTGCTCTGCTGACATCACAACCGTTGACAGCCAACAAACAGTCCCCTGCGTGCAGACCAGCTTTGTCTGCTGAACTATTGGGCACAACACAACTCAGGATGCAGGGAGCCTGGCCAGATATCGTGAATCCAAAGCCTTGCTGCCCTCTCACGAGCTTGGCCACTTTGTAGGCAGGTGAGGACTGCAGATGTGAAGTAACAGGGGGTGAGAAAGGCCTGGCACGAGCCTTTTTCTGCCGTCTTGATGCATGCATTGTGATGAACTGTGTGCGAAAAAAAACATTCGGGTCACTTCATTCCGTCACAACACACATTGTCCACCAAAGCCTCGATGTTTTCCACCACACAATCAACAAGTTGGCGGTTCACCAAGCACCAAACTGAAAAGAATCGGTTTCACTAAGCGGGATCGACGTTCATGGTTGTTCGGTCATTTGTTGTCTAATGGGGGAAAGAGAAGACGCATAGAGAATTCTTCTTCTTCTCTTTTCTTTCAGTAACGGTCTAACGGTGGTTGTGGGGTTTGGGTAGCCCGGGGCTTTTTAAAATTTCACTTTAAATGAGACATCTAGCGGTGGATGTTAATGTTTTCTCTATTTTCTCGAAAGATGGCCATTGACAATGAATTTGGATTTTATGCTCTGTCATCTAGCGGTCGTGTTTTCAGTCTAGAAATTTCAAAACAAAAAAGCGAAAATCGCTGAAAATAATAAATGACGGAAGTGACAATTGTCAAATAAATAATAATAGAAACGATGATGCTGGCGCAATTAAAATGGTAACATCCTGAGTTGATCAATAGCTTTTGTATTGAATAACCGACAAAAGTTTAGACGGAACTGAATGTGGGACTGGTTTTGATGGCTGACTGACTTGAACAATTGGTCGATCGCATTCATACAGCACCCTCGATCGGTTGTAAAACTTGGCGATCCACAAAGACCCTGGTAAAGAGTTGCATAACGATTTCCATGGTGTTTGACAGAGGGACAACAAGTATGGCCGGGTGAAGTAGGCGTTGTTCGACCGCCAACTCCGGCCAACAGTCCCGCCAGACCGTGAAAATCCACTAAACAACACACAGACACAGCACACTCGGGGTGTGCACACACGGAAACTTTCATCATCGCTCGCCAAGCGAATCAACTTCCCCATGTACATTGCGGCTGCTGTCGCCTATATGGTTGGGGGCATTGTAAATTTCACCGAAATAGATGTGTACCGTTGTTTGCCCGCCATTTAACAGGTCCGTCAGAATTTTTCAACACTGTCACAAATATTTGTGTTTGTCGTTATCGCGTGATGGTGTCGTCCATAATATAACAGAGCAACAGCACGAGCTCAGCGCAGAGCCGTGTTGTTCACATAACTCACCCACGGTCTCTTTTATGGCCATTTCACGACAAGTTTTTTTTAGGAATGGGAAAATGAACTGGTTTTATTGGAGGATCCCCCACATTAGACTATACAGCAAGGGCTGAAGCCAATAACTTTTGTGCAAGTTTATATCTTCAACCCGAGCAATTCGTTTGACGCGAGGACATCGCACTCAGCTGACCGTGAATCCGGATGTCTTGGGGGGGATGATATTAAGAGAAATAAAATAAAGGCGGGGGTAATATAAATGAAATTGCTGCTCAAGGCCACTTAACTGCCGTGGCAATAAATAGCGTGAAAAATCTAAGCGTGAATTTCTTTGAGTAATTTTTCTTCTATTCGTGACTAGCTCATTATTATTCAACGTCTCTGGTGCTGCGCGATCAGCTTGCTGAATTGAACCCAGCACAGCACGCTGTGTGGCACATCCTTCACGCGTGTGACCGGCACTCGGTTGGATATTTATTCTTCGCATTCACTTTCCCCATCCACTTTACCGTGTCCTTGGTTGAATAGGACGCCTTAGAAAAAAACAAATAAAATTGAACAAAAAAGAAACGAGAAAATTTAGTATTCATGAAACCCATTTTGAAATCATTATTCCGAATGCATATTGTCTTTTTTTTTTTCCTTTCTGAAATATAAAATACACATGTCCATTCTGGTAAATTTCAGCATAGTTCTCCCTCTATGACCGACCATCTTCCCATCATTCGTCATCAGAGTCACGCTCGGCTAAGCAAGTATTATTCGTGATAGTACACACTTCCATTCCAAATTGGTATGTGACTGTGTAGAACACAGCTGTGATTATGTGTCACGGCCATATATCGTTGGCATTCTACACGAATCTAATTAATTGCATTTGCTGCTGCAACGTCCATAAGCCTATACACATTCTCTGTTGTCGATGTCGTAACCGAATAAGGGCTCACATGAACAAAACAGCAAAAGCTATGCAGCTACCTGATCGGGACCGGGGCAAACTAGTTTTTTTGTTGCCTTTCCTTCCTTAAGGTTAAGACGCGTACATTTCGTTTTGCTTAGCTGCATTGTAAACAATAACCAAAGCAAAACAAAAGCTCCCCCCTTGAAAAAAACTATAGGAGAAGAGATTTTTATACACAGTAAAATAAAAAGGAAATATCCTTGGCGGTGTTAAATAGCGCCTGCTGCTCTTATGTATAGAAACGTATAAAAAGAAAGGAGAGAAATCCAATAGCTGAAGGAAAAAAACCGTTATTGAGAAGGCTAGCTTTTATATTGATATTCAAAAGCGGTATTTAAACCAGTTTAATGTAACGTTATTTTTCATTGGGATCAATTTAATTTGCCGGCCTTTTCTTTTAATCGTGTATAATACTTACTCTACCACCGGGTACACTACTACCGTTTTGGTTGTAATATTCCCGCGAATTTCTCACGGGTGATTTAGTGTAGTAAAAAGTTACCCGTTTAGAACCGCCGTGATGGTGACCAGGTGACCAAAGAAAAAACCTGAGAAGGGCGAGCTTGTTATTGTGTTATTAATAAAAATTCTCCTTGTGTAACGGGATAACTATCAGGTGAAACAAAGGCAGTTACCGCGGAGCAATGGATTGGAACGATTTTGGTTCGCCAGTCGACGATATCGTGATCGCTGACTCGAAACGTTACAACAGAACCTCAACGGCTATTGTTTCCGTATTATTGATAAGGGCCGCTCGGTTTCCCGTCGTGAAGAAACGATGGCGATCATTGGGTACGGTTTCAAATAAGAAAAAAGGATAATCAACAGCGAATGTATAAATGACGCAAGGCGATTGCCATCCCTTGTAAAATTCTCGCCAAATTCCTGCACACAAGGTCTGACAAAAATGTGTTTGTTCAATTATTCCAACACCTATAACCGCGAGAGAAAAAGATAACTGATTGCTGTGTGTACACTGTTCATTTCACCTCTCTCGCGAACCAGACGGAAATAGATTCATTCTGGCTATCATCGCAAGTTTTCCATCTTTTTGGCTTCTCTCTTATTTATTTTCATTCGGTTCTTTTTTCTTATTTGCTCCCCGGTTGAAATTTTATACGGCAAGTCACTATTTCCGTTGGGAAGCAAAAATGGTATAATATAAGAGAGAGATGGAAAAAAAAGAAAAGAAAAAAGAAATTATAAGGAGCTTCCTCATTTACACGCCAACAGTCCCTCTCCCAACCGGTTGACGTTAAATCTTTTTTACAAAATTCTTCTTCTTCTTCTTCTTTTGCCGCGGTTACACAGCAGACACAGACACGCTCTAGCGTATATATATCGGATGGCGTTCATTCTGGAGCGCGCGTGCCGAAGCAGACCGCTCGTCTGTGCCCGAACCTATACTCCCGGGCTATAAATAAGCTTAAATAGGGCAGAGACTCCATCCATTGATGAGGTCACGAGACGAGTCCGAGATCAGTTTTTTTCTCTCTCTCCTGTTTCTTGAATAACTAAAAAGCCTTCATCTTAAATATTCATTGTGTAATCGCATTAGCTATACAACAACGTGCAGATCCACTAAAAGGGAGCATATCATCTTTTATTGATGAGCTATGAGCTCTCATCCCAGCGTATCGAAACAGATCCAACCATTCCTTAATATATTAGAATTGGGAAATAATGAGATTCCGAACGATTCAATTTTTTATTGGGTTATTTATTTATTTAATAATAATAAAAATGGTCCCCCCCTCTGGATATACAACGAAGCAATAACATGTGTAAACCGGAATGAGGAATTTGTCAGTTATTAAGAGAAACAATGCGGGCAAACAGCACGATTGGCATAATTTCGATGCTGGTTTTCCGTGCCGTTGGAAAAAGGAATTTCTCGAGTGTGTGTGGCGGTCCCGAATTGAAAATGGCGGATGGAAAAAGTCAGTGATTATGACGTCGTTGCGTAAAAGAACGTGTGCCGATATAAGAAAAGGGTTCTTATATACACACACGCTGACTTCCGCCAAATGGTACATTATTATGAACGCCAAGAAAACCGCTTGCACATTCTCTTTTTCTTCCTTTTTTCTTGTTTCTACTAACCCGAAGCGAAAGGGCCTTTCTTTTCTTTTAAATGAATCTAAAAAGGAAACTATTGTTCTCTCCATAGGCGAGTTGCCTTGAAACGAAACGAACATGGACAAAACAATATTCTTATATACATTGGACAATGTGATGGCGTGCTGCTCACATCTGCCGTGAAGGCTATTCAAATATGTTTGTTCCACTGCTCTCCTTCTTTTCTTATTTTGATACTCTACTTTTTATTATTAAAAAAATGTATGTTTTTTCATTATTATTCAAACCCATCACCGATGAACCGGATATAGGGAAACCCACACAGTTGAATTGATTTAGAAAAAAAAATGACAATGAATGACATATCCGGTGTACCGCAGTCGACGTCATTTATTGGGTTACTGCGCGCGGTGTGCGCATACTATTTACATTACCAAAAGGAATTTCACATTATTTTTTTCCGCTTTCCTTCCTTCCCCCGCCAGTTGGACTGCGAAACAATTCTATTTTAGCAGGCCGTGACAACCCCCCCCCCCCCCAAAAAAGAACAATTACGACCCAGTTCCGTTTTCTATTCGAGCGTGCGTTTGCTAAAGTCGAGTCGCTTTCGGAAATTCCGACAAAGGAAGGACACAGCAGACAACATAAGTCTGCCAGCGTTTCCAACTAATTTGTTTTCCCCGGGATTTTTGTTTTCCGATCTGCCGATCATCCGGAAAGTCCATAAAACAAAAGAAAAAGAAATGGTGAACCTTATCTTTCGCGGTTGATTGAATTACCCGGTCTGCTAACGGTTGGTGAAAGAAAGAAGTTGTGGAATGATTAACGACAAAATTCTGTTATTCTCGTTTGAAAAGGGGACCGCCCTCGAGCCAGCAGCAATGAATCGATTCCTACGAAATGACTGGCGCAAGTATTCGATCATTAAGCCTCTGCGCCCGTACGCGAAGCTATGTTGTCACTTTTAAACAATTCGTCCTTGGCTAAACGACGAAAAGAACGAAAAACAATTTCCGAAACTATTTTCTTCCATTCAGAACGATTGAGATAAGAATTTTTTTTTTTTAATTTCCGTTAAAAATAATGTGTCGGTTTTTGTGCCGGGACGGGAAACAATAAAAATCCAAGGAAAACAATCGATACAGGTTGTAAATTGCGGTTACCGTGGGAACCGCCATTTCCTTTTTCTTTTTTCGTTTCCCTTTTCTTCTTTTTCACAAGGATTTCCCTCAAGCCTTTTGGGGTTGGAAGATGTTGTGTCACGAGGTGAAAAGAAAATGAGCCTGGTTTTAAAAAAAGCAATGATGAATTTTCGGTGTTTTTCTCGACGAGCTGCTGGCAGGGAGATTGACGAACTGACGCAAGCGATGGTGCCACGTTGAAACAAATGAAGAGCACAGAGCGGCGCGCTGCTCTCCCTCTCTCTTTTCGTTGCCTAGCCCCAGTGCCATTTTCCCAGTGAGAAGACGAGTTGACGATACAGACGGCCGAACCTAAAGGGCGTTCCCGGTTCAGTGCTGCTGCGTTCCCATCGTCTGTGGATCAGTTTCGGCCCCCGTTCACTTGACGTCCACTCGGCCCGATCCCCTTACACACTGCGGTCGACAAATTGCAATTAAAGCGTCGCCTTGAGGTGAAAACAACAATCTAACCACCACACACAACCGTTTCTCTATACTCTCTTGCTCCACTACCGAAAACGCCATTGGTTTTTCTCTCTCTCTCCCCCATTCTGTTTGTGTGTGTGTGTGTGTATCTGTGCAACTGTGACTAGTGAATTTTCGTCTGGTTGGTGCCAGTGTGGGAGAAAAACACTCACATCCGACCGACGATTTTATTCGCCCGTTTGCTGCTTCCTTTACTTTTCCAACAACAACAGCAACGACCATGGGTGAGTTATTTTGTGGAATGTGTTTCTTGTCTCATTTTCATGTCCATGTAATAAGGAAATGAGTCTAACCTTGGAAACGACCAATATAGCCAAAGTCAAAACGAGTCGAGAAGAAGATGGAGGACAGACTCGAAAGATATCTCTCTCTCTCGACTAGACCGCAATCCACTGTATATCTATAAACAACACTCTATACTATACTGAATGAATTAACACCACCCTTTTTTGTTCAATTCACATCGAAGGAACTCTCGCCATTCTAATTGGGCCCGACGGTAACAGCAGTTTTTTTTTGGGGGGGGGGGGGGGGGAATCTGGCGTCGTCACGGTCGTATCGTGTTCTCACCGGTTCGCTGTGTGTGTTTAGTCTCTCACCGTGACGTCACCGTACACGAACGAAGCTGAAGGAGAGAGACAACATCAAATATCGTCGTCATTTGAATAGCAAGGAGTGTCTTCTAAAGAGAAATGAACAATTCAGGCATTGGGTGACGCCAGCCCCCCTTCTATTTCTTACTCCGGGTGAAAGGCGATACATTAAATTTCATCCAGGGATTATCCAGTGAGAGAGAGGGGGAAGAAAAAGGTGTGGTGTAGTAAATAGATGGCCGTCGTCGTATAGTAAAAAAAAATGGTTCGCACAAGAGACATGAGAAAAATGCTTGTTTGGACGCCGGAGGGGGAGAGCAGCCGAAAAAGCCCGGAAGGCATTTTTACTCCGGCGCCAGGAGGAGGAAAAAATGGGGGGGGGGAGGGTGAAATGAAAGAAGAAAAAACCCTTACGACGTCGTCGTGGGTAGCGTCGCGACGTTATAAAAGGAATCGTCTTTGCACGCTCGGAAAAGTTTCTTGTCCAGTCGAGTCTTTGCGTTCGTTCGCGGACGCCGTTTGCCGGTCCCCCCCGCCACCATCAATTCGAGAGGGTCGATTCCCGATTCGGTAAAAAATAAAAACAAAAGAAGAAAATTCGACATTTGCGTGACCGGAGCTAATTTTTGATTTTACTTTTTTCTTTTTTACAGAAAGAAAAAAAATAAGAATTTCACCCTGGAATTTTGTTTTTGTCAAAGGGTTTTTTTTCTTTTTCCTGTGCGGGGGGAAAGTGTGTACTACTCGTCAAGAAAATCTATTTCTGCCCGCCACCCTCGCATAGTTGTAATAAAGTGAGACTCCAGTGCTCTGCTCTGCTCCCCGATGGATTACTTTTGAAAGGGTGGAGAGAAATTTCAGCGAGAGTCTTTGAGAGAGACAAAGATGGTGATCCTGTGGACCAATTTGGAAGGAGAGAAGGTCGAGCCGAGCCCGACGGCCCAGAGGCCAGCCTCCGAACATGGTGGACGAAGTAATAACGGCGGCCAACTCAGCTTGAAGCGTCGTGTCCAGGTGGCTTTGAAACCGTCGCTTCCGTCGCTCTTCTTGCCCCTCGTCAAACCCAACAACAACAGCAGCTCAGACAGCAGCAACAACGGTCGTGTGGTCACGTACAGTCCCGGTCCCACCACCGATAGCGTCAGTTTGCCCAGTTCGCTGGACAGTTCGCCCACGTTAGCCGATGATGATCCACTTCGTTTAGTCGTGATCCGATTGGGAGATTTATCGCCCGACTCTGGCGTTGTCATCCAATTCGAACCGACTCCCTCGCCATCCGTCGCGTTCGATCCTGTCAGGCCGACGACGTTACCGGCCCAGCGAGCTCAACCACCCAAAACATTACCCATCATTTATGGTACTACTAGAAAAAAAAAGAGACCCAATCAAGTCCCGCTTCTTTTCTGCCGTTATTAGACAATGATGCCTTCAAATGGCCAGGGCTGTTTTTTCTTTCCTTTCACTCAACCGAAACTCGGCAGTTGTTTGTTATTGTCTTTTATTACTTTTTTTTGCACCATCTGGTTCTTGTGATGAGACCTCTTTCTATACATGTCTCTTTCTTTTTCTTCTATTGGGATTTATTAGCTTGCGAGGAGAAGCTGGTCACCATCGAAATGGGTAACTGTCGATTCTCCTGTGCTCGAAAAATTTGTTGATTTGTTGATTTGAGACGGAATTTGTCGTTTCACCCCAGTTGCCGATTTCGCCTTTGCATTTTCTAATTAATTCTTTATGTGACGCTTTTATATTTTTTATTCAAATTTCCAGGGAAGACGCAGTGTCAGAGTTGCAAGAAGAAATGCTCGGGTGAGGTGCTGCGCGTCCAGGACAAGTACTTCCACATCGCGTGCTTCAAATGTCGCGTCTGTCAGACGTCGCTGGCCCAGGGTGGATTCTTCTGCAAGGACGGCGAGTATTATTGCACGCGGGACTATCAGGATCGCTTCGGCACCAAGTGCTCCCATTGCGGACGATTCGTCGAAGGGGAAGTGGTCACCGCTCTGGGGAAGACGTACCACAGCAGCTGCTTCACTTGCGCCCGTTGCAGGTCATTGCCGTTTTTCTTAGCTTCTTTCCATTCGTTACCCAACCAAAAATTTCTTTTTTGGAAACCCACAAAAGCAACTTCGGTTGAATGCCATCGGGGTCTTTGACTGGACGCAACACACTTTTTTATATATCGATTTGGATATTATTTCGTTATTGTTGACGCTGCCTCAGCTGCGGTTTTCTACTTACTTTATTTTTGAGGGAAGCAGTTAAAAGGAAGTGGTCAACTGTGCCGAATTGTCTTTCGGCGGACTTCCTCCTGCCAGAAAAATCGCCAACTGCTTCTTCTTTTTTGTTTTTAAAACTATCTTTACGTGTCGTAGTAAAAATAATATGCAATCGGTGAAATCGATCGACTGGAAAAGATTTCACGCGGGTTGTTTTTTGTTTGTGACGTTTTATGGCTTCCCCTAGTTTTTTTTTTTTCATTCTTTCAAGTTTTTTTTTTTTAAAGGGGGAGGGGAGGAATATGGACCGAATCGATTCACGCGGGGGCCCTGGAAAATGGGATGAAAACCTAGATAAATAAGATTTGTTTGTTCTGAATTTTTCAATAGAATATCAAAAGGCTATGGAAGCTATTATGTGCGATGAAAATTCAAGTGGGTCGCTGCTGGTTCTCCTGATAACAAGGACGAAAGAGGCAGAGAAAGAATTCTGTTTTTGATTTGAAAGCTTTTTTTGAAATGTCAATAATCTCAAGAGTTTTTGAATGAATCATCTTTGAACTAACGCCATCTTGATTCTTTGATTTTCCTGGTGTTGTCTTACACAGGCAACCGTTCCCGTCCGGGGAACGAGTGACCTTTACAGGCAAAGAAGTGCTGTGTCCGAAATGTGTCCAGATTCCCGTCATGACGGCCACACCATCGCCGCCAATGAAACCCGCCCGATCCAGCCCGACGCCCAGTTCGCCAGCTTCGAATGGTGGCGCCAACACGCCATCATCAACCACGCGTAAGTTTATTAAAAAATAAGAAAAAGGCTGGACGCGAAAAAATACGATTAATTATAAATGGTTCCGCTGGATGTCAAAATTTTCTTTTTCTAGAATGCACCGGCTGCTCCAAGGAAATCGTTGAAGGCCAGGCCCTGATTGCGCTCGACTCGCAGTGGCACGTCTGGTGTTTCAAGTGTGTTACTTGCAACACCCTCTTGCACGGAGAGTACATGGGAAAGTATGTGTGGTGGCCATTTATCATCATCACAACCGCCACTTTTTCTGGCCCCCTTATTGTCTAATAAGACGAGTGATTTCTCTCTGACGGCCCTTTTGTAACAAACGTGTTTTTTGTTTGATATCACCCAGGGATGGACTCCCGTACTGCGAGAAAGATTATCAGCGTCAGTTTGGCGTCAAATGCGACCACTGCGAGCGCTTTATCGCCGGCAAAGTCCTTCAGGTAACATCTCAATTTTTTTAGTCACGCGTCTTGAGATAACCATCACAGTCGGAAGAGGCCTTTCACATCAACTGACATGTTTTGAAAAAATGTAGGCCGGAGATAACCATCACTTTCATCCGACCTGTGCCCGTTGTTCGAAATGCGGCGATCCTTTCGGCGATGGGGAGGAAATGTTTCTCCAGGTACATTTCGAATGAAATTATTGGATTCAGACGGGAAATGAACGAAATTTTTTTTTTTTTACAGGGATCGGCCATTTGGCATCCGAGATGTGGGCCAGGCCCTGGCCAAAACACCAACGGAAACATCACACTGTATTTGAACGGAGCTAATCAAAGCCAAGGACATGACGATAAAGACGACCGTTTCAGTTCCACGGCCGGAAGCGAATTTCAAGTACATTTCACATCCCATCCCATACACAAAAAAACAATTAACGCTTATTTTATTTTAATTTTTTTTAAACATTTTAAAAAACAATATCCCGGCATTTGTGAACATGACGATTTTTTTCGGTTATGTTTTGTTTGCAATTTTTTTTTTTCATTATTATTTCATTTTTTTCTTTTAGTTTTCCATGAGATCCAGGACCCCTAGTGTCAATGGTTCCGTTTGTCCCAGTCCCTATGGTAGCATGCATAAAAAGGTTAAATTTCCCTACTCAGTTCCTCTCTCTCTCTCTCTCTCTTAGTCTTTTTCTTTTGATTATAACCACAAGACAAAAAAACAATTATGGCCGTTTTCCTAGCACGAACAACATGATTAATTTAAACTAATTACCATTTTTCCCTTCAATTTCTTTTGGCGTAATTGTGTTTTTTAGCTCTCTTCAGCCCGAACATTAAGTCCTGGACTGATCCTGCGCGATTACGGCAAGAGGAGTCCAGCACCACCTGAAGACATCACTCGCTTGTACACTTACAGTTACTTGACGGAAGAGCCTACCATGGGCTACTTGCGGAAACCAATCGATCCTTACGACCGGCCACCGAAATCGCCACATTTCCACCGGCCTCAAAGTAAAGTTTTCTTGACATTTCTTGTCTCCCACCTTTTAATTATTGATTTTTTTCCTGGGTGATTTCTAGTTGGCGGTCTGAGCAATAAGAGAAGCAGTCTGCCGTACAGGTTGAACCACAATAAACCGGGCATGAAGGCGCTACTGGACCAAATGGAAAGGGAGACTCCCCGACCGAAATCTCCTCACATGAATAACGAAGAACCCATCGAGTTGGCTCACTTCCCCAACGCTGACCGGTGAGTTTGAATTTCGATTTGATTTACCTGGCTCAAAACTTTTGAGATCTCATTTGTGCATGTCACATCACAGGCCAAGACCGGGTGACCCACCACGTATTGAGCGTGACGACTTTCCGGCCCCGCCTTATCCATACACGGATCCGGAGCGTCGTCGTCGCTGGTCTGAATCCTCGAAAAGGATTTCGGTTTCCGATGTCAACGACTATGACGACCGCAAATACGAACGCAGAGACGTCGTCGACGGGGAAAATGATGAACACACGCCCGACGATCCCAAGATCAAAGTATGACAATGATCAGTTCATTTTCATTTCATCAGTTTCAATTAAACCATTTGATTCGTATTAGAAAAGCGAAGCGGAATTGTCCAAAATCGCCACGGGGATCGGCAAAGTCTTTTTGCACAACCTGAAGGAACGTGAGAAATTCAGACAGTGGAAAATGAGCCATTTGGATCCACGCAACGCTTCACGAACTCCTTCCGCAAACAAGGTAAAATAAATTTTCTTTCAATTTCAATTTCGGTTCGATTTGATTTGAAATTATTTTAACAGGAGCCGCCGTTGCGTTTGCGCTACGAGAGTCCAATCAACGCATCGCCTTCACGTTTCAAGGATCACCCGCGACCTTTCGATTACGAGGAACCCGAGCTGGACAGGCAATCCACCCATCGCTCGTCTCTCGGTCGATCCATCGGCACTCTGCCTACCTACAACGGTATTTATTCCCCCTTAGTCAATCGAAATAAAGTCACAAAACTTTTTGATTTTGTTTTTCGTAACTTTGGAATGATGTCCTTTGATTCTATCCGTGTCCCACCTTGTCCGCTTCTTTTATTTTTATTTGCTTGTTGTGTGACTGTCCGGCAATTCCTCTTGTTGGCCGTTCAAGGCGGATTTGAATTGCTTTAAAATACGCCCTTTTTCTTCCAGTCTTTTGTGATGTTCGTCAAGTGTGTGTGTGTGTGTGTGGAGTGGTGGCTGTGTTTGTTTTAGTTGTTTGTTTCCATTTTGATTTATTTTTTATTTTCATTTTTGTTCCATTTGCCATGGCAAACATTTTTTTTTTTATTTCTTTTTAAACCAACAAAACGAAATAGTCGTGTCATCATCCCGCAGCCCACCCCGGCCTGGCTACACATTGAAGTCGTCAACATTGCCCGTCAACGGTCGTCAAAATGGCGGAGATTATTTGGTAAATTCAAATTTCTCTTACTCTTTTCTATTTGATTACGGGACGTTTTCAGAAGCCAGTTTGGCCAGCCATTGTATCCGAGGTATTGTGAAACGTTTTATATGCCCGCTTGTTTTACATTGCTGTTTGCTTTGCCAACTTTTCTTTCTCCCTTTTCAATTTTTGAATTTCCCGCTCAACGTTTTCCTTTTTATTTCTGCGCAGCATGTGATGTCTACCTATTTATTTCTAGTGGTTTTAGGACGGCGTACTATTGAAAAGAAAAGATGTCTTAGACTAATATTCTCAACTCTTTTCTCTTGTCTGACTAAATTCTTCTGACTTTCCTATTTGCTTTTGATTCCCTTTTATAAAACCTTTCTCTGTGGCTTGTGTGTCCCTCTTCACGGATGGACAATTTAGTGGTGAGCGCATTACGCTACGTTCCAAAACCCGGATACGGATTCGCTCCCACAACTCGCTCCCACACATTCACGGTAGGTGTGAAAAATCGATTCACAATTTTTCAATCGGGTTTGGTCGTCCAATAATAATAAGGAATGAACCTTATTGTTACCCTGAAGCGTAACTTCCACAAATCAGTTTATTCAATCACTCATTCATTCATTCATTCATTCATCCATCTGTATTGGAACGTGAAGGGAGATTACGCGTTGGGAGGAGGACTTGCTGAACAGTCACAACACACGGATTTCGGATCAAACAAATCCGACAGTAAGTCAAACTAAAGTTATGAACTAATAATTTCACTATTTTAATTTTGTCTTGTGTGGAAAATTGCAGTTTCAGCCGTTTCGTTGACGGAATCTGACCGCCGAGCCTTAGCACCTGACCTGCGGAGTAGCAACACGTACAGCAGCCATTTAGGTGGCGGTGGAGTCTCTTCCAACACGCCGCGTCCGCACTCGCAACAGGGCTTCCGGCCCATGTTGATGCCCGTCACGACCACTAGCAGTCACGCTCTTCCGCCTCAATCGGCTCCCTTCCGCGCCCACACTCATCTGCGGCGCTCGCTGCCCAACATGTCGGCCGCCGCTTTAGCCGCCCAGCAAGCCCTATCCAACGAGCCACCGAAAATCTATCCAGCTCATTTGCTCTTCACAACCAACTACAGACTTCCGGTCGACGTCGACCGCTGTCAGTTGGAGGTAATACATCCGCATTCTTCTTCCACATCTTTCGCGTCTGCCTCCGCTCATTAAGTTCCCAACATCTTTTTCTCATTTCCTTTGACAGCGTCACTTGTCGGACACGGAATTTGAAGCCATTTTCCAGATGACGCGCTCCGACTTCTACCGCATCCCGCCCTGGAAGCGCAATGAAATCAAGAAACGCTTCCGGCTGTTCTAGGACAAAAACTAATTTACGCGGGATTGCCCCAGCAGCTGAAGAATTCTTCAGCTACAGACAACATCAACAACAACACCACAAAGGATTCGACGGAATTTGTTATATTTTGTTTCCCTTTTTTTCTTGTTTAACGGGGTGGGGTGGGGTGGGAGGGAATGACAGTTGGATACTCTATTGAGTAGAAACTTTGCAGCTTTGTTTGCGCTTTCGTCTAAAAAGTAGGCGAACGAAAGATATTTTCATTGGCATTATTATTATTAACGTACCCGAAGCTATTAGAGCTTCAATCAAAACAATCGGGGATAGGCAGACTCTTTGAAACTATATGTAAAAAAAAAGCAAAAAAAGTGAAACTCTAAACCAGTTTCTCGTCTATTTTGAAGAAGAAAAAGAAAAGAGTTGCGTAGAACCCGATGATATTGAACACACCCAGTCGGAACTGGTTTCAACCAGTTTAGTACATAATGAATAACGATCAAGTGGAACGACTTGTCTGCGATTGCATACGGACAGCCTTGAGAATGATTTTTTTTTTAATTATTATTATTCGTCCGATTTAAAGTGAAGAAAACAAAAATCATTGGCAATTATTTCCTATTGGGCACGTAAATTTGGGCGGGATTTAAAATAAAAACCGTAAAATGGCACTTGATTTTTCGAGAGGGTGGGATATACTAGAGCAGCATCCGTTTCTCTAAAAAAATATAAGTAGATTGAATTATATTTTGCTATAGAGCTATCAAATTATTGTTTCTTTTCTTTCTTTCTTCTTCTCCCTCTGAACGGAATAATCCTCGACAAAAAGTTTTTTCCCCCCCCCACAATATTATTTGCTGAAATACCTGGGTCACATGTATCACACGAGGTAGCTTTGAATTTCCGATTGGGTTTTGGTATTTCAAGAGCAATCAAGTTGTTTCCAAATCTCTACTTTCTTCTTGTAAACAATCTTTTTCAAGTGGGCAGCTTTATAAACATCACAAGAAACTAACAGGCAGCAGGTGCTCCCAAATATGAAGTGAAAAAAAAAAGATTTATTAAAAAAAAATACCATTCAATCGCAGAATGGACGAGAGATGTGTCTGGTTTTCTTCTATTTCGAGGGACGTCACTCTTTTTTCGTATTTAAAAAAATTGCCCTTAACGTCTACTAAAAAATAGCATTTTTGGCATTTCACTTTCCTCCATCTAATGTTCTTCATCTCTATAATAACACACCAAACTGTTGTGACTTACTTTTGGATTCTCCCTTGTCTGTGTCCTAGTCGCTTCTGGATTGCAAAAAAAAAAGATTCATTTATTTAAAGCAACAAAAAAAAAAGGTAATTTTACTCTCTACCGAAACCCAAACACTTTTTTGAAATACATGTAATCGACTTCAGCAGTTATCTCTATTTATTTCTTATCATATCATAGATAAGTGTTAGACATATTTGAATTTTGATCACTGAGATTGAATTGGGGGGGGGGGGGGGGTATTTCCAACTGTTTATCAATTGTGGCTTTTCGACATCAACAATATGGACATTTACATAAAAAAGATAAGATTTCTTGGCATGAAATCTTGGCATCTATCTCGGCATGACGGCATCTATTTTTAATAAAAGTCTTATCAAAACAGTTACCCGCATTAAAAATATTAATTTTCTCATAACAGATCAACAATCGATTCCCAGTGACTAGTAACCATTAAGATAAAACCGCTCCTCTTAAACATAATTAAATAAAATAGAAATTTCAGCTCTAATAATATGTCCTTGTAGTGAGTTGGGGAATGCCTTAGTAATGTAGTGACTCGGGGCATGGTAGACGTAGTTCTTCAGAGCCCCGGTGTAGTAGGCTTAGTAGTAGGTCGGACAAGCGTATGTAGTGATAAGGTGGAAGCCTCAGTCTAGTAGCTGGGGGCAGCGTAAGTTGTAGTGTAAAACTAACAGGGCATGGGTGGTGCAGTAAACAGCAGGAGCATCTTAGTAGTTTGCAGCAGAGTAATACATAGATTCCGCGGTGTAGTAGACTGGGGCGGCAAACGTGGTTGTGTGATATAGGTGTGTGATGTGTGATATAAAAAAAATTTAAGAAATACTTAAATTTTTGCAGCAGGAAGTAGAGAGCATGCCATTGTTTTGACAAAGACAGATGCCAAGGGTGGTCAACATCCATTGGCTACTCCTCGTTACGGCGAAAGTTCCCCCCAAGGAAGTAAAGGAAAAGGGCAGAAACTTAAGGCGGAGACTCATCAAAGTGGTCAACGAGTTCGTTATTTTGCTGATGACGACAAATATTCTCTCAGTGAAATGGTAAATTGTTAATATTCAAGTGCTTATCACAATAATCCCTTTTACGATTAACTTATTTTATTTGCAGTAAACACGAGAAAAACAGGACATAGCTGAGGATCAGGACTGGATCCTGGACAAGAAATATATATTTTTTTAACTAAAAATAATGCAATTGAGTTTTTCTCTTATCTTCCAATGAAAGAATATCTAAAAAATTGACACTGATTAGAAGAAAAACGTTCACTATATCTATTTCCTCCTCATTTACATTTGTTCTATTATTAGTGCTAAAACTAGATGTCACATGTCACAAATATTATGTCAGTTTAAATTATAACAATTATCAATGGATCGGTGGGTGAATCAGATAACGGATCAGATTAGAATCCAAAGCACCCGATGGTTCCGAGTTCGAATCTTAAGTATGTGAAAAAAGGTGCAGCCCTTTCTGCCAGGTGGCGCTGGTGAGGCAGATACCGACATGAAAACAATATCATGCTTCGGTAGTTGAGACGGATAAGAGATTATTGCTAGTCCTTAGTTCGACTCTAGTTCGACAGAGATGGCGAAGCACCGACCATTGTACGTAATTTTTTTAAAAATAACAATTGTTCTAGCAAAAAGATTATGTTTTCATCCAGCGTGGATGAAGCTTATCTACTACAGCAATTTCTTCATTTTATAGTCATCAGTCAAGGTTTTTCTACAGGTGATAACTCTGCAGAAAAAGAAATTTTAACTTTTATTAACCAATTGCATTAAAACTAGATTAATGAATTTCTTCGCATGATTTCCAAGTGAAAATGAGCAGTATATTTGAAAATTACCATTTCAATCGATGGAACATTTTGATGTGACAATGAATGTGACTTTTTGATTCTTCTTAGATCCACTATGAATGAAGATGGTTATGCCCCTAGTGCTAAAGAGGCTACTGATTTAGTAACCAAGTTTGCAGAAATTACAGGCACAGATACAGTAAAGACATGGGCCAACATATTTTTATAAATTTGAATTTCACTAATTCAAAGTTATGCTTTTCTTAAATTAGGCATGTGCACAGTTCTACTTACAGGACAGGGACTGGGATTTACAAGTAAGTTTAATTGGTCATTTAATTTATCTAAAAAATAATGTACCTTATTCATTATTGATTCATTTATGTGCAGAGATCACTGGATGCTTATTTTGGAGCAAAAAAATCTGGAGGAATTTCTGTTCTTACAGATGGAGATGAACCACAGATTATTTTGAATATAAAGTTAACACACTAAATAAGATTTTAAAAAAATTTAAGAAATACTTAATCTCCCCATTTCATTGTGGATACAGTAAAGATGTTGCTAGTCAATTAGCTAAATCTGAAGACGTCGCAAAATTGCTCGATACAGCCACAACAAAACCACCTTCCGAATTCCGTATGATTTCATGGAACATCGACGGGCTTGATGACCGTAATTTGAAAATGAGAACAAAGTCTGTGGTAAAGATTATACAGACTCACAACCCTGACGTTGTGTTTCTTCAGGTGAATAGTCGTACTTGTTAAGCTTAAACGTTTTAAGCAAATAATTAACGGACGACGGATTTCAAATTAAATTATAGGAAGTTATACCGAAAACATTGGATTATTTGGAAAATAATCTTCCACAGTTCAAATTTATTCCAGGGAATGTAGATGGGTAACTATCTATAATGCACACTTAAAAAAAATGGGCTTTCTGTAATTTTGTTGTTATAGATACTTCACTGTTACGATGTTGAATATGTTCACGATACACTATGATTCCCACGAAATCATTGATTTCCCTGCAACGACCATGGGTCGTAATCTTCTTAAAGTGGAGGTGAGCTTGAATTAATGCCCAATTAAAAGATAAATTACTTATGTCCTTTATCGTTTAAAGGCGCATATGGGCCCCCTGAAGCTAAAACTTCTTAATACTCACATGGAGAGTACAGGGGAGCACGCTGATGAGCGAATAAATCAACTGGACATCAGTTTTCACGAACTGAGTAGAACCGACAAGTCTGTGAACGTAATCATGGGAGGCGATTTGTATGGCACGTTTTTTATGGCACGTTTTTAGTGCCATATTTAGCACCTCAACCCAGCAACTCAATCTCAACCTCAACCCAGCACCTAGCTATTTTCCAGCGCTATTTTCTGACAGGTGGCTGCCAGTCAGCTGAATGGGCCCGGTTGTACAATTAAATAATTAATTAAAAAAGGTAAAATGTACGAAAGAATAGTTGTAATTAATTGTAGATGATTTATTTTAAAATTTAATGTGGCAAATGCGAAATGCCATTGATTTAAAAAAGATAGTCGCAAAAGAATATCTGGCAATGTTGCTATGCAGACGACTGTAGCAGACAAGGGATAGAAAAAAGTGTCTATTTCGCTGCTTCAAACGGCGCACCATACTTTTCAGCTGGCCACGGTCAAACTCGATTTGATTTGCCCTCTACCGTTTTACGTCGTCAACGCATCCACCAACAACTGCCGTAACGTTCCACCACACATCAGTTTCTAAAAAAATAAGCCGATCGACTAACTTTCTCTCTCTCATCTTTGATCGATGCAGAAAAATGTCCACCAAACACTTTCCAGCAGAAAGGCGTCTGTCAGTTGTGTCCAGAGCGAACCTATCAAGATCGAGCTGGACAGACGGAATGCCGGCCATGTCCGAATCGCCCGTCTGTAACCGTCAAGTCATCTGAGCATTACAACTCTCGGTGTCACCCCAGTCGGCCTGATCATGCATCCATCGTGGCCCTGAAAAAGCTGCCAAACCGCAAGTCATCGTCCAGCACCATCCAGACTCGGCAACTTTCTTCTTCTGCTTCCGGGAAACTGGGCAAAATTGCAGCCGCTCACACTCAAACGAGCCCCAATCACAATGATAAATTCACCAGCAGCAGCAAGTACAAAAATCGGAGACATCACCAGCATCCGGTTTCACATCAGCAGCCGTACCAGCTGGCAACCGGACGCTTGGCCGTTTCCCGAAATTCTTTCACGTCGCCAGCAATCAACGACACGGCGGGCATCGTCGACGACGACGAAGATCCGTGTTCTCCTAATCGTTGTCTGGCCGGAGGCACTTGTTTCCGGTCGACGCGCTACGCCGATAATAACCGGATCGTCAGCAGTTTCAAATGTTCGTGCCGAGTCGGAACCAAAGTTACTTGGTCATTATTATTCCGCAGCATTGAAGTCGATCATGGATATAACCTGTTGACAATCGTCGTCGTGACGATTAGAGAGATGAAAGAAATAACTTTTTCCCATTGCATGATTTGAAAAAGGTATTCACTGCGAGACGCCGTACTGTCCCACTTTGTATTGTCTCAACGGTGGAACGTGTCACGTCAACCGACAAGTCAAAGGCAATCTAGGACGTGACTTGTTGAAGTACATGCCCGCTAGGCTTCACCCCGCGGCTTCGCGAGCATCGGCGCCAATCGAACAACAGCAATCACGTCAAGATCCGTCACAATCGTCATCACAGTCTCCACCACCAACCAAACGGTGAGTAGGCTATATTAATTCATTGTTTGCGACTGCATTCAAACTGTTTTGTCGGATTGATTCTGTGTGTGTGCGTGTTGTGAACCGCGTCCGTTCGAGTCTATGCGACGATTATATGTGTATTATACAGCAGCAGCTTTCATCACTCCGGTGGTACGTTTCCAGGGCGACGTGACCCGGGCCAACAAAACAATCGGCGCCAGCAGAGGAGCTGCGGGACTAATGTGCACTTACTGCGCTTCCAATCCGTGCAAAAACGGCGGCCGCTGCGTCGACAACTCTCACGCGGCTCCCGGATACTTCACCTGCTTCTGTCCGCCCAATTTCCAAGGTCTCGGTTTTATTGCGTTTAGAAAATAACTCTTCTTATCTTATTATCTATATCTGGTCGATTTACAAAGCGGAAAAAGGAAAAAACAAAAAATCGTGAGAGGATGAACAATAAAAAGTGTGAAAAAAAAATTCGTCGAGTTGAAACTGTTCGGTAGGCAACTGTGCGCTGTGCCGGGAGGGGGTTCGACATCCACAATCAACGGGATTTTCTTGTGCTGAGGAAAATGTCCATTCATTGGTCATTTCCGATTATTCTTTTTCTCTCACAAGTCACAACAATACATAACAGCGGTTAATAGGTAGTCAAGTAAAGGAACATAAATGTTAACGGTTCGATATTGAAGAAATTTTGAACTCCATCCTGTAAAATGTCGATAAAGTAGTGTTTTAATTCGATTTAAGAACAAATGATTTGACGATCTGAACATTGAAATAGTTTGCCCCCCCTCGTCGAGCAATGAAAATAAGGACATAATATAGATTTCCTAGGAATTATTAAGTAAAAACTGAAATATTAATTCGCCAGACGGTAAGAGAAATAGCTGCTACCTGCATTATAACGTTCTCCGGTGGGAATGTCAAAAATAAAGAGCGTGCGTGAATTATTTAACGTCTTTATTTCCCTCGGAAGGTTAGTTCCTTTAATAACTAGGGGGGCTGGGATAGTAAAAGGCACTTATCGTTAATCAAGGCGGCAAACAGTAGCTTCTGCTGTATACAATGGTATATATGTAATACGTAATAGTTAGGTGGAAGAGCCGAGTTGCTGGTGAAACACATATTTATATTCTTTCCGCGAGGCGCTGATTGCGTGTGGGAAAACTTGGTGAAAAAGTGTTTCACAGCGCCGCCAATGAGCGGCGGCGCAAGTTTTGGGTGTGTGCGAAAGACACAAGCGCCGATTGCATAAATCAAATTGACTTTGGCTAATGTCTGATATGCGGTCTGTTGCCGCGGTTCGATGCGCAATTTCGTGACGAGGGGTTTTCTCAATTTTTTAACGGCGAATTAAGTGCGGTCGTTTCGTTCAATGTCCACAGAAACCGCATAAGAAAAAAACAAGAATTAATGAGCCACCAGGTACGTGAAATGAAACATCTGACATCCTTTCTGTTCGGCCCTTTCTTTCTTTTATTTTAAATATAGGGCAAATTTAATTATTTTTCGAAAACAACTTTTTAATTATCGGTAGATTTATGAATTGTGGGTTTTTTATATTTCGTTGTTTGTTTGTTTCGACAGGAAAATTGTGCGATTTCACACCTTGTCCGACCTCGGTCGCTAGGACGTCGTGTCCCATGTCTTTTCATTATCCGTTAACGTCGGCGGGCCGTAGCCGGAAAAGGCATTCCTGTTGGATCCAGACATCAACTGGACGCCGCCAGTGTTACTGGCCGCCACATCCGCCATCGCCAGCGTCGAAATCATCATCCCCTGCTGCACCTCTCTACGAAATAGCCTAGAAGGCGTGCGCATATTTGGTTTTTCCCGGGCTATTAAAATAACAATTTCTATTTGATGTTAATTCGCTTCAGCAGTATAACAATTCCCTCTTATAATATATGAAAGCACTAATTCTTAGACATGTTGGACTCTTGCTGGGCATCACGGATGATGTAAACAAGTAAAAAAAAATGGATATTGTAGTCGACACTCACGCACCATGTTGCGCTTATTTCTTGGCTCTTTGCGTCACGCTACAAGCGGCTGCGTGTCTGCTGGCGTGAAAGAAAAAAGATATACGTCTTTTCGTTGTGAAATGTCCGTATTTCCTTTCCGTATATTTCTAGAAAATGACGAGAGCCACTCAGACACGACACACCACCCAACGACAATAACCGCACCGATGGAACGCCCCTCTTCTTCACTTTATGTATGCTGCCATTTCAACAGTTGTGTCTGTTGCGTGAGTTATGTTTGCTGTAAAAGCTCGTAATGCAATTGTTGTCCCTCTCAACCAAAACGTCGTCTCCTTATTATTATGCCGACCCCCACAAAAAATGGCATCGTTTTAATAACTATAAAAGAAGCTTTTCGTGTGTTACATTCGTTTGTTTCACCGTTGTTTATTCTCGTCGATTGTCTCGCGGTTATTTTTGGGCAGAAAAGTTCAGTCGACAAACATCTACTATCATCTCATCAAAATTCAGAAAACGCTGTAAAAACCCCAACGTTTGAGGCCAATGTTTTGGGTTCAGTCGGTCAAAACAGCAAATTAACAAAAAAAAAAGGACAAATTCGGACGAAAAATGGCCAATATTCTAAAAATACATTGAACTGATGATTATAAATAGCGGCAAGCACAACTCGTCGACAGGCGATAATATTATTTTTTCTGACTTTAGGGAAGAGAATGTGTCAAAAGTGAGATGACCGATTGTTTGTCTCGCGGCAAAGAGAGTTGCTCAGCATCTCGTGACCCGCTCACGGACAGATTGTCTCCCTGGTAGACGGATCGTCTAACGGTAATTGTGAATGAAATTATTCACCAAGTTATACAGAAACGCACGACACAGTCGAAATTATTTTTCAGATGTGCTCTACATCCATGTAATAAACGGCCTTAAAAAAACGCTGGTAACATAAAATGAGGCTCAATAAAAAAGAAGAAATCAAAGCGGATCGAGGTTAGGTCATCGAAAGCCAATAGAAAACGTTGCTAACCGTGAAGAGAGCCCATATCAGCATCATCATTTGTGGCAAGAAGACGAAACAAATTGGGGGTTGATTTATGATTCCTCCTGCTTAGGGTCGACGCGGCGTCCTCAATCTACATGTGAACGAGGCTATCAATGAATTATTAAAACAGGATGGAATTTGTACATAAATTGGGAAAAAGGAGATTTCAGTTAAATGTGACAGATTGCGTGAGTTGATACAGCTTGATGTATCAGGGAAAAGTTAGAGAGAAAACATGTGTTCGCTGTGACAAACAAGGAAGGAGAGAAAGGTGGAAATCAAGTGACGAGATTAGAATTGAGAAAAACCAACAAACTGAAAAATTTCTATTCGGCACCGTGACGGCCATTTGTGCTCCGTAATAAAAATGTTGCATAGTCACATAAGCTAAATACATGATTTGAATAAGCCTCCCACCAAAAGAAGAATTAGTAAATCTATAAAGAATCGCTGAGCTGTGTACAGAACATACACAATCGTGCGTGGAAGATTGTCTATTCCACCCCGCCCGCAAACAGTCGAGTTCTGTTCGGCTACCACCGGTAACACTCCGGGATGTTTTAAAGGTGGTGACGTTGGGAGGGAGGCGTTTATTTTTCTAAAAAAAAAAAAAAAAGGTGGCCACTTGCTTTGACATCAACGCAATTCTAAAGAGAGAAGAAAAGAACTTAAACCGTTACGAAGGGTGAAAAAAAAAGGTGTCGAAGCGGAGCGGCGATTAGATGACGAACCCGAGACCGTGACAGGACTGAAGTTATTCCCCTGTTGTTGGCGTTAGTGTTCATTCAATCGAATCACCGTTTTCTGCCATAATCCCCCTCCCGTAACAGAACACGCTTTATGGTGCCAACCCACGAGACCCTGCTTGGATAGAATTCGTTGGCCAGAGGCGGTAAACCACTTCATTCCACTGGAAAAAAGTGAATTTCAAAATGGTCACTACAGGGCAGAAACGTATTCGAAAACAGGTTCGAATGACCATTGCATAATCGGCGAGGTTACCGTGTTATTTAGCCCCGATAGTGAGTAAACATACAGTACCGGAATTTTTTTTTAAATCCCTACGAAGCAGTATAAAAGTTGGCTATCGGTCATTTTTTAAGTGCGGTATTATTTTTTAAATAAGCTGTGGTTTAACCAATAAGTTGTGAATAAGTAAACAAGGTTTACCGCATCAGGATAGGAAGAACTATACCATCATCAAAGGAAATAAAACTGATAAGTCTAAATTGTTCCCCCATTACAACGGATTTTTTTTTTATTATTTTCTCCATGCAGAGGCCAGGCGTTGGCGCATAGCCGTATCAATAATAAATTATTTGAAACAAGGGTCTCTAAAACATAACATTTGCTATAGTAGCCTGTTTTCTCGCCTATATCTTTCAACTGTGGAGGCAGAGAATATAAGGAGATAATAATTCCTGGAGAGAGATATCGTGAACAAAAAAAAATTCAGTAGTCCAGAGTTAGTCCGCTGTTTGAAAACCACCAGTCGCTCATCGGCCGTTGGTTAGGAAAGTCGCCCAACGCTAGGCTCGCTGCATCTTTCTCATTTCTCCGCCTGTGGCTGTTTTTTTTATTTTGTTTGTTTTGTTTTTTCCCCCTACGCACGAATCAATAGGAAATCAATCCATATCGCCGCAGTTTTAAACGCGCTGCAAACCCGTGCAAGTGTTGGTGTCCATCGTTATGTAACGCTGACGGAATTCTCATCCAAAATCAATAAAGGTAAGCCACACTGTTTTTTCAGACGTTTTTCTTCCTGTATGCCGGCTTGTCCCGAAAAATGTTTAGGCATTTGACGACGGTCAAGAGGCTTTATTATCGAAGGGAAAAACTTGGTCATTGATAGGTAATCTTTACGCCAGCTATCGGCCAGACGAATAAAGTTGGGTAATAACGACGACGTGGACCGGTGGATTGCTGGAGATTCTGATAACCTATATCTTACGGGTACGAAATTGTTCATATCGGAGAAATTACAGGTCAAAGACGGCTGATTCAATAATGGGTATATGATCACGCATCGCTCGAACGTCTATGTATTTCATAGAAGAACGTTAAAAAATCATTTGCGCGTAACGGATGTGGTGAGGTTAGTTCGTTGTTGTAAAAAAATCAAAGAACAAAAGCCAGGAAATTCTCATCAGCATTTTCTTTTTTAATTGCACAACTCGTACACTTTTGGCGAAACTTTTCCCGCAGAAATGTGTCCACTTCCTCTTACCTCAAATTTAATCCATTTTCTCCGTTTGGTTATGTCCTCAAGTAAAAAAAATAACATTATAACGTTTGTAATTGAATTGTGCGAATCATACAGTTACATTCTCATTCCCATCATATAGAAAGCGAGTCAAATGTGACTCTGAGACAAAGATAAAATGTCTTTGTATTGCCCCCGATTGCTGCAATTGCATCTCTTTTCGAAATAATCTGTGTTAAGAGAACTCTTTGGTCTGAGCTGTTGTTGTTGGGTACATTCGGCCAGCAAAGGGACGACCCGTTTTGAATTTTGGAACGAAACGCTTCGATGGTTTCCTCCTCGCTATAGAAGGAAGACAAACAAATAAATCCCGGCAAATTTCTTTTTATTGATTTGATACTCGATAAGCGACAATAACAATAAAATAATGTCGTCCACGAGAATGAGGTAATATTAATAAAATAAGAGAGCAGAAGATTGCACTCTACTTTCTCTGCGATAGCTTTAATTATAGTCATCAAATATAGGACGACAACAGCAAAAAAAAATGTTTTTTAACGACAACAACAAATGAATAAACGTGTAAAAATGGGGACATATTATTTAAAAATGAAGAACAGCATAAGGCTGGCGATGGATGACTAGAGAAATTGTGCACGGATTTCCCCTTCAACTAACGCAGCATCCAAGTAACACCAGCTGACGCGGTCGCATAATGGAGTCTATCAAAAGAAAATTGTCCGCACATTTCTTGAAATTCAACAGCGGGACTTTCACCTGGGCCAACGAATTAAATATAGAAGAATAGGCTGCAACAACAATTTGCCTTTTTCTCTCCAAAAAGGAATTTAAAAAAAAACGAATACGACAAATCAGGGGGCTGCACCTGTCAGTCATCTTGTCACTCACGGTCTTTCGCGTCTAAAGTGCACCAGAAGGCCAAGAAGTCGAAGAGACCCGAAATGGGCGGATTCTCACGCCGAGAACCAGACGCGATACACAGCAGGATTAAAGTATATGCTAATGAATTATTCGTCAGATTTGATCGATTGCCACAGCTAGTTACTATCTTTTTCAAAAAAATCAAAACTGAATTTCGTTGTCTTTCAGGTTTTTCCGATTGACGTCTGACCATATTATTTGCAAAGTTTCAAACCAGTTATGATAAGTTGATGGATTTCAAATTGAGATATCGTGTAATCTGACCATTTCTAAAAATAGCACATATGTGTGCGTACTTTTGGGTTGTGTATTTGTCAGTCCAGCTGTATGGTATCTCTGTTGAAAGTAACTTTTTGGACTTTGTTACCATGTAGCGGCTCTGGAGTCACGCGCCCGGCTAACGCGGAAGTCTTGCGCGTCCCACGTTTCAACCAGCAACAATATTATAGAAAGAAACAAAAATATATAAGATCTCTTCTATCTCTCTCTGAGCTCATGTAGGTCTGCTGTTCATTACTTGTATGTCGGCTCTTTATAATTGAGTTATAGCCTCTTCTGACTCTGGGGTAAAAAAAGAATAAGGTGGAGGAAGAGGGCTGACTGTCTAACGTATTAACGTTCGAAGAGTGAGGGGGGGATCCGAGGGGGTTGACATTTCCACCTCGTACTGTGAATAAATATGACGGTTCACTGCGTTTGTGTGTATTATTGTTTGGCTTCCGTCCTATTACGTCCTCCCCTTCTTTCTCTCCTTTGTCATCTTTTTCACTTGGAACTGTTGAAAATGTTCGACAGGATTTCAGTAGATAGCCAGCAGGGCTCTAAGCCAGAACCTCGTCGCTGGGTAAGTGTGTGTATACGTGAAAACTTAATTTTTCCTGCTGCTTTTCCCGATATTATTATTTTTTTTCCCTAACTACTTTGCAAGTATATTATACTGACGGCTGTTTTACCTTTTTTTTTTAGCTCTTGAGAAAAATGTAGTACACTAGCATCTCATCCGCAAGTTTTTGGGAATAAAATGAAAAAAAAAGGGCGTACCACTTTCCCAACAACAATAAAAACAAAATCTGAATTTTTGGCTTTTATTCACAGCTGATTTCACAAGTAAATTGAAACCACGGACTATGATATAAAAGGGAAGAATTAGAAGAGCAAAAAAAAAGGATGCCATCAACAGAGTTGGGTTTCTATTTCCCTAAAACTGGCGAGAGATTTTGCGATGTGGTCATTGAACTTGTGGGTTAGTCGGGCCGCGATCGTGGGGACCCTCAAGTCCTGCACGACAGGCCACGCTCAGTGCACACAGTCTGAGAGAAAAGACAACAAACAGCACGTATAATAGTGGTCACATTATTATTATTATTACATATGTCGGTCACGGTTGATGTTCAAATGATTTCTCCCTCCACCTCCTTGTCGTCGTTTTTATCCAAAAGATACGCCCCGCTTCCATTATGCCAACGGAGGAAGAGAGAGGAAAAGAGAAACGTGATCCATCTCTTACCCTGCAGTATACATACCCCCTCCCCCCCTGTAATGATCAGTCAGAAACGTCAGTGTGAACAGTTTAACGTCTCAAAAAATTCGTTCGTGCACGGTGGTGGTTTTTTGTTTGGCTCAGTAGTTTTTTTTACCGTGTGTGAATTTTGGCAATAAGAGCTGGACCTCTCTAACTGTTTATATAGCCGTCCATCTTTATAGTGACTACATTTATCGCCGACTGGCCATCAGTCATGGATTCGCCTTGTATAGTTAAACTATTATAAAATCCACAGGAATAATAAGAGCCTGAAACGAGTGAGCAGCCCCCCCGCTGGCCCGTTAACAATGTCCTACTTGGGACTCAGTGAGCACATCGACTTCGAGTCGCTTCCCAATCCGGGAGGCCGCATCCGTTTGGACGAAGTAATCGGCGAGGGAACCTATGGCGAAGTCTTCCGAGCTTTCGATCTCGAAATGGGTATGTTTTTATTTTCGCCTTCTTTCCTTTCGTTTCTTAACGGGATCGTGAATTAGCAATTAGATGCGCATGTCTCTCGCTACAATGGAGGGACTGATCGAACGACGGGGGGGTAGGATGAATGGCCGCCGCCCGTTGTACTGCAGCAGCAGTTCCGTTTTCACCAATGAAATGTTTGACTCTATATATAAAGAATAGGTTCGTCAGGTGGGAGAAAAGTTTGACACTTAGTGATACCAGTGCGCCTATAGCGACCGTCTGAGTACACAGCCCGACGAGTCCCGTTGAATTTTCACGGCCCAAAACCAGACGGCTGAAGATAAAGAATTCTCTCGCCGTTATGACGGAAATTCGTTCCGGGGTGGTCCAGAAATGAACGATTTTATCGCCAATTATATGGTCCAGCCGGGTGTAGATATTTTTTTTACAGGAAACGAGGATGATTCTATTTTTAATACAGAATCACTGGCCCGTCACGAACGAGGGTAGTTCACAATAAAGAATGTTAGATCATGCGGTCTCGTTCGTTTTTAACTTTTTTTAAAAAATACGCTCTTACTTGATTTCCATCGGGTGGTCAGGTCAAACGGTGGCCGTCAAGGTGATGGAGCAAATTGCGGATAATATCGAAGAAATTGAGGAAGAATTTATGGTACTGCGAGACTTGTGCCTCCATCCCAACATTCCGGCATTTCACGGTCTCTACCTCAAAAAGCATGCTACAAAGAGGGAGGAAGATCAGCTCTGGTTCGTCATGGAGGTAAGCCCACTGTCCCTTTTTCCTTCGTGAAAAAAAAACAAAAACAACAAAAACAACTAAATTGAAACGGATTCGAATCGGTTGGTTTGAAAAATAAAATAGCTGTGCAGCGGCGGTTCCGTCACCGACCTGGTTCACGGGCTGAAGCGCTACAATCGCCGGCTGACTGAAGAGCAAATCGCCTACATTCTTCGTGAAACCATCGAAGTAATATTGAATACATTTCCCGATTCCAAACGCCGTACTATATCTCATTTGCGCTGGGCGTTGTAGGGTTTAGTCTATCTCCATAGAAACCACTGCATGCATCGAGACATCAAAGGCCATAATATTCTATTAACAGAAGAGGTACCACTAATTCATTTCATAATTTGTTTTCCTCTCTGAAATGGGTTTTGATTGGTTCACGCAGGCTGGCGTCAAACTTATCGATTACGGCGTCTCGTCTCATACCAGCGCTACCATGGTAACTATCCTAAATTCATTGATAATCGACTTGCCTGTGGCATCTTTTCCCAAATTTTCTATTTATAGGATCGTAAAAACACTTCGGTTGGAACGCCCTACTGGATGGCTCCAGAGGTGATTGCCTGCGAACAACAGCTGGAATATTCTTACGATATGCGCTGCGATATCTGGTATTAGGGCGTTATTCTTCGTAATTCCGTAATGTCGTGTCTGTCTATTTCAATGCCATTATTTTTTTATTGCCAATTCAAAGGTCTGTGGGTATTACTGCCATCGAACTGGCTGATGGAGACCCACCGTTGTCTGAACTTCATCCGATGAGAGCTCTCTTCCAGGTAACTTATTGTGTTGAACGTTATATCGTGACTTCAATTCGTTTGATCAAGCATTCAACGGTGTGTTGGTTGTTATTTAGATTCCTCGAAACCCTCCGCCGACCCTGAATAAACCGGGAGATTGGAGCGCTGCTTTCAACGACTTTGTCGCCCTTTGTTTGGTGAAAGATTTTGAACAGCGGCCATTCGCCCGCGCTCTGCTCGATCATCCGTTCATTCAACAAGTGCCACCAAAGCCCGATTCGGTATGATTCGACAATACCTTGAAATATAATTGAGTCTAAATTTAATCCATTAAAAAATATTATAGATTCGATACCCGTTAATGAAAGAAGTCAGTCGACAAATTGCGGCCAAAAATAAGAGAAGAGCTCCCGAAATGACGACCAAGCAAGGAAAACTGAAAGCTGACCGCAAGGCTAAATTGCAACGCATCTACCTAGACGATTTGGCATCTTTGGAAAATTTTTCTATTGTAACGAAAACGCTGTTTTAAATTGCCACTAATTGTTAATGAAGAATTAATTAACAAACTCCTTTCTTTGAAAAATTGCAGGATAGTATAGTGGACCAGTTGGAACAGCGCTATAACAACAGTGTCATTTACACTTACATTGGTGATATTCTAGTTGCCGTTAACCCATTTACGGAATTAAGCATTTATAGCGACAGGGTACGGTTATTATGTCCTTCAGAAAATAGTAGTTGAAAGTAGTTTATAATCAGTTATTTATTTATTTTCTTTGGCTTATTGTACAGGAGGTTTTCATGTACAGGAATCGAGCACGATCGGACAATCCTCCTCACGTATTTGCTATGGCTGACGCTGCTTATCACGCAATGCTGCATCAACGGCGGTCACAGTGTATCGTCATTAGTGGCGAAAGTGGAGCAGGTTCGTTCAAGGAAAACTATTCCTGTTTTCTCTTATCTTGTTTTCTACACGATTGATTTTCTACGATGAACAGGTAAAACGGTGACGGCCAATTATCTCCTTAAACAACTAGTCACCTTGGGCAAGGTATTCGAGAATTTATTGAACTAATGATATTGAATTAAAAATATATAACCTGTCGACTAATATGCGCTATAGGCTCCTAACCGTGATCTCGAGGAAAAGATTCTGATGATGAATCCCATCATGGAAGCGTTCGGTAACGCCAGAACTGGCATCAACGATAATTCTTCCCGTTTTGGGAAATACCTGGACGTTACATTCACATCGGCCGGTATGGTTTCGGGTGCCCGGTTGTCGGTGTATCTTTTGGAGCATTCCCGAGTCGTCCAGCAAGCAGCGTATGGCTCACTTTCTTTTCTAACCTGTCCATAAATCCTTTTTTGATGGCTCTATTTTACCCGCATCCGACTTTCTTCTTTTATATCCGAGTAGCAACGAGAAGAACTTTCATATTTTCTACTACTTGTGTGACGGACTGGCTGCTGATAACAAACTAGCAGATTACTTCCTCGACAGTGGAAGGAGAACACATCGTTACGTCACTCTTCCTCCTCTCACATCCCTGGAGCGACAGGTCAGACAAGTTTTTTTTTCGTTTTTAATTTAGAAAGAAAGTTGGTGAATATGAGTGAAATTTTCAAATTTTAATTTTAGATATACGCGGAAAAGTTCCAGTCGGTCCGTAAAGGATTCGATCAATTGGGTTTCGCTAGCGATGAACTGGATGCAATCTATTCGGTCATGGCCGCCGTGATTCACATTGGTGATTTGGATTTGGTTCCAGCCGGTCCGGGAACTGACAACACGGATCGCTGCAAAATCGCCAATCTCCCTCAAGCGAATATTGGTATCATGAATGAATTTCTTTTTTACAGTTTGGAGTAGGGCATTTGAAATTGAGTTGCTTTTTTTGTATTACAGTCGCTAAATTACTCGGAGTTGAACCGCAGGCGGTGATTGAAGCTCTGACGTCAGTGAGCGTCGTGACTCGCGGCGAAACCATCACCCGCCACAACGATCTGGACGCGGCTTGCGCAACTCGAGAGGCCATGGCTAAAGGGCTTTACGCACGACTGTTTGACTGGGTCGTTCAACAAATCAACCGTCACTTATCCTTCGGGCGCCTGGTCTAGTATGTTGTCATCTTATATTTCTCAGTCAATGACTTGGCTGGTGTGTCTATCTATTGAATCCAAGTTAATGATCCGTGAGGAATACGAATCGCTGGCTGACTTTCCTCTGGCGAATGCTACAGTCCTCGAGGGGGTACACACTAAATAGCTGGCCGCTTCATTTGTTAAGTCCGAAGCCAACAAGGCAGAACATCTGTATGGAAACCCGCAGATATAAAAGAGAAAGGACCCGAATTTAGCATTCCAACAGTCAGCCGCAAGGGACGCTAATTGAAACCACACACAAGTCGCTATAATTACTTATTACGGCTTGGTGGTCGCAATCAATTGTGACGGCAGCTACAACTACAATCAGTCTCAACGATGAAGCCCGTCTTGTAGGAGAGAGAGAGCATATGTGTTCACAAGAAGTCTTCACGGTAGAGAAGATTTCCATTTTTTTCGAAGACTCGTAATGCGACAGTTTAATCGCTACAACTGTTCGCGGTGAGAGGGACAAAACCAAACTACGAAAACCAGATATCACATGTTGCTTACTTTCACGCTGGCAACAATGGGCCTAAACATATTGTAAAGTGTAGCCTTTCATTCTGGGCATTCTTTTACCGAACCGCAATATATTCAGCCTAGAATTGATCTAGCCGATAAGTAGAGCTTTCTTTCTCCTCTCTTCAAATCCCAGTTGAAATTAGTCCACTTGACTGATCTCAAAATGCTCACTGCTGCCCAAATTAACAACTAGCTTTTTTTAAATAACGATCCTTGGTTTTCTGTTTTTGAAAGAAATGACCTAGTAAGCGTGCAACGATTCGACGACTGTTTTTGGTTTGAATAAGAATTTTGTTTATTTTGGAATGTGTTGGTTAACCGTAAAACAAACGGGGATGCGGGATAAACAAAAGGGATGCGGTTGCGAACGATTTTGCTGACTTTCGATTTGGGCTTGATTGTTTCACTTTATTTTATGGCAAAAATTGATTGACTTCACCAGCGATTCCCAAATCGTTGTTAATTTGAACAGTGGGGAGCCGTTATCCGTTGGCCTGTTGGATATTTTTGGCTTCGAAAATCATTTGGGTCCTGGAGGCCGCAACTCCTTCGAGCAACTTTGCATCAACATTGCCAACGAGCAGATCCAATATTTCTTCAACCAGCACGTCTTCACTTGGGAACAACAGGTATACTAGAAATCAATTCCACCGATAATTGGTATTGTAATTTTCTTTTTTCAAATAGGAATATATGGCTGAAGGGATCAATGTCGACGTGGTCGAATATACCGATAACCGTCCAGTTTTGGTATTTAAATCAGTACGTTTATTAGACAAGACCTTATCTAATCATTTTTTTAACCACTGCAGGACATGTTTTTGGCTAAACCACTAGGGTTACTTGCACTGCTGGATGAGGAAAGCCGATTCCCTGGAGCTTCTGACAATTCTCTTATTGGTAAATTCTAATGATTCCTGCCTAGTTGCCCTAAATGAAATTAAAACTAAATTTGCCCTTATATCGTTATACAGAAAAGTTCCAGAAAAACATAAGATCAGACTATTACATTCGCCATAAATCCAATGGCCTGGATTTCACGGTTCAACACTACGCCGGCCGTGTCAGTTACGACGCCACGTCCTTCTTGGAAAAGAATCGCAATTTCTTGCCGCACGAAGTGGTCCAGCTATTACGCAGCAGCAGTAATCCCACCGTCCAATTCCTATTCAACTGCCCTCTCACCAAGACGGGCAATCTCTACTCAAAATCGCCATTCGGATCGCCTTCAGCCGGACGCAGAATTCTCACTCCGGAACTGCGCGGGAATAAGAAAACTGACGGCAAGGTAAACCGTCATCGAATATCATATTGGTGTTTGATTGGGTGAGATTCAAATCCATTTCATTGCTGGGCATTATAGACGGTCGTGTTCAATAGCAACGCCACTCCCGGCACCATACTGCCCAAGGACCTTGCTTCACAGACGAGGGCTCAACAGACCGTGAGCACCTACTTCCGTCACTCGCTGATGGAACTTTTACAGAAGATGATTGGCGGCTCTTCGGCGGGTTTTGATTCGGGATCGAATCGATCCACCGCTGTCATTGGGGAACCTCATTTTATCCGATGCATCAAACCCAACGATTCGCGCCGGGCAGGCTACGTCGACCGGACCAAGATAGCCCAACAACTCCGCTACACTGGAGTCCTAGAAACCGTTCGCATCCGCAAACAGGGCTTTTCTCATCGACTCAATTTCGTTGATTTCCTGAGAAGATATTGCTTTTTGGCGTTTAATTTCGAGGAGCGTGTAGTGGCCGATCGCGAAACGTGCCAGAAGTTGCTGGTCCGTCTCAAGCTGGATGGTTGGGCCGTGGGAAAAACCAAAGTTTTCCTCAAGTACTACCACGTTGAGTATCTGTCCAAAATCTATGACCAGCAACTCCGGCGCATTATCCAGGTTCAGGCATGCGTTCGACGCTGGTTGGCCAAACTCAGGCTCGCCCGGCACAACAAAAAAATTGGTAAAAGTGGATATAGTTGCCGGGCTAAAATTGAAGTTTACATTTATATCAATCATGCGCAGGTGTGAAGACTCCATTCACTGAAGCCGAGGACATTAAAGTTTCGCAATCGAAAAAACAAATTGAAACGATTGATCCGGATGACGCAGCCCTCGTCATTCAAAAATGTAACAACAAATTCAATTATCTTCTAAAAAAAAAGGGGGGAAATAATTGCATTTTAAATTTGTAAAAAAAAAGCATATCGTGGATACAAGGTGCGATGCAAGTACGGTGATGAACTGATGGAACGTTTCCAGGAGAATTCCACACTTCAGCGCAAGTACGGCCGCCCGCAATATCCGCAAGATCCCACCCAAGAGGTACTGTCGAGTCCGTCGGCCGCTACGCTCGACGAGAAGACTAAAAATTCCATCCGTCGTCGTCGACAAGAGATGGTGGCATTCGCAGCTCAGGTACAGACAAACAAAACAATGCTTGGTGTTGCTGACCATTTCAGATTTCATACTCGTCATTCTGATGACCCCATTCCCCTTTGGTGGCGGCCTGCGTCAATATCTATTGTTAATTGTGTGCATGTCAGATTACCAAATTAAGCCAGGAGAATCATCAGATATTGCGTCGTTGTAAGGGCAGCATTTCGTCCAGTCAACTGGTTCATCCACCAGCCAACTACGTCCGTCCCAATGGCTTCAAAATTATGCCGGCCATGTTGGCTCAACAACTGTTGCTTCAAACCCCTGTACGCTTTTTCTCTTTTTTTTCGTGCTTCAAGCTACCGCTCGTTACAACTTTTTCAACATTGTCCGTCATACTTATCTATTCATTTTTTTCACGTTTCTTTCTAGTACAAGTCAAGCAACCCAGAGGCCAAAATTATCGTTTATCCTGCGGGCAATAATCAACCCAGGTAAGCTCTCAACCAAATTCATTTCATTTTGTTTCGAGTGAAATAACATATAATAAGCAACTAATGTGCAATGAAATGATGTGGACGCAGCGACGGAGAGGAATCTGACGATAGCGCGTCTTGGGATTCTCCGCTCACGCGGGCAATCCGAGGCAAAAATGACAGGTACCCATTATTTGCCAACAGGCAAGATGGTGGTAGCATAGAAAGAGTGAATTCATTGAGGCCAGCTAGTAGAATAATGAGTAGTTGTTGGTGCTATCTGGATGATTAGCATACTTCCTAGCGGGATTTTACAAATGATTTATTAATCACCGCAGAGATAAAAAGATCGACGTCAATGAAGAAATTCGTAACCAACTGGGAGAGGGCGGCCTGGTATCACAAAATCAAATCAACATTGATCGCGAGAACCAAATGATTGGACAATGGAAGCAACTCTTCAAGAAAGCATCATCCGGTAGTCTCGTCGAATCACAGCAGCCGCTGGCATCATCACCTGCGTATCCATTCAGTTCTAATTATTTGTGACGAATGTTATTTAATTAACGTGTAATATTGGCTTCAGGAACAAACCCATTGGCAAATTATTCCCGGAGTCTGGTGGTGGCGATCGTCCCTCTATACTAAAAGGTCCAATGATGGTCAGCCAGGCCAAGGGACGGCCGAACAATGGCAGCAGTAAAGAAAACCTTGTCAGTCCCGGAAGTGCACCTGTCCGACATGTTATATTTCAACGTGAAACGAGCGTCGGTAGTAATCAGGATTACAATCCGTTAAGACGAAGCAGCGTGACACGCCAGACTTCCGTGACGGATTCGTTAATGTCACCCAAGTCGGATGTCAACGCTGGCGACGGTCCGTTCAACTTCCGGCAGCACTTGCGTAAGACGGAATTCGCTCCAACAGATACTTTGAAAAAGATGAAAGAGCGATCCTCTCAGTCGGTTGACGAATGAGCGAATCCTTTTTTTTTCCTACCAGAAATTTCCATAGATTTGCATCACAGTTGTGTTATCGATTATCGAAATGATAATCAAGTTGATATTTGACCCCATTTTTCCTGCTTTATTTTTTAGTTTTTCACCTCGATTGACACGTATCTAGTCATAAAAATTTTCCTTCCTCTCTCACCCAAGTGCGATTGTTTTTGTATAGTACGCGATGTGTTCGATTGAACCCTGAAATAGATTTTACATTTGTTACCTGAACCCTGAGATCCCACGACAGATATTCATTCAATCACTTGAAATACAATCGAATGGGGAAATCTCCGTTTCGATCAAAATCTTAATTTCATTTCTTTCTGCATTTTACTTAAGAACATACAACAAAGTTAAATATTTTAAAGTCTGACAACATTCCCTGATTAATTCAATATTAATAGTTATTGCCTAGCGTGATGTATTCATTTTTCGAGTGATATTATGACACGAACATTTTGTCTCATATTCCAACACACAATGCGTGAGGGGGTGATGGCAAGCGTATATCATTAATTTTTATCAAGGAAATACCGTGGCGGACATCACAATTGAATTAATAGATATGACAGAAAATGCGTAAAAACTTACATATAATGTATCGATAATTATTTAATTTTAGTTTTTTTTTCTTTTATTTGGAGGATATGGGTGCCCCATGATGAGATGTTGTGTCGACTGGAACTTTAAACTTTACTCAATCAGCAACCAAAAATATTTCAGATCCAATAGTAGATGATCGAGGCAAAGAAAATTGAAACACACTCGTACATACTATATGATATAAGAAACAATTCCAAGACAAATACATCGGCTCGAGACTAGTAGAATAGTCGATGCTCTCTTGCTCAACGTTAGCAAAATGATAGAAAGTGCATTAAAATGATAGAATTTTTTTAAAGACAGCCGTAGACCACAGTGCCCCCTTTACAATGGCCTAAATTTCCCCCGACATTAATTATGCCTCAAACGAAGCGACGTAATGTCCCAACACACTTATAAAAACCGGGTGGAGCCAGAAAGACCCCACAAGATGCAAAAAAGAAAGAAATGATAGGAAATTTTTAAACGGTAGACCGTTCATTTTGACACGATATGGCGTAAATTTTGGGAGGGCACGCAACGAGATACGCTTGTGAGCAGAGCGTGAGAAATCAACAACAATTGCTCTTCTTGTCACCACCGGCAGTTCCTCCCTTCCCATTAAGATCCAGTTTGTCGGCGTCCTCCTCTTTTATGCTGGTACTCCATTGATCATTCTGAAGAATCTGTTAATCACGAAGCAACAAATCAAAATACGGAATTTCTTTAAAAAGAAAAAATGATTCTGTCATTCCATACCGTTCCGACGAGGAATTTCGCCGCATCATCAATATTGATATTGTCCTTGGCTGACGTTTCAAACCAGCCGGCAAAGCCCTTTTCTCTGCAATATTCATCCATTTTGGCTGGACTTGCGGCAATACCTTCTTTCGGTTGATCACACTACAGTCATTAAACCGAGAAAATTAAAACGATTCCATATAAATCAATGATTAAAAATTCATTCAAATTATTAGTATACCTTATTAGCGAGTAATACACAAGGAATGGGACTTCCGTCCGGAAGCTGAACTTTTGTGTCAAGGTCTTGTTTCCATTTGGCTACCGATTCGAATGTGCTACTTCTTGTGACGTCAAATACGATGAATGCTCCCACAGCCTCCTTGTAATAGACTCGAGTCATGTTGCCGAACCTTTCCTGACCTATTTGTGTGCAATGTGCAAGCAAGTAAAGTTTAACTATTAGAAAGCTAAAATGAGTCTGTGAAAATGTACCGGCAATATCCCATAATTGAAGGCGGATGACGGTGCTCTGGTCCCAGTGAACGACTTTAAGGGCAAAATCGACTCCGATGGTGGCTCGATAGTGCTGCGAAAAGAACTGATGGACGTAGCGCTTGATAATGGACGTTTTGCCGGTGCCCAGTTCTCCAATGACAAGCACTTTGTACAAATGTTCATTCTTCGGATAGCCGTTGGCATCGGTGCCAGCCTGAGTTAAAAATACACACAACAACAAGAGAAAAGCAGTTAAAATCTAGAACAGGAAAATCATTGTTTAAATGCCATGACGGAAATATCGACTTGTGCAAGAAAATTAAAAATACAGATATATCGAGCGGACAAAGAGAAAGTTGCCTTCGTCAGAATAACGACGTTCGTTAAACGTTGAAATCTGTTTTGAGTTTTATGTCACGTTCAAAAGGGCAAAGCAAGAAAAAAAAAAGAAAACGATAAGATAAGTTAATAAGCCAAGCGCGACCCTGTATCACGCGGAACAACATCCTCCTTTGTTAAAACTGTAAAAAGATCCCGAAAGATATGAGCAATCAGCTGCAAGTGCATTTAGCGAACTTTACTTTGCTAGACGGCCGGCGAACTGGAGAAACAACTGCCCTGTTGCCCGACATATTGCTTCTTACAATATTCCGTAAAATAAACTCACAAGCGGTCCGTAATTTACTGATTCTCCCACGTTCACAAACACAACTTCACTGAATGTTTGCTGATTTCCCACCACAGTCGTAACAACACTGTAATAATTGTTCACGAAAAAACAACGTCGCTAGATTCCCTGTTCACCGTGCCTTCAATGGACGACGTTGACACATTCCCGTCGTCTGGATTGAAGTTTGAACTAGACAAGGTGTGTGACACATGCGATTAGTCCCACAACCTATTCTAGACTAACAACTGAAGAGCTTTGAAAAGGTATCACCACCGTACAGTTGGGTGAGAAGATAACAGGATTAGCAAGAGCGGGACAACAGACATGTACAGCTCGCTTCAAATCCTGCCAGCAAATGGATATGTTTTTTTCCCCATTTTCCGATTCTATTGAAAGGGCAGAAAGAATTTCGTAGAACGACGTAGAAGTCGAAGCAACAAATAGAAAGTAGCTAGAGGCGTTCTTGTGTTATTACCACACACACCACTCGTTCTAGAGAAAAAAAAGTTCACAGATTCCAGAGAAAGACTGTAGATATCTCCCCCTAGAGCCCATTGGCCACCCCTCCACTTTGGTCTTATCGGCCTAAAGGGAAGCATTAAGAAGACGAAAAACAAATTCTTCTTAAAAAAAAGCCAGAACTACACACATTGCCTAGGCTATACGTAATGGTCTTGTCTAGTGTTAAAATGTTACGAGCGAGAAAAGGATTCTATTATCGAAGGGGCTGAAAAATAACAAGAAAACATGATTGAAGCGTATAATACCGTATTGTTGGCTGTGTCCATCTTGCTAGAATCGGACGAGCGGATCAATCCTTTGGTGGGTGACTTGGTACCGTTGTACTCGCTGAAACAGAAGCGAAATTCGCTGGTGGAAGAGGATCGCTCCGGCTGTTGAACTTTCAATGCCTCGGTTGTCTCTTGACTTGTCGAAGTGCAAGGGACCGAGGAACGATGTTGCGACAATAGTGGTATCCTCGACCTTTGACCAGCAGCCGAACCACCAGAAGAAGTAGTCAAAGTGGTGGCCTCTGCTGGGCGGGAAACGGCAAGGGAAGGAGAAGAGGAAGTATCGGCACTGGCGGAAGAGACGACCGTAGAAACAGGAGTGGCTTCTTCTTGTTGATGACACTCGGGCTTGTTGTTGTTGTTGGTACTACTCGAATTTGCTAGGGTTTCATCAACGTCTACGGGTTCTGTTTCAAGACTAGAAGCTTTGGGACTTGGCTCCGCTAAGGTTTCAGAGGCCATTTTAGCGGGAGGAGGCGAAGCAGGTGCAGACGGGGGACTGGCCAACTGAACGGCGGCAACCTGAGATCCCAGTAATAAATTAGGCAAAGCAGAAGGATCAGCTACATTTATGCGACGAAGAGTGGGACCTACAATATAAACACCGCATACCACGCGAGAGATATTGGGTGGAAGGGGAGAAGCACTAAACGGGTTGAAAATTACCTGAGCCGGACTGAGAGACTCTTCCATTGTGGTCGTAGTCACATCCGCCTGTTCTTCGTCTTCTTCCACAAAACTTTCAGTCATCGACGATTCCGGACTACCCACGTTCGACGACATCAACGGTGTCGAGTAGCCGGAACTGTGGGCTCCCATGGCCGTGGCGTACGACGAGAAGGAGTCATCGTCGGCCACCACCGACACTGGGCTCGAGACTTGGTTACTATCCATGCCAGAGGGTGGAGCAGAATGGCTCTTGCGGATTCGGGAGCGGTACTTCAAGTCGTGAAAAACTTTGGCGATGCCTCGATACTGACGAGGCTTCTCTTTGCTGCTGCTGTTCAAGGGCTGGACTGGTTGCGACGATGGCGCCGAATCAAGGGAAAGACGACGACTGGCGGAATTTGATGGTGAGGCGAGGACTTTGTTGTCAGATAACTCCTCTTCGATCGTAACAACGGGTTCGATGTCGCCCTCGGAATTTCCGCTGTCGCGCCGCTTTTTGCTACTACCGGATTTGACGCGCTTCTTCAGAAAGCCGAGAGGACTGCGTCTGACGTTCTCTTGCTGCTGCTGTTGTAGAGCTGGTTTGGTTGGCGACAACTGTTGTTCATCACCTTCACTCTTGTTCCCAGTCTCAACGGGTTTAGTCTCCATCTGGCGAAATGGGAACCTTCAATACAATCTGACATGGCAATGGTCAACAATTATCAAGGACAACTATGACGACGACGACAACGTTTTCCCAAAGAAATGGAAATTCCCCATAACTACACACGTTTACCAGAGAAAGAATATCCACAGGGAAATGAAATTCTTTCAGATAAGAAAATTCTAAAACTAAATTACTCGATTTACCATGGAAAATGGAAAACTGAAATATCCTGAACAATGAGGACGAGAAAAACTAAAAACACATCAACAATGGCAGCCGCCATCGTGGTTGACGTCGCTCTCAAAAGTTTTGACAGCATGTGATCGAGACGCCACTTTAAAGCAAATAATGTTAGGTAAAAGATAATTGGTGTACTCACAGCAATCGTGCAAGGACATGGGAGATTTCAACGCCGAAGTCTCGTGCAGCCAGAAGATTCGACAGTCAGAAGTGATAAAACGATATGGGAAGATCTGCCAATCTAAATCACGTAACGTGTTCGTGACTTCACTTGTGTGTCGCAGACTGATTCAGTTTCCACCAGACGTGGGGGCGTTGCTTTTTTAGAAACAAATGAACGTCAGTAATGACTTTAGTTAGGGATGGGTTCTGCCCGAGGTGATTTTTGTACCGACTGACTCGAGCAGCGATCGAGAATTGTTACCGATACAGAAAATTGTCGTTCGCGCAACCGTCTATGGCGAACCCGGGATGATTAAGAACCCGATCTCTTCTGACGCGATTATTACGTGCGCATAGGGTCTCCTACCATCTAGTATACAGTATATACCATGTCAAAGAGGCTTATACAGCTGTTTTTCTTTTGTGTCACATATTATACCGGGGCTCCGGGTTTTCGGTGACGCATACGGGAAGATTACCTATAAGTTACTTCGTGTTATTTACCCGCCCAGTTTGTTTTTAGATGGAGACCATCCCTCTACTTCTTTGTATTCACAATTTTTACTTGATCGGCTCAACACTCTAATATCATGGCGTTTTTCTTAAGGTTTTCATTCGATCCCAAACAGGATGCATGAAGACGCATAAAAATTAGAGCAGAAACCCTAACTTAGAAAAACTTTTTTGTTGGCTGAAAAAAAAAATATTCGTCCAAGTATTATAAAAATTTAAATTACTGCTCAGTCGACTTTCAATATTTAATAGTCTCCCTTTGTGTTCTTTGCCGACAAAGTCTAATCTAGTTATGTCTTGTCGCTTCACTGCCACACAAGGCATATTGCCTGTGAAATTTACACTTTTAATCTCTCAGCTCTAAATAGCTATGGATCTGATCGACAGACTTCAGACACGCCAAACATGCGCCGAAACAATTTCATGGCTTCGTCGTGAATATGCAACAAAAATTGGGATTGTTATTCATCGTCCAACATTACGCAACGAAAGGATTGTTCCGTTGGAAAATGTCGTCAGTTATTGATCACATATATACACAGTGTACTGGGACGACAACTGACTCGTGACCTATCGACAGAAACTCAACAAATTGTACTTGTGACCTTTTGAATTTTTTCACGTTCTCAATGTCAATGTTATGTAACACACGCAAGATGTCGCTGTAGTCGACGTAATTTCTTAAAAATACGATAGCAGCAATGGTAATGTCGAGGTTGCTGCTTCTCGCTGCTGTCAAAACCACTTGTATGTGAAAGTTTAAGAATAAGATCTATAACAGCAACAGTTTAATCAATCACAGGTAAAGAAATCAATAAAATTATATTTTGTTCGTTTCGCTAACAGGTACGTGTTAGATTCGTGAAAATTGGTACGATATATTTTCTAGAACGTTTACATTCCGTTTCACTCTTTCACTTGATTGAATTTAAGGTTCCTTCTGCTATTACTTAGACCACGTCACCTGCTTGATTCTTTGTTGATGACAGAATTAATGTAACCTTTATTATCTTCTTTTAAATATCATAGGCTTCCAATATAGGCTTTTTACCAGCATTCAGAGCATTCCAATCATTTAATATACAGCGTGGATGGAGCTTATCTACTACAGCTATTCCTTCATTTTATAGTCATCAGACAAGGTTTTTCTACAGGTGATAACTCTGCAGAAAAAGAAATTTTAACTTTTATTAACCAATTGCATTAAAACTTGATTAGCCTTAATGAATTTCTTTGCATGATTTCCGAGTGAAAATGAGCAGTATATTTGAAAATTACCATTTCAATCGATGGAACATTTTGATGTGACAATGAATGTGACTTTTTGATTATTCTTAGATCCACTATGAATGAAGCAGGTTCTAGTCAATCTGAGGATGGTTATGTCCCAAGTGCAAAAGAGGCTACTGATTTAGTAACCAAGTTTGCAGAAGTTACAGGCACAGATACAGTAAGACATGGCCCAGCATATTTTTATAAATTTGAATTTCACTTATTTAAGGTTATGCTTTTCTTAAATTAGGCATGTGCACAGTTCTACTTACAGGACAGGGACTGGGATTTACAAGCAAGTTTAATTGGTCATTTAATTTATCTAAAAAATAATGTACCTTATTTGATTCATTTATGTGCAGAGATCACTGGATGCTTATTTTGGAGCAAAAAAATCTGGAGGAATTTCTGTTCTTACAGATGGAGATGAACCACAGATTATTTTGAATATAAAGTAAACACACTAAATTAGATTTAAAAAAATTTAAGAAATACTTAATCTCCCCATTTCATTGTGGATACAGTAAAGATGTTGCTAGTCAATTAGCTAAATCTGAAGACGTCGCAAAATTGCTCGATACAGCCACAACAAAACCACCTTCCGAATTCCGTATGATTTCATGGAACATCGACGGGCTTGATGACCGTAATTTGAAAATGAGAACAAAGTCTGTGGTAAAGATTATACAGACTCACAACCCTGACGTTGTGTTTCTTCAGGTGAATAGTCGTACTTGTTAAGCTTAAACGTTTTAAGCAAATAATTAACGGACGACGGATTTCAAATTAAATTATAGGAAGTTATACCGAAAACATTGGATTATTTGGAAAATAATCTTCCACAGTTCAAATTTATTCCAGGGAATGTAGATGGGTAACTATCTATAATGCACACTTAAAAAAAAAGGGGCTTTCTGTAATTTTGTTGTTATAGATACTTCACTGTTACGATGTTGAATATGTTCACGATACACTATGATTCCCACGAAATCATTGATTTCCCTGCAACGACCATGGGTCGTAATCTTCTTAAAGTGGAGGTGAGTTTGAATTAATGCCCAATTAAAAGATAAATTACTTATGTCCTTTATCGTTTAAAGGCGCATATGGGCCCTCTGAAGCTAAAACTTCTTAATACTCACATGGAGAGTACAGGGGAGCACGCTGATGAGCGAATGAATCAACTTAACATAAGTTTTCACGAACTGAGTAGAACTGACAAGTCTGTGAACGTAATCATGGGAGGTGATTTGAACATGCGCGACAAAGAGGTCTCAATATGATATGCTGAAATAATAAGCGGATGTTTTAAACACTATCTCTTATTATTAGTTGGCTACTGTTGGAGGATTACCTGATCTCACATACGACCTGTGGGAAGCGTGTGGTTCGCGAAAGGAATGTCAGTGGACATGGGATATTACGAGGAATACCAACAAGGATTTTCCTGGCAAATTCAAACCTCGATGTCGCTTTGATCGCATCTATTTGCGCCCAGCTACGTCGACGTCCGCTGTGCCCAAATTCTTTGGTCTTATCGGTTTACAGAAAATCTCAGGCTATCAGTGTTTTCCAAGCGATCATTGGGGATTGCTGGCCGATTTCGATGCTAAATAAGAAACCAGCGAATTTTCGTTGACATTTTGAAAATAATAAATGCAGGGTAACTACGATGAATTATCGTCTAAATCTTTTTCCCTTGCCTTTGTCATCGTAATCAATTTATTCTCACTTCACTCAGGAAATATGTAATATTTCATGTCTTACAGACGATAGATGCACTACACAAGTTTGTTTAAGAAACAGTAAAGGCTAAAGGGATTTGTATACTATCAGAGTTGTATATCCTGCATGAAATCAATGAAACATTGAATGAGAATGAAAAGTCACGATGAGTCTTTTTCAAATATTAAGAGTTAAAAGTTGAAACCACTAGTCAAGTAATCATGTGTCAACTGTAACATGAAGTCAAAACATAATTTCTTTATTATTTTATTTATCAGTTTTAGCGAGAAGTTTTCTTGAGCAATATGCCAATAGACGCAGAATAAAAAGCCCAACTGCGAACGAACATTAAAATTGGTAGAAGCTAATCAATAGAAACTATTATTCTTATACATGTACTCAAAACAATAAACTATTTACAATTAAACCCCCATTTCCAATTTTCCAATTTTCAATTGCAAATTTAAATATGATCCTACAGTACGATTTTGTACGGGTTTTTAGCACTTATTCAAAAAGCAAGTATAAGCAGTGCTCATTTAAAAAATTTCAAATTACTAATTGTTCTACGTAAACCCCACTTTATCAGCAGTACGGTCATTTTAGACCATACTAAACGGTCATAAACCCATCGTCGTCCTATGCCGTATCCGTTATTCTAGGCCCTAATTTTGCATATTTTTCCAAGTGTTTTGCATTAGTGAGTAACACACCCGCTTGGAGTGCAGCCCCTTCTAGAGAGTAGCGGCTGTGCTAATCACCCCCAAGCTACTAAAAAAAACAGCTACAACAAAAAGCGTGCTACTAAAAAAAACAGTTAGTTAATTTGAAATCAGTAACACTTCCATTATAACTTGTACTTACTGAAGGATGCAAGCTTCAATTTCAGCTTTAGACCCACCAAACAAAACTCTGATGCATGGGACAACCAATAAGCAACTGAAGAATACAGAAACTTGTGTACGAATAAACAATGATGATGAGATCAGCCTATAATTACATTCTTTTAGTTAGGGGAGAGCGGGGTTGGATGGGACAAAAAAAAAATAAATAACACCGAGTGTAACTTCCTATATCTTTTTAAATATATAGAATTAAGAAAATGTTTCAAATGAACATTAAAGGCATCTATTTAATCTTTCTTAGTCGGCTAAAAGAAATGTATCTGTAATTACAAGAACTTACATATAACCACTCTGTCCCATCCAACCCCGCTCTCCCCTACATCACAAAATTACAGTTGAATTTGGTTTTTAAAAACCTGTAAAAAACAGAAACTCAACTCCGGATCGCCATGTAAAAAGTATGATAGTTTCTACCTTTTTGCCATTAGAGTTTTTGCCACCTTTGTGCTGACTGCTGAATCCAAGACAACGGCGTTGAAAGCGTTCGTTTTGGTTAGTTTTGCCGCGTGTTGGTTCTCAGTTGACAGTTCTCACTTGTCAGGTTGTATATTTAGAACTTTGATCAACATCAGCCTTATCCACAATGTCAAACATTACTTCAAGGGCTACTAAAGGAAAAAGACAGAAGATATTTCATGATCTTTGTGACTCATTTGGATATGGCGAGCCAACTTTCACTTAGAAAAAAAACTATACGGACCTTTTCAGGTCGGTGTAACTATGGAAGTTTTAGGAATTTCAGGTAAAATTTTCAATTCACTTGGTCTAGTAGATTTAGCAAATTGTTTGTGTAAAATTGTCGTCAAAAGTAATTTAAAACAATTGTATTCTGTGTTACACCAGCTAAAGGATCCGGACAGTCTGGGAAATCAGCAAAGAACAATATTATGCCGTGCTGAAAATTATGTTCCAAATAAAAAAGTCTGCCCGTTCTGGAGAATTATTGAATGATGTAGACAACGAGTCCCTAGTGGATTGCTGTGAATGGTTTGTAAAATTCACACTTTTGCATACTTTAGTAATTTTTAATAATTATTAATTTCAACAGGATGGAACAGTACAGTGATCTGTGTGAAGACATGATTCTGATTGATCCCCAGCCACGAGAACAAATAAGAGATATCGTGCGTGTATTGAATTAAGTCGCTGTCTTAGGAAAAAAAGGTTTGGCCCCCATTTATCACTGCGTCCAAAGTGAGGGTACAGGCCCAACTTATAATATATATATAATGACGTATATATTATAATGACGATGAAGAAGCTTAAACGTACACCCACTATTCTAGGTCTACCAGTTTATTTTAGCTTAAGCAAGAAGAAGGGTACACTAGTTACAGAATAGTTGCGTGGGCTTGGCGAAAAAAGTTGGCTGGCTGACTGCTTCTCATACTGCTGCTTCTTGCTGCTGCTGCCCGCCCCTTTTATACTGGCCGGGGAATCTGTTTCATGTTTTAAATAATGGGGTATACTTTATTGGCTGCCACAATTAATAATACAATTTTTTATTGGAAACTCAAAAAATTTAGAAATTTATATCATCCGCTTATATTCTGTCAGTGTTCTCTATTTGAAAAAAATTAGCGTATTTTTAAAATGAAATACATTTATTTTAAAATAGTGAGGTTTTTCTAAAATACCAAAAAAAATAAAATAAAATACCAAATAAAATACAAAAACTTTTTTTTTCTACCACCTTTTTTGTTTACTTAGTCAAGCTAGGGAAGCTACGCATAATATCTGGTGAATTTGTGAATAGCAAAAAAAGGGAAAGACATTTGTTATTCTTTGTTGGGTGGTCCAGTTCTGTTTATTAAATTAACTGATCAATCATTAATGGATTGAGTTCAATGTGATTCAAGTCATTCAACACGGTTATTGATCAACTTTGAATTATGTTTGAGAAAAAGTAACTTTTCAAACAAACCAGCTTTAGTTCGCATTCGCTTTGCCGTTAGAATATCACTGGCGGCACTGTTTTATTGTCGGCAGCTAGTGAAATCATCAGACATTATGATGCGCCTGTCATGTCCAGAACCAGGTACGGTTACTTCACAATTAAAAAGCGACATTAAATGTAATCGACGTTGGTGCTAAATAAACTAACTGTAAATACAATAGTTAAAGTATTGAAATGAGAATACACCATCTGATATTTGAGGATAATATTCCTCACCATTTAGCAATGGTAGCTATTCCAATATAAGACCGGCAGAGATGTAGTACTGAATGATCCAGATAGTAATAGCCATTAGGTACTTGAAATAGGCGGGCAGGTTTTATTCACGCCCAGGCAAACAGATAAATGAAACTAGGTTCAGCAACATCTGTGACATTGCTTCCATAGCTACAGTGTCTCGTCTACAAAGAAAACAACATTCTAAATTATCGTTATTATTTTAGTCAGTTACAAAAAAAAATCACTTACAGATTTTTGTATGTCTGTTTCAGCTTTCTGATGCAATACCCTGTCAGCCAGCTCTGATTAAAATTCTTAGAGTTGCTGTCTAATAGTCTGATTTGCCTTTTAGACTTTTTGTGGCATCTTGTCATGTTCACAAATTTCCATTGTTTCCTGTCGCTTCAATAATCATCATAACAACATTATCCTTGCTGTCAACTCCATTAAGTTTACTGGTAGATTGAAGTTTGAGGTCCAAAATCAATTCCTTTTCGTTGCTGGTTCTACACATATGTTCACTTTCTCCTTAACTGCATAAAAACACAGTTAACACTGCATAAAACACTTATGTAAGAATAAACAATGATGATGAAATCAGCCTATAATTACATTCTCTTCATCTTTCTTAGTCGGCTAAAAGAAATGTATCTGTAATTACAAGAACTTACATATAACCACTCTGTCCCATCCAACCACTGTCCCATCCAACCCCGCTCTCCCCTACATCACAAACTTGCGATTGAATTTGGTTTTTAAAACCCAGTAAAAAATAGAAACTCAACTCCGGATCGGAAAAAGTATGAAAGTTTCTACCTTTTTGCCGTTAGAGTGTGCTGACTGCTGAATCCAAAAAAAGGGCGCGTCGAAACAGAAACAGCTGTTGTAAGTCAGTGTTTATTTCGAATTTTGATCAACATCCATCCTTACTATCTGCCACAATTGCAAACATTTATCGTAATTCAAGTGCTGGGCAAGGAAAAAGGTTGAACACTTTTAATGTACTGTGTGAAACATTTGGATTTGGGATTCCAATTTACACTTACTTGCTGGAGAAAAGAGCTTTTCATGTCGGAGTAACTATTGAAGAGTTGGGGATTTCTGGTAACCCAAGTTTTCAATTCAATTAATCCTGTCAATTTTAAAAACTGTGTTGTATTAAAATTATCGTTGAAAACAATGTGAAATAATTGATTTCTTTATTACACCAGTTCAAGGTTTTGGCCGATCAGGAAAGTCTGCCAAGAACAATGCTGCACTTCGAATGATGTTCCAGATCATGAAAACTGCCCGTGAAGGGGGATCACTTAACAGTGTAACATCTGAAAAACTTGTGGACTGCTGTGAATGGTTTGTTCAATCCTCATTATTTTTAACTGATAGATTTAATTGATTTTTAATTTCAACAGGATGGAACGTTACAGCCCACTTCTGATTGAAAACATGATGGTTGTTGATTCCCAGCCACGAGAAGATGTTGGATATAACTATGGGTATAACTGGGTCTCAGCCATTTTTGATGGGCGGTGCTTAATTTGTGATGAATTTGTAGACGACACTCACCAAAATCACCCTTTTCGTACTGCCTACGGCAGAATACAACCCTCTTTCGCCCTTAGGGCCTTAAGGGGAAATAGGCTGATAGGCCTATCCCATGAACGAAAAAATCTGAAAAAAATTCAGACAAAACAAAAGAGGTAAAATGACATGAATTCCAAGTTTTGTGAATTTATGTCATTTTTTCACTTTTTACCACCTGAAAAACCAACTAGAAAAATACACGCCACCTTATGGAACGGCGCGGGGTGATCCCATACTTATGGAGGGGACTGTAGCTTAAACAAGTGATGAGTTATAAGCGATTCAGTGAAAAAACGGACATCCGGAAATTAAAAAAAAGGGAAAGTTTGTACCTATATATTTCGCTTCTGGCTTCAAGGACGAAGCTGAAAATTTGCAAGATCTTTTCTTATGTCATTAACAACATACTATAAAAAATAAAAATTTCCGAGATGGTTGTGAAAAAACTGGTTGTTTTTTAAAGGAGTGACCCAACAATTACAGTTAGGGAATTGCTATAGAAAGAACACGAATCGTCAATATACTGAACTAACACACAGTTCTTCTGGGACAGGGCATTAATATTGAAGACAATAAACACTGACTGATCGGCTTACGATTGATACCATATCGGTGTCCGGAACGTGTCATTCGTCCATCGCGGGAATACAAGGATTCGAGCTTGTCGGACGTTCCGGAGATTAAGGAATTCCTCTTGCTTCCACAGAATGAGAGCACCGTAAAATGGATCTAACACATGATATTGGCAGTGGTAGGCTGCCGAATCGAGTCCGGAGAATGCCTCCATGAAATCCTCAAACGTTTCCACCCTTGCCGCTATTTCAGGTTGCTCCACTGAAAGGTTAAGGGGAGTTGAACCAGATGAGGTGGGGGCTGCAACTGCTAAAATCCAATCATCAATGAAAACTCTTGACGCTCTGATCACTCTAGGAGAGATGAACGGGAAAGTTCCGGGGACAATCAGCATTGGAGTTGTTCGCATTCTAAATGTATGAGTTTGGTTTAAGACATACAGAAAATTACATGACGTACAATGACATATGGACCCGAACAGGGGTGCCCACCAAAAAAATTAAAGAGGACTTTTGCACGCGATGAAGAATTGCAAGTTTAATTGGCCTGACGGCGTTTAAGTAGTGTTTACACAGCTTGCTCATAGACATTTTCAGACTCCACTTAAGTAACACAGATTCTTACGCTGCTATCGGCCTGATTGAATATTTGGTCGGCAATGTCGGCCAACATGGCCAACTTCCCACCAATCAACAAATTATGATTTAATTATGTTGTTTTTTTTTTACTGTATGCTTCAGCAAAGTGGAAACCAGATCGTCCATCATTGGACTTAAAATTAAAGTTAAATTATACCATCGCCATTGCCATAAAATAAACACTCTAAAGATGTAGGGCTTCTGAAGAATTTTGATAAGGGTTTGTATTTCACCGGAAAATATGAAAGAATTAAAAAAATACAAATAATCAAAATAATTCACTGGATTGATTTCAAACAACAATTGAAAAGAATACAAAGAAAGAGATGGTTTCGTCTGAAGCAATTGAAGAAAGAATTTATTTTTGAATTTTTCGATATTCAAATAAAAGATTTTTGGTATGATTGGGAAACGCTTAAATTTGTTATTTGTTTTACAGAGTGAGTTCTTTGGTACATCAAACGATGTAAACATAGCAAATCGCTATATTAGTAATTAAACTTGCACATTTTTTAGAGAATTTTTTAAGAAAATGTAAATGTTTCCTTTTGTCTTACATGAATTAAATAAAACGTTGAGTTACCAAAGATAGAGTAAAATCATAATTAACGTGAAAGTCCAAAGTATCATTGGATGTTACGGATGATTTGATGGTCATATTTTATTGATGCTTCGAATAAAATTTTCTGCTTTCACTAAAATTTATTTAAATCTCAACTTATTTATTTAAACTGACCAGCAAATAAACAATTACCCCAAAATGAACTCAATATAAATTATTGTAAGTTAAGATTCGAAACATATTTATAGAAATTCATAATGGACTACAATTAAAAACAGCGGTTGATATTGACTACATCCATCTGAAATACTTCATATAGTTTACAATATATCAGAATTGATGGTTTCACCAGTAGAAAAACGTTTTTTTCCAAACATCATGTCTTAAAGGATGTCAAATTCGCTATTAGAGTCCAATGAAGCCAAAGATAAATAAAAGAATTCATAGAGGAATAAACGCTACATCCAGAATTTGGAAAAATGCTTTCCTTGAGTTTATTGATGTCTAAAGCCATACAGAAAATTTCTGTTTCTCATAATTTCCACGACGATGCCAATTGTCCATCGGGACCATATAAATTAGGAAATTTTATAAAAAGAGAAACAAAAGTTCGTTAAACTCTACACACAGAGTTTTTGATCACTACTTCATGGTTTTCGAAACTGCAAAATTTATGGTTTCAACGAGATGTCTAGTTAACCATTTAAGTCCTTTTAAAGACAAACATCTCATATTTTTTTATGATACTTCGTTTCATTTCATTTCTTTTCATTCACAAAAATAAAAATAGATTGCTTTTCTGTGTAATAGAAAAGCACTCCGGGTTTTTTCCGCTACACATTTGGGTAGATTTTTTGGTTTTTATTCAACACCAATGCAACCGCATGTAACCTTTATGGTTGAATAAATTATGAACACATATAAGACAGATAAATCCAATTTATCATTTTTGTAGAATGGGCTATTTCACTGTGGAATGGGAATCCACACTGATTCGCAATGATTTCAACCATTATATCGTGTGAGAAAGTAAGCAAAATAGAACACTGTAAGATTGCTTTTTTATATGTAGGGGAAATGTCTGAATTTTGTAAAAAATAATCTGTTTCGTAAATTGGAAACTTCTTTTCCAAATTGGATGAATTGAAAAATATCTGAATGTGGAACTGAGGGAACTGTAATGGAAGCAGTGAATAATTTTATTTCACCTGGAACCTATTTCTGAGGCTTGTAAGCTGTTTACTTCAAAAATGCATTAAATAATTGTTTTTTTTATGCCTTGGATGGATGGTACCTCCAATAGTTGTGAAGTGTTGAAGATCAGTAATCTAATGTGATGAAGTAATTGGTCAGAGACGTTACGATATCACTGTCAATCATTTCATGTTTCTCAAATAAATTATTACATTTTCAATTAATATTTTACAAAATATCCTAGTTGAACGATAAACGAGCATCAACGTCTCCCCTGCCATTCTGTAAAGCAATAATTTTTATTTGAATCTAAAGACTTGTTTTTGCCTCCCACATAGCACACTTCATACAAGCTGGATATCGAAACTAATTTTCTTTGAAGACGTTGAATTTTTTGCGTGTTTTTAATATAAGTAACAGCCGCAAATTAAAAAGTTCCTTAAGGTATAAAAATTGTTTTTAAAATTTTGTTTGCCTTTAGACATGTGGATGTGGATGAATGTGGATGAGAAGAAACTTTATTTGTTAAACTAAAGTAAAAAATAACATTAAATTTAAGTAAACGTGTTGTTTATAACAATGAGTTTATTAACAAAATAAATTTAACATAACTGCTGATGTTGAACTTCGAAACTAATTAAGCCTAGATATCAGTTATCGCCGATCTGGTTTCCAGTTTAATGGAGCAAACATTATAGCAAATTTTCATAAGCCTTCTTCCACCTGGTGAAGAACGGTACCAAAAGAAAAGTTCAGACGGTGATCAGTCATCTGCAGCAAATGGATTGGTAACCTTAGGAAACCCTTATCGTTACCCATCACGTCCCATGGCAACGACAATCCCTTTCAGACATCGGATGGCATAATTCCAGAAGTGATGATGGAAGGAATATTTTCGAAGGCTGTTTGAAGGTCATAATTGACAGGTCTAAGAAAGAAGCAAAAAGTCTTCGTTGTGAATGCCTGCCGTATAGTAGTTTTTTTTAAATTTTATTGTGTCTTTTAATTATAACTTTTTAATTGTATAAAAATTATCGATACACTGTTCTAGTTTGAGAACATCAAAACGCTCGCCAACAAATGCCTGACTTATTGATGACAAGATTTAGTTTCGGTAGGTTTTTACTGGGTTTTTCTGAAATTTCGGAAAGGGATTGATAAAATTATGTATTATCCTACGTTGATAATGGGCATAATTGTGTACCTCTCCTGTTTGATACCTGTTCCTTTTATAAATAATTTCCCCAATTTTTTATTCAAAAAACTTTGTTTGAGTTTTCAAATATTGTTTTATTGTTTTATTGTTTGAGGTAACATCATTTTTTCTTCTGTTCCCAGTTTTCTGTGTACAGTATCCTGCAAAAAAAATCAGAACAGCGATTTTTTTGTTTTGAGCCACCTATCCATAAATCGGGAAACTGTTTGACTTTAGACCAAAATACGGGAGGCAAGGAACAAAGCGAATGGTGGGAACTGGGAAGAAAGAAAAAAGTAGGAATAGACTCAATTAGCTCGTAGCCATGTTTCCCCCATCCCCCCAAAAAATATGAATAAAATCAGACAGTGTGTCTGGAATTTTCATGGCGCAAAAAAATGAATAACCGCCTTAAGCTCATTGCCGACTTTTTGACAAGTGACTTAAGGCGATTTCTTTGAATTTTTCCCGCTTTATATGCAAGAATACGGCAGCTTTTAGGTTTTCTCGTCACTTTTTTTTTAAAATTGACAATTACCCTAAGGCTATTCCAGTCATTACTTTCTTCCCACTTTTCGCTTTGTTCCTAGCCCTCTAAATTTCAGTCAAAAGCCAAACACAGTTTCCCTATATATGGATAGGTGGCTAAACAAAAATCGCTGTTCGGATTTTTTTGCAGGGTACTGTACATTCTCTTAACCATCTCATAAGCTTTTTCAAAATATAAATGATCTGTTGAAGCCACTTTGTGTGATGTCTATTGTATACCTTTTCATCTGTTGCAATTGGCCCAACCGTTTCACTACCTCCCTTAATATTTTATTTTCCGCGGGCTCTATAGGCTTAGTAGAGCGCCCAAAAGGGGTGCTACTGCCAACTGTTAGCCGGTTGGCGTGGAAAACGGCAGACCTTTGTGAGTCGAAGGACAATACGGTTGTCTTTCGTGTTAGCCCTTACGTGTGTAACTGGTTGTAGTCTAAGGGAGGGCTGCGGTTACTGTGTTTGACACAAACACTACTGAAGCCTATACATAAAAACCTTTCAGATTTTTAACGATGGTTACTTATTTTTCGATTTGTAACTTGTATTTCTATTCTTTCGACAAATTTCTTTGAGAAAATATTGTCTCTTTTTTGTGGAGTAATGATAGTTTGGGTACTTCATGTTTATTTCATACAAGCGCCTTAGTGATTCCCATTAGGTGAAACTTCGAAATGTTAGATAACCAAAATGCGGAAGTTGAATAAATCATATTCATGAAGCAACCACTGATGATGAACAACAAAATAAAGAGATAGACGTTTAGAGGAAATGACATTTGAATTTGTTCAATCAGAAAATAGCCGGTTTTCATCAGTGAACTTTGGATTCGTTCAATTCATTCCACAAAATGACTTTTTTTTCTAAAATCTTTGGCAATATTCTATTTTCAGTAATACAAAAAAGTCACTGGCTTCGATTCAATTGACGTTTCAATGAAGTGCCCTTTGAGCACTAATAATTAAAATAATATGTAAGGGAAATTTTATAAAAAAGTTCATTTCGATAAATGAACTTCGTTCCTGTTCCCCATATAACTCTTGCTAGTTGTTAAGTGAACATAATAGAAAAAAATAAAGCTATTTTAACAAAATAAAAACGCGCTAAACACGGGGAATAAAAAAATACAAAAAATACAATAATACAAAATTTATTGAAATCGGACACACTTGATCTACCTGTAATTAAAATTTTGGTCAAAATCCATGACTTGGTTGCCACATCGATTGGTTGACTTCGCGTGGATTGACCCAGTAAGTCTCTGGCGGCGACATTCTTGGCAATTTGGATTTTTCGTCCCTCACTTGTTAAAAAAACGTAAGCCGTTTTCCAACAACTGTTATGATAAATAATTTTAAACTCTACCTGTAGTTAAAAATCCAGGAATGTAACAACTCATGACAAATTTCGAAGTTCGACCCTCACTTTGTACGCAGTGATAAATGGGGACAAGACCTTTCTTCCAAAGTCTGTGACTTAAATTAACACATGCATGCTCTCCGATTTGTTCTCCTGGCTGGGGATCAATCGGCATCAAGTCTTCACACAGATGAGTTTACTGTTCCATCCTGTCGAAAAAAAAATAATAGGTATGTCAGATAACAAAAGTGAATAAAGTTATTCTTGTTGCATTTTTATCAGTACTTCTCTGGTGGTGACATTCTTGGCAATTTCAATTGTTCGTCCAACACCTGGTAAAAAAAGCTATTTTCCAACAACTGTTTAATAAATAATTTTAAACCCTACCTGAAGTTAAGAATCCAGGAATGTAACAACTCATGACAAACCTCTAAGTTGAGCCAGTACCCTCACTTTGGACGCAGTGATAAATAGGGGCCAAACCTCTTTTTCTAAGACAGCGACTTAATTCAAGACAAGCATGATCTGTTATTAGTTCTCGTGGTTGGTGATCAATCCTTATCATTTCTTCACACAGATCCCTATAGTTTTCCATCCTGTCGAAATTAATAATTATTAAAAATTAATAAAGTATGCATAAGTGTGAATTTTACAAACCATTCACAGCAATCCACTAGGGACTCGTTGTCTACATCATTTAGTGACTCTCCAGAACGGGCAGACTTTTTGATTTGGAACATCATTTTCAGTATGGCATTGTTCTTTGCTGATTTCCCAGACTGTCCGGATCCTTTAACTGGGGTAACACAGAATACAATCGTTTTAAATTATTTTTTTATGATAATTATACACAAACAGTTTGCTTAATCTACTAGACCAAGTGAACTAAAAATTTTACCTGAAATCCCTAAAACCTCCATAGTTACACCAACCTCAAAAGGTCCGCATAGTGTTTTCTCTAGGTACGTGTAAGTCGGCTCGCCATATCCAAATGATTCACAAAGATCACGAAATATATTTTGTCTCTTTCCTTTCCTTGAAGTAATGTGTGACATTGTGGATAAGGCTAATGTTTATCAAAGTTCTAAATAAACACACCGACAAGTCAGAACTGTCAACTGAGAATCGACGCGCGGTAAAACTAAACGAATCAGCAGAAGACGCCAGCACACCCTACTCAGAGGATCGGGCTAGCTAATGAGGTCCATTACAAAGACCAAAGAGGAGACGCACGCTCTCATAGAGCCCGTCTGGCGTAACCAACACAGTTTTCGCTTGACTGGATTTGCCCACCGGGATCTGGCAGTGCCCACTTTTTAAGTCTAAGCAATAAGTTAATAGCGTTGCACCTCCGAGATGTTCAAGGAAGTCATCAATGCGTGGCAAAGGATAAAAGTTGCTGACGGTTATGGCGTATTTTTCTTTGAGACCATGACGACGGGTGAGGACCAGGGACTGGAAGATGGCATGATGATTCCGGCTTGAAGCATGTCCTCCACATGAGCGTTGATGGCCTCTCGTTCTAATTGACTAATAATGCGCTGACCGAATAGGCGGGTGGCCACTTATTCGGCAATGGGGGTACTTTTGAGAGGGGTATCTTGGAAGAGGTCCTGGTACCGCGTAAGCAGACGCTCCATTTCTTGTCGATATTCTGCTGGGACGTTCTCGAAGAACGTGTGTCACGAAGAAATTCTTGAATTGCCTTTGGGTGTGAAGTTTCTTACGATAAGTTGTCTACTTTTTCCTGTCGCCAACTCAGCCGGCTCAAATGCCTCCACTCCACGAATTTCCTTCTCTTTGGCCAGACAGATCTGTTTCTGTCCGTTTTTACAAAGTCAAGCACGTCTTCTTCTCGTTTTCCACTAAAGAAGAAGAGACGGAAGAGAAGGACTTGAAACAACGAGGTCATGAAGGCCTTCACGACCTCGTTGTTTATTTTGGGCCAACATTTGTTGTTGTACCTCGTTTTGGGCTCGGAAAATCTCCAACAAGATAGCGAAGTGGTCTTCCGCCATTTTTGGGTTAAGAGGAATTCAGAAGTTCTCTAACAAAATGAATTGATTAAAAAAAATACAAAGAAGACACGGGGAAAAGACAAACATGGAAATTAAGAGCAAGAGGAAACATAAACAGACAGAGAGAATGAGCAGATAAACAGGTAAAGCTGTTCAAGTGGTCGGACAAATCCAAGCATTCAGAGGCTTGATCCCACTTCTGACACCATGTTAAGAAGGTAGACGGGTGTGGTTAAAAGAGCTTGTTAAGAAGGATGTCGTTAGAAGAGCACGGTCTATTTCTTCCTGATTATTACAGTTAAAAGTTACAAGAAATAATTTGGTCCACGCGTCTTGCGTTGCCGCCGGTGTCCATCTCACCACAACACACCGCGGACGGTGAATTTCAATTGAAATTAAACACATAATCAAGAAATAAGATGACTCACAGTTTATTGAATGCGGGGTAGCCAGGTTGTTTCCAACACATTTCTTTTTTTATTATCACGCTGCATTTCTCATTAAAAGTTCTCTTATTTCATCTATAAAAGAGTCGTAAAAGCACGAGCATGGGAAAGCCACCACAACACTCCTAGCTTAGCTGTAGCTATACTCCACATCATCGAGCTACACAAGCGAACACTAAACTCTAAAACACTAAAAAATTGCGAGGATGTTAAAATTTTCATAAACGGGGATGAACTCTAGCAAATTTATGGTGAGTTACTATTAAAATGACATATATGTATATACATCTCCTATTTTTCTCCTATAGATGCGATGAACGTTATCATTGAGGGGAGTTTCCACAATTCAGCTCTTTTTTTGGAGGCTAAAGGAAGAAGAATCTTTGGTTCCCGGATATCCTTTACTACTATGACCGGGAAGATACCGAACAAGAAGCGTTGGAAGGCTTCGTATATTTTCGATGTAGAAGAGGACTAAGAAGAATTCCTGTCCGGTTGAAATTCCCACAGGCGCCTTTCTCGTTGTAGAGGGCGCCGATAAAGACTCGAATTAGGAGCGAAGGCAGGTATAAGCCCGCTTCTTAAGCTGGCTAACGAACTGAACTTTGAGCTCAATCTTAAGGTGGTAGTGACGGCGGTAGAGGATTTCCCGGACCCACTGGGACGTTTTTAGAACGCGCACAAGGTTCTACACCAAAATAGTGCCACCAGCCTAAGAGTTCATCAAAGAGTTGTGAAAGCCAGACTGTGGAGTAATTCGCCCGGGGACGCTTAACTACGACCTGCAACAACCCCCATTCACTATTGAAGAGAAACCCTCTGCCCAATTGTGCAGAGGATTCACCAAGGTTAGGAGAATTTCCGCCTAAAGGGACTATTTTCCCCATAACATTCTCTTTTTCTCTCAGACAAAACGCAGCAGTCAACCACTGTAGCAATTCCCTCGCAGCTTCACTAAGTTGAACGCGCTCCAGCAAAGCCGCCCAACACCGCAGAAGTCGAGACTGATACGGAGTAATATCTGTAAGATATTTCTCTCAACTAACCGAAGATCAAGAAGGAGAAAAAAGACAAAAGGGCGAGAGGCAGTAAGAAATAGAAAGAAATAGAACTGTACCCTTCTCAGGCAGAAGCACGTACTGATCGCAGACGCAGATCGGATCATATTCAACAAGCACTAAAATCTTGTGTACCCTACTAAGACATGGACGTCCATGGTATATCCATGGGATGTAAATTTTGAAATCTGGTACATACCATTTGTACATACAATGGATGTATCCACACTCAGTGTTTGCTGAATCTTAGTGTTTTGTGATTCATGAATCAAAATCATGAATCATTTTTCTTTAGTATTAGGGAAATCAAAAATCAAATCAAAAATCAAATTTTTTTTTTTATTTAATTCATGAATTAAAATCAAAAATTAAATCAAAAATTCTTTTATTATTATCACAAAGAAGCACTTACTAGTGTGGACCACACTAGTAAGTGGATATGGTCAAGTTCAACTTGTTCTAATTCTTGTAATAGATTTCCTTCGATTTTTTTCGATGACAACAAATTTGGCTTAATAGTCCGAAATTCTTTCATACATACGAAGAGAAATTTCATAACGCCATCATCAATAACCTTATTGGAAGGAGGGACAGACTCAAGCAATGTCAAATTTTTATTGTGCGTTGGATGAGTCATGAGTGTGGGCAATAATCTTTCTTGGTGGCATTGTGGCATTTAACGCAGGTTGTGCATACGTTTTTCGAACTTAATCCACTGTTTTCGATTATAAGACTATGATAAGGCTGTGTGTTAAATCTTTTAACTCTTGATTTTTTGGTTAAACACCACTGACACCACGTCCTGGAGATAAAGCAATACTATATCATCGGGCTGAGTCTGGCTGCACCATGTGCAGATTTTGTAGCTGGTGGATAAGCAACACTACTTCCAGACTGCGTTAGGTAAACACCACTGACTCCAGATTGAGTTAGGTAAACAGCACTTTCCCCAGAATGAGTTCGGTAAACAGCAATCACTTCAAATTGTGAATTACTGATTTCCCCGTCCACAGTTTGTGTTATTTAAGAAGAAGAAATTCAGTTAATCATCAAACGGGGAATTGCGAATTCTCGACACCTAGTAGACGAAATACATTTTGAACCAATGTTGATAAAAAACTTCACTATTGTAGAACAATAAAATTTAATATAAATTGCACCTTACGAATCTAGTTGTTACCCCACCTTACGAACGAAGTTGGCGCTGCTTCACCAATAATTAAATTCTGATATGCAACGTTTATGTTCAGTATAGATGTTGAAAACTGAGATCAATCGGGGAGGTGGGAGCTTGGCTCCCTGTACAATAAATAATACGACAAATTAAAGTGACTGTGCTAACATGAAGTACAACTATTTACCAATAGTGTGAGGTTACTTCCTTGAATAGGTTTGAGATATCAGCACTATATTTCACTAGCTGTCCTCCTAAATAAAAGACAATACATAATTGAAATGCTGCGAAATTTTATTCTTTTAAAAGTTCAAATATTCAATTACCAACTGTGGAAAGTGGTTTCGGTAAAGCAGAGAGCAATTGAATATGAAGTTAATTCTCCATTACTTGATAGCCAACTTGATAGCCAAACACGAAAGTCTATTTTTATTAACAATAGCTCAAAAACGATCTTCAATACACTCTATCAGACGTTTAAAAATTCATTTCAAACTGAATACAGGGTACATATCGTCAGAAAAGGTTGATTGGTCAACATTTAAAATATCACTTTAAGATGAACCTTCTCGGTTTTTCTGTAGTGATTTTCAGGTGGTTGTATCATTGGAAGTGGGAGTTCATTCTCTTCATAATAGAATTCAAAACATCGAACAATTTTACAGCCTTTCCGCGTAAGGTTAGCTATACTAGTATTTTTGGAAAGCATCGTTATGAAAAAAGTTGCAATTATAGAAATTGATAAAATTAGGATGAAAGAGAAGAAATTAAAACTTCGCCACGAATTTTCAAGTTTTTTGTTCCACTAAGTAATGCCCAGTGTGTAGCTTATTTAGCACAGAAAAGTTAAAATCCAAATTTTTGAATGGAACGCAATTTCTACATAGGTACAACACTTATATAATGAATCAATCTTTTAAATAGAAGATAATGTAGTGAAGTGTTTGGTTTTTGTTTTTTTGTTGTTAACCAACTGTTTTCTTTGCTTGTTTTTTGGTGTTTTGGTTGTCACAGTTATGCAAGATATCGTATATTTGTGTTGCAACTATTACATCAATATTGTATTACAACTATTTAATTTGCACCGTGAAATATTATTCCATGTTTGAGATTCTCCCATAATCCCACCGTATTTCATTCTGTAGTTTCCGTTAAGAGATCATCAAAGTTTTCCAAGTAGAGCAGAAAACAAAAAAGGTAGCTATAATTCAAAAAATAAAATATTAAAATGAGATACCTCTACAAACAAAACCTTTGCTTCAAATGAAAGTTTCACCTTAATTTATTTTATGAAAGAAATCTTTGAACGCTCTGATAGCAAATCCACTCTTTTCTGCTAAAATTAGACTTAAAACACTTGTTGTTGAGGTTTCCATTGAGTATATATCTTGCCTAAGCCAGTTTTGCAATAGGCAATTATTGTATCATTGAACCGTTACACTTTTTTCAACAATTTTGAGACTGCTGTTTCGCATGCTAGGCTTTGAGTAGTGTCTGAGGTTGTTTGGGTTTTCTTTGTGCTTATTGAGCTTTTTCTGAGATTTTTACTGGCGGTTCAATACAAAAAGAACTGAATAGAGGAAGGTGAATTGGGGTCTAAAATACCCAGATGGAAAGGAGAGGCAAAAATCTAGACGAAATCAACATTAACAATTACATAGAAAAAGGTAACTGAAACCAAACAGAGGGTGACATGGATTTACACAGAACTTTCTCATCTTTATGTTCAGTGTTACCACATAAATTATGGATTTAAAAAAATCCATTTTCAAGGCTATCTATTGGTTTTGATTGGAATCAAAGCTTTATTTTAAATTTCATTTGCGATTATTTGTAAAACTAATATTACAGTTGCTTATGTGGAAAACTGGTGACTCAACGTTACACTAATTGTTTACAGCATTTTTACAGTCTTGAACAAAATTTAACCTTAAAAACTATTTCATGGTGAAAATACAAGAATACAATTTATATGAGGTATTGGTATTGAAAATAAACCGAAAATACCTACTGCCAGAATGTCGAGCCGGAAATTTTCAAAAATTGTACTTGGGACCTTTCCTCTAATATTCAAAGGTCTTTTCACTCTAAGTCAGTGCAGAATTACCTATTCTATAGTTACATTGCAAGATTAGGTTTTAGATGTGGTAGGTTGCATTGTTGTTAAAAGTACTGTCTGGAAGAATGGTGAAAGTTAGAGATAGCGTAATAACCAACAAGCTCTCGTAGAAATCAATCAAATATTCGTTTATTACGTGAAGTTTTGGTTGATTAGATGTAATTAAAAGGAAATTTTCGTTGACTGTTTATAAAAAAAATGGACTTTTATTGTTGTTTTGTCCGCCTTTTGTGGTGGTCAGCCGCTAAAAATACTATGCCTTCCACTCGCCCAGCGACTACACCCCACTACTACATCCAGCTACTACACTCGGCCACTACACCCGACTTCTACACCCGGCTTCTACGCCCGGTTACGGCACCCAGCCTATTCACTCAGCTAATACACCGACGGGATGGAGAAATCTTGCGGGAATGGGGCCTGCACCAAAATTTTCATCAGCTCTAACAACAAGAAGAAGTACTGCTCGAACGCATGCTTCCGTTCGGTTATCGCCCACGCTGCTGCAAAGGCGACCAAACGTAGCAATAAAACAACATCTACAGCTGCCACTGCTCCTCTCTCTCCAGCTCCAATACCTACGCCCACTACTACGAGTCTCCTGGCGCTCTCTCCACCCATGAAGACCACGAAAAATCCTGGGCCCCGTCATCGCTACTGGATATGCTTCGCCGGGCCAAAGCTCCAGCCTCCGTCAAACGGGGGATGGGTTGCAAGCTCTTCACTCTAACGACCAGTCTCTAGTCTCAACCGACCGTTCTGAGGCATCAGCAGATCCTTTGCTGTCCGTTCTCTCTTTGCTCCGGTTTCCTGTCCAACGATATATCTGCCCCCTTCACTCGTCGTCCCAGCTGTGGTCGACGCTGACAATGAAGTGTCTACACACCTCATTTCCAGCTTGATGGTGACCTCTCAGCCACTTCCACACACACGATGCTCGATGGGGATGATGACGGCGATGCAGATGGCACAATAGATACCCCGTCTCCTTCCCGTATCTTCTTCAAACACTGGGCCCCACTAATCCATGCCTGCTGTAGCAAGAGTGAACTCGGCGTAGCCGCAGAGAAGTGTGCAGTTGACTGGCACTCCCGCACATCAAAGGAGGATCCTCCGAGCCAAGCTACCAGCCGACCAGCTCGTTCTCATCCAAATCCAGCTTCAGGCTCAATTCCTCGACGTGCTTAGTCCAGGCAGCAACAACGCATACACCGCAAGAATAAAGCATAGAAGTGGGCTGAAACCAGCAAGCTGAAATCTCTCTTAAAGCGCTACCCTAAAAGAGTGGTCCGAAAGGTTCTTGACGGAACATTTCAGTGCTATTCCGGTACTGTGGAGGATGCCTCAGTCTTCCTGTCTACAAGCAAGAATCCACCGACGACTATGGCAACTTCCGGCTCAGATCACTTCTTTCCACACTCTACAAACGTTTCCAGCTCCATTGCCTCTCGGCTGACCACGGTTGCCAGCCACCGGGATTAGCTTTATTCGGAACAGAAAGGCTTCCTGCCTGGTGTCCACGGGATCCAAAAACATACCGTGCTTCTGGAGTCGGCCATCTTGGAGGCAAAGCTGAAGAAGAAGAATCTGACCATCTGCCTGGCTTGATCTGGCCAAAGCCTTTGTCTCCCTCCCTCATGACTTCCTCCATCAATTATTAATTAGTTAATTTAATGATTTAAATCTTCCAATCCTATCGGTCCTCCACGACATACTTTTGAATATCTACGAGACAAACACCTTCCAGTTCTTCGTCAGGAAGGATCTAGTTTCAGTCAAACCAACATCAGGTGTTCGCCAGGGGGGGGGATGGCCTTAGCTCAATCATCTTTAACCTTGCCACTGAGCCTTTCATCCCAACGCGAAATGATCTTCAAACTCCGGATTATCGCTCTTCGAAACCACTCTCAAAGCCACCCCCTACCTTGACAACGCCTCACTAATTGGATCCAGCCTCTGCCAACTCCAGCCTAACTTGGATGCCATGCTGGTGGTGGCTGCCAAACTTGGTCTCCGCTTGAACGGCAACAAATTTTCTTTACTCTCTCTCACCAAAGGAGTACCTTCCAGCGCCGAACCTCTATTAATTCATGGCCTCTCCTACGTTGCCTCGAAACGGGTGAGTATGAGAACTACCTTGAGGTCCCAATGGGCACCAGACTTGCCTACCACCCTGCGACGGATCTCTCTGAGAAGCTGACAAAGGTCGCCGACTCTGACCTTGCCCCATGGCAGAAGCTTGAGGTGTTCCGAGCCCATCTGCTGTTTTCACTCTTGCACCATCTAGCTGCTGGACGCTTGCTCCGAGGAACTCGACACCCGCTGTGCTGAATTCCTCTGGCTGGTGGAAAACGTCCCTCATACTGCCCACAACGGCTTCCTTTTCTTCGATCGCAGAGAAGGTGAACTTGGTCAGCTGAAGAAAGACGCCGACGTTTGGATCGTTGGATCGTCTCTTTCCTACTTTCACGAAGAACAAGAGAAAACGTCTAGACGACCATTCAGCGTTTTGCAATCCGCTTGCGTGGCAGCCATTATCCATTCTCCATCGTCATCGGCATCAAAGTCATATTTCTTACTGAAATGAGTGACGTTACTTGGCCAGTGGACGGTAAGGTTTTTGTGTGTTTTTTTCCATTTTCTCCCCTACATTTTACAAACTGATCATAACGTGAGGTCCCTCCTTCCACCACATCTTACAAACTCCTCATAACGTGAGGTCCCTTTTTGTTTTATTGTCCGGATGGAGACATTATGTAAAATATCTATAGTTCTTGAACCTTTTTTCCTGACAAATCCCTTTGTGCCTACACCCAGGACATTGTATGTAGATGTATAGGTCTCTTCACTTTTTTCATTTTTTACGAAGCGTACCGTTCGGTCACCTGTATCTGCTGCCTGGCCTCCAGCAAATTCAAAGATTCTTTTAGGTGACATTTTTATGTCTTTTCTTTCCCCTCACACTGCGATGGAGAGGTGTTCGCCCTGACAGAGCACAGACACTTAGATGAAAATTGTATATTGTTGTTGGTTTTTTCTCTCTTTCCAGCTTCTTTTCTCTTCTCTACGGGCGAACGCAGGGGGGGGGGGATTCGACAGTTTCAGTAATGCATCGAATACTCGAAACAATAACAGTTGTCAGTGTGTTTATTTTTAACTTTTGATCAACATCAATTAACTTTACCACAATCGCCACAATGGCAAAAATTTCTCGCACTTCAAGAGCTGCCAAAGGAAAAAGATTGAAGTAATTGAATGATCTTTGTGAAGCATTTGGATTAGGTGATCCAATTTTTCCTTACTTGGAGAAAACACTGTACAAACCTTTTCAGGTCGGTGTAACTGTTGAAGAATTGGGAATATCAAGTAACATTTTCAAATCACTTGGTCTAGTAGATTTTACACTGTTTGTGTTAAATATCGTCAAAAGTAATTTTAAACAATTGAATTCTGTGTTACACCAGTGAAAGGATCTGGACAGTGTGGAAAATTAGCGAAGAACAATGCTGTGCTGAAACTGATGTTTCAAATTAAGAAGTTTGCCCGTTCTGGGGAATCATTGAATGATGTAGAAAACGAATCACTAGTAGACTGCAGTAAATAATTTGTAAAATCCCCAATTTTTTTATCTGACATATATACTTTATTAATTTTTGATTTCGGCAGGATGGAACAGTACAGAAATCTGGAAGAAGACTTAATGCTGATTAATCCCCAGTTACGAGAACCAATAAGAGAACGTGCATGTGTTGCTTTAAGTCACTGTCTTCGGAAGAAAGGTTTTGTCCCCATTTATCACTGCTTACAAGCTGAGGGTACTGGTCCAACTTTGAAATTTGCCATGAGTTTTTATCATCATTAAATTTGTTGTTCAGGAAAGTTGCTGAAAACAACTTATTTTTTGAAAATCAGGTAAGGGAAATACAATCCAAATTGCCAAGAACGTCACCGCCAAAGAAATTCTAATAAGATTGCAACAAGTATAATATACAATGCTGCACTAGAAATTATGCTTCAGATTAGAAAGACAGCTCAAGCTGGTGGATCGCTTAACAGTGTGACCTCACCAGCCCCTTTGAATTGCTGTAATTGGTTTTTACAACCCTCAATATTGTTAACTGGTGTATTTTATTAATATTTAGTTCGGATAGGATGAATTCAGAAAATTGCTTAAAGACATGCTAAATGAGCCCCAGGCACCAGAACCAATAAGAGAAAATTCATGCGAGATTCTTAATCGCTGGCTTTTGCCCAGACGTCTTGTGTTATATTAGTGACTCTATAAAATTGATCTCCGGTTTAACTAATTTTTTTCAAATCAAGAGAGAAGAAACTAAGTTTACGACCGCGAGCTAAGTTGAAAGGATACTGCCCTTCTTTATGCTCGCTGCTTCCAATGTTTGTCAGCCGCATGACATCTGGCAGTCACGGAAAGAAGGGCTCGATAACACAACATCTTGTTCTCCCCGTTTATCAGTGCTTAGAAACTAAAGGTGCTTGCCCATCTTTGACATTTGCCATGACTTGCCATCATACTAGATTCAGTACTTTAGGTATGGTTTAAAGTTATTTATTTAAAATATAGTTGGCTATAATATTAAACGGCTTACTTTAAAAATATCAGAATGGGGTAGCCTTAGGGTGTTTCATTTCCGATGAAAGTCGGAATTTTTGCACCAAATTTTTTTGACCAACTAAAATATCGTTAAAATAACACAGATTTTTTTTTAATGAAATCTTCTATTGCTGCAAATTAAAAAAAACCCCAAACCCTGTTTTTTTTATTTTTTGAGGGTCAAGTTCTTACATGATGAATTTCTTATTTTAACTGTAGATGGTACACTAGGAAAGTAATTTTTGCTGAAAATTTGAACTTTGTCCTATTTTATTTGGTATTGCCGCAAATGATTGCAATATCGCAAATTGTGCCTTTTTGACTAATTTCCGGAAATAGTTGAAAATTCAAATTTTCTTTGTTGAGGGATGGAACTAATCGTCGATGGTGTTCTATAACTTAAAAGTGCATATTGAAAATGTTCCTCATCTTCAGTTGCAAATTTCGTCAAATCTCTAGAGGTGACGAATGATTGCGCTGAGCGTGGAGTCAAAATAATTAATGATTTCAAAGATGTAAATCAGTGTTATTTTAACGATACTTTAGTCGGTCAAAAAAAATTTGGTGCAAAAATTCCGACTGTGAAACACACAAACACTTGATTGATTTGCGAAGCTAATACTAGCACAGTCAAACGAATTATATTTTTATTTTTGAAACTGGAAATAATATTTCGCCGCGTTTTTCTTCGTGAGCTTTATTTTTAAGTATCTAATGAATTCCTCCTAACCAGTGTTGCCATATCCCGAAATCTCTTTCTTCCCTTGGACGGAAGAGGGAGAAAGAGTAAGGGTAAAGATTTTGGGATATGGCAACACTGGTGAGTGGGAATCGAGGGGAAAAAACGGAAAACTTATAATTCGTGTTTTTATATTCAATTTCATTATTATAAATGATACTAAAAAATGAGATCTTATGACCACAGATAGAGCTGATGCAGCTCTTTTTTAAGAATTTTCCCACCCTATAATATTAGGTAGTTACAGAATAACAGGCCTCCAAAGTAAGCCCATTCCCTACTAAGCCTCTCGGCCGTACGGATACTTTCGCAACGCGATAAAAACAACATATCGCGTTGTTGAAAAATTAAAAAAAAATCACATGAAACCCAACCCTACTATTAACCTTAGGAAAAAATTTCATTGAATTCCACCAAGGGTGGAAAGTAGTTTGCTCCATGAGTGGTTCTCTGCGTTTTTTCACTTTTCGTGGAGTTGATAACATATTTAGGAGTGATTGATTTCTTTGAAGAAGCTGACTTTTTTTTCTATCTAGCTGACCTTTCTCCTATTAATGGGAGTATCTTGAAAAACGCGTTTTCTCTACTGATCCTCTCAGCCGTACGGATACTTTCGGTACCCAGTATACCCACTGTAGAAGGATTTAAAAATAGTTTAAAATTTTAAACTAAGATTTTTATATCTTCTCACTCTCATTTTTACACGGGGGTTTTGCACAGAAGCTAATTACAAGGATAAAAACAAAGCTCATGAAAAAATTATCCAATACTAATTTGTTTGGGATTTATTCTCTAATTTCACCATACTAAAAGTATAAACTTCGATACCACGAACAGTCTTGTAACCGATATCTCATTTTTTTACCGTGATCCCAGTCCTGGTCGACAGTAAAAAAAAACAATCGTGGTTGCGATCGCGATTTCATTTGAAGATCGCGGTCGCGATCGGCATTGCAATATTGGCTGTGCAAAGTTTTTTTGCTAACTTTTTTTTCAACTAAAGATGTCGTGGACCACAAATCTAATCGCGCAATTTTTGGCCTGCGATCCCGATCGCGTTTTTCAGTATGCATCGCGATCGTGGTCGCGATCATGAAAAATTACCGCGGTCATGATAGTCGTGATAGTCCGATCAAACGATTGTGATCGTCACAACACAGATCACGAATCAGGCGCGCTTTCCTGAGTTACGGTTAAAAGGGATGCCACCAGATATAGATACAGCCACAACAAAGCCTAACCAGGGATGAGTGGCCAAACTTCCGAATGCCGTATGATTTCACGGAACATCGACAGTCTTGACTTCAATCTCAAAATGAGAACAAAAAATTCTGAAGATTCACAATCCTGATGTTGTGTTTCTTCAGGTGAATAGCCGTAGTGACTTGTTAGCTTGAAAGTTTTAAGCAAATATATGGATGACGGATTTTTAATTAAATTATATTATGAAGTTATACCTAAAACATTGGATTATTTGAAAAATAATCTTCCATGGTAAAAAATTTATTCCTGTTTATTCATGTAGATGGGTAGTATAATAGAATGGAAAATTTAAAAAAAAAAAGCTTTCTGTTATTTATTTTGTTACAGATACAGGTACTTCAGTTACGATGTTGAATATGTTCACGATGAACTATGATTCCCACGAAATCATTGATTTCCCTGAGACGACTATAGGTCGTAATCTTCTTAAAGAGGTGATTTTGAATTAATGCATAGTTTAAGAAAAACAGAAATAACTTATGTCCTTTTCTCCTTGATCTTTTTTGAGGTGCATATGGGTTCTCTAAAACTGAAACTTTCAAATACTCACATGGAGCACGGGGGAGCACGCTGATAGGCAAATGAATAGTCAAAATTGAAGTTTTCACGAACTGAGTAGAACCGACAAGTCTGTGAACGTGATTATGAGAGACGATTTGAACTGATCTCACATACGACCCGTTGGAAAAGCGTGTGGTTTGCGAAAGGAATGTCAGTGGACGTGGGATATTATGAGAAATATATACTAATAAGGATTTTCCTGGCAAATTCAGAAATCTAGTTGTCGCTTTGATCGCATCTATTTGCGCCCAGCTAAGTCGACGTCTGCTGTGCCCAAATTCTTTGGTCCGCTTTGGTCTTATTGGTTTACAGAAAATGTCAGGCTATCAGTGTTTTCCAAAAGATGATTGCTAGCCAATTTCTATGCTAAATAAGAAACCAGCGAATTTTCGTTGAAAATTTAGAAAATAATAAATGCAGGGTAACTCCGATGAATTAGCGTCTATATATTTTCCAGTTAAATTCCAGATATTAAAAAAAAAATAACAGTCACTTCACGTGGCAGTCAGTGGCTTGATGTGATGATGCGAAAATAATAAGATGGAAGTTTGGTTGATTCGAATCGTTTTCTTTTGATGTATTGGACTTTTAAGGAAGTGACGATCCGCTCGGTGGCAAGATAGCTGGAAGGGTTGGACGGCGCAATGTTCCGGCTAAAGGCGCGTCTTGACTGTGTTATCGATAGGTGCCATTGTGCACGTACCTGTTACAAATTACAAGTAACAAATTGCAATCACTTAACGGACAACGGGAAGCATCTCCGGATTTTTTTAAAAAGAGGGTTCACTTACAATCTGCCAGTCTTTCCTCGAGGATGGCCACTTGTTCGCTCAAAGATTCCAGAGATTCATTGTTTGAGGATTCAACGGTGTTGTTGCTATTTGCAATCAAGATGGTCGTTTCATTTTGCTGTCAGTCGGTCATGTTTATTTAATTAGATTTCTCTCTCTGTTTTCTGAATTTTGATGCTGAATTCTACGTTACCAGTTTATTCAGCTTTTCTTCTAATAAGATGATGTGATCCGTCATGTTGGCGATGGTTGACTGATAGTCAATGACGTCCACCTGTGGTGCAGGGTGTGGTTGACTTGGACTACTATTAACTCGGGGCTCCTGCCATCGCAACAAACGAAAAACCGGCGAAAAACGTGAATGGAAATGGATAGAAAAATGGGTGCAGTTCGTTGATGGAGGAGCTTTTTGTTTTACCTGTTCCAGTGCGGCCAATCGTTTAGACATGGACTCGTAGTTTATCAGAAGTGTCTTAAGCTCTGGAACCAGTTCCAGTCGAACTAGGAAATAATTATCAACATTAGAAGATGTAGCACGTCCCAAACCGGCAATAGATAGTCGAATGTAAATTTTTGGAAACATAATATATACATTTGCAAGATCTCCCGTCGTCCTGGAGTTGGAAGCCGTCGTGACAGGCACATTGATAACTTCCGGCTGAGTTGATACAAGTTTGCTGGCAAAGGTTGCTGCTCGGCGCTGCGCATTCGTCCAGGTCTGCGTACGGCAACAGTTCAAGCAGGGAGGAAAAAAGGGCGAAGGACAAACGAGAAAATGATTCACGATCTCCTTCGTTTTCTACTTTTTTGTTCATTGACAGTTGACAAATTGTCTACGATACCTGACTCGCAAGACGGGCCAGTGTATCCCGGAGCGCAGTTGCAAGTGTTGGGTTTGACGCAAGTGCCACCATTCTTGCAGCCTTTACTGCACACAGCTATGTATACGTTTCGCAGAAAAAAAAAGAAAAAAGTGTCCTGATGGATGGAATTGGAAGAAGAATTTAGAAAAAGCTGATTGAGACCTTGCAAACATCCGTGGGTGTGTTTCTCCGTGTGGGTCCATCCGGGACAGCAGGCGTGTTTCTTCTCCGTGGTGGTCTGGTACTTGACCACCGTTCGGTAGATCGTGTCGTACTGCACCCTGTTGTGAGCAGTATGATTTCACAAAACGTCAGACATGTTTTCACGGTCACTAGGCAATTCAAAAACGAAAAAAAGAGGCTCGCCCTCCAGTCCAGCTGACTCGTCAAGATAAAAAGGTACTTGCGGTCGAGCAAGCCCGACGTTACATACCTGAAGGCCGTGCACATGGTTCCGTTGCTGCAGCGCTGGGTGAAGGATTTGTAGGCCGGTTTGCAGTAAGATTCCACCACTCTGATTGGCCGTGTAATCGTCTCCTCGTGCGTGCAAACATGCCGTCTGTCATGTAAAAAGAGAAAGAGATTTAGATAATCATATAATCTCGAGTAATTTATGTTTTGCATTATCCGGGCTAAAAATACGATCCGACCGGAGGACATTTTCAACGCATTCCAGACAACTTTTTTTTTGTGTGTGATGACGGGCCGATCCTCTAGGAAAACGGACGGTTGGGTCGCCGCGATTGTTTTCTTCATCTATTCTTTACTGATTCAATTCGCTTCTCTTGCGCCGATTGGCTATTACATTGCGTCAATGTAACGTGTGACGAATCAGCCGTGTCGCCTTTTAAAAGCCCTTCACGACTTCCCGAGACTTTTGCGAAAAACAAACAAAAAAAAAAGAACTGAAAAAAATGAAAAGAAAGAAAAAAACCTGTTCCATTATTGTTTTTGGTCTTTTCTTCGACTGCTGATTTCTCCCGAATAACTAAAGTCCCTTGTGCGCAAGTGGCGAGGATAAAACAACAAGATAGGGAAAATGTCTTTTCGACGGCCCAGTTCAGAGGCTAAAGAGCATTCCGGTGTCGTAAAGTTCTTTTGTTGTTGTTTTGCAAACAAATCTTTTTCTTTCTTTTATCTGGCCAACCATGACTGCTGCAACTCCTGGCTGCAACCTCATTGTTTCCTGTTGAATATGTATATGGACAAAGAATGGGGCGTCATCTTGATCGTATACATTTCCTACTAACAGTGAAAATCCCGATATTTTTGGTCGATTCGGTATAATCCGCAAACCCCTGGAAGGATCTCTCGCAATACTGGGCAAACAAAACAAAACAAAAAAGAAAGGAAGGAAAAAGGAGGCGGAATCTTAAGTCATCCGACTGTCGCCGCTCGTGCCGAGCCTTTTAAACGTCGGCTACTCCTCCCACATCTTTCACGGTGACTCTTTTTTCTTCTTCTTCTTTTAATGTCTCTCAACAATTGTCTGGAGGGAACTAAAATTCTGGAGAAGGATCTTTGTGATTGCCGATGAAGGCCGGGATGCCGACGGCCTCCTATGGCTCACGCACTTTTTTATTAGCGAAAAGAAACAAGAAAGAAACCTTTTTCCGTTTCTTTTTTGTTACTTCTCAATTCCCTTTTCTTCGTTTTTGAGGGGTGTTTTGTTTCTCTTTGATCCGGTATCGTATAAAAGCGGCACTGTATTCCTTAACGATCGTTAGAAATCGTTAAAAACAACTACTTGGCTAGGACTCTTTTTCGTTTTCCTTTTTCTTATAACTTGAGGCCGTTAAGAACAATTTTGGCATCGATCCATGCGAATGACGCTGCCATACTTTCTGCCGTGATTCCAAAAAGAACGAAAGAACAGGAGAAAAAAAAATGGAGGTCAGAGAATAGGAAATACGAGTTACATGCATCGGGAGAGCAGGAAAACAAAAGGATAAATTGTAATTTACAGATAGTTACGCTTCCACCCTCATGTTGTGTAGTCGGCCTAACAAATATGATGGCATAGGGGACCGTTTGATTTGAAAATTGTAATGCAGAGAGCGGAAAAGAAATCGGACTTGATCGTTACGGCTGTCTAACTTTTTTTTTATCCTTCTTATTTTCTTCCTCGTATCATTTTTATGGCCCGAAAGTTTTGCTCTGTCTCTATACGCGCATGATGAGGGCTTTTGTTATTAGACTGTCGTCAAAAGCGAACGCGGGAAACAGTTAACGACTGCGGGAGTTTGGGCTGCAGCCTTGTGTCACATTTGTCAATGCCCGGGACAATCCGTTCGAGATATACGGGAGAGATACTTAAAGAATAATAAAATTAAAGCTGTCTCTTCTCGACTATATACTGTGCAACTGCTATGCGGCAGCTATACACACCGAAAAGTCGTATTGAATGGTTTTTAAGCAAGCTGCATATCATATTTTTCTCACGGACACAGAGTCAGACACGTAGACGGGCATGTAAAAGAGTCTAATAAGCCGCCGAAATTTGAGAGAGTTGTGAACGCTAGACCAGCAGACTTGTTTTACTGGCGACACGATCCAGCGATTTCCGTTCTTATTAAGAGCCTTTTTCCTGTCACAACCACATTTGTTTGTTGTTCGTTTTCGTAACTCTCCATTTTGTTGGGGGAAGAGAAACAGGTGATTTTTTTTTTCTTTTTTCAGAGTCAAAAGTCCTCGCGGGGTCTTCGTTCATAATAGAGAAGTCTAATCAAAACAATTTTTCATCACTACAACTAATGATGGGTGTTGGCTCCTTGTTGAGTGATATAACAATTCCGCTTGACTAGTTGCGGGGCCATTGACCAACGTGGATTTAGCACTGTATTTAGTGTCCCTTTAAAAAGACGTTTCCCCCGTACGAAACGAAAACAAACTGGGTCATCACGTGATGTGCGTAAACGATTTTTCACGAGATATTTTTTTTTTTTTTCCTTTCTTTCTTCTCGTCTCGTTCACGGTAGTGGGTACCCAGAAAAATCTATAAAAATGGAAATTTCGTTCTCCCCAGATGGAACTGAAAGTATAGTACCCAGCGTGATGCTGACGTTTGGAATGATCCTTTTTGTTGTGTTTCTTTGGCTGGTGGACGGCGTGCCGCCGATCGTGCCTTTTGGCCTCTTCATCACTCAACATGATCGGCATGGCAGTCGACATTGTAGCGATGGTCGGCGGCTGGATCGTCGTCGCTTCGAATAAGGTCTGAGATGATCCGGCCATCCGTAATCGGCTAGCCTTGCCCAACAACTGCTCGAAGGCCGATTGCTTCTCGTCTTCCGTCATGGCATGTCCCACCCGGCCGCTCTCGATACGAGCCAGAAACCAGGAGCACTGGACGATCAGAATCACCAATAATTGTTTCCTCGCACTCGGACGCATTTTCGAATATTGATTATATATCTTTTCGATCGATTTTATAAATCCCCAGATGAAATGAAAGTCCAGCCAGTTAGCGACCGGATCGAGCGTTTCAGTTCCGGCTGTTGCTCGGAAGCTTTTTGAAAGACATGGCACCCAACTAACAGGAACGATCGACTGTGTACAACCACCAACAAGTCAAAGTCAGGAGCGCCAAGGCGTTTGGTTGTTTGTCTTGTGTAAGACGGACGAGCACTGAAACAAGCAGCCAGACAACATGCCCACCATATCGCCTGGCTCTCGCTCACGAACGGGACGGTGCGTGAGTGAACGCGTTCCCCCAGCAGAATGAAGCGCTCGGGTCTTGGCCTGCTTTCTGCTGCACTTTTTTTTCTCTCCCGAGTCTACTACCAAACAACACTAACGCTGTTATATACCACGGCTACTTTACTACGCTATGTGTTTATTTCGCATTCTCTCTTCCGATCATTTCCCCCCCCCCTCTCCTTTTTTCTTTTTTTCTTCCTTGGATGGGATTCTCATTCGCTAATAATCCGCCAAGCCCCCGAAAAAAGAAAAGAAAAGAAATGATCAATGTTTTTTTTTTTTTGTGTATGTGTGTGTGGAAAATGTGGAATGGCGAGAAAGAGGGAAGGATTTGGGGAGGGCGCATGGGTTGTCCTTGATTCTTAGACTCCCGGAGCTACGGTTTGATTCACGACATGCCTTCAATGTTTTGCTCCGTGCATTGCACGAGAATGATCTCGCCGAGTCGCTCGTCGTTTTCGCTTTTCCTCTCCACTCACGCCGTTCTCTATCTCTTGTGTTTTTTTCCGTTCGTTCATTCTTTTTCTTCGGTCGTCATCCTCACTCCCACACGTCCGTCGTTGCCAAGATTTAATGAAAAAAAAAAGGGAGAGGGGGGGGGGGGGGGGGGCTTTGCGGTTGTTGTTGCTGTTGTAGCAGACAGGAGTAGTGGCTGTTGTTGACCACCTTGAAACGCTGTCGGGAGATGTTGTTGGTATTCCCTCAGTGCTTCCATTAAAAGCATACGTGTCCGGCGGGCTGGGAGAAAAAAAAAAAAAGAAGAATAAAATCTCTTTTGTTTTGCAATTTCCGCAGCGGCCTTGTGTGTTTGTTTGCGAGAGACCAGCTGGGCGCATGACTCCGTGGTTGTTGGTTCACACGAATTTGTATTCCTGGCCGACGATTGATTTCGGATTGATAGACGAGCGCGCAAGTGTTGGTTATACAATCCGTGCGCACTAGTCGTCGAAAAGAGGGGAAGAAGAGAGAGATAAGAAAGAACATTTCTGGTGTTACTGATTGTCGACTGACGAAAAAAGTTTGGAGAAAAAGAGAAAAGAGAAAGGAGAAGAGGAAGACAACAACAACCCAAAAAACCAGGTAGGAGAGTGCCGATGAGTGGTGCCCGTCAGCTGTTGCGTGCTGCAATCCCTGGATGGATGGATGGATGGATGGATGGATGATTGAGCATCAGATCGAATCAAGGCTTTTTTAATGGATTTGTTCAAGGCTGTTGGGGTACCGTATCCCCTCAGAAAATCAACATTGCATCTCTTTCACTTTTGATTCTTTCACTATCCAGGCGTGTTGTTGTTGCTGCTGCATTCAGCAGCCATCCAACTGCTAATTAAAGATAAATACGGCGGCTGTGATTTTTCTACTTTTTTTAACGTTTCGTTATGGATTATTTTGACGTCACTGTTTGCATTCGAAATTTTATTGGGAAGTGATTGTCTCGGCGCTGCAGCTCACGGGTTGTGCAATCAAGCGCGTGCGATGACCTGGATCCATTTCGCTTGTCACGACTACTTAATCAATCGAGTGATCATTTCCCCCCTAAAAAAAAAATAGAAATTAAACGTCCGGAGACTCTCGGCCGTTTTTTTTAACGATTGTATTTATAGGCTTTGAAAAAAAAATTATGTTCTAGTGGGGTCTTTTTTTCTCCCATTTTTTTATTGTAATGAAGTGCCCGTGTGTGTGTTTTCTCCGATGGTACAAAAGCCCGCCGGCCTTGAGAGTATCTATTTAATTAACCACATATGGCTATTATAATGGTGGCCGAGTGTACACGATGGAGAAAAGGTATATATGTAGATTTATTAGCCTACTGCAGTCCGATTCCTTTTATATCCAGCGATCGTACGGTGTAATATTGCGTTATTTTCTCTTCTTCCAGTTGTAGTTTTTTTTTAACGATCTAGAACTTTTTCTTCCTCTTCTTCTTTCCTTTTCATAATTTTTAATGGCTCCAGTCATTGTCTCGTTCAACACTAACTCAATTTGACGACTATGACTTTTTGTGGTCATCGTTGAACGTCTATAAAATGTCGTCTCTACGGCGCCCGATCGTTAAAAAATACAAAAGTTACGTACTAAAGAAGAAGAAGAAGAAACAAGTTTTTTTTTTCTTTTTAATTTCAAAAAAAGAAAGAGAAGAGTTGATTTGGCTTTACGATCGACGACGACACGGTTAAGAATTTTTCGAATTTCTACCGGAAAAATAATAATACTAATGATTATCATCTCCTCCCCTCAAAAGAAATATTTATATTTTCCCAGTCCAAAGTCAAAATCTCAGTGTCAAATCAATTTTTTTTCTTCCTCTTTGCCTGTCAAATGGCCAGTTGCTGCCGTTTGCTGCTGCACCCATCACTTTGTACCTATTTACCTTGTAGCGGTGTTGGTTTCTTGGAAAGGCGGAAGGGGAAAAACAAAAAAACAAAACAAACTTAACATTGAATGACCAAGCCTTTCTTTCTCTCACGGTCTAGTGATGACCACTGACGACTTTTTATTACGACTTTTTTTTCTTCGTCATTTCCCCCTAACAACTATTAGAAATTAAAAACAAAAAAAGAGAAAACAAATTTTTATAAGATGTCATCTGGACTGTATTTCTCTCGTTTGATTGTGGCCTCGAACCAGTCAGAGACCACCCGATGTTCCAACACAACAAACGAGGGGGATACATATGTTTATATTTATGTTAATGCAGAGTTATTCTGTAGATAAAAAGGAAAAAAAAAGACAAAACATTGGAATGAGCCACTGCGGTGGTCTTCCCCTCGTTATTCAAGACAGCCGGACAAAGTGACTCGGACAGGATATCAGAAAACATGGGAAAGAACCCTTTTGACTGGCGTTCTAAATCACACGCAACGTCGCATGATACCAGTCCGTGATTCTTTTTCTCAATGACATTCATCGTAATCTTGTCGTGTTGCTGCTTGGCTTGGCTCGGCTTGGCTTGTGTGATGAGATTTTCCGATACGAGACAGAACCGAACCAAACATGCCAAACGCGAGCCCTGGCTTATTATTGTTATCGTTCTCATTAGATGCCATTCACGCGTTCGCCACATGTTGGTTTCACGGGAAGGCACACGGCACAAGTATATGGCGTGATGTATTCACGCTCGACCATTACGCCCGCCACCACCTGCCGTGTATAGACTGTGCGCCGGTTGATGGTAGTCTTCGGCGGCTTCTGGTGTACTCCCTAATAACATCTCGATGATTTATTTCCGTCTCTCGTTGTTTTTCTTGGCCTTTCTTCTAGGAATTAGACGATTGCTGGTGGTGGTTGCGTCGCAATCCGGAGTGATACACTACAGGCTGGCAGGGCTAGCCTGGAGGCTGTGTTAGATGGTCATGAAGTCATTACCAATTATGATAAGTAGATGCAAAAAGAAGAAGAAGAAGAAGGCTAGAATTTCCGCGAATGGCTTCTAACTCGACTAATTCGGACTGACCTGTTTGCGTGGAGCAGCAAAAACAGTGGGGAATTTTATTTTGCCACATCCTTATTCTTCGCATTCCGATCGAGTGCTGGAAGAAGAAGAATACGAGAAAGAGAAATGAAGACAACGTGATGGATGGGTCTCAAATGTTCGAATTCCTGGACGGCCGCTGGTATTCCACCTGTATGGCCCGACAAAAACGGACCGCCACTCCGCCAGAAGAAGAAAAAAAAGCCCGGCGAAATACGCTCACACATTCAGCACCGGGTCGCGTTTCGGTTTGCGTCCGTATTTGATTTATACAGCGAAAGACGCGTGCACGACTCTCTCCGTAGGCGGATTAATCACGGCGTAAATTTCCATTGCGTGACATTCCTCGTCACAACAGTCATCGAGGCGAAATCGATTTGTACGTAAAGAACCAAATGTGTTTTAGACACACATGAGAGTGTCTGTCGCGTCGTGTTTGCGCGTGGGCGGCTGTCGCCTCGTGTTGGTACACCAACCTGTCGTATAAAACCGGCCAGACGGGGGCCGGCTCGATTGCGACGGATGTCGGCGATTTTGCAATTGTCTGGGCCATCAAAAACCAACTACCCCCCAACTCAAATGGATATTGGGCCACTGTTGCCGGTCGGAATTCAACTGCAAACAGCGTGTTGTAAAACAACGTGAAAGTTCGCTGGGAAAGTTGGGTCGGCCATCGTCTCGCGTACAAAATGTGTCATCGCACCATAAAGGCGAAAGACGCAAATAGTCTCGAGGGAAAATTTTTTTTTTCCTTCTTGTTGTCTATTGCGGTCGTCGGCGCCCTGCATTTTATGACGCCCAATCAATCACAATCGATTTACATTCTCCGGCTCTTTATGTCCAGCGTATAAATCGCTAGCGTGTAATAACGTCGAGAGTGGGACTGCTGGGGCCAGGGGGACTGGACACATACGTATGTGTGCATACGGCCATCGGATTTCAATCAAAAGGCATCACCGTTCCAATGTTGGACAATCAATTGACGTCCGACGTTGGCACGACCGGATTGTTGTCATTATGAAATATTGCCCTCCCTTTTCTGTCGGTTCGAACGGCGTGATCTTTTTGCTGGTTTTACTCTGTAACCTGCGTCGCGCCCATTTGACCAAATACAACGTGGAATTGGCCGACGGCCATCCCTTTCGTTCTTCTTTTGTTTATGGACATGCAGTTTTTCTGTGTGCCCATTCCGACACTCCGTCAGTCTCTATTGATTTTACGATATTCTTTTTCCACGGAATAACAGAGAAATTCTAACGTATGCGTATATTTTCTTTTTCTTTTGCTGGTGGGCTTTTTTCTTTCTGTTTGTTCCCCTGATCTAAATCTTGAAAATTGTGGCCGATTTCAATCCGGAATTTTCATCGTTTCCCACCACCTTAAACGGGGCGATTCCCATCATCCTATTCAAATCAGTTTGTCTACACGGTTACCGTACACAAGTTCCAACATAAAGGGGGCATCATAAGAACTCTTCTTGAACACAACAAAGCTCAAAGAAATAAACTCTAAAGTGAGTTACGGCCGAGATCGTCCAAAGCATTAAAAAAAAATATGTCTACGCGGGAAGAGGCAGAAGGACCGGGTCATAAATTCGGCTGGGAAACGATGTATAAGGACATCATCAACGATCTTTAAATCATCACTGTGGTGGTCGGTGATGGTCGAGTGTTGTTTCCTTTTCTCTTTTGTTTTCTGCTTTCTGCTCTTCTTTGGCTTGAGACTATGTTGCCGACTGGACGACTCGCTTTTTTTTTTCAAATTTAAATAACAAGGAAATTCCAAAATGGATGTTTATTCAGGATCTTACAAGTTGGCCGTTGCATAGCGGACAAGTCTTTCTCTCTCTCTCTTTCTGAATGATATATAGTTTTATGTACGAATATGTGAACTGACCGACGTTGTTGCATGAGAGAGTTTGGGTTTAGCCAACCGAACGAACGGACCGGGGAATGATGTTAAAGAAATACCGCCGCCGCGCCGCCTTCTTAAACGGATTTCTTCAATTACATAGTTGTGACTTGATACCCGATCTTCTGAAAAAGATTCCTTAATTCCTTTTTCCCCTTTATTTTATTTTTTATTTTGTGTGTATCATTCGATACTTGTAAAAAGATGAGTGGACGGGTAATTTGAGATTTTCTCTTCGCCGACAAATGAAAAGAAAAAAAGAAGGAAACGAGAAGGGAATTTCTTCCTTGTTTGCGGACGTGATCGTCGGGGAGGCCGTTTTGTAACAACTACTGGAAATAGATTTGACGGATGGATCTTTGAGTGAATCCAAGTTGGAAGCTTCCTTGGAAGAGCACCGCGGGTGGTGCCTCGACTCGAGGAAAGATCCAGCCATAAACAGGAAAGGCTTCGCTCAGTTTTGTTGTTTCTCTTCAAAACAACCAACAAGAAATACGAACCAGCTAAAAGGAAAACAAGCAGAGCAAAATCAAGATTGGGAAACGCGACTTTTCGTAGTGTGCTAATGATCAACTCGATCAAGTTGTCTTCATCGTTATCTATAAAAGACAAGAGGACTTCCTTGAGAGAAAAACAAAAACGCCCTTGTTTCTCCTATGGTGACGTTACGCAACACGCCTCGCCGAGCGTTTATGAATTACCCTGCCGACTTTCTTAACAAGAGAGATGGCGTAAGTCCGCAGACGAGATTCCCTACACGTAGATTTTTCCTCCTCCTGTCCAAAAAAAAAAAAAAGAGTTCCAACATCGAGTTAACAAACCCAAAGAACAACATCAGAGGAAAAAAAAAAGAGAACAACAAAAAAAGAGAAAGATTGAAGTTGTATTGCTTGTAGAAGTAGCAGCTTTATCAAGGGCTCGACTCTTAATGAGCTGCTATAGCAACTTGTAGCCGAGCAGCAACATCCAAAGTTTTCTTGAGAGAGAGAGAGAGACCCCATGTTTTTAGAGCTGCCCATGCCGTCATCGGCCAGCCGGTTTTTTCCTTGATCCCACCCAGAGTCAGTCAAGTCAGTCGTTCACACAACACACACACTCACAGCGCAACATATTTTTTCTCTCTATCTCTCTCTCTTTCCCGTTCTTTTCGCTTATATAGCAAACAACAAAAAAAGCGAACCTGCGAGCAGTTTGAAAAGAGAAATAAGAAGTTTCTTTTCGTTTGTATTTTTTACCCATTTATGATTATTTATTTTCTTTCTAGACGATGGGTTTTCTGGTGCTGCTGGGGGAACCTGGTCTTCTTCTGCACAGGTGGTCTCATTATTATTTCTATCTCGGGAATTAGAAACGTAAAGGCAAAAGGTAAAATTCAAAAGAGCAGAGTGAGAGACAAAGAGAGGGAGGGACCGAGGACTTGTCCGTCAGGACCGGATCGACTTACGTATTGCCTTGTAAAGAGAGAGAGAGAGAAAGAGAAAGATTCAAACAGCCGAAATGTCTTGTCTCATGTTTTGCGCGAAAATAGAATTTTCAAAAAAAAAACATGTGACCAAATAGAGCTGCTATATATCGCACAATTCGCTTCGGGCATTCTTTAACAAGAAACTATCGGCGATTTTTATCGCTGTGCGTTAAAAATATCTTGGAAACGGATCAGATATTGAAAATAAAAAAATAAAAAAAGAAGGAGACTATGGTAACTGTTTACAAAAACAAATGAAAAAAAGAGAGAGTGTGGTGGCGATTTACCCGGCGTTGTTTGTTGTTTGTTGGGCGCTTGGTGGTCTGATGTTAGTTTCTTGTTTGTTGCTTGTGTGTTGCTGAGAAAGATGGTCAACTTCCTCTTCAGCTGCAACACTTGAAGGAGCCGTTGAAGATGAAAGAAATGAACTGTTTACCGGATGTTGATCTGTCGTCGAGTCCATGTTCCATCCGTTGGCGTGGAGTCTGGCAGTGTGGTGACGACGTTTGTTGTTACCAATCGCCGGATGATGTTTAGTCGCCCTGTCGTAAATGCTGGCTAAATCCGTCACGGTTCCGCTCTTCTTCGTCACTAGTGTTGTGGCCGCAGTCATCCACTTGGCCTCACTCATCATCACCGTCCCCATCACGGCCAGCAAAGTACCCAGCACGATTTTACCCATCTTTGATCGAATTTGCAATCGATACCAGTTCGCCTTATTTTTGTTTTTCCGATTTTACCGAGTCAAATCGTCTGGTGGTAAACTTTAATTTGTATTTCAAAAATATGTCGCTGGTTTCCTCATGCGGCCATAACTTCTCCGACCGGCCCTACAAGTCGACCGTATGAAGCGAGACACACGACTGGATCCCCACAGAAGCGCGTGCCAGACCGCCTAGTTTTTTTGGTTCGTTCGTTCTTCCCTTTCCACCCAAACCCCTACATGTAGGGAATTTCATTTCTCTCCCCTTATGTTCTATCTCTGCTGAATATATAAAATTTCCACGGCGTCTCCATCTGACAACATCGCACGCAAGATGTATGACTTGCCCGCTCACTGCGTCTTCCCTTTTTTGGTCCGATGGCGATCAAATATCGAAAAAGACACTTTTCCCATGTAAATCCATCACACTCAACGTGATTTTTTTATTTAAATTTCCCATACTAGTTTCCCTTTCTTTGAAGTTGAGAAGGAAAAAAAAATAACATTCCAGTGAACTAGTCGCTTCTTGTTATTTCCCACTGCCCACTGAAGGATGTATTTGGGCTTCAGCAATTTTCGCACCTGATGCTCGAGCACGTTCCGATCGCTAAGTCGTGATCCTATAAATTGATAGCCTCCCATATATACATATAGATACATTTATTTTCGTTTCTTTCACGGGGCCCTCTCCATATTCGGCCGCTCTCGTCGAATCATATCTGAAAATCAAGTGGCCTAGAGCGGCCACTTAATTTCCCTTTCTATGTGGTGTGTAGTGGCTCGAAAGGGAAGGAGAAAAAAAGGAACTCGGCCGGTTCTTTTTTATTTTTAGTTTAGTGTATTAAAAAGAGAAACAGCTGGATCCGAAATGCTAAAGTAGGCCTGCAGTCGGAGAGAATAACTGCCCAGGAAAACTTGACTGGCACTCGCACGCATCCACACGTCTCCGCTCCAGAGAATATAATAAGAATGGATCTCACACATAATGTTATTTCCCCCCCATGTGTAGCAGCAGCAGCAGCAGAAGCAGCAGGTCCGTGGGTACACGAACAAGGTCCCCGGCCCACTCAGTGTGTAACTTTTTCTTTTGAATTCAGTGCGGCACGAAGAGCTCGTTGGGGGCTCTTGCTTTTCCCCAAGTTCATGAATGCGTTCGGGAATGTATTCCGGCTCGTCCATCAGTGTCCAAACTGAAACAGCTCACTCTGTAAATGACACATTCTAAATATTCGACATCCGGACGAGGGTTTCCATCACGGGTGTCTTTGGGACTGATAATGGCGACTAACGTCTTTATCATTAATGCTTAGATTTAAGGTCCGTCTAATAAATTTTCTGAAACATAGTTTTGGATTTGTATCGTTTGATGTTATTCAGTTTGTCGGGCTAGCAAAGTGTCGCTTAAACCGGCCGGTTAATGACTTTGACGACGCTCGTCGCTCGTCTCAACAAATAAGCTTCCTATTGGCGTCGATTACCTTTCGATGTTGGCGACACGATCGTTCATGACTGAACGACGAGTTTCAGGTTTCGTGGCTCTATTGCACTGCCAGCACAACCCCTGGCATGGAAACAGTGGGTTGGAAATAAAATCGAACGATAACGTTCGAAACCCAGCGACTGACTTATACGATCGGCGACAATTTATGCGACCACCTCCAGAGACAGCCAAAGCCAAAACGTCTGGCCAGCATCTCTTTCTTATACTTATTTTTCTTTCTGATTTGTAATTCTTTTCCGACGTGAGCTCTGCATTTTTTCTTGTTCAAGTCTTCACGACTGTCGTTCGACTCGTGTCGACCTATTGTCACCGAGTCGCGACAAAGATGGAAACTTCTATTTTTTTTTAATTTTTATATATTGGGAGTGAAAATGAGCGCCGAATATGGCCCGATCCTAAAAATTTATTTTCGGTTGTCCAGGATCGATGATGTAAAATGCGCCGGCACCGTCGAGACAGCAGACAATCCGACACGACAACCAAATAATGGACCGTGCTCGCATGCTGATACCGTCTTATCTCTTCTTCTTCTTCCTCTCCTCCATTCTGTCTATCGTTATTTTATTTTATTTTTTTTTGTTCAATAGCGGGAGAAAACGGAATGTCTCCACAAAAGCGCCGATGTTTAATAGACCTGTTGTACAATCTAACAATCGATGGTAGCTCTAACCTTCTTGTCTCCGCCAGCCCAAATCGACAGACTGTCTCTTTTTATGGTGTACGCACTAAAGGAGCAGCGGTATTTTTAAACAATATATTTTTTAATAAGCATCTTTTTTTTATTATATTACAGCGTCTGTGTCATGTACAGCTCACCATCTGGCACAGTATAATATTTATTCGTTACGATATTACAACGATGTGATTATTGTAGGAGGGATTATGTGAGGTACGGAGACGTATTGTGGTGATAATTCCTTTTATGCTTGCGCATACGGTATTAGGTATACCGGTTACATATCAATTGCTGGCTGTGTCTTCCGGGGTTGATCGTAGTTGCTTTTCTTTAATATTAACCGCCGTCCTTGCTAGATAACAGCTAGGATTGAAGGTGGGTTATTAAGCAATTTCGGTGCATGTCGCGAACGCTTCAGGCGACGGCAAAACTCCACTGATCGTGTTCTCTTTTGTCGCTTGTCATGAAGAAGATTTGGATTTGTTCCAGCGTCGCCTCCGGCCGGATATCGGGCACCACCAGGAGAACAAACAGGTAGCCAAACAGACAGAAAATCGTGTAAAACCAGAAAGTTCCCGACAAGTACATGGCGTTCTGCATGTCGCCGAAACTCATCGTAACCACTAACGAAGGGCCCCAAAAGAGGCCAGCCGTAATGGCCGCTGCGGTTCCTTGGCTTCTGATTGGTAACAATTCGCCAAGAATGAGCCACGGAATCGGCCCGAGTCCGAGTGCGAATGCTCCGCAATAGACAATCACGCAACTGACGGGAATCCAGCGCAAGTCGGTTTGGCCCAGTACGCCGATATCCTCGCACAGGACGTACAAGCCGAGCGAAAGCATAGATAGGGCCGAAGTGGCCGCCGACACCAGCAGCAACCATTTGCGGCCTTTACGGTCCACGGTACCGAAACAGATGAGCCCCGTGATCAATTGAACGCCGTAGAGGACCACCATGGGGAAGTTGGACTGGTCGCGGAACCGTTCGGCCGCATAAGTCAAGACGCTATCGACTCCCGAAAATTGGCTGAAGAACATCAGACCACCGGCAATGGTGACGGGTAACATGAAGGGTTTCTTCAACAAACCGCCGTCATGGCCGCTCAGTTTGAGTAGATCGTAACCATCGCGCATGTCGGACAGTTGGTCCTTTACACCGAGACGTTTAAGGCCGGCAGCCGCTGAAGGGATTTTCCCTTGCCTCAGCAGGTAGCGCGGCGAGTCGGGCAGGTAGAAGAGCAACAGAAGGAGGTAAGGGCCGGTAAGTGCGACTCCGGTGATGGAAATGTCTCGCCAAGAAACGGCGTATGACAAGCCGAAGCAGATGAGTGTACCAACAAGTCCGAAACAGGTGGGCAAGACGCCCAGACTTCCACGGTGTCGAGGAGAGGCCAGTTCGGCGATATAAATTTGATTGACCACCGTTATGATTCCCGCAGCGATCCCTCCTGTGTGAGAAGAAGTTTACGTCATTAGAAAACACATCAAAACTCGTTTGCTGCCACGTATTGGGCCGACTCGTTCTTTTTTTTTTCTTCATTTATAGCGGGTTTTTTTTACCGATAAGACGGGCGCCGAAGATCATTGAAGAGTTCTGAGATAAAATAACCAGCAGCCACGAGACTATCAGAATCAAGACGGTAACCATCAACGGCCTTTTCCTGCCTTTAAGTGCAAAACCAATCGACGACAACGTGATGTTAGCAAACCGGTTATTTTGTGAAAATCAGTTAATTACCTTTATTTAAGGCTAGTGAAGAAAGTAAGGCGCCTAACAATCCCCCCAAATTGAAGAGATTCAAGATCCAAGGTGCAGCCCAATTGGGACTGTTGGGCGGCAGATGGTTGGCAGGCGCCAGGCTGTGATATGCCAAAATGAAGCCGATATTCAAATTACCCAATGAGAGTATTGCCGTACACATGAGCTATAGAGTCCATACAAACAAGGTTTTTTAAAATACAAGTTAATTTACATTGGCTGAAGAATGACTTAGAATTTTTTTTTTTTTACTTGTGGCATGTAACCAGTTGGCAGACAACCATGTTGAGGTGCCTCCTTGTGGCTGGATTTTCTGGATTTCCCGTGTCCGCTCATGTTTAAATGCCCAAGAGAGTCATCGGTACTTATCTCTTCGCTCACTGATGGAGTGTTCAGTGAGTCGTTTGAGTTCCTCAACACTTCTTCCGATCCAGAGGATAACTCGTCGTTCTCCCAAACCTATCCAAGAATAAAAAAATTGGACTCTTATAATAAATAATACGATGTCCCAGCATAACTGGAAAATCAAGTGAGATAATATCTACATTTTCCACTACTTTTTGAAGCTGTCGTTCTCTGGCTTTTCTCCGAGACCTCGCCCTTTCCAGTCGCTGTTGTGACAGATGATGGCTTCGTTTCTGTAAAACTCCACCTTGCGGATGGTCCTGATGGATCGAACTGGCTGCTGACCGAGCACCTCTACTCCCTGCTTGGCTACTCCTTCGACTCCCATGGCTTTTCTTGGCCACCCGTGATGTCAAAGTCCCAACGACGTTGGATGCAGCAATCCGGCGATATATGCGCTCCAAGGTGTGCCGTCCGTGATAATTATTCCGGACGCCCGGAACGTAAGCGTTCTGTCTAGGGCTCTTCATTCACACAGTTCTCTTTCCTATAAAAAATTTAGATGACACAAACACAGACACAAACACTCTTTTTCCCCCGTTGGTAGAACTTTAAGCGTTTCCTAGGCCCACCATCTTGTTGTGGAGCGGTCAGGTCCGATTCAGCGACAGAACTGATCCGGACTCCGGCGGACGCTGGCTTCTTATTTTTTTGGGGGGATGATGTGCTCGTGTTCCGCTATACACATACGGGCGACTAGCAGAGCGCAACGGTACTATTACCTACAGTGCCAAGCACTCGAGCCCCATATGTGTTTTTTTAAATTTCTTTCTTTCCTTTTTGCACATTTATAGTCAGTCGGCACACAACTAGGTACACAATTAAATGTTCCGTGATGCCGTTTAACAGCAGTGTACGACATCTTGTTGCAAATGACATATTTTCCGAGTCTCATTCGTCTTGCATCTGGCTTATAGTGTCTTCTTTTTCATTGAATGACGGTCAATTTTTTCGTTCCATTAATTACTGCGAATTACTGTAGGGTCGGGAAATTCCAGTGCCGGAAGAGGAGCAATCATCGGTGGAATTTCAAGCTTAATCAATAAGTTTAGATTTCAACTGGTATACATTCCTGAGACGTTCTTTCTAGCCTTCAGGGAAGGAAATAAAAATTCTGCATCCACCAACGTGACTGCTGACTTGGGAAAATACCTGATGCTCCGCGTGTCTATCAGCGTAAAGGCTCTTAACCGTAACTTCAGCTCTTTTGTTCGAAAGAATGAAAGATGCTTATGTTTGATTTTTTTTCACGTACTCCTGTTGAAGGGACACCCCGAGGTGCAACGCCATTGGGTCAAGTAGCGGATCACGCTGTTACTTCATCTTATTACGGTAGACGCTTGTTCGTTTTTACAATTATAACGGAGCAAGGCATGTTGTCGTCCTCGTTTATCGTCCGCCAACTATACACGTGTTATCAGCGCGGCAGCTTTTCTTCGCTCAGTGTCTGTTTGTTCAAAACGCTCAAGTCGGCCAAGTGTCACTGCAGTGTTACCAAATAAATCTCTGGCTTCCGCGTGAAACAATCGAGACTATTTTAGTAAAAAAAAAACCGCATGACGTTGGTGGGCTTTTCTCACGAGTGTAAATTTACGCTTTAAATCGAAAGAGGAATGACAGCAAATGGAAGTTCTGTGTTTTTGTTTTTTGGTCTTTTTTTTTCGTGTTCTTTCTACACTCCTTTCTAATGAAACCGCAATGTCGCGGTAGACCAGCGTTTTACCTGATGGTGAAACATGTTCATTTTGATTTTCGATTAGTGTTTCAAGAGGAAAAAGACGACCAATGTTTTGCCCTTTTTCTTTAAGAAGTGTGAACTCAACGAAATTATCGCTGATGCATATTGTACGGTTTCCCTTCCGTGTTCCGTCTGCCGCGTATGCGTACGAACGATTTGAATTAATGAGAATGAACGGTAGATGTTTTTTTTTCGAAGGAGAATACTTGACTTCGTGACGGGGGGAAAAATGTATAAAGAATAAAATGACAGACTAGCGGCAAATATATCTAAATCTCGAAGGTGTTTTTTAATGTGCGTGTAGCGGATCGAGGGCTGAAATGCCCAAGTCTATTTCTAGACGCCCATATTTTGTTGTTCGTGTTTGGTCTTTGCGACAGATGTTTCTCCCGGTTGAATAGCTTAGACAGCGCATGTACGGAGCGCGTTACCAAATGCTATTCGTTTCACAACGGGGTTCATTCTTTCCTTATCTGTCGTCGGTTGTCTCTTAATTAACGAATGGCGTTCTAATGTGTCCACTCATTTTACAAATTGCCTTCTTTTTACACTTCTGTTCAACGAATTTGACCACAAATTTACTGGTGGCAAGTCGAGGCATAACGGGGGCAGTAGGATCTTCGACATTTTTCAAAGTCATGATGAGCATGTGTTCTTTTGGCGCTTTTGCAGCCGATGGGGCATTTCTTATCAAAGCTGTGCCGTATCGGTCATGATGTAATAGCTTTGCGACTAAGTCAAGCGCAAACAATTTGTCCAATTGTTTGGAATTGTTTTCTTGCCATCCATTATTTCGTCACGTTATTATCTTTGTGCTCTTACTTTTTCAAGCTTATCGCACTTTGGAATGTAATAATTTGGAGTTTGAAAAGGTTTTACGCCGGGCGACGACCCAACAACCATATCAGAGAATGACATTCGGATTTGGGCCACAGAAGCTCTTGAGATGGGGGCCTGAAATGGCGCCTGATCCCAGCTCCCATGAGACGACATTTATCGATATGTGCGCATCCGTGCTTGATAGGCTATTTGCCCACATCGATGGACGGCGATAAGCTTCAGAGTCTAATCAGTTTGGGGCCGACCTATGATGTATGGCCCGTCTCAATCTAGATATGGTGTTGAGATACGATACTTAGGCCTTCGCTGGTTGGATTGTTTAGATAATACAACAAAAAATGCTTCCAACATTGCCCAGATTTATGTCAGTTGGCCGATTCATTTTCTCTAGTCAAGTTGTGCATTTATTCGCTTCATCTACTCTAGTCTAGTTCTTTAAAAAAAACTCACAATCCCTCCAGAATGGGCAAAGTCAAGAATAAGAATAAGTTGGAAGAAGATGAGGAAGACACTCAGTGTGGACTTGGTCCTTTCCACGGGAAATGGCTTCAGGGATATGCCAACAAGAAATCTTACCTGTTGACATACAGCTTCCTAGGACTTTTTCAAGCCATGTTTTTCAGCTATTCCATCGCTACATTGACCACGCTCGAGAAACAGTTCAAACTCAAAAGCCAAACCACAGGTAATTTGCAACAGTGACGCAGCTCATGGGAAACCATACTCTCGTGTATTATATAACGAACGCTGATTCTTTGAATTGATTCTTGCAGGAATTCTGTTGTCGGGGAATGAGGTGAGCCAGATCTTGCTCTCGCTCGTGATAACGTACTTTGGAGGGCATGGACACAGGCCTCGATTGGCGGCATTGGGAGTCGTCTTCTCGGGTGTCGCTTCAATTATCGTGATTGTTCCTCATTTCGTTTACGGCCAATTCGCAACAGCCACTAACGGTAGTACCATAGTAAAATGTAGCGTATCACTAGGCAGCAAGACTTAAGGGTCAAAGTATTTTCTAATCAATAACTGATTATTGATTACATAACTGTGGGAAAATTAATGTTTACCCGGCGTACAATTCGACCAGCTATTGATTATGATTTGTTTTATATCTGTTAATATGCAATTAGTGACAAGAAGTTTTGATGTTTGCTCAACATCAACGGATTCAGTCATGCCCACCATGAACCCGGAAGATAGTTGTGACGCACCCATCGGTAAAACCGAGATAGAATTGCTTTATGTTCAAGCAACGCTTTTTGTGACGCTTTTTGTAAACGTTCAACAGGTCCAATGATCTACATCTTCATGTCACAATTTGTTTCTGGTATCGGTACAACCTTATTCTCTATCCTTGGGATCACTTACTTGGACGACAATGTGAAGCGAAAGCAAACTCCAATGCTCATCGGTAAGTTGTATATGTACTTTGTACCCAGATTCTTTTAAAATGAATCTTCACGTTTCTCTATATAGGAATCATGTCAAGTCTTCGGTTGATCGGGCCAGCCTTTGGATACGGATTGGCCGCCATCTGTATGCGGTTGTACGTCAATCTGAGCGAAACGACGACACTTAAGCCAAGAGACCCAAGCTGGATTGGCGCTTGGTGGCTTGGTAAACTAATCGACATTTTCCTGTTAAAATTTGTTAGAAATTTATCTACGTATTTTTTTTTCGTATTTTTCTAAAGGCTTCATGATTATTGGCATAATTCAAATTTCCACTGCCTGGCTACTGGCGTGTTATCCACGACGACTACCAAAGGAATCAACTACTGCCAAAGGTTTCATGACAATTGCAGCGCAAAAATCTACTCAGCAGCGCAATAAACCCAAGGAGCGAACATTCAAAGGTATATTTTTTGCTTTTTTTTTTTTTTTTTTTTTAATATTCGTACGGTACTGATTGATTATTATCCAAACTTTAGAGTTTCCGGCAGCATTGCGTCGATTGTTGACCAACAAGATTCTGATTCTCAATAACTGTGCTGGCGTATTCTTCGTCTTTGCCCTTAGGTATTAGTGATTTATCCATAGCCATTATATATACTACCGTAGTAATAGTGTACAAAATACCTAAAACTTATGTTTAAGAGATATCATTGTGGTGTTGAAAAAATTTAAAATAATCACCATTATCATTTTAAAGCGGGTACATTACCTTCTTGCCCAAGTACATGGAGACACAATTTCAGCAGTCGTCCTCAATGTCTGGGCTCGTTAACGGTACATTGCTACACCACACAAATGAAATGCGGAATAACCATTGGTTCATTCTAGGGCTCACTGGCATTATGTTCATGTGCACTGGACTGTTGCTGGCTGGCTATCTGATTTCGCGCTTTAAATTTCACGCTTGGAAGCTTCAAGTATGGGATGTTCTTATCGGAATCATTTGGATTATAATCCTAGTCGTATTCGCGTTCTTGGGTTGTGATTCAAAACCTATCCACGGTTTCGAAAATGCAGAAAATGGAATCAACGCCATGTATATTAACATCAATAGACCGGCTTTGTGCTAAAATGTCAAGAAACAACTGACATTTCATTCTGAGTCCTATAGGCTAAGCATTCCAACAACATCTTGCAACGAAGAATGCAATTGCCAGAGCAATCGTTTCGCCCCGGCGTGTTCTGAGGACGGACAAGTCAATTTTTTCTCCGCTTGCCACGCTGGTTGCACCTCGATGAACTCCACTGGTGACCGAACAGTAATTTTCATTAATCAAACGTCCCATTTTCATTTAGCAACCGACAATGATTTCTCTGTTACATAATTTTCAGATTTTTTCCGACTGCAGTTGCATCAAAGAATGGATTAATACCACCCAGATTTCAAACTCGACGTTGGATTCTGGTGCTTGGTATAACGGCAAAGCCATCGGTGGATATTGCCCTTCCAATTGCTTCCAAATGTTCCTAATCTACATTTTCGTCATGGGCATCATCAAGTTTCTAAGCTCATTTGGTCGAGTTAGCAACATACTTATCACTTTCCGGTAGCTGTCAACATACTTCCGGGTTATAGCTTCATCTGTTGTTTACTTTATACCTTATCCTGGTTTAATTCCTCAGATGCGTCGCGCAAGAGGACAAGTCTTTCGCCATAGGCCTTGGCTATCTCTTGACTAGCCTTTTCGCTTTCATTCCAGCCCCCATCGTCTACGGAGCTGTAATTGGTAATTAACGAATTCAGTCATCCGTCAAATATTACAACGATCTCAAATTTTGAGTGCAAGCAATTAACATTATTGTTTTTGAACAACGGGGGATTTTTAGATCAGGCGTGCATTCTATGGCGAACTGACAGTTGCGGTGTGCGCGGTAATTGTTGGATCTACGACCAGGAAAAGATGCGACTTTACTTCCATCTTCTTACAGCGGGTACTATTCCGAGAAATTGTCACTAATGTGAAACAGACTGATAAAACTAGTTTAACACTTCTCCAACAGGTGTGATTGTTATAGGTGTGATTTTCGATTGTTTCACCTGCTTTGCCGTCCGCGATCTCGATCTCTACGCGGAAGATCCGGTGGAGACAGGAGACAACGGAATGGTAGCTTCAGCAAACAACAAAGAACTTCAACCCATGCTGACTTCCCGCCCGTTGCCACCGACAAACAGCATCAACGTGGAAGGATTCATCAGAACGTTGGAGGCATAGGGAGGAATATTTTCATTTACATACAAGATCACTCGATTATTAAACTTGTTCGTTTTATTTGCTGCGTTTTAGTAAATTCTTAAATCAGATTTGACGCGAGAGCATTTGCTCTTGCTATAGGGCAGCAATCCAGACACTACAGGAATTACAAAGTGAAAAAGACCATGGCCGAAATTGGTCGAAAAGTTGGACCATGCAGTTAGGATTTGTTGACTTTTGGAAACGTGCGTTTTCGAGTTAAATTCGTGCCAAGTGACGCTTTGTGACAAAAGATGAACTTGAAGTCCAAACATGTAGATGCAAAACATTCCGATCGTCGCCGACAGATTGTACACAATCACCATGTATGCGCTCGTCAGAGTTGTGGTTCTGGCTAGCGAAAAAGCGTAACCGAACGGCATGAACAGCTCCAAGTAATTGAACCAACGATTAAAAACCCAATCAGAAGTGAGAAAGATTTGCAGGGAGAGGTAGAGGGAACCGACACCAGTATATAGACACAAAATCACAAAATAACGCTGGTTATTCAAACCGATGCAGGTACCTAAAAAGAAACAATGGTGGTCGTGCCGCAAAACACAGCATTCACACAAAGGGCAATGATGGGATTTCTTGTTCTTGAAGATATTGCACTCTGGACAAAAATTCTGGGGATCTTGCTCCAAACCTTCTTCTAATTGTACTCCATAGTCCTTATTAGAGTTGACAAACATTGCTCGCCAGTTAGCACAAACTTGGGCATAACAGTAGATGGCTATGGTAGTTACTGTGAAGCTCCTCTGCAACACCAATATATAGATGGCTGTGGCAATTGAAAGACATAGATAGGCTAAGCTAAAAAGCATGACACCATATCTCATCAATCCAACTCTTTTACTAATAACAGGGGCCATAACAACGATAAGAATACCTATTTCATGTTACAAAAAATCAAATTATTACTTTCATCTTTGTGCAACTTACTATGTTAATCTTACCACATAACAATCAAAACTTCAACCAGGTAAATCATTGGTACGCATACTGAGTCGAAGATTCCGCCGGCACAGTTTGCCAACGTCTTCTATCTCGATTCCTGTCAGATAAGATTTTGTAGATAAGAATGAGTCAAACAAAAGAATTCGTTTTAATCAATTTCTACTTACCTCAGTTCTTGGTCTTTGAAAGCCTCATTTTCTCGATTTATTCGTCGAATTCAAATAGGCGAGAAAACTCAATAACAAGTAATATTGTGGCATCAGATCTCGTCTCGATCCCCACTCCTCTCTCAATCCTGAATTGTTTTTGTGTTGTTGTTTGGGTTGAACGCCATCTGTTATTGAAACATTTAAGTTTTTATGTTCGACGCTAGATGTCCTTGATGACTGATTTCAAAAATAAGTAGAAGAAATACAAACCGCACAGACTATTGAAAAAATTAAGTTAAAAAAAAACTACATTTCAAAACATTTTATATTAACATTAATAGCGTTAAAAATAAATAAACAACGCGACTTAAAATTCAGATTCATCCTGCGTTATCTTAAAGCTCTCACAATTCATCTACACAAACACAAGTAAACAAGTAAATCTCTATCAGGAAAAAAAGAAACTAAAGCTTAATAAAAACCTGGTAACTTCCAATCAAGTGACAAAATTCCATTATTTTTTTTTAATTTAGAATTTCTAATTCCGCCACCGCGGAATTCAACGACGACCATTAAATCGGGTATTGTGTCGGCCAAATTTGAATGAGTATACATTACCTGTCAGCCAGCTCATTATTCACCTGTCAAAATTCAAATTTTTTGCATCTTCATTAGAATGCACTACTTCGAAACTCTTGGATCACTTCCATGTCAAGTTTTCACAAATTAAAGATCTGCAAAAAAATAAAGAATATTTAATCACCTCCACAAAAAGCGATGAAGGACATTCTGCCGTAAGGTACCAAACTCAGATCCGACTATCAGCAGCTTTAATGACTCACAGATCGTACATTATACATAATATTATCTTTTCTATTATTATTATTTCTTATTCCACTGCAGTCTGCACGCATGTATTACCCAAAACATTTTTCAATAGTCGCTCCTGGCGAAGCGGTGAACCATTGCAACAGAAGAAAAGAACATAATCGCACCGAAAATAAGAAAAATCTTTGACTTGGAATGTTTTGATTTTTCTTATTCAGCAGTAATGGCTTATATAGACAGTAAAGTCTGAAACAGAGACGGGAGGAAAGTATAGGCGCTCTGTGGTGAGCTGATCACGCGATGTTTCGATAATAACACACCTCTACGCGCACCCAGTAGCAGTGCTGCTCAATTAAATTCAGATAATCTTACGGCCATGTGAATAGGTGGGCCAATCTGACTGCTATACTGGACAATAATCAGTCAGTCTTTCTCTCTCTCTCTCTCTCTCTTAGTTGGCGCGCGCGCCAGTAGGATCTCCGAAAAAGCGCATCGTAATTTACTCCAATCGCTCAAGTCTCCTATTTTATTTTATTTAATTTAAATCATTTCTATTGAATCCCATTTGAAATATAGATTCCTGATTTTGAAGACAACAATCTAACCTTGGACGTGCGCTGACAATTTACTCAAATCATTCATCACCGATGTGATGTGAGAAATTGTAAACTTATTTGAAGAATGTGAATGAAAAACGAAACAATTGGCAGTCAGCAGCTCGCATTTGGTATATATAGAATATCTCTCTGCTCTTAGAGCAGCAACAAGAATGTTAATGATGCACAATGATGGCCGATGGCAGCAGGTTTCTGACAAGTCTCTTGGTTGATATGTTTCCAACGACTCAAGATTAAAGACCCACAGCTCTAATGGACACCCTGGGTCCAGATCGAGCTGACACATTTCGAACCCCGGATGGATTTTTAGCTGCGCACGTTATTAATATTTCAGGAGAAAAGGACTGACGAGCTGAAATTCTGCTGGCCAGGTCTCCCTCTTCATGGCTATATAGCATGTTCATAAAGATCATCATCATTCAAGAGGGGCTTCTTCTTTTCTGCTCGGTCATTTGTCTTTGGCTATATACACTTTCTTGGCAAAGCTGATGGTGGTGGTGCATTGCCTGTATTTAATGTCTGCGGTGCCTCCACAGCAGCAGTGATGTGCTACTCGGTAGCCCCTTCTCTCCTTTCCTACAATTGATGGATCATAAAAATGTTCGTCCTCTAGAAAAGACGAGAGGACTGCAAACTGCACCGACCCGATCTGTGAAGGGGATGGCCTTGTGTCTGTTATACAAGCGACTCTGTGTGTAAGATATTACAACAAAAGCAAGGCTTCTCCTCTTCAGATATGGTCAGCGGCAGGCGGAGCCGGACGACAAAACACGCATTCACATTTAAGCCTCTCACAAAGTCGATCAGCGCTCGGCTGAGTTGTGCTGACTTTGATTCTATACTGCTGTACACAAGTCCAGCACTCTTTTCGCCGGATTTTTATTGATATTGCATTTCTTATTTTCCAGGGCAAAGCAGTTCAGAGTCCTTATTCCACGCAACTTCCGACAAAGTCCGTGCCAACATAATGGGAACTGATGGACGCCGCGCACGCGCAACTATAGGCCTATGTCGACTGATGGGGCCTTTAGCCAACGCACAATGGGGAAGAGGGTAAAGAATATACGACAAAAGACTTTTTAGAAAACTCGCTTTCCGGTTTCCAGTTTCTTTTTCCCTTTTTTTCTTGTAGCTTCTCTGTGTGCCTATGCGGCCATCGTTGGGCGGCCCAATGACTTCCGGAGCCGACGACTATACTGGCTATACATATGAACTATAAGCACAAACTTGGTCGTTACACAACAACATGATGACAGATAGAATTGGCCGCCTCTTGTTGGCTGAAAGAAGAAAAATCCGACCGCGACTTTCGGCTCAGAATGGAAACATTTGGATTCGAGTGTGTGGTCGCCGATATTATGAAGGGCCAGAGAATTTGCCAAATTGCCTTTTTAAAAGCGATGGACCCTCTGCTGTGCGTTGGTTTCATTCTATTGGGAATATAAGTCCCCCCTGGTTATTCCTTCATCGGCGTTTGTTCGGGTCTTGTACAAATGTCTCCATTTTCGCAGCTGGAAACTAGATCGCGGTTGGACTTGCGGCTTCCTCCATCCAGCGACAATAGACCAAAAAAAGAGCTGAGAGAAAAAAGAGAGAGAATTTGAGGAAAATGAAGACATTTTTACGACTGGACCTATCTTTCAAATGAAACACGGTTCATCCTGTATATACTATGTGTATGAAGCTATAGGCGAGAGAGAGAGAGACCCACACACTAGCTGCTCTCCTTATATTCTCTCTTAATGACGTTGGAAAGGAGCATTTTGGAAGTCAAAGTCACACAAACGACTCTTTTTCCTCCTCTTGCCATCTGCATATGTTCAGCCCGTAGGTATATACACACGCAGTTTGTGCACATAAAGGCAAAGATATGCAAAGGTCTTTTGTGACTTTGTCCGTCCATGTGCCCTTGTTCTCCGTATATGTATACACACACCTTGATTGCACGTCCTAATGGTCTCTCGTAAAATCTATTCAATTTTCTGTTTGGCTTTGGACATGCATTTCCGGGGATTATTCTATTCCCCTGGCACCGAAAACTAGACAAACAACTCGAGCGCTTTTCTTCACCAAGGAAAACAGTTCATTCAGATTAATTACATTCGGTGCATAGCGCATAAGCTGAATGCATTTACAAAATTCAATAGCCCTTATTGTGTTCTTCTATAGGTGGTAAGTAAGCAGAATTGGAAAGGATGAAGAGGCCCGTTAAATGTGGGCGGCCTAGAGATGATTTTCTCGAATAAATGTGGCGCCTTTCACACTTTTCTTGGCTCTTTTTACCTACCCGAAAATCCCCTAATTTGTCTGGGTTCGTCTTTCGCAGTTCCACACACTACACCATACACTGCCGGGCGGGTGGAAAACACCACATCGATGAGTCTATCGATTGTTACCGTACGCCATCACGTCGGCCGTCTGTGTGTCGGACCGGAGCGCCGCCAAGGTCTATTAGCATACGTACACGGACGCTTACGGAGAGAGAGAGAGACGGAGGGACTTTTTAATATTGTATGAAGCTATAATATGAGAGGGAAACGAAAAAAAAACCCCAAAAACCTGAAGGGTCTTCTGTCTTATAGTAGGCGCCAAGGTGGCCATTAGTTCTCTCACCTCCAACAAACAACCGCCCTCAAATGCCGGGCAGTCGCCATTGCAATGAGCCACCCTCTCTGTTAAATGCAGTTGCTTTTCCCTTCAATTTCATCCCCCCTAAAATCTTATATATCTTTAGTACTTATTGCGTGCAACTTAAAGAATTTCAAAATCTGGTCAGATCAAATATTGATTTTAGTCAAATGCGATTGCAGTTGATCGAGTTGTGAATCCATCCGGATCGGATATTTTTGGGGGCTGCTGCTCTCTCATGTACCTCAATTGACTTCCAGCGTTCATACATCCTTTTCTCTCGTGTTGGTATGTAAAAATTGCGGTGCTGCACGTTAAAACTCCGAACGTGAATTGAAACTCCGCTGCTTTTTTTTTCGTTCATTGAATGGCTGTGACTTTCATGTGGTGGTTGAGATATGTTTTCCTTTTTGGTGTATTTATATTCACAGAGCGTTGTAGCAAGGGGGTCTGCCGACTGCCGGCATCATTTTATTATCATTATTATTAGTGAGTGAGTGAGTGTGAGAGGAACACGAGCCCACCAGGAGCTCAGACTGTAGGGTCCACCCGCCCATCGGCACCCACCCAACTGCGTGTTTGATCGACAAATAACCAGCAGATATAATACATATATTAGATAATGGAGCTAGCTCGTGTGTTGTGTCTGTGTTGCCAGCACTCCCACGCATGCACACCCCCCTCTCTCCTCTCCATTGTTATTACACGTTATATAGGCAGGAGTTTTCCATGTACTACAAACACGTATAAATTCAGACAAAACACCAACAAATACATCATCATGAATCCCAACGGTTATTCCGCTCTCTCTCCTCCCCCTCCGTCATGTAGAACACGGATGGTGACAAAACGATCCGGCTACCGCGATTTCCATTCCATTTTTGCGGACGTCATTTCAATTCAGGTGAAAGTGAATGAAAGAAAAAAAAAATTCTCTCAATTTCAATTCAAAAGCCAAAAATACATTCAACATTTGATATTAGTTTAGGCTATAAAAAGAGGTCAAAATGAATACTGCATCTGACTAATTAACTTTGTCGGTCTCGGTCAACTGCCGCCCAACTCTTATTAGGTCCATCCCTATGCCCTATACATATCTACATACACTGACCGCATTGAATTGAATTTGGAAGTCAAAGCCCATTGAAGAATAAGAAGAATAATGAGGAAACAAAGAGAAATGGAGAGAGAGCTAGTAGGGTATATCTACAAGAGCATTGTATCTTCTCTGATATATTCAAGTCGAGACAAAAAGGGAGAAGAAGAAGAAGGCCCGGCCCGGCCGGACGATTGGGAATGAAATGGGCGGGGTTCGTTGGAGGTCGTTAGTCGAGGCCCATCAGCTCTTTTCGGCCGAATAAGTGCGTTAGATGTAGAGCACAGCAGAGTGTAGATGGGGGGGAAAACATGACCTCCGCTGCTCCGGCCGACAGACTCTGTACGCGCCACATGATGAGGGAGGGGCGTTTTGTTGTCTGCGGTACACCAGCGCGCGCCGCTTCTTCTTCTTCTTCTTCCGGCATCCTCCTCATCATCGACTGGCCCCCGGATTACAGCGCAAAAGAACTTCCGAGTGCGGCTCCTACTATATGGGGTTGGCCCGACTTTTTCGGGTTCGGCCAAAAAATCCTGGAACAAGAAACAAACTAAACAAAAGTTCATTAACCAAAAACCCCCCAAAAAAAAGAAAGAAAAGAGAAGAAAATGTTTTAGAAGCGGGTCGAGTGAAATGGATGGAAGTGAGTGGAAAGGAGAGAACTCGATGTTGTCGCTGTTGCTCCGCCGCCGCCGCCTCCGCCTGCGAGGGAGGTGAGGGGCGTCGCGTTTTGTCGAGCTCATTAAGTCGAAATGTGACAACACGCGGACAACGACCGACGAACCATCGCACGTGGAAGAGCTCGTCTCGGCTCTTATTCGTTTGAAACAACGAGCCACGATAGATGAAGACGCGCGAGACACAGAGTATAACGTCAGCATCTTCGAGAGGCCTTTTTTTCCTGGGCACATGTCGACCACGCCCCTCATCATTTCACGATTTTGTTCCCCCCCCCCCTCCCTCCTCTCTATACTCTTCACGGGGGCAAAAGGAACAAGTGAAAATATGCCCACAAGAAAACCATCCACAAGGCGGAAGGGAAATATTTTACCCGAAAGAAAACAATAAGCAGTTACGTGCACACATCAGAGTGCGGTGCGTATACCTTATATAGCTAACATTCTTATTTATTTGACTTTTTTTTTGTTTTTTGTTTTGTTTTTTGCCTTGAATGTTTATTACTGTGGGCCGAGCGTTCTTAAGTATCTCATAACGCATCATGTTACAAGACTGGGAATAGCTTATTCGCTCATTTGTTTAGGTTGTATGCCCTGCTGCTGCTGCTGCTGGCTGCGCTGCTGGATGTCTAGTGTATAGTGTGTACTAAATACACGCCCACACAACTGGCCGGCCAGCCGCCGCTGCCGCCGTCAAGAACCCCATCATCAACCGACAAGTATAACATTATGCACCCGCCATGAGAATTGAGAAGAACCGAAAACGTGCTGTGTGCAATGGCCTGTTTATGACGTTCTCAACAGTCCACTTGGTTTCGTTGTTTTCCCTTTTTCTTTTTTCTTCTTCTTCTTCTTCTTCTTCTTCTCCTATTCTCGTGAAAATGTTTTTTAGGAGAGTCATTTTGAGGTGAACTAGCGCACACACATGAAAATGTCTCTTTGAGAAATAGGAAAAGAAAGAAACCAAGGGCCATTGAAATAATTTTCCCGGGCGTGGACTGTAGCTGTTACGCTGTTGGCTACACTCATCACTGCCAGCAGAGAGCTCTCTCTCTATGGTGTGCCATATAGTGTGGGTATACACACACACATACGTGTGTATCCCGACCATCTATATGTGTACTCAACGTCGTCTAGTGGTAGTTAATGTTTGTTGTTGTTGTATGAGAGAGAAAGAGAGAGAGAGCACAGCGCATCAGCGCCAAACACTGTAATTGTAGCGCAGTTTTACTGGCCGTTAAAAAGTTCTTCCGCGGCTTAAATACACACATAACATGTAGACTTACAATAAGCGCAACTATATAGCTCCACATAGATAGAGACACACACTCAAACAAGCCCCGGCTGCCTCCTATCTCACTCTCAATGTCCGTGACTTCCAACTCAATAACAATAGACAATATGGCGGCGGTGGCGGCGGCGGTCGATGTCTCGAAAAGTAAATTATATTCTACCATACGTCGATGTATATTTTCCTACGAGACTATCTCTCGGTTGTGTATAGCAAATATAGTTTGGCTGAACTAATTGAATCCGGTCGATATGTGATAATATTCCCTTCCAATTCGATTCCGTTATTGCGACTCGACTCGACTAGTTTTTAAAGTATATAGTTTGAAAAGGTCCTGGCTTTTTTTTTTGTGTATAATCATCCGCTTGTGATTTCATTCTGTGACTAGAAAAATATCTTCTACCAGGAAGAAGAAGCGAAATTTTTTTTCTTTTGGGGGAGAACCGGCAGTCCGGGACTGGCCCTCCGGTGCGAATTTGCTATGCGCCATGATGAACGTTTTTCGTCCGTCATCCGCTGTTAATGATAGTAATAAAATAAACTATATGCACCGGAGCCATCATAATATAACGACGCAGTTTTCACCTCCATCACCGTCAGGGGTTGGTACGCACATAGTGAGACGTTGTGAGTGCATATTTGCAATAATAGGCGTATATAGTATAGTTATAGTTAGTAAATAAGCAAAGAATGTGTATGTGTGCTGCTGTGTCTGGTATTATAACTGCATCAAACAGCCCAGTCAAGCGCCGCTAGTTTGTTCCTGCCAGTGAATTGCACCAATTTTGGAAAAGTCCAGCATCACTATAATTTGACGAATCAAACTGAGCGCTGCTCTGTTACCTCTGTAACTGATAATATACTATGAGTAGTATTACATTCAAAAGATTCTTTTGGCCAGCCAAAAAGTCTCGCCGATTCCACCATCACGACAAACGGTGGAATACGAAAACTGCTGAGTTTGTCGGGATCGAAACACAATAGGGAATTTTCTCGCTGTGGAAGGCATGTAAACTTAAAGGTCATAGATCTGTCTGATCCTTTCAACGTATTTATGGCTCTAATGCAGCGAGTTGGCGGGTCAGCTGGTCAGGTCAGGACCACAGTCAGTCACGCCCATTTCTTTTCCCTCTGTGTAAGGTCGGCAGGAGCCGGGCAAGAGGGCCATTCTTCTCCGAATCCATATTTATGTGTACGTACGCGTCTAGTATATTTGTAGATATATATAAAATGTATCCAGTCATCGTTGTTATATGTGTGGCAAAATCCGGTTATGTGACACATTCGGAGGGTCATGAAGAAGAGACTACACGGTTATACAGCAAAAGTGGGTGGTGACCGAGTCATCTGTTACAAGAGCACCGGAGCGAAGCATCAGCAGCAATAACAGAAAAATCTTCTTCTTTTTTTTCTTTCTTTCTTTTTCTCTCTGTTCTTGTTCCCTCCATTCTATTCTTTACACAAATGCGGCGAAAAATTCTTTTTTTGACATTTTTCAATTGAGCAGTCGTTCAAGCTTGGTGAACTTTGCTCTCAACTGGCTCCCATTTCTCCGTGTAGACACTAGACAAATTGTTTTCTTTTTCAAATAAGGGGGAACTTGTTGCCGCAGTTCTCATGAATACATCGCCAATGATATGCAACGTCATTTTGTTTAAAAAATCAAATAAACTAGCACAAGTTAGGCAGTTCCGTTTTCTATTAAATTAATCCGACCTGCAACAACTCCGTCAAATCGGTTTCTATTTCCATAGAATAATATCTGATGAAAAATAAGGCAAAGTTATGGTCTGGATCGCTGCCCAACTCTCTCGATTGTACTGCCCATCGCCCGTGCTCGATCCGTCAGTCTGGCACAAATAAAAAAGAGTCCAGCGGATCACCCCCCGTAAGATAATCGAATTATGACAAAAGGTCACCAGTTATTCCGTGCAGTATTTATAGCTGACGACGTCTTCTCTCTCAAGTTGGGCTTAGGCATACATTGTATGGTTACATTTGATGATAACGAACGCCATATACACACAAGTTTTGCTGCTCCAAAAGAAAATAGAACCATATACAGTTATGGCTGGATTGCGGTCGAGAAGAAAGAAATGTCTTTCATCCGTTTCCACATCAAAGAACAATAAGCGTGGCCCTTTTTTGGGGTGGGTGGGTTGGGAATTATTTCTAAAACAATTTCTGCTCCGATCTTCACTTGGCAGTCTCGTCAGCTCTGTCCGTCTCCTTCGGCTCACCCCGGTGCGTCTCTGCCCTTTCGACGTTGGTTGTAGTTGAAAAAAGAAAAAAGTAAAAAGAAGAAACATGGCAGCATAGATGATGGGGATTGTTTGGAGTAGAAGAGAGCGCGCTACTGCTGATGGCGCAGACCTGTCATTATGATTTTTCTGTTTTTTTATTTTTCTTCTTCTCCTTCTTTTCCTTCCAGAGTCTGACTGGTAAATTGGCCTTTCCCAAAAGGGAGACCAAGTCCATCAGCCCCTCGGTCGGCTGTAGGTATACAAGAGTCCAACCTTGGGCAGGTTCTGTTTGACTTCTGGGAATCTAATCCATCGCACGCAACATCACGACTTGAAAGGCTCATTGCGGAATTGACCTCGTCTTTTGTCCACCATCAATACGAATAACAACAAAACACGATGGCCTCTACGACCTTTCTCTCCGTCAATTTTGGACTCGACCAGCAGCAAACGAGTGTCTTTCTCATGTTTTGTTTGATTGAAAAATACATTCACCGTTAGATTCGTTTTTTTTTCTTCTTTAAATAAATATTGTTTTCATTGTTGGACGTTTTGATTGCTTCTCGTTATTGTAGTGTGTGTATATAATAGCAGAGATCTATAATCACGGGCCCGCGGTTTTCGTTCGGTTTTCCCCGTTTCTATATTTGTTTTACAAATTTCAAATGGAAGGATGAAAAATCAGCCCAGCCCATCAGCGCCAGACTTTTATTTATTTTTTGTTCTTTTTGCCTAGAGGTGAGCTACGCGCGCGAGCGGGTGCCGTATCGTCGCCTCACAATCACGTTCCAATGATGGATAGGCTTTCTTGCTCTGTTAACAAAGCCGTGATGGATTGGGCAAGCAAAGCCTCCCCCCCCCCTTCAATAGGTGGGGGAGGAGATGGGATAATCCTTCCTCTATAAAACTTGCTGGTTGAAAAAGTCTTGAGGCGCAGCGACGTGCCGTGGAACCCACAATAATATAGTATAATATGCGATTCGAGCAGCGGGCGAGGAATCGCCTATCGATCGCATCGATCAGAGACGTCTTGATTGAGTTTGATTTCTCCTGATGGGCTTTTATTTGCGTTTTGTTATTTATTTATTTATTTTGCTTTTATTTTTGGGATTTCCTTCGGCGCCGACTCCCAATCATGTATGCACCCCCTTTTTATTTCTCCTCTCGTGTAGTAGCCGTTCAGAACGGGCCGAGATTAAATTAGCATCACAATAGGACACGATAGAGTAGCTGATGACAATGGCATCCAATTGAATTCACTTACACGAATTTGTCTGATTGAATTCGGTTGACAAACTTGCCGTATAGCTTCCCATCGATTTATTTCGATTTATTTATTGCAATTCCCAGCCAAAGAATCTGGCGGCCAGTTCGACGGAATTCCAATCATATCTGACAATCGAATGAAAATTTTGTTTTCAACTACTTCCACATGGAAGCTGAAATTAAGTGTTGGATTACTAATCTATTTTGTGTCAAATTGGATTTGTGTGGCGCATGATAGAATGATAGAATTCCCCACCGAAAAGAAAAGATGGGGAAAACGAGCTCTATGGGGTCATCCGGTTTGAGTGCTTGTGTGTATAGTATTGCATCGCCAGGGTGTATCAACAAGGGATGATTCCTATAAGGATTGGACACCGTTTTACACTCCCACTTGACTGGTATATCCGCCGCCGTGTAGATAAGAAAGAAGAAGAAGAAGAATAAAAATAACAATGGAAAAAGAAGACGAAGAAGAAGAAGAAGATTCACTGTATACAAGGGGGAGGGATGTTTCACACATCATTGACCCCTAATATTTCGAATCATATGTAACCCAACGAAGCTGGATCTGAGCGGCATAGCCTTTCGAGCATTAGAAGAGAATAAAGAAATAAATATATTTTTTTTCAATCTTATTTTTATTTTTTTGTTCAATAGAAAATTTCGAGTGTTATTGCCCAGGATCCGATACGGTCCACAGGAGGGGGCACCCTTCCTCCTTTATATTTTTGGCCCATTAAAAAATCGAGAAAAAAAATCGAAAACCTGACACATCCGCTTCGATTCGGTCAGCTGGAATTGATTCGAAAAGAGGCTGTCGATACAAAGTTCTCTTCCAGCACATGTACATAAGAAGAAGAAGAACCCCCCAAAAGTCTATAGTATTACTGCTGAACTTTATTCCCTCGTCGTATCGCGTTTCATTCGAAAATACTTAACAATCAGGGGGAGATTTCACCATTATACATGGACCGTGTGTGTGTGAGAGAGAGAGTCACGATGAAAAATAAATAGATGCAATGAAAATGGTGAAGAGAGGGGAGGAAAATCAGCAACCGATTATTGACTGTTGTGCTCTCCATGTAGCCTCTTTATAAAATCACAAGTGTATCTAAATTTCTACCCTATATCTAAGAGGCCTATGTTGCGGGTGTATGCGATGGATTGAACTGCACTCGAAACGACGCCCGCTATGCTGCTGTCGCTGACGACGCTCTGCAGCTAATTGATGACGACGTCGTCTACGACCGAGCGAGGGAAAAGGGTTGCAAATGCATCCGCAGCATCCCGACGAGACCAACACAATGATAGGAGAGACTCCGGCTTTTTCCCCCCTCCGTCTATTGTGTTGGCGGTCGTTTTAAAAGTCTCGAAATGCTCTCCTCTTTCGCTCGGAAAATGGGAGAAGAAGAAGAGGAAGCGTCAAGGCCCAGCAGGGGATCCTACCAAGGATCATCACCAACTGTGCTGTTTCTGTTGTTATATGTACAGAAAAGAATAACCCGCGGAAGCTGCTGCTGGATATATAGGAAGGATGGAGTGTATCTATATAGCGCCCCATAGTTCCCTTTTGCTGGCCCGTCTATAGTTGCTGTGTGGCACTTTTCGGCTCTCAGCGGGTGATGACGTTGACAAACGACGTCCTTTTCACAGAACCGATCCGAAACGTAAAATCGACGGTAGTTTTTCCGTACTGGTGTCTGTGGTGGTTTCAATGCTCTTTTATCGGTTCTCCTTATTATTGTGCAAAAGAAGAGAAGAAAAAGAAAAAAAATCTCTGACAAAAGCGCAAAACTATCAAATATTTTTGGATACATATTTCTTTTTTTGAGGGGCGGTTAAATGTACAAGCCCTCGGTTATGTTATGATGGATAAATATGTATCCGAATCGACTCTTGCTTATAGTCAGTCACCCCAGCTCTCAATAAAAAAATACAAAAAAATCGAAAAGAGCCTTGATGATGGGAAAACACAATGAACTGGATGTCGGTTTAATCGGACGGAAAAAGGAAATCATAACACACACACAGCGGCCGGGGGTATTTATTAATGTAGCCTATACCACAAGAGCGAAAAAAAGAGGGAAGGAACAATATAATGCTTTCAACTCCATTGGGCGACAATGGATTATGTAATAAAAACGTTGATCGTACGCGAAGAAAAGAAAACTAGGATACATATTTCATCTAAAGAAGAAGAAGCGAACGCGTTTCCGGTCCAGTATTATTTTGCGCGTTTAATAATATTTTCACCGCGGTGACAATTTGTTTCTTATTCACTGCGAAGGCACAGACTATAATACAGCACACATCACTGGACACGGCGTTGTATACATTTCTGGTCAAAATGTTGTGTTTTGTGTGGGTAGTACATTTTGAGCGGTTCAACATTATTTATAGCGCCACCCGCACACAACGCTATCCAAGAAAATATCAAATTCAAATAACACGGGGGTAGGTATAGCTTATAGCTATATAGTATAAGAAGGAAATGACCAAAATTGTCGCCAGACGTGTCCTCAAGTGCGTGTAATCACAACAATAACCAAAAAGAAAACGGCGGCACCCTGTTGTGGGAACAAAACCCAAAATATTCGTTCGAAAAACTTTCCTATAATAATAAAAGACGCGACGCGTTAGTTTAATGGCTTTTCCCGTGTGTGTGTGTTTTTCATTTGAAGGAGGTTTTTATCTTTCTTTCTTTCTTTCTTTCTTTCTCCAACAACAACCAAAAATAAGAGAGGAAACAGATAAACAAAGAGTTTCGTTTTATTTTTTCGGAGCTTTTTTTCTGGGAGGGAAGGAATCATTTTGTTGGCGAGTCGGTCACCACCCCTCACGTCCTTAAAAGCCATGATTGGTTTGTTTTCGGTCGGCGGCAACTTGCGAGGCAATGATGAGCTTTCTATGCAAATATTCAACGGCACGAAAATGACTCTCCTCTCTCTTTTCTCGTCTTCCTCATCGGCGGAACATCACACACACACACACACGCTGTGTGGTTTTCTTCTTCTTCTTCTTCCAGCGACTGACTCCAGTTCACATCTTGGCAAGACGAAAGAAAAACTGTAAAGTTCTCGTCTTGTCTATCCGGGCGCCTATAATCAACGGTTATGAAGCGCCGGTAACTGCCCCCATCATCATAATCTATACTATGCACACACACACACACACACACACACACACACACGGATGGTTGCTGGCTCTATGGGTATAGATATGCGCCCTTTTTTTTGGGGTTGTTATTTAGCTGGAAGATGTTTGTTCGTTAGAGTTGTACACAGCAGAAGGACATAATGGTGTGTATGTTCTATGTAGATGTAGCCTATTTTCGATGGTCGTAGACTGTGGGCCCTATTTGTATATTACAGACATTTAGACGTCCGCTCGGCACGCGATCCATGCTCTCAACAGTCAGTCAAGTCGTTTTCTATTTTCGTTGTTGTTGTTTTTGTTTTTTGTTTTTTTCCGAGCTGAGGGATTTTGGAGAGCACGCAGAGAAAGAAACAGACACGGTATAATATACATAAGGGACTACTAGGAGGCTATTAGCTTTCAAAGTCAGCGCTAATGTTGTATTTATTTAAAATAGATGGGCAAAGAAAGGCAATGGCCTGTTGGTAGATTTACTCGGCGTCTAGAATCGGACGGACGGTTGGATGGATAAGGCACGGCGCCGAGTTGAGCATCCATCCTTCGACTAATACGCGGACGATGAACCGCTCCGACAATATTTAACCGGCCAAACCCATCACGTTGAACGATACATATGCCGTGGAGAAGGAGGGAAATCAATAAGTCAACCAGTTTCGCCTACAGAGCTCTTCTGTGGAACGACGTTGTTATCATATTGTTGAGGTAATGATGAAAGGAGACGGTATACATCTTATTGCATCACGTCGAATTAAAGGGACGTTACCCATAGAGAAATATAGCCTTTACACCGTATAACGGCCGTTTTTGTACAATTTCCGATCGAATATAAAAATTGGTTCAAAATGGAAACCAATGGATCAGTCAATATGAAGAGACCATATTGTATTTTATTATCAGAGAAATATAATTTTTTTCTTCAAATTTTCAAATAATGGAGCGTCTCGACCACAAGGGAGAACTGCAAGACTCGGAGCAAAGGATGTCGAAAGTAAGGCGATATGTGACTCTCTCCTTCTCCATCATCCCCGAATAGAAGCAGCACACGTGTTGATTGAATGGGATGCACACATCACGTATATATATAGTCAAAAATCGTCCTCCCCCCCATCCACTCCTACAACATCAGCAATTACACACACATTTCACGTTTGAATGAATGGATGAATGTATAATACAAATATCTCTGGCGAAAAAAAAAAAAAGGAAGAAGAAAGCCAAAAGGGAGGAGTAGGAGGGTAAAGTTGGGGAGGTAGTCACTTCTGGGTTGTTGCCGGTCTTTTGTTACTCCAACATTTTTCTTTCTCTCTCTCTCTCTCTCTAAAAAAAAATAAAAAGAGATTTTATTCTTTTCTTTTTTCTTATTATTACATTTGAGCTCTGCATCCGCCCCGGCGCAGTTCGCAATGATCCGAGCGCGCATAGCGAAAGGGAGAAAGAAGATGGGAGTGGTCGGACCGGTAGAGCAGCAGCCGATTCTCTTTCGTCTTGTTCCCTCTACTTCTTCCCTTTTTCTTCTCCAATGTGCAGTCCACGTGTTGTAAATAGAGCGATCCTATGTGAATGTGACGTCGAGATGGAAGGGAGGAAAAAGGAAAAGGGGGGGGGGGGCCGGCGCTCCTTTCTCTCTCCTATTCCAGCCAAACTCCTTTTGATCGAGCTGTTTCACTCGCCTGTCATACGCTCTAGATTGAAAGCTGTGGCAACCGTTAAAAAGTTGATAGCACGTGCTAAAAACTCTATCCTTGCCTCCTATATGTGTTTCTTATGTGCATGTCTGCCAGTCGAGGAGGAACTCTGGAAGAAAAAGTTCTGAACCGGTTGCTGGCGAAAAGGAAATTCGACACCGGCAACGGTTTCATCATTCGAGAAAGAGGAAATCCTTTTTTCTTTTTTATTTCTCTCTCTCTTTTTTTTTCTTTTCTTATTCTCAGCCATTCTTTCGATTTCCGCTCGTTTTCATTCCGCGCGCTCACCGGTCTAAATCCAGACATATCAAACTGAATTTGCATTTTGCAGCACATCAGCATAAGAATCTCTACTTAAATTCGAAGACGCGGTCTCTAAATGGAGTAAAATCGACCCCGGCAGTTTTAAAAAATGTAGACGCAAATGTGTGGGGATCGTGTCGAAGAATGTCGACTCCATTTATCAGCGCCGGAATAAGTATAAAGAAGGGGAACATACATTCTCCAGCGCTGATGTCGTTAAATATATCCTCCCCTCAACTGCGAGATTTCGGCTGGTTGATGAATGTATTCCAACTCTGAACTCTTTGATCCCTATTAACCTTTTGCGCTTCTCTCAACTCAGCACAGGGGGGGGGGGGGCTGTGCTGAGTTTCTCAATACTTTTCGCCCCGTCTGTTGTGGCCGGAACGGCTGCTGGACGAGTGCCTAGAATAGCGCCAAAAGTTCTATTGAAAGTTATTCCGGCACCAACGCCAGCGTAATGATTACAGGCAAGTATATAGAAACCTCGAATGCGGACCGGTGTCTCGTTACAGCATTTAACTTGTCCTCTGTGCTGTGCACACGGGAGGATAGATATATATGAAGGCGAGGGGGTGTGTGCGGAGACATGTATTCGTGCCGGCCGTCTCCGGCACATTCTGTCCTACACGTCGATTTAGTCGGATGAAATGAATGGGGAAAAGAAAAAGAGGAAGCAAATTCATCCGCCCCCGCGCGCGCGCTCTATTAAATCACAGGGAGCAATAGCTTCGGCTCTTTCTCTCTCTGTTGTATTATTCCAAATACTATATACATACGACAGCTCGAGTTTAGCACATATGGTCTCTCTCTCTGGCTCTCTATAAAGCGGTGCGTAGGAGTTGGGTCTGTTATAAGTATAGACAGAAGCCGAGCTGCACACCGAGCGATGCAGCATAAAAGGGAGAAAAGGTTTGCATTGTACACCGGAAGATGAGCGACAAGAGAGAGCCGGCGACTTATTTGTGATTTGAAAAGCAAATCACAGCTCTCCTTTTCAATTCATCAACAGTTTGGCGATGGGCGACATCAGTGGAGAGAACGAGGAGCTCTATAGCTATAAATATCAATAAAAGGGGAACAAACGCTCCTGTTATTGCAGATACAATGATGGGCGATACAAAGTTGAAAGGGAACTCTGCAGTCTGCACGCTGCTGTTATATAGAGGTGGGGGGGGGGAGAGTCTCCGACATTAACAATCGCTATTCATTTGACGAGGAAGAAGGAACGAAAGAGCGGATGTTTGATGCTCTGGTCTGTGTGTCGTTGGACTTATCGACGCGCCACTGATTTTTCATCTCATTTCAAATTCGAGGCCTCCACAAATTGCGACTATATCAAATAAGTGCTGACTTGGCATGTGTCATCTCATTCAGGTGGCTCAACGTTTCAAAGTTTCAAGGCGATCCCAATGCTGCCGCAGCGGATTAGATGAGTCAGCAGTCAAATTAAATCTCGAATTTTGTTAAGTGTCTCAATCTCGCATGTTCGTTGATGATGAGCCCCTATTCTTTCGCTGTCAAACTTGTTGCTGGTTGTCCTCAATAGATGAAAAATGGAGCCCACCATTAGCTTTCTTCACGGTATATTATATCGACTATCGACTTGATTAGCCGGGATTCTCTTCTATTGGCTAGGCTTTTAATGATTCCATCCATATTCCATACGTAGGCCAATTCCCGACCTATTTATACTCGCCGTTCAACAATTTCCAATCAAATTGAATAGAGCAATGGCTCCACATCAACTGTAATTCATCCGATTGATTGTAAGTGGAGGAATTATATAACGAGTCACCGAAGCCACTTACCAGAGTGAATTACGGATATATGAGTCATGCTAAAATTGAGCAGAATTTATCGTTCACGCATACGAGAATAATCGAAGAGTTGAATGACGACAGTCGATAATTTCCTCAATTTCCAAGTTTAGACGAATAGTACATTTACTTGAGTTCTTTTTTTCCCAGGTACTGTATGCGTATAGACTAGCTATATGCTAAAAAACATCAAGAAGGAGGAGGATAAAATTTGGCTGCCGGACGACATGTCCAGCCGCCCCCGTTTTTCCTTCTTGTTTTTCGTATTTTTTTCCCCCCTTCAAAAAACCTCATCATCTTTTCTGCTGTTTTCTTGTGTCTACTACGTATCGTAGGTATACCCTTGAAAATTTCGACTAGAAGATAATTGAGGTCTACTTTTTCCCTGGTATAATCAACATGCAAAACGATGATGTGCCGTGTCTGTGTGTGACCTCAAGAAAAGAAACCGATCGATTTCCATAAGAAACGAATATGAGCGCCTATATTTTTAATGGCCCTCATTAGAGCCGCCAGTTGTGAAAATGAGACCCCAGAAACTTCTTCTCCGTATTTTTATCTTCTTCTTCTTCTTTTTTTTCCACCGGAACCCGGGCCGTGTACATGTTAGAGGGACATGGGGGAGGAGGACGAGGAGGACGGATTGGGGTGGGAATAAGGTTCAGTAGCTTCAAATTATCTCTCATTCTCTATTCTGCCTTTTTTTTTGCTTTTTAAACGATGGGAATCTATTGATTCTTATATATATATATATAGCCTTGTGCTTTTTTTCTGTACACACAGTGCTGCTCGTCTGCATAGACACAAACTTTCAAGTACATTTCCTCCCACCTCGAAATTGCTCACCTATAATATGTGTGTGTGCGTTCTATACGACCCTTTAAGTCCTCTAAGTGTTTCCGCTCTTTAAAAATGAAGCAAAAAAGGTTTCATTTCGGTCTACACACACAAACTAATCTGCTACCTACCTTCTATATACTGCACGTATGCACAGGATAGTCTGCAATACGTTTGACTTTCTTCGAGCTCTCTCCCACAGGCAGTTCACTCTGTCGTCTATTTATGTTCTCTCTATACGGCTACATATACACTGCTGCCATACAAGGAGCTATTTATATGCATAAATACGGCCACGCTAAATGTCTTTAGTTTTGTTTTTATTTTTTCTTTCCCCCCACCAAACAAGTTCCAGCCCGCCCATCATTTTCAATTTCTTTTGGGAACGTCCAACAGAGTCGCCGTTCAGTTATTCTCGATCTCGATAATGGCGCGCTGTTACAGTCATCATTATAACTATTTACACAGCGCAGCGGAGACGATACGCCATGCTCCGATAAGCTACTAGCCCCATTTTCGGATCATTATTATACACATCTAGCCAGCGCCGATATGCCATACAATTTTAATGGCTTTTAGGTTTAGCAAATGTTCATTTTTTTTTTTCGTTGTTGTTGTTTTTGCTGTTGTTGGTCGTTGTTGTTTGAACGTTGTGTTCGTTTTTTTTCTTTTCCGGAGGAGTGATGGCGGAGTAGAGAACATCGAACGTCTCATTATGCGCAGCGGGTGAACGTTATCTTCAAAGTTGTGTGGCGGGAAATGATTGGAGAGAACACGGAGCAAAGCTCCTTAACGACCTGTCCCGCTGATGATTTGTGGCACTGGCACCCAGTTTTTCGGTGGGGGTTCACTCTCATTTAGGAGGAGCGTAACAGCATCGTAGTCAAAGCCATTACAATACCAAAAAAAGAAATATAATTTCGTCGACGAGTCGAAGTTGAACCGAACGAGAATGATGTCACCTGTGCAAGAGACAGACAGGCCCAGCAGCAGCATGTCTGGTGTCTGTGTACACACGGCCCATTAAAAAGAGAGTTATAGTAGTCAAAATTAGTTGCAAGTGCCGATAGAATAGAAGAGTCGAGTCGAGTCGTGTATTGCGGCCGGGCCTTGGGGTCGGGAGAACCAATAAGAACGCCCGATATTATGTGCTGGTGCCCGTTCTAATGGCGTGTCATCTTTACGACCCGGTAAGACTTCCCACTTGTTCCCCAATGGCCGGGCGGCGACGGCGGCGTTCGTGACGAAGCGCCGTTTTTGAACGCTCCGTTTGACTTCCTCTTTCCCCATTTCCCAACTCTCTCTCTCTCTCTCTCCTGGTGGAGCTAGGGGGACTAGGGACTGTCTATGGCTCAAGGTGCGTGTGATGGGGCAATGATTTTTTATGGCCCACACCTGGCGAACCGCAGGTTTGATTAGATGAAAGGGGTTGGACTTGTTTCTCTCCTCCGCGCCGCCATATCCTAGCACTTCCTATCAGAGGCCAACATTTATTTTTTTTCTCTTTTTTTTCAAGAGGGGGAGTGTTTTGATTATCGTTTCAGACGAGCAATTTTTCCTTTTTCTTTTTAGAAATACAAAAGTAAAGCTGAAACAAAGTTGCTTCAATTTTGGCCTGACTGGACTGGATTGGCTGCGCTTCGGATGAAAAAAAAAATGGGGGTTGGTTGTTGGTTGTTGGGATCCATCCAATCTGAAATGTGGACACACGAACGAGAGCACAAGAAGAAGAACAAAAGAGGTGTTGTTTGTATTTTATCATTATTTATTATCGAGAAAGAGGAGAAAAGGCGGAAGGGAAAAAAAAAAGAGTTATTACAACACGATCGGGAGACAAGTGGGCGCGGACAATTATGAAACGCTCACCAATCAGATTTGCGGCGAAATGAGTCTCGTTATTTTTTTCTTTTCTTTTCTCTCCCGGACCGAAACAAGAAACGAATTAGTTCAGGTAAAACTACGCTCAAGAGATGGCTCTCTCCTATTTTTTTTTATTTCTTTCGGGATTGGTTAGAAAATAGCGCTCCAAGCCAAATAAAAGAAAAAAAACACACCTGATCAAAGTTTCTACTTTCATTCAAAATGTGGTCAAAAGGAAAATCCAAATGCTTCGTCATCTCCACGAGCTGCTACTGAACAACTAAAGTAGCAAACGTTTCCTACAATCAATTTCGTTTCTATCGAAGATAAAAAGCTATACAGACAACTTTTGTCAGATTATATTCGCTAATAACCAGCGTTTTTTTTAATAACACCTTTCGCAGCTGTGAGAGCTAATTTTCATCACGTCTAATAATAATTCGTGTCTTATTGTGTTCGACTTTCTCTCATCGTATCGTTCGGAAAAAATAACTGCTGGGCACTCTTGTTCTCTTTTCATTAGACAATCAACCAGCTCAAGGTGTTGTGCGTAATTAGAGCATATTAACAGGTGGAGAGATAATCTAATCTCAGCCGGAGTGTGTCAATTCCGGTCGCTACTAACTTCTTTTGTGACTGGCAGTCGAGTGTAGTCTGTCAAAGTGTAATAATGTGTAACTCGGTTTTTATTGCGCGTTCATTTACGCGGCGGCGAACACGGTAATAAGCCCGGCGTTATCTACTGCATACAAGAAGCGGCGCTCGGAAGAAGAAGAAGAAGAAAAAAAAAAAAACAGCAGCAGGAAAAGGAGATGGAAGAGTTGCCTACTTTTGTGTGTGTGTGTGTGCTGTGATGATAATTATATGGCTGAGACCGAGGCAGCGGCGTAGGAGCAAGTGGGAAAAAAAAGAATGAAAAAAAAAATAAAAATAAAGAAATATGCTATGGGAAATGAGCGCTGTGGAGCTGTTGTTGTTGTTGTTGTTGTTGCTGTCGGACTTGATCGCGCCGTCGCGGTTCATTTTCCTTTGTTGCGTCTTGCCGTAAAAGTAACACGACGCCCGAGAGAAGAGAGACAGTCGACGGGAAAATGGAAAAGAAAACGGGGAAGATATACAACGCAAACACACGACAGCGCACACAAACAGGCAGACAGGTTAAACACTATATAGACACTATAGGCGACTACCGGCGGATTGCCGACGCTATATATCGCCATTAACATCAAATCTAATCGAAAACAACAGCAACAACAAAATAACATTCAAAAGTTTAAACCAAGCGACGCGTAATAAATATCGAAATTTTAGAAGAGCGCAGCCCGCCGGAACAACTCCGGATTATAAATGAAATTCAAATTACATAATATATTGGTTTAGATAGGTTTTCTTTCTTATTTTCGTTATCGTTCACATTTTTTTATATTTCAATTTTTTTTTCTTTTTTGGGGGCGGAAAACAATGGAATTACGATAGGAACAAGTAGAGGACACATGTGCAGATGTGCCCCTGTATATAATAAGTCTTTTCAGTTTTCACTTTTCTCTTATTCGACGCGCGGCTTTTTGTGGATGAGGAGCGAGCGCAACCGTAGCCGCGGCATTTGAAGGACGTCCTGTAAAAAGAAGACTTACATCCATATAACGCCCAGCTCCTCCCACTGTGTACTTAAATACAAAAAAGAAAACCTTTCGATTCTCTCTCTCCCCTCTTTGTCGCGCAACATCACGGATAACCCACTGGTATAACAAGAAAAGAATTATAAAATTTTTTTTATTTTTCCGTTTTTTCGTTTTTTCTTTCCCCTATTTTTTTGAATATTTTGAAATGAAAGAGGCCGAACAGCAGAACCACACGGGCGGCGTCGGTCCGAGCGAAAGGGCGGACACTACCTTATATATACCGTATTATTCATCTTGAAAAAAAAAAAAGAAAGAAAAAAGCTCAGAAGCAACAGCAGGGGCAGCTCAATTTGACTGCGTTTTTATATACGTGTGTATATACGTATAGGCTCTGTTGGACATTATGAAACAGAGAATATGAAGCCGATGCTGGACTTTTTGAGGCTTTTCTCAAATGATTGGCCATTTTCTTTTTATAGAAATCAACCAGCCAAGTTTTTAATACCTTTCATGTAATGGCAGTTGCCAGTTGGAGTCTTTTATCTTGTGCCTTTTCAAACTGGGAAATTTTCTATTGGAAAATGGCGTTTTCTCTTATTCTTTTTTCCTTTTTTTATTTAATGGAGGCCGTGACTATTATAATATCAATTCGTTATGCATGTCTAGCCATTTAAGAGACGCCAGACAGCAGGGAGCTAATAACACTCGTTATATTACTACGCAATAAGTTCATCGAAGGCGAATACATGAAAAAAAAGGTCCGCCATCTAATCACTTTTTTCAAACGTCTACATGCACACGGAAAACAACTTTGGTCTGTTTTTTTCTCCGTCCAATGGCCATTCCAAATTTGGTTTCACTCTGTGCAAAATCTCGTTGGCTTGGCCCGAATCTCCTAATCAAATTTAATTAAAATTTCTTTGTGTTTGAACCTTTATGTGTAAGAGCAGATGAGACTATAATATCGGCTCGACTTGTAAATAGGGGGAGAATGAAAAAGAGAAGAGCCAAAAGTTCAATGAGGCCGAGATCCTTCCGGAGTGAGAACACGTCGTCTAGAGCTGCTAATAGTGTGGTGTATATTGTGCTAGATCTGGGGCTATTAAAGTGAGAATATACACACACACAAGACACCATCACGCACTTCTAGATTGCTGTTGGAGTTGTTGTTGTTGTTGTTGTTGTTATATAGACGCAGACACACGCTCGTAAAATAAGCCACCACCGCCGAGGGAGGAAGGAGGAGGAGGAGGAGGAGGAGGAAACGTGGCGGAGCTATGCGGCACGCAGCCAGTCAACGTGTCACGAGGCCCGAAAAACCACTCACTAAAATTTCGTGTTTTTCCCATCGTCGGAGATGATGCGCAAGGCAAAACCGACGCCATCACGCCGCCGCTTCGTTTTCTCTGTTTACACCCAAAAAAACCATTTCGATTGCGCATGTATACATTCACTCCTACAAGTGTAGAGAGAGAGAGAAACGATCAACCGTATGCACATAGAAAACATACGAATTAGAAAATTATTTCGAAAAAAAACGAGCGGCCCAACTAATCAAATTTTTTTAAAAATTTCGAATTGCGAGGAGGGCGACTCATTTTTCATTTCCAAACGAAAAAAAAAACAAACAAAACAACCTACTACGTGGCCTCCGAATTGTGCAGCGGAGCCCGACAGAAAGGCGAGGAATGCTAATCGAACCAATATCATCAGAACTCGCTATACATACATTGCGGTTGGTTATATATTTTTGATAAGTGTGGGCTGCGGTCGGCCGGTTCGATGTTCCTTTAACAACTCTTCTTGTTATTTCTTTTCTTTTTTTTTTCTTTTTTTTTTATGTCTGTCGTATATTTTTCTTTCTGTTCTTTCTCACACCGTCGCGGTGGCGGCGACGTGGCGGCAGAGGCGTCGATCTTGCGCCCCAGAAGAGACATGCAATTGGCTAACTGATGCGTCCAGCCCCCACCATATCCACTCGAGTCCTTAATAAACTGAACGACTCTTGTACACGGACGCTTTGGCTGTATACAGTCCCCGGCCTCTATATGTGTCGTGTATTTGAATGCGGTGAAAATAAAAAAAAATTAAAAAAGCAGAAAACAAAAAAGGCAACAACTCTCACACTCTTATAGGACACGTCAAGGGAAAAAAAGGGGCCCCGGCCCCATGCTGCTAGCCGTTATTATCTATGGCCTACTCACACTATATATCTAATCTAATAACATACTGTGTTTGTTGTAGAGATATATTATATATAGTATATAGAAGCTACGCGCTCGGTTTGTTGCGCCTTTCTTATGGGAATAATAATAACAAAAAAGAAAAAGAAAACAAAAAAATGTTTTGGTCAACTGCTGTGATGGCTGCCGTCCGTTTCTGATAGAGAGAGAGTTGTGTGCATTCGTTGGCCACCACTCGTTGGCCACCACCGGCACATGTAATTTGTTTGCATAACTAAAGGCGAAAAACGTCCACATCGAGCTGCAAAGACCCTTCAATTATCGGCCTTTTTTTCTTCTTCTTCTTCTTCTTTTTCTTTTGATGTATTTATCTGAAATTTCTTTTATATATCTCTAGCTAGCTGCTTGTATATGTTCGGGTGGAACACACTGCACATATAGCGTCCGAACTACCTTTTCCTATAATAATATTATGTCTACCTACGCGTATGTCTATTATACACAGTTACGCACACAGGGGGGAAAACATACAACTGAATTTGTCGGAATCATCCAGTTTGATGGCGAGTTAATAGCAACCCTGAAACTACAGTCTAAAATATACGCCGCGACTACGTCCGACTACCTATAGCATTAACTATATCTATATGCATATGTGCGGTGCTGTAATAACACCAAAATGAACTTGTCGTCATCGTATAAATGGCGCCTATTTTTAAAACATCTTCAAAGTCTTGTCGTTTTTTATTATTATTATTTTTCCAGATTTCTTACACCTCTGCAACGGCAATTCTCTCGTTCCCAGACGAGGAAACCTGTCGGCAGACTCTCAGGTGGGCTGGCCCGACAAAAAAGAAACCAGGGTGTACCATTAGTCGCTATCAAATAAAACCTTGTAGACTACTATATATTTCCCGGAACTTAATTTTGAATACGACGTGGATTGGACATTAAAACTGGACAGGAAAAGAAGAAAAAAAAAGGGGAAATGTGTGGCGTCGTCGACCCGGAGAGAAGATTTAAAACTCGTTATCAAAGAGTTTTCCTATGATATGATTAGATGATTATTACCGGACGGGAGTTGCGGGGCCGTCTCTGCTGCTGTTTGTTTTTTGTAATTTCCCTGGCGTTCAATACATCTGCATACATATTGTATAAATGTGGGTGGACTATCGTCTTATGCATATACATAAGTACGGGACACGGACACACACACACACACACACTGTATATCTACGAGGAAAAAACAAAACCAATAAGGCAATCATCTAATAATATGCATTAGAAAAAATGGAAGGGGAGAGAAATAGAGAAGAAAAAAAAAAGATAATCAAGGAGACTACTCTTTCTTCGGATGATCATCAGCTGCCCTACGATAGTTCGATATACACAGGAACTGGTTATGTATACAATACTTATACAATATTATGTATGGATGTCGAATATGGCCCCGACTCTTCAATCTCTCGATCCCTAGCTATCCTTTTGTTAATCACCAGCATCGATTTTTTTTCCCTTTGATTTGGTTTCTACATTTAAGGGTTGATGTTTGCGTTTATTTCTGGCGCGCTGGGAACGGAGGAGAAGATGACGGGAGTCCAGCGCCATCGCCATACGGCCATGATGAGAGCAAATGAGTAATCAACTCTCCCGAAGGCGATCAACAGGAAAAGAAAACAAAAAGTAGAAACTCATCAAGCAGCTGCTGACGATGCCCAGCAATAAGATTCATTCGAATAAATACAGACACACACACACAGTGTGTCGTGTGTGTGTGTTGCGAGTGTGTATATAGCCTATGTCTAGATGCATATAGACTCTCTGCTGGGGAGAGCCAGAGACTTGGTCTATTATTGCCTTTTGGGAACTGGGCAGCACGGGACTGCAACACGGCTATATAGAGAGAGAGAGATGGAAACATCGCATGATCCATTCAAATGAGGTGTTTCTTTCTATTCTTTTCTTATTTTTTCTTTTTATTTTTCTCAAAATATATTAGAGTCTCTCTGCTCTGTGTTGTTCCTCTGGGTGGCTGCTGGCCATTTTCTTCAGTCTTTCTTTTTGGTGCGTGTATATTGAAATTATATTCCCGTATCACATTGATGCTGATATTCCATGCTCTCCTTTTTCTTCATTCTTTCCCGGGCTGGCTGTAATAATCTCGTATAATCCAAGAGCGGCCATCTTTCCTTATAGCTCTGCATTTTGTTTAGCCTCGAAATAAAAACCAAAAATCATAAAATCCACTGGAATAGTAAGAAAACGATTTTCTCTATCGTGAGGTTATTTCAGATTGCGTCAAATTTCGTGTGCTCGGAGTATAACACGCGAAATAATAAAATAATAAAAAAACAAAAACACAAAGTCGGCGGATTTCCCCAGAATCGAGAAAAAAATGTGTACAGCTGCGGGCAAATTAAATCCGGAACGTTGATTCGCGGTAATATTTTTATTTTATTTTATTTTATTCTTTTTCACTGCCGGGAATGTTTGCGTTCATAAGTGGCCGCCAACTCCTCTGGAAAGAAAATTGTTGGCCAACATCCACTCGTAGTAGATGGCCAAAAGAAATGACGTGCCGGAATCCAGCCATCGCCGTCTGGATGGGCATTGTGTTACTTGATGTGGCAGTCAAGTCTCAACAATCAAGCAGCACATGACGTTCTACGTTCCTATCTAAATATAATAAGACGACGAAGCGGCGACGTGCGTCTTCATTGCCAAAATGAAAAAAAAGAAAAAAATTAATTTTCTTGTTCGTTTCTTTTTTGTTTTTTTGTTTTTTTTTTTTGCTGTTGTTGAAGTTGTTGCGGTTGTTGTTCTATTGCGGCGGCGGCGCTTTCATCCGAGTTGAAATTGACGATACAAGCGAATCCGAACAGGCGAAAAGAGTCGAAGAAAAAACCCAAACAAAAAAAAAACAAGGAGAGAGAGAGAGAGCTCATTATCCGGCAGACACCCACACAACTGCACGTCACGGCCAAGACCATCACATCACACGCGTCTACACGGAAACCTTTTGATTATACATCGACGAGGAGGAGCTGCAGCAGCAGCCCAGCGCGCGGTATACTATAGCTAGAGTCGACGGGCTTGAATCGCCTTTACGTGTATAAGCTCCAGCTGCGATTCGATTGGCGAAAAAAGCCATCGGGAAATCAGAAAAAAAAAAAAAAAAAATCCAGGGAGAGAAATGACTGACTGACAGGCGAAAAAGAAAGGGAAACATGAAAACAAGAATACAAAACACGGATCGAAAACAAATGAACAGCTAAAGGGCGCGTGGATCGGCGGGCAAACCAGCCGCATAGTTATAATAAGGAAAAGAAGAAAAAGAAGAAGAAGAAGAAGAAAAGAGAGAGCCATTAGCAATAAGATGGATCGGCCGTTTTTCCAAACTGATGAGGCTGACGGTTCGTATAGCTCAGCTCACCCATCTGCTGGCTGTGGCTGGCTGGCTGGCTCTGACTCCTTGTCCATGTATCTTTTGATTACATCACAACAATAACAAGAAAATGGAGTAGATGTATATGTGTAGCGATCCATTTTTCATTTCGAATTTTTCGAAGAGAATCGTGTTTTGGGGTTTTCTTACGGGGGTTGGTCCATCACCTGATAGGCCTCCAGCATTACTTAGCGCTTGTGTCGTGTGGCCGTCATTTGGCGATGGAATTTCACCATTGGCCCGTCAAGAGTCATTGGATATCATTCGTCTCTTATCGAGTCATGGGAATTCGATAGTCCACTCGCGGCCCACTCACCCGTGACAAATAAACACACATTTAACAAACAAGCGCGGATATCCAATAGCTTAAAACAATAATATTCCATATAATAATAGGTTTTTTTCCACTATTTTACCAATTGATTAATTTAGCGGTATTGGATTTCTCGTTCAGTCGCAATCATTTTATTTTATTTTTTTCCCTGTGGCTCTGCGGACCTATCCAGGCCTATACGTATGTGTGTGCACAACAGATCAGGTTATAAAGGCCGACCCGTACACCCGTACATCCAAATGTCTACGTTTCGATTTCGAGAAAATGGAAGAGGACGATCGCCCCTGTTATTGTTGAAGAATAAAGAACCAGATAGCCGAGGGAATATCCCAAATAATCAAGTCCATAACAACAACGTAAAAATGTGATTAGAAAATGAAGCAAAAAGGCCCAGTCGAAATCTCCGCCCCCGAATTTCGACTTGATTGAAAAATTTCAGGAGAGAGAAAAAATAAAAAAATATGTGGATCCACACCACACACACACACACATAGGCCATATGTGAGAGTGCGTATGTATTTTTTGGTGGCCTGGTTGTCGACCTCTGTCCGATGAAAGAGGAGAAATGTTGTTTTGTTATTGTTGGTCAGAAGTCGAGGGAGTTTTTATAAGAAAGAATGACGCCTGCAGCGGTTGACCCATGCCCAAACGATGGATGTCGAGTTGACGGACGGACGGACACTTGCAGTTACTTTATTCTTTTTCCCGTCTCACAAAGGTTTTCCTTCTTTCTCTTGGGATATGAACTCGTCGTCGTTGAGTGAAGTGCGTTTATACATTCGTCCCCTTCTCTTTCTCTCTCTCTCCCAAAGACTCGTACAAGCTCTCCTCCGGAGTAATAATAACAGCTTCAAGAAAATAAAAGGAGCTCGGGCCTTATATATTTATTCTTTCCTTCTCTTCATGTAGAGAGATGCGTGCTGATGCCAAAGCGGTGAATCTCTTTTCTCTCTCTCTTTCCCCTTATATGCCGGGGCTTCTTGACGAACGACTGACAACCTCAAAAGAAGCAGAAGAAGAAGAAGAGAAAAAGAGCGGCGCTCCTGCTGCTCACAGAGGTGCCTCACCTTTTTTAGCTCCTTTTCCCCCTCCATCGTGACGTGCGGCCTATAGCTACAACAAGTCTAGATCCACTCTCCATTAGACTCGTCGTCAGATTTTCTTCTTCATCTCTTTTTTCTGGTGATGTACGCTATTCAACTGACCGCCAGCACTCTTATTTCTTCTTCTTCTTCTTCTTCTGGCTGGACGTGTTTGGAGTAGTAGTAGTAGTAGTATATGGGCTCTGCGCTGGTGTGGAGTAGGTGCATTTACACATGCGGGGGTCCCCACTGTTGTGTGTTTATGCGGACCGCTGTAGGCCTACGCGCTGGCTGTCTAGTAAAAAGTGACCCCCCGACGAGTAGAACTGACAAGCAAATTGCACCGCAATGAAATCTGTCATCGCCCCGCTGGGCTTGGAAATTTGTGTTCTCCTTTCATTTTCAGTTAAATTCTTATCATCATTTGACCTATGCGACGAATGATCTAGACCCCCCGAATGTTATTATAACACTTGTGGGGAAAAAAGAAAAGAAAAAAACTTAAAATCGAAATTTAATAGTCGCACAGTCAAGTTGTAATATTGAAATGAAATAACCCTGTAGAGACCCCACTAAGTTATCGAATCGAATTCATCGGTTCTATAGATAAAAAGGCCTACTCTATGCGCTGCATATTTATTGTCTATATGCAGCCCATTAGACATGCATTTAGAATATGATTGCCCTGATGGCGTATATAAAGGAGAAGGTGGTCGGTGCTGCCTTGTTGTTGGAAGAAGAAGAAAAGCCTCGAAAGAAAAAAAAAAAAAAACGAAAAAAGTTCTACATGTATAATATGCATAGCTAGAGAATATATGTCTATGTAGCTGTAGAAGAGCTGCGGCGGCCGGGAGCGGCGACGGCCAGTCTACTGCCCTGAAGGGCGCTGCTTATATGTTGTGTATATGTTTCTTTCGAGAAGAAGAAGAAGAAAAAGAAAAAGAACTTGTATTAATGCCCTGCCCCGGCAGAAGAGCGGCGATGGATGGCCGGCCGCCCGTTCCTTTATTTTTCTTTCCCTTCAGCCCTGGCAGCAGAGAAGAGGATAGAGAAAAAGAAGACAGACAGAGGAGAGCAACTGCAACACGGACAGCACAACTCGGAACACGACCGCGACCGGTTCGTTCTAGGTACGCAGGGTGGGGAGGGAGGAGGCGTGGGGTTGGAAAAAAAGTAACAAAAAAGAAAAAAAAGAAAAGGAGAAATGAATATTTGGGTTTAATTTCCTGCCGGCCTGCAGTTGTGCACAGCAGAGCCTATAGCCCTGGCCTTCTTCTGCCGCCGCTACGAGGTAAAAAGAAAAAGAAAAAACCTGTGTGTGTGTGTGGGTCTTATAGTAGATGGAAGAATGGCTCTTCTTATATTCTTCTCTCGTCTGGTCTGACATGCTGATGCTTCATGCAACTGCACGCTATGCATAAGAGGGGGAACGAAATGAGGGGGAAATGCGCCCGCGCCTATGGCCGCCGCCACCGCCGCCACTTCTTTCTCGCTGGAGAGCCCCAGCGCACAAACGGCAGAAAGAAGAAGAAGAAGAAGAAGAGAAAATAACGTCCAAGACAATTGGCTCTTGCTTCACTTAATGTCCAATTGTCTGCCGATGGTGCATATGGTGCACCCCAGCAGCAGCAGCAGCAGCAGCCAAACTGGATGGGCTCTATTATATGCACACGGTCCGTGTGTACCGGTGGTGGTCTTTTATGCTCATTTTTCTAATAAGAAAATGTTCGCTTTTTTACCTTCTCATTTCGTTTCGCAGAAAGACCATTTGAAATTTGGTTGAATGAATAATCATCATTCATCCGCTGTTAAATTGAAATGTCGTCCGTGAGTAGCGGTCGGCGTCCACAGCTGTGTGAGCTCTGTGATGTAACACATCATCAATGAATATGTCCTTAAATAGAACTCTGCTGATTGACGTCATATATATACGAGGCAGCAGGTTCGCCGAATTCGTTTTGGCCGCTCTCCCGACGCCAAACGTATATGGCATCAGAATAAATTACATCCAAATACGAAAAGCAAAAAGTAAAAATCAGCGCGCCGAATATAATGGCCGTCGTCGTCCATATGCATTTTTTTGTTTTCTATTTAGTCGGAGCGGGCGGCTTTTTTTCTTCTCCCCCCAGAGTCAAGAGATGCCGCCGCCGATGAAGTGAAAAAGGGAAACCAATCGAAGGAATCAGTCAGACAGTCAGTCACTCAAATGTTATTCTTTTTTTCTTTTCTTGTACGTATCTACGTACGTATGTAGACGCGAGTAGTATACTGCGCGGCGATTGTATATGATGACGTTTGAATCACTTGGCGAGCTGCTGACAGCATCAGGACATCAAAAGAAGAAAAGTGAGTGAAAGAACAAGAAAGAGCTGCATGGAAATGTTGGCCCGGCTCTCTCTCTCTCTCCCTCATCATATGCAAAAGGCCCAGCCAACACGAGAGCGCAGACAGGTCGGAAATCAGTCAGTTGTTCATAACAATATTGTTGCCAAGAGAAGTCCTTTGATGCTCTCTAGCTAGCTGATGGCTGGCCCAACAGGTCATCATCCAAGCCGTCCGAAAGCCCCGCTCGAAAAATCTCGAAAATATACTTATAATGCCAGTGCATTCATCGTCAGTTCGACCCCCAGAAGATGTGAAGGGGGGCATGGACTTTGGGCTTCTCTTTCTCACCTTTTTCGTCTTTCTCGAAAAGAGACGAGACCATCAGGTGAGTTGCGAGCTGATGCCCCCCTTCTCTCTTATTCCATTGGCATGCTAATCAGCTCTCCAACGGTCCTATTCTGTTCTCCAACCTTTGGCTCTTTGCTGGTGTGCTCTGTCGTTTTTGCTCGTACGAATATAATACAGCGGGGCCCCAGCAGCTTGGAAAAGATCTCAGCGATTTATGATGTCCGGTCGTAAATATTCGACGGACCTTTTATATACGTACGTCGCCATTAGCAACAGCATGTTCATCCAGCGCACGTGAGTCGATGCGTACGTCGTTGTGGCGCGAGCCAACGGAGAAGAAGAAGAAGAAGATTTAAATATCAAAAGGCAGTTCATATGAGAGGCTGCGGATGGGGCCTTTTTCCTTCTTATGTATTTATATACCTCTAATCGGCCATGTTTGTTTAAGCCTCTCTCTCTCTCTCCTTATTTCTACATATATATACATACGGCGGAGCTAAAAACGAACGGTTTAACAGCTTATTAATGACTGATGGTGATCATTCGTCGTTTCGTGTCTGTTTTTTTTTTCTCTCGTCTCCTTATCGAAGATTTTTTTCCCCCCACTGTTTGTGTTTGTTTATCTATTCACTTCAGTCCCGTGAATTATGACGGCCGGTTATGTTGTTGCTGTTGTTGTTTTGGTTAATATTTATTCATTTCTCTCTGTTTGTTTGTTTATTATTATTATTTTTTTTTTTGTTATTTCTTCTCTCCCCCCCCCCCCCCCCCCCCGCGCGATGTGTTCGTGTTGTGTTCCGTTTCCTGTTTTCGTGTGCAGCTGCTGCGAGCAGAAAAACACGGGGCCCGTCTGCTTTTCTCAGACTAGCGCGCGAAATATATTCAGCCAAACGCACACACATAGAGAAGAGTATACATAATACCCCTATAGAGTGTTGTTGCGCAAAGGAAAAGTACCGCCGCCTTCTACAATTTTTTGACCACAGGAATAACCCACGAAAAAAAAAGACACAAAACAAAAAAACACAAAAAAAATTCAAGCCAGAAAATGCGTAAAAGGTTCCGCACTGTATCACGCGAAGCCCCAGCACCGTATAATTCTCCATATGCGCGCTGAGTGTAGTGTAGTATATATAGAAGAGAAGAGAGACCCGGCTTTGAAATACAGTAGTAGCTATAGTATATAATAGCAGACACAAAAGGTGTCGTCTATATTCCCTGCCGCAGCCACCGCTGTCACCGCCGCCGCCGTTGGTCTTCGACTCTGATATCAGCGACAACTTCCGCGCGGCTCCGATATGAAAGTTGAGATCCTTTGCGCTACAGTGGAGACAAGGGTGTAGAATAAAAATTTTTTCTAAATACGAAGAAGGGTGAAAGAGAAGCCCCCAATATTACTCCATCGTCGGGGAAATTAAAACGAAAAAGTTTCGCGCAAAAGATACAATTTTTTTCCATGAGAATTAAAAAGTGGTAGGCGATGATTTTAATTACAGGCTCTGCGGTCTGACAGCCAAGTCACTTCCCCTGGACGAACTATATAACTGGTTCATTCGTATGTATAAGCACAAACAGCTACTTTAGAGAAACACTTTTTGAGAAGTGGAGATTGACTGGGAGGACAAACGGGCGTCCAAACCAACTAATTGACACGGACAGGTGAACCGATTAAGATCGATTGACTGGTTTACTTGTTCATAAAACTGTTTTTTCCCTTTTTACAGTTTTTCGTCGAATAAATAAGACTCACAGTCGAATCAATCGCAGTGGGTTCAAACTGTACAAATTCCGTTTTAGAGACACAACAGTTGCGGAGGATAGAAACGATTGCCGGTTGGTCTTTGTTGGTTCTTGCGCAAATGTCAAAAGTGCGATGGAACCATAAATAACAATTCCCGTTCCTTTTTCGGAAACCTCAAAACGGATTATTCTCCAAATTGCTACACTGTTAGATGTAATAGTTGTCGACAAATTTGTCTGGTTCCGCCAACCATAGAGACGCAAGAGTCTAAGTCGACAACACAGCCGTCCGCACCTTTTATTCACAGCCACTGGATTGCGAGGGTTATCATTAAATGATTGTCTAGTCCCTTGTGTGTAGCGAATAGAGTGTACCGACCAATCACCGTCACATTCTCCGCCGGAAACGCACGAACGTGTTGTTGCGTCATTACTCATCGCGACACGTATCTAACAAAGTCTATATGTATACGACTGCTGTTATATAGTTACGACAGCCATTTTTCAAATGAAATTTGAATGCGGTTCCCTTTTTCTTTTCTTTTTCCACCGAATGATTTCATAACTTTGCGGGGATTTTTTTTCTGGTCTTGTTCTTGTTCTTCTTTTATTTTGATGTACATATGCGAGACATCAGTTTGGCCTTTGGAAAAACAAAAATTAATTTACCAGTGCCGTTTTCATGTTTTACGGAAGCCTTACGGTGAGTTTCCCCAGGTACTGTCTACACAGGGACAGCTTATGTGTCGAGATGCCGACCGTAAGGTGGACCTGTTTTTTTGTATTATTATTTCGTTATCAAGAGGGGGGAGGAAGGGGCTCGAAATAAAAAAGACATGGGACCGAAAAGGGCGTGTTTCTATTGGAAGACCGGGGAAAGCCTATCCGAAAAAGTCTGTCGGGATTATTAGAACCGAAAACTCTCCTTTCTCTCTCCCCCCTTGTGGAATAGTGTTTTTTTAAATTAAGAATTTCAGAGCCGCAGGCACCGTCGTGATGTTCAATGGCCGCCGCTTCTTTTCAAATGGCTCACACAAACCGACGACTGTGTCTACCAAGAACTCGAAGAAGAAAAAGAAGAAAAGTGCCGTAGATGAAAATGCCGTGGTGTACTGGTAGACCTTTTGAACGGCGCGCGCGCCGGGGCCTCTGAGAAAAGGTCTGCGGCGGGCGGCGCCGTTAAGACGCAACCACCGAGAATATATATTTTTTCTTTCTGGGTTTCTTCTGGTGAAGAGAAGGGGGGGGGGGAGAAAAGAAAGAAAGAATCAAAATAAAGAAACAAAAGGTTTTCTTCTTTTTTAAAAAAAACTTTTATTTTTTCTATTTCCCTGGACCTCGAAAGAAGAAGAACACGTGAAATATAAGAATCTCTCCCTTCTTTTTTTCTTTTTTGATAGGGAAATTTATTTTTCTTTCCACCCCATTTGAAACGAAGAAGGAAAAATAGAAAAAAAAAGTCTCTTTTGGGGAGTTTTTGATCTTCTCTTATTTTGTTGTTTTTCCCCTATCCGAAGAATTTTGTTGTTGTTATGTGTGTGGGGGGGTTTCATTTCTTTTTTGGCGGGGCTTCTTATAGCTCGTGATTTGCTCCGGAGTCAACAAAAGGCACCGCCCCCTTTGGTCGGCCTCTTCCCTCTGCTGATGCCTTGTGTTTGTGTGTATTATAAAAACTAAAAAAAAAAACTAAAGGGGCAATATGGCCGATGTTATAGGCGATGTCTATCGAGTTTTCCCATTGTCTTTGAACTGTTTTGCCTTTTATTAGTTCCCGAACACCAACATTACGGCCGCTATTACATTTCGATAATGAGGGAGAGGACAGACAAAGAAAGAGAGAGAAACAAAAGAGAATAAATGACGTAATAGTCCTCTTATCATCATAATTTGCTAAGAATTCTATTTACAAAATACGCGCCTGCCTCTTCATTTTATTCAAATTCTAAAATTTTCTTTCAAAGCATTATTGCGTGTTTCGTACGTTGTTGGTCACGGGCGCGCCATTTTGACGGGTCCCGATTTGATCTGAATCTTTTTTCATTTACAAAATCAGCGCTTTTCGATTCGCCGCCGCCGCCGACGAAAAAATCAGATAAAAAAGGGCTATTAGAATGATGAAGTTATCTAGCGCTCAGTACGATTTACATCCGCACGGAGATAATAGTTAATTGGCTAGCGCAAAAAAGAAAAGAAAATTAAAACTAAAACTAAAAACAGTTGATGGAGCTATTGATGAGCGATGTTGTCTTGGATGCTAAGACGAGTCAATCTACTCCAATGTGGTAGTGGTATACTACACACTTAAACATCACGGCAAAAGTGTTTCTCCCAACGAATACCTTTTTAGGGTGTATGGTAGTGTGTATACTACGTACATAGGTGAGTTGCGCTAACACACGGCCGCGTGATTATCTGAAAACACGCAGAAGATGCAAGACAAAAGCACTGGATGATGGATGAGACCCAGGACCGCGATCCAGACAAAGTTTCTAATCTCGCCAACATGACATTTGTCGGAGATCCAGGCCACCACACTAGGCCCCTCCAGAAAAGTATAACGAGAATTTGGATGTTTTTCGAATGAAAAAAAAAACCGTGTATATAACAAAGCTCAGTTGATCGATATAATATTTAAAGAATCATCATATGTGTGTATGTACTTTTATAATCAGAACAGTGGGTAAAAGAGAGAGAGAGAGCGAAAGAGGAGTCACAATTTGGGGGTAGTTCAGGGCAGTCAAAAGGGCACAGATGTGTAGTGGGTGTAATGAGGAGGCGGGTGATGCAATATAGGTACAATAATAATAACATGACGATGGTGTGACGGCCTAAAATATCATGTCCAAAAAGGAAGGAGGGGGGGGGGGGAGAGCAACCTGTCGGTGCATATGAAAAAAAATAACAGTTGAGGATGTTGTTGTTATTTAATTTTTAGTCTCGGGATAGTAAAAAATTGAAATAGGAGCAGCTGAATTGAAATCAGGAGGCGGCCGAACACTGGGAGAGTCATCGCATTTCGTCAGTTGTGGTTTGATGTCCATCACTGCCGTGAAGAAATAAGAATATAGGAAAATAAAAACAAACAAAAAAACTACATTGGGGAAATAGACACTTTGACAAAATGAAAAATCAGCTTCGCGAAAAATGTAGGCGCGGCCTCGGACTGTACAGAAATCGGTAAGGGGGAGAGAAATATTAGAGATAATGGTCGAGAAAATGAAAGAAACAAATTAAAGAGGAAATCGTTTCATGTTTGACATCACATCATCAATCATTTCTCATCAGACACACACACAGCACACACACGTACGCACACACACTCACTCACTACAGGAGTATATTTTACACAATACGCTGCTGGGAGGGCCATTGTCGACGATCGGAGAAATTGGACTATTACTCGTCCAACTGTCATCATCGCATCTACCACGAACAAAATATAATGTATACAGTAATAATAATAGGCTGATTCATTTGTCACTGTCACATTGGGTATAATTTTTTTTAAAGATTTTTGTCAAGTTGTTTTGTTTTTTTAATGTCGCGGTCGTGAATCCGATCGCTCAGTGTCCGGCCAGTAGAAAAGAAAAAAAATTAAGAAAAAGCGCAAACCGAAAAAAACTGATCGACACGGACGATTAAAATAAAAATGAAAAGTGAGTCCGTACAGAGACACACGCACAAATTATGAATTGTTTTCGAAAAGCAGACATCACACACTCAGAGTATATAATAAGATATATATATATAGTTATTATCCAGCCAGTTGCAAACCTTCACAAAGTTTGCCGATTGTAGAGAGTCAAAAAGTGGGGCGATTTCAAATATTTTTCCTTTGGCGCCCGCACAGATAAAACCGCCCAGTTCTTTAGATTATATGTATAATACGGGAAAGAAAGAACAAAAAAAAATAACCTAAAAGAATTTCATATTCACATTGAAAGGGAATCGGGAAAAGGTGGGGGGAAAAATATTACGACAAAATGCGGGCGCGGGATTTTCTTTCTTTTTTTTTAAGGGAGCAGCTTTAGCTTTTCACTTGGTTCGTCAACTCTAGTAATTTAATTCTCTTTTTAATTATTTAAGACAAAAAAAAAATTCAATTCGAAATTTGGCGCGGCGCCACATTTTTTGATTAATGGCCTGATTTGATGTGATCGCCAACGGCGTCGACAACGCCAAGGTGGTGGTGGTGTCCGGCGTGATGGTGGCCGCCAATGCCCATGTGGTGGTGGACCGGATGATGGAGCGAGTGCATGACCTGCTGGTGGTGGTGGTGCATGTCCGTGTGGTGTTGCAACATCATCATGTTGTGGTGGTGATGGTGCGGATGGTGCGGATGGTGACCGACGATCGGCAAGTGGTGGGCGTGATGCAAGTGTTGCTGCTGCTGTTGCTGCTGTTGTTGTTGCTGCTGTTGCTGTTGCTGCTGTTGTTGTTGTTGTTGCTGCTGCTGTTGCTGCTGTTGAATCGGAGTGGGACTGTTGACGGATGAGTTGGCGCCCGGCGAGCTGACGCTTCCCGGATTGCCCGGCTCCGACTGGCTATTGCAATCGCGATCGTCGGCTCCTTCCTCCGACTCTGAACAGGATCCGCAACTGCTGGATCCTCCCTTGCCGCTTCCTCCGCTTCCGTTACCTCCGCCGCCGCTTCCGCCTCCTCCGGCGCTGTGGGTTTTGACGTGCTTGCTGAGGTGGTCGGAGCGCATGAACCGCTTGTTGCAGACCGGGCAGGCGAACCGCTTCTCGCCCGTGTGGGTCCGCAAGTGGCGCTGGAGCTCGTCGGAGCGGGTGAACCGCTTGCCGCAGAAAAGCCAATTGCAGACGAACGGACGCTCGCCCGTGTGCCAGCGCAGATGAGCCTTCAGGTGGGACGTCTTGCCGTAGACTTTGCCGCATCCGGGGATGTGGCAACTGTGGATGTTGCGCTTGCGCAAATGGGCGCCAGCCGGACCCAGACGGTCCGCCTCCTGGCAGTTGGGGCAGTCGCAAGTGGCCCGTCCCGTGTAGCGGCGCGATGAACGAGGCGATGGCACCTGACGGACCAATCAGAAAAACGTTTAGAAAATACAAATCGAATGGGAAACAAAACAAAAAAAAGATGAGAGCGGGAAAGAACCCGGAAGAAATCTAATTTACCTGATGGGCAGATGTGGCAGCAGAGGAAACCGAAGCGGCGGTGGGCTGGTGTCCGGTTGAGCCTAGACCGACGCCGAACGGAGATGCGGACACGGACGTGTGATGCTGTTGCATCGATTTGTACGTGTCCTGCAGAAGGTGTTGGCCGGTGGTCAGCAAATGGGCCGTGCTGCCGGCAGCGGCCAAAGAGGCCGAGTAGTCGCTGGCCGAGTAGGCGGCAGAAGCGGCCGCAGCGGCTGCGGCTGCGTGCATGGCGGACGCCGTGTGATGGGCGGACGGCATGTTGACCGTGGCTCCGCTCATGTCCAGCCAACCGCCGGCGGCCGCCGCTTGGTGCATGTCCCACCAGCTGGACCCGTTGACTCCGGCCGCGGCTTCCTGTTTGACGTGCTGCTGGAATTGCCACGCCTGTTCATACGGATGGTGGGCAGTGCGCGAGTACATGTCCGGCGCTTGGTGCGGATGGCTGAAGTAGAGGTCGCCGCCGTACGATCCGGCGGCTGTGGCTCCCATTCCGGGTCTCTGGTGGTAGCCGGCCATGCCCAATCCGGTGGCTGTGGCCGCTCCCAAACTGGTGACGGACGAAGTGTTGGTGTTGGTGGTCGTGGCGCTGGCCTGTCTCTGCCCCGACTGCCCGTTCTGAGAGACGCCGTTGAACTGGCCGTTGTTGTTGTTGTTGTTATTGTTGTTGTTGAGACCGCCAGTCGAGGCGGAAGAGGTGGCCAGCGTGTTGTTGCCACTAGTGGCCGTCGCCGTCGTGCTGGAAGCGCTGGTGTTGTTACCGCCTCCGGATTTCTTCCACGGATGGAATCCCTTGCCGACTGCGGCATCCGCCAGCGGTGGCGGACTCTTTGACGACAATTTGCTGCACTGGGCGGCCAACATGGCCAAAGGCGTGCCTCTCAATCCTGGATGTTCCTGCAATAACCAACAAGTAAAACATTCAATCAGTTGGCTGCTGCAACAAAAATCATCGAACTATGGCGGGTGGAATGACAAATCATTTGATTTTATTTTTTTCTGAGCCAACTAGCAGTTTAGACATCGGTAGCATATCGTCTCATTATCTAATGGCCCGTGTTGAAATAGCGGAGAAGAGGGTGGTGGTGGTGGTGGGGGGAATGGAGGGTCTTTAGCATTTTAACGATGTTATAACTCCCATCCATATAGAGATATTGACCCATCTCTTTTCAAAAGAATTTATAATACCATCACATGGACCGCCAACAGCCGAATAATAAGACGGTCGTTTTTTTTTTCTTTTCCGGCCTCAACAAGATCCTTAGCTCCATCAGTATATATATATTTTTTATCCTCCTAACAGTTTCAAGAGAGTCTAAGAGGGTCGTAAAAAGAGGATGAAGAAAAGGATCTCGAGAATGGCCCCCCTGAACAAAAGGAAAAAGCCAAAGTTCAAATATTGGTTTGTCCGCCTTTTGTGCCCTTTTCCTCATTTTCATTCTTTCTCTCTCCGCTTCTATTTCTGTGTGTGTAGCATGTATATACACAGCACCTAAACTTATGTACATATATATACTCGACTTGCGACTATCGGTGGGTCTCACATCGACACAGGACCGGACCAAGGGGGGGAATACGCCAGCGGTTCTTTTTTATAAGGGCCACCCCTACGCGCGCTATAAAAATTTAAAATCGAACTCGAAAAGGTAAAAAAAAATAAAAATAGGAGGGCACAATTTCCTAGAGAAACGGAATCGGACTGATGTGTACACCCCCGCCCACACCTTAGCGCAAGTATAGAGAAGAAGAAGGAAATTTAGCCGCTGATGTGACGACATGTTTGTAGCTCGGGTCTCCAAGGCCTATTTATTCATCTATAGTATACTTGACTTGGTTTGTGTGTGCATGTTCATTGTGCTGTGGGAAATGAAACCGAGTTGGTGTTTGTCTCCCCGGAGACGAGTGGAACGAACCTCTTGGCCGAAAAAAAGTGCATAGCTTTTTTCATTATCGAAAGGGAAAGAAAGAGAGAGGCATTCAAAAAGGGCACCGCAGGGTCTATAAAGGTAAAGAGGAAGACGGAATATGGGCGGAGATGACGAGATGGAACGGAACGAGTCAGTCAAAAAAAGGGGGGAAAAGATATATACCTCTCTAAATAGGTCCTAGGGGATATTCAACAAAAAAAAAAGCCAAATGAAAATGAGCTATATACATGTACAGAAAGAGACCACCCCGACTGAATTAAGTTTATACACATCATTTGTGTCGATGCAGAGAAAAAAGGGGGATTATTAGCCTTCTACCACCAGCGATAACAGTTACAAGAAGGAGAGCACGTATCCTTTTTTTCTTCCAGCCAGTGACATCAGATGGGAAAACTATGTGTGTCACTGATGTATGCAAACTACCAGCCAAACAAACCATGTCGAGGAATCTTTTGTTTTCCCTTCCCTTTTTGTTTCAGGGGTACTATATATAATCACGGTGGTCTACCGGCAATCAACTCCGAGTTGGGAAAAAAGGAAAAGAAAAAAAGAATCAAGCTGATGTCCCTCGCATCATCGCCCATCATTGACAAGTGTCAATCATCCCTCCCACCGAAAGAAAGTCGATTTAACTCTGCGGTAGGTCTGGCTCGGAGACTTTGTCTATTTGAAAACTGTCCCGTTTCAATTGTTTTGCATGTGACAAGTCAAAAAGACAATGGGACAGAAACGGACGGTTTTTCGACGAGGGGGAGGGGGACAATGTGAAATTCTTTTTTTAGAGTTTTGTTCGGGGATATGACAGAGAGACACGTGACGAACAATAACTCGTCCATCACTGTTCATCACTCCCCAACAGAACACACGAAACGGTACCTATGATTATTATTATTACACGGTAGAGCAGGAACAGGAGAGTGCCGATATATTATGGGAGTGGCCGATTGAGGTTGAGGTGTTGGATAGAACCGCGACACGTATGTAGGCCTATCTAAAAAAATACCCGGGAGACTTGCTGAACGACGACAACACGAAATGGTTGTTGGATGTCAAACCGACACCGCGCCTTTTTTTTTCCTTCCCCCCATTTGAAAAATAAAAGATAAAAAGCTTTTCTGTTTTTGTGGTCCGTTCCCTATAATAGATATACTACTAACGTTCATTTTTGATTGCGCTCTATCGTGCTCGTGCAAACGACAGGCGCGGCTGCACCAGCTTTTTTGTCACACGACCGGTGGGTGGGAAAGTCACGCAATCTTCATCACCGTTGGCTCATCTCATCACAAAATCGTCCGTTATCTCTATAACAGATCAAGTGGGTTGTCTAAATTATTGATACTTCATGCGGTTGATTCGGATGATCTGATTGATGCTTAGTATAACAATTTTGTCACCCATTAATTTATTACATCTACCACCAGCAGTTTAGGCCTGTCACCAGAAGAGAAGAAAAAAAAACGATCGAAAAAGGAAATGAAAAAATGAAGAGGAGGACATACCAGAATGTCTTTCTCCGAGTGCCACAGCCTCGATTTGGAGTGGAGAAGACCGTGGACGCCGGCAGTCAGACCGGCCGCCGCCGCCGCCGCCGCTGCAGCCGCCGCTGCCTGAGCCTCTTGTGCCTAATGTGCCATAATTCAACAAATTCCAGTTCATTAATCAAATCTTTCTTTTCCTATGCTCAACTTGCGATGTCTTGTTCCTTCCACCACTTCCACCAAACAACAAAATGAAAAACAAAAATTCGAACGAAGGATGAGAATGAGAATCGAACAATTAAAAAAAAAACGAAGAAATGCACACAATAAGAGTGTCTACGCAACAAGAGAATTAATGATGATGAGCAGCTCAAAAAAGGCAAAGGAAAAGTGTGTGCCGGAACGCGCGCCCAGCACAGATCGAGCGTGGGTTTTTATTTTTCGGTGTTCATTACCGTTAATTGCTCATCGAGAAGAAAGGTCAACTTTGGGCGAGCTCACTTTGTGTCTGATGCCCTGATCTTTTTTTTTCCTTTTTTTCTTTAGGGAATTTGTGCGTCTCTTTTTATATATAAGCAAGACGGAGGAAAAAAGATCGACTCTCTCGTGCCCGGTGCCTATTTCTTCTAATCCCTTGAAGAAACCCAGCCGGGAAAACGATGGCCCATCAGACTGGCCAATGGGATTCGTCGAGACGCTTGGTTGTCTGTTGCGTGATCGGCGGGACACGCCCTGGCACAAGCAAAACATTTCCACCCTTCACCCCTCTCCATCCTTTTTTTTTTTTATTTTTTGGAGAGAAGAAAAAAAAATGGAATAGAAGAAGAAAGAAAAAGGAATCAACATAGAAGAGCGATACATATGTAGACTCTGTCCATATCATAGAGAGACCCGCCCAACTGCTCAACGGTCATACATCTCCCGATGCCTTTTCATTCCTACTTCTCTTTTTTTACTTGGATCATTTAAGGTCTTGTCCCGCGGTTATAATTGGACCAGTGATGAATCAATAAACGTTTCCAATGGTACTATATTATTCTCTTTAAAATCCGGCTTTGTGTCTATATTGATCGTCCCATATTAGGGCAATTTCATTGGCGGCGTGATGGCGCCGCGATTGAATTTAATCCGCTCTCGTCGTCTTATATAAAGGCCTTCGGACTCTGTCCACTACAGGACTTTTTCTCATTTGTGAAATGAGATTTTGAAAAAAAAAAAAAAGAATATTATATCCTCTAGTCTCGGATTACGGCGGCCACATAATATCAGCTCGCGCCGCCGACTCGCGCTCTCCCGTAAGAAAACAAAAAAATGGATGCGCATCTCGGGTTTCTTCAGTGTCCACTTTTGGGTTGGGGACACACAAATTTCCCAGAATAAGTGAGGGCAGCATCTTTGTATGCTGGGATTTTTTTTTTTAGCTCAAAAGGGCATATCTATACTGCTGTGTCCATTCTTGGTGGGGTGAAGGGAGAATAAGAAGAATCGAGCTGTAGGGGAATAATGTTGAAGAGCGCACAGCTAGATGATGATTAGGATCATTGCCGGTTCAACAGCACTCGACGATGAGTCGTCGGCTCAGCAGCTTCTTTTATTCATTTCTTTAGAATTTTATTTTCTCTATTTTTTATTTTTTATTTTCTTCTTCTTGTCTGAACGGCGACGACGACCGGGAGCCGCCACCGCAACTTCTTTTGATGATTGTACAAAAAGCGACACATTTAGGTAATTGATCAAGGAACGGCGCCACTGCTGTGTGAGGAACGCGTGTGACCGGACCCAACACATATAAGAATGACCCAGCCACGCCGTCATGACTACTAGTTTTTATTTCTTTTCTATATATCTTTTTATCCCATCTTCTTTTTTTCTTCTTCCAGGAGATGGACGTACAATTGGTGAACTGTGGCGGCGATGTCTTTGTATCCATTTTGTTTTCATCCCCCCAGCATAGACATCACCACCAGGACGGTCGCTTCTCTTATCTTGTACGTACACAAACAGTTTTGTCGCCAGGGACCCTGTACATACACAAGTTCCCGTACATCACTCTTGACCAATTATGTCCACTGAGGAAAAGGTGGAAAAAAAAAGCTTTTTTCTCTAACGTCTTTTCAATAAGATAAGAGACCGAAAGAGCCCTAATGGTCCTCTGATGACGGGGCTTGATACCATCGACTATATAGTCAACCTTTTTTTTTTTAAAAAAAAAGGTATCTTTGAAATCTTTTAATTTTCTAGGTAAAATTCTTCCTTAAACACCTTCCTATATGTCACTTTGTCTGGTGGCTATATGTGCTTCTGGCTTTTTTAAAAGAATTTAAACGAGTTCAACTCTGGTCGATGGAGTTAGAACAAGAAACTTTTTTTTTCCTTTTTGTTTTTGTAATAAATTCGTCCCTTTTCTGTTTGGATGGAAGCCATTGGTCAGCGATCCAATTATGTGATTAGATCGTCGGCCCTTCTTGCCCAATCCCATTCTCTTCTTCTTCTTTGTGTATCCATTTTTTTTTTGTTTCTTCCTTATACATCTTCTGTGTGTGCTTCATTGTCTCGGCCCTTTTTTTATTATTTCGAGACTTTTTTATAACGAGACGAATTTTTTTTTTTATTTTAATTTTTTCCTGGAGTGCGTGGGGTTGTCAAGACAACGGGGAGCCAATGGCGTTGGCCTGTTTTCCCTTGGCCGCTCTTTCATCCCTCCTCTCTATCCACTTCCCAGTTGGGGTTGAAACATTTATAGACACACACGAAAGAGAGAGAGTGGCACGGCAACATAAAAAATGTTCATAACCATCAAGGAAAGCCGGTTGGAGGAGAGCAAAAACCACCAAAAAGTCGTAAGTTTCGTTAATGGTGACGTAGAGAGCCCATAAAAAAAATAAATTTTTTGAGAGGGGGGAAAAAACAAAAAATAAAATTATGATTTTTTCCTTTTTCGGGGCTTTTTTTTCTTCTTTCTTTTGAAAATGTAAACACATAATACGGGAATGATGATGTCAGAACAAGAGATTTTCATCTCAAATAAAAAAAATTTCTTTTATTTATTCCTTCAAAATCTTTCATCGCTAACAGCCCTCCAGGCGCTGGTGAGAATACCTGGCTGGAAATTCTTATTCATTAAAAATCTATCTGGATTCAATTCTTTTGAAAAGCCATTCAGCGTAAAAAAAAGAAAAAGGGGAAATTTCTTTTTTCTTTGGCTTATATTTCCCCTGAGCGAGCGGTCGATCGTTTAAAAGAAATTTGTCGGTTGGCCGGGCCAAGGGACATTTGCGCTCCGTGTGACTGCACATATCGACCGATGACGGCGGCCGTTTATCGGAACGTGCGAAAAGGAACGACACGGCCGACAAAAAAAAAAAAACCAACAAGACGCAACAAGGAAAAAAAAGGCAACTTAACTTTCAAAAAAAAAAAAATTTTTTTTTTCATCGCGATGTGAATATGTAGCAGGGGTAATGCTCAAGTGACCCACATAATTAACGGGCGAAACGGTCACATGATTCGGGCCCATATCACCGGTCTCGTCATTTTTTTGACCAAAATTTGACACAAAATCCGGTCGACTGCATGTTCCCAGTCAACATGTCTACACTCAGAGTTTGGGTAAGGGAAATACATAATAGAAGAGGTCACACATCAGCGGTGTATAAACCCTCGGCTGGCAGCTACTAAAAGTCCCCGAGCATTATTATATCTCAAAAATACACACACGGCGGGGTTATTCGTCCAAACAGCAGCAGCCAAAAGGGAAAGAAAAGAAAGTACACCACTACTACTACTACTACTGCTGCTGCTTACTAACTCGGCGGCACCTAACGACCAAATGTCACGGTTTCCGGAGGGATTTTCAAAAGGTAGAAAAATATAAAAGTATGATAGTACAGTGGTGGGTGATGCGAGCAAAAGCCGTGCATACTATACATATAGGAATAGATGTGTGTGTGTGTGTGGGGTGGAAAAAAAAGAAGGAGGAGCGCATTCGTTCGTTCATCGCCGCGGTTTTTTTTTTTTTTAATTCCTCCCCACCAGCACCTCTTTCTCTTATTCCCCATTTTCTTGTTTTGTCGGTGGTGTGGTTGGGTGGTGGTGGTGGGGTGTCGTAAAGCGGAGCATTTTCAACACGCAACACACGCAGCTCTCCAACAACAGCAACAACAGGCGCTGGGTTGTTCGCTTATATGCGACTCGTTATTTAAAGGGGGCCTACTAAAAATTTACGAATGGCCTAGACTCTACTTCTCTCCTCGGTAGAGACCCGACGAACAGAAATAAGTCCATACACGGAAGAAGATGATGGAGATTGGAGGAGAGAGAAAAACAAAAAAACGAGAGCGAGTTTTTCTTTAACACACATTCTCCTCGAGTGGCATCATAATATTTTATCGGCTTTAATCGACGGGAATAAATGTCGCCCTCTGTGTACTGGGCTGCTGCCGCCGCCGCCGCAACAACAATCGCAATATCCCGTGAAAATCTCATTATGGAACACACAACAAAAGTTTCCATTCTTTCTTGAAATTGCATTGGTTCAATTCTCTAGTTAAAACGTGTAATGTCATCTAATAAGTAGATACGCACTTGCAATCTACGACAATGAACCGATTGGCGATTCAATGTCAAATGAAAAAAAAAATCTGGAATTTATTTTGCGATTGTTGTTTGAACGCAGCGTGAACTTCGATTTTCCTGGCGGAGGTGAGCGCGGCCCTGCTATATAAATAATGAACCCTAATCCGTTTTGGCACTTTGGGCGGCCGGTGTTGTACCAAACGGAAGAAAATTTACGACTGCAATGCCAACATTTTCCATCCGATGCTGCTAACAAATATGTATAGATAGATAGGTAAGGTACACAGAGAGAGAGAGAAAGAAAAGGCAGGTAGCGCTAGAGAAATATATAACCAATCGACCGCCTGCCGCTCTCTATAGGAAAAAGGAGCCCCAGCGCAGTTGGGGGCCATCACTTAAAAGAATAACGGGGGGGTAACCGAAACGGACACATTTAGCTCTAACGGTTGCAACTATATAGATAGGTTATATATATATAGCACAATTGGATTGGATTGCAATTAATACTCTGATCGATTTTTTGAAAATAAATTTTCAGATGTATCCGGTTCGACTACTGATTGATAGACGAGAAATATAATAATAGCTCATTCGATTTCTTTTTCTTCTTTATTTATTTAAGCCATTTTGAAAAATGTTATTTGACGGTTGCACGCTTGAGAACGGCCCAATATATTTTTCAAACAGCGCAAGAGACGGAACGCTGAGAGAGAGAGAGAAGCGGCGCTAAAACCACATGATGATGGCCTGTAAAAAGCTGTTACTCATCGGATATAGAGGACACACACCATCATCATCACATCGCCCAACTTTTTCTGGTTGTTCCTCCCCTCTCTACCATTTATCTGTCTATATTCTCTACGTAGAGCTGTCATGTCGTGTTTGCTTAGCAATCTAAAACCTGCGGTCGCTAAAGTTGCGGACGACGAGCACAGCAGAGAAGAAGAAGAAGAAGAAGAAGAAAAAAGAAACGAGCGCGCGACATTGGCTGCCAATGGCAGAGAACACGGTAAAAAAATAAATAATAATAAAACAAAAGCGGAATGACGACATATTTTTCCGCAAGTGCCAGCCGAAATCGTGTAGCGCGTGTGAAAAATTCGAAACGGCTGGCGAAGTGAAATTCAATCAAAAATTCAAAACAATTGAATTGATCCGGCAGCAGCAGGAGCAGCAGCAGCAGCGAGAGAGTTTCTATAGGATATATCGCGGGCGGTTCGCGTCAGTTTAAATCAGAAACCCCACGGTGCGCCGTTGGTGATGGATGAGCTTTTCTCTTATTCCCCTTGATTGTTCCTCTAGTTGCACTGCTGCTGTCTTATATCTAGGCCTATGCATATGGAAACTTCACCCCTCAGCACACACCCAGAATGGATGACGGAGAAATGCAAATGACCACACGGTAAGAAAAGAAGAAGAAGAAAAACGAACGAAAGAGCTCGAAAAAGAGAAGAAGAAAATCTTTGTTTTCTTTCCTTTTCGTTTTGTGGTCTTGTAGAGAAGACAACTGAACCAAGATTGAAGATGATTTGATTGGTCTCGCCGCTGTGTACTGTTCCATTCTAAAGAGGAAATCAGCAGCACCGCATCTACCTATAAATAATTCTATTCTTATACACTATTTCTTCTTCTTTTTTTGAGCTTTTTGGCCGTGTTGGATGCCGGCAATCGCCGTGCGTTATAGACATAGGCCTATAGAAGAGTCCAGCAGTGCGCACTGCACACACAAGAGAGTGAGGAGCAGCAGCGGAGATGGTGGCAGCAGACAAGGCGCCAGTTGGCCTCCTCCTAACTTCGACAGGTGACTAACTTATGGGTTTTTTATATAGCCCGCCTTCGCCTTTTTGACTCGGTGCTGCAAGTCTATATACCTCCGACGGAGCGGCGGCAGAGAGCCCCTTTTTTCTTCTTCTTCTTCTTCTTTTTTACAAAAATATAAAAATAAATGTTTTTATATTATTTCTTCTCCTAGCCTTCTTCTCCCCCCTCTCCATTCGTAGGTATACATAAAATACATTCGGTTCTTTTATTTTTGTTGTTGTTGCATTATTATTATTATTTCTACGTTTCTTCTTCTTCTTCTTTCTTTCTTTTGACTTTTGCCAGAAGCGCGTCCAGCCCAGCGGGGGCTGCTTAACTTCTTTTGCTCCCTGCTGCTAGCTGCTAGCTGCTAGCTGCTGTGTTGCCGTTGATGATGATGATGATGGTCATGATGATGATGATGAAGGCCAATCTTCTTCTTTCTACCTTCACTTTTCTCCGGTGTACAAATTCTTGGCCCATTTCAAGGTGAATCGCAATTCAATCGACCAACTTTTCCCTTCTTCTTATTCGTCTTCGTCAATCACAGTAATCCAACACAGTTGTGACAACAATTTATTTATATACCAGCCAGTCGTGAAAGAACAATACGTTTTTTTTCAAAAGACAAAGCGATAGTTTTTGCTGGCCTATAAAGCACAGCGTTGTGGTCTGACACGTTTCTCTCTCTCTCTCGTCTTTGGTGTTCTCCTTGTTGTTGTTTTTTCAACGATTCAGGAAACAGTTTTTTGTTTTTGTTTTATCTGCTGGCGGCGGTTTGGATGAAAACAAAAGAAGATTGTGCAACTGTGAAAGAAGAAAGTTGTGTCATCGTTGACTTCCGCGGTCGCGCTATTTTTATATTTTCTATGCACAACCGAGATAGGTGGGAGCCAAAAGTAGAAAGAAAAAAAATGGATTCGATTGGCAACTCACACACATACGGCCTATTACGTCATAACAATGGCGTTGGGCCACACTGAAAAAAAAAAAAACTGAAGAATTAAGAGATATAATGATTGCCACTTGTGCGTTTTGATGCGCTTGTGTACATTAGCTCTCCTAAACAAAATGGCAGTGTGCTCAGGCAGTAGTAGCGTAGATTTAGTGAATGACTGAATGATGAGATGTTGTTTGCTGCTCGGATGGCACGGAGGAAATAAGGAGCCACTTGAGTACAAAACCAACAAAGATGTCGGGGTCTCCATTCAATAGAAAAGACATAACACACACACACACACACACACAAACTTCAAGCTGATGCTCAGACTCTTATTTTCAAGAACCGGTACGATACCTGGCGACTCCGCCTCTTTCTCCCTCCGCCATTCTTCCAGTCTCCAGCTCAAATCCCTTTTGTGCTGCGCATAGGCCTAGCTGCTGCTTATATATCTAGGCCTACACATGTCTCTAGGCCCCTTAGCAGAGCGTCGATGACGGAATCAAGTGATGAAAATCGGCTTAGAAGAGAACAAACATTATCGTAGCGGAACTATTAGACGCACACTCATGTCGCTCAGGCGATTATGGCGACAACTGTTTGCTCGCCGATGACCCTCCTAGTATAGCTCTCTTTCTCTCGCCCTTTTTTTCCTTATTTGGTTATTGTGTTCTTCTCTATTCTTTGCAGACAGCATATAAGAGGGGGGCTTTACACACCCCATAGGCCCATAGGTAGGTGTCAAAAGGTGCGGTCTGGTTGGTGTCCATTTATCGAGGCAGAAGAAGCAAAGAGGGATGCTGTTTGACAGTTGAAGAAGAGAAGGGACAAAAAAAAGAGAGCCAATATAATGCCGGTACCACAGCAGCAGCAACTAATACGCAGCTGGTTTGACGCACACAATGACCGCCGCCGTTGCTTTTACACCCAGAGTGTGTGTGTGTAAATGCATGTGCTATAATACTGGGTCGCATTAGTGTATAGGTTGTTGGTTGGCTGCTTTTGATTGTCTCGATTCGCATTATTATTCTGTCTAAATAGAATGTAAGACCAGGGTCCAGGTATAGAGAAAGAGGCGGATGTTATCCGAGCGTCAAAAAATAGAAAAAACCTCCTCCCCCGTTGACATTTCCGCTAATCCCGTGCTGCTCTTACATGTGTCATCGCGGATTGTGTCCCTATCTGATGTGTGATGTCACTCTCAATCGAAACAGACGTGTCTATTCTTTTCAATCAAAACTCTATTGCGCCCGGCTTCTCTGACGAGGATGGAAAAGAGAAAAAGACGAAAAACACTCACCGGCTTTTTTTACTCCTATACCCCAGCGAGAGGGAGAGAGAGAAGAATATGGTAGACTTCATATATAATAACTAACGATAATAATACTAGAGCTTTAGGGATAGATATATAGCTCTTGTTTACGGTTATAGGTCCCAGCGCTGGTGTGTCGAGACTGGCAAAGCTTCGTCGTCTCATCGATCACCATCCAACAGCCCTTTATATTCGAGGCCCTTGAGTCGGCCGCAGAAGGTTAGGTTAAAAACGTATAGATCATCAGCCGCAGCTGGGAATAAATTTGAATAACCCAAACACAGTCAGATGTATATATATATATATATACACTAGCTAGAGCTGCTAGATGTGTGTGCTGTAGCCTTTAGGTTTCTTCTTCTTTTACTCCTTGGCCCCCTTTATGCACAGTTCAGCGGTGGCAATATATTTAATATACATCTCTCGACTTGCAACTCGCAGACGGCCGAACGAATAGAACGAAAAGTCGAGCGACCATGAAAATGTTTCACTGCGAGTCTCTGACTGTGTGTGTGTAGAGCCTACTATATAATATTAGCTGCATGCTATAGCAGGGTATAGGCCGCGTGCCAGGGCAAAAGAAAGGAGATGTAGCCGCCGGTTCATTATGCATTTCGTTCAATTTATTACACTAACCGAAAAATAGGCTCTACCGTATGCAAAAGCCTAGACCTAGAGTGGATCGAGTTTATATGTAGGCCTATATCGACAAATGGATACCGTTCGTGACAGATAGTCGGGAATGAATAGCTCCAATCATGCCACAGGGGCCGGCACAGTATAAAAGAAATGTGTTGAATCGGGTGATGGAACTGATTGCCCAGCTTCGACAACCGCTCGGCATTTGGGAGATTTTCAAACCGCGCTAATAATATCGGAGATATATAGGCCGGCCAAATCGATGGAGGGAGCACTGTGTATACGTAAACGGAGGGGGGTCTGCTGCTGTATAGGCCACATGTGCATGCATGGGCATCATATGCTGGCTGTGTAACTGTGGCGACTGGCCACGGACTAATCCAATATTCAACAGTCGAGCGACGACCCAAAAGAGGGCCGGTTCATTCTACTGTGCTCTAATCGCAAATGAGCCGAATAATCAAAAGAACCGGACAAATTGCCATCGCCACGCGGAATGCATCCGCAATTCTAAACAGGGGCGCCGCAACTTGCACACCAGCACCAAATAGAAAAGGTTAAAAACTCTCTCTCTCTCTCTCTCTAATAGATAATGCCCTTGGCTGGCCACCGAAAACCATCCGACAAATGACGCGCGAAAAAAGAACCTTTTTCAAATTGTGCACTTTTCAACCGTCGTCACACACACACGGCCGATGTAAAACCTTTTCACCGCGGACTCTCTCAGGCCCCGGCCCCCGCTGGCTTCATTAATATCGATCGACAAGGCAGCACTAATGCGAATCAAAATTATTCTCACTTGGCGAGATCTCTACAGTTATAAAAAGTAGCTGTAGCTGCCGAGCCCTTTTTATTTTCAAAAATGAATTCGATAGAGAGAAAAAGAAGCCAAGTTTAGCCTAATAAGGCCTATGTGTATAGGCTCTGTGTGGCGTGTCCAAACGGCGTTTATTATTCCGAAAAATCGGAATTCTTTTTTAGTTAAGGGGGAAAAAAAAGGCCAAACCACCATCACCTTCTATTATATTATTGATTGTATAGAATAAATATTTCCCTGCGCCATAGGGTGGCGGTTTACACACATATGGGAGGGGTGCTAGATTTTTATGGCGACAAATTTGCCACTATATATCGCATACACACACAACGAGAAGGGGACACACACACACACACAAAAAACACGGTCTGCGCACCCTACGCATACGCACTCATCGAGGCCGCAAAATCACAAAAGGATAACATGCGTGTGTATTGGCACTGGCGCACTACACACATTTTTGTATGTAACCAACTTTTTTTTTATCCTCCTCCTCTTTCCCACCCCGCTTTTGTGTAGATATATATTCCCCTTCTTCTTCTAATAATATCTATCAATGGGCCTTATTTGACACTTCATCGACCTGGCGCTGTGTTATGTTTCACATATTATTCAATAATTTTAAAGAGAAACCGTTTGGATTGTTACCTCCATTTTTTTTTTTTCTCTCTCTCTTCTTATTCTCCGGTCGCCAGAAAATTTCCGAACAAAATGGAGGTTCGCAGGGGAGAGAGAGAGAGAGAGAAAAAAAATACACACGCTAGAGCACTAACATGGAAATGAACATTCGCCGCCCAATACCATTTTTATACGCAAGTTGTAAAAAAAAACAAATTTCGGGGAAATTTTCTCTTCTCCTCCGCGAAGCGCTCGATTGCATTTCATTTCCAATTATATTATGTACTGTTAACACATCTACTATCAAAGGTGTTAAATATTATCAAAACGAAGCCGAACGCTTCGTTCGAAGAGAGAGAGAGAGAGAAAAAAAAGTCGGGCGTTTCATGTGCCATTAAACGGGATTGTTTTGGGTGTTTGTTGTTTTTTACTTTTTTGGTACCTTTACACTTAATTTGTTTTTTTATATTTTTATACACTGCAGACCACTTGTAAAAATGGTCTACTGTTTTTTTCGTCATGAAAAGAATCGGTCGTTTTCCAGCCTAGCGAGAGAGAGTGGTAATATGTTTATAAAAGCGGAAACGGCGACGCGGCGACGAAGGTCCCGGTGTTTCATTTTTGTGTGGAGGGGAGAAATAACCGAATTTCCCATGGATTTCTTACCCAGTTATAAATATATATACGGAGGCGTTATCCAAAGGTAAATCTAATATGCACGGGATAGTCTGGACATAAGATTTTCGACGGTCGATTCACGTCTTTGATGGGAATAAGAAGGAAAATCTATAAAAGATGGAAATAAGAGGCCGGTGTGCTGTTCCTTATTGTTGGTCAATCTAACGCTAAGCAGTCGACTGAGATTACACACCGCAGTATACACACACACACACGAGGATATCGAATGCGATAAAAAGATATCAGAGAAATATTTTTTTTTTTTAATAAAAAAGATAAAAAACAATTTTGATACGTTATTATCGACTGGATACTTCATATGTGCTGGAGGCTTTTTTTTTTTTACCGGAGGGAAACAAGAGAAGAAGGAGAAGAGAGAAAAAAGGTGGACCCCACAGGCTCATTCACATGATAATAGAAGGAGAAAAGAATGAAAGAAGAAAGAAAAAAAGGGGATGAAATCACCCTCCTCAGGTAAAGCACAGCCGACTCAGCCCACGTTCTGCTTGGAATACGAGAATAACAGAATAGAAAGAAAGAATAGATATATAGAAAAGAGACACGCAATCTCTTTGCAACGCATCATCCACTATTAGAAAGAGATGCGGATGGAAGAGGAAATCTGGTTAGATGAAAATTTTCGTTTTCTCCGCGTTTAATCTAAACGAATTGATGACATAACGCCGGGAGATTGTGTCTACTACGGAATTGGACGGATCACATTGCATTAGCCAACGAATGAGTCGCTTAGTTTGTCTAACTTGGCATATACAGGAATTGTACACTGGTTGTTTCTTTTTGTTTTGTTTGGAGGAGGCAGGACATATGGAAAAAAGAAAAAAAGAAAAAAAGAAGGGGGCGATTGTTGGAGGGTGACCGCCCCCTTCCGGTTGGATATATCTGCGTTACACACGGCACGAATAAGGAGCTCCGCCGTGTGTTGATGCGCCGCCCGGGCCGCCAGCTCTATCCCCGGCCATTTATTCACATTTGTGTCGGTTCGAATCGGAAATTCCGAGCGTGATGGAGAAATATTCTCAACTCTTAATATAGCGCGGCGGCACGACCGACGCGACGAATAGTACAACACACGGCCATTTTAGACTCCTGGATAGATTTGGTGTGTGTGTACCTGTGTACAGTGTAGTACACCAAGTGCGCATACCCAGGGCCCAGCTGTCTCATTAGACTCTCTCTGGGCGCCATCCAACGGTTTTTACCTCGGCTACGCTCCTTCCGCCGCCCGTAATGAGTTTGAAAAAAATAAAAAAAACTTTTCTCTTTCTTTTATTTTTTTAGCCGTAAAAGAAATAATCTCGTTTTTATTTTTATTTTGGACGGACGACGCCATTGTCTTTCGGTCCCTTGATTGTGTCACAGTTGAGAGAGACACACATATTATATCAGACGTTTTACATTCCGTCAATGTTTGAAACGGGAGACTTGATTGTGTCGTCATCTGAAGCCTTTGATATTTCATTTTTTCCCTTTCTTTTCTTTCCGCCCGTCCTTTTTTTATTTTTATTTGTGTGTGAGCGAGCGCCGCTCTCTGCCGACTTGTTTCACTTTCAAATTTGATATGACGTGAGTGAGACAACGTATCCGCTTCTCGGCTGGCCAGCGACTTTGATGCGACCGGCCGACACCGCGTCTGTCGATCGAATTTCCAGTTGCAAAGTTTATCATTGTGGTCAATTCCACAAAAGAGAGAGAAAAAACAAAGTTGATTTCCCGACATAATAAAAGAAAAAAAGATGATCCAACTCCAAAAGAGATAAAGAATAAGAGATGATTATTTAATTGCCCAATTCTCTTATAGTCCTAGTAGACGGCCTATATCGTCGCTCATGGAACTGGAACACGTACAACTTTTCTCTCTTTCTTTCCTGATTGAACCCGTGCTGCTGCTGCTGCTGCAGCTACTTTTTTTTGTTGGTTACTTTCATGGCCTTATTGTCTTCCCGTCTTGGCTTGAGGCCATCTATCGACTATGAGGCTATTAGTTCGGCAATAACTGATGGGAGATTTACAGACCGACAGTTCAACTCGCCGTTTCTTCCTTTTATTTTTCTTTCTTTCGTTCCCTTTGAGCTTTTCGTTTCTTTTGACTTTCGTCTGACGGTGCCTCTATGGGAGTCAAACGGAGACCTTGATGGTTTATTTTTTACTTCTTTGAAGGCTGAGCAGTGAGCATTTGCCCTTCTTTCTTTCTCTTTCTCTTGCTCTTGCGTGGTTGTTGTTGTTGTTGTTGTTGTACCTGAGTTATCAGCTGGCACGCAATAGGCGACACAAGACGACGCCGGTGGAAAATTCCTTAGGCCCCCGCAATTATTGTTTTTTTTTTATCGCACAGAAGAAGAAGAAGAAGAAGAAGAGGCCGACAACTCTTTTTTTGACACAGTTTCTTTCGGCTTCGGCTCGGCTTTGCAGTGTGTCAAGTGCACACCATCGTGAATTTATATTTATACACGCCGACGTCTATCAAACAGCTGGAGGCGATGGCACGCAAACGCGTTGAAAGGGAAACACCAACAGCAACAACGAAAAAGAGAACGAATCCAGCAGGACTTGCGCTATGTGTGTACGCAACTACGCATTCACATCAAAGATAATTAGATGAACTCGGTGCTGTTGTGTGTGAGAGAGGGTTTTTCCATCAACGAAGAACAACAAAAAAAAAACCCCGTCAAAAAACCTCAAAAATTGAACAATTCTTCAACGCCGAAGAAGAAGAAAAAACCCCAGAGAAGAAATGGAAAATGATGAAGAGGAAAGAGAAAAGAATCAACTGTGTGTTGCTGTGGTTCGTCGAAAGACAAGGCAAAGAAGAAGAAGAAGAAGAAGAAGAGGAAGAAGCATCAACTGTTGATAATGGTGTGCCTGTTTGTGACACGCTGGCATGATCGAGTGGCAGAGGCACCGAGTCTTCAAACGAAGGGAAAGATGCGCTCAGAGGGCAAGAAGAAGAAGAAGAAAAATAGAAGAAGTTCGGGAACGAAAGAAAGAAAAAAGAAGAAAACGAAAACTGGAGGACCCATGGGCGCCTCTAATAAGCGGACTGGAGCCCACGGCTGGCCAGCCAGTCCACTACACAGTGTTCTATTAGACGGGGGGGAAAAAATTTATTCTGTCCGTGAGTTTACTAATTTGGCTGTGTCCTTTTACAATGGAATAAGTTGAAACAATTTTTGGCGACCGTTTAAAAATTCTTTCATCAGATTATTATATGGGAGGTAGCAGCTCGTTATAACAAAGTCCCAACTGCAGTGGGGTGGTCTTCGCCGTTTAATTATTTAACTGTAAATTAAGGAGAAAAATTCCAGCCAATTGGAGAAAATGAAGGAACAAGGAAATATTTCAGATAATAAGGGTCGTGTATAATGACCACCAGAACCGATTCAATCACGAGATCAGCAGTATGTGTGTTCGACTATATTTTCCGATTGAAATCTCTCGGCGCCTATCATTTTCGTGGCTGAAGGAGGAAGAAGAAAAGGTCATGGCGGAGGATGCGCATCCATCAGCGAACGAAAGCGAAAACCTTCCTGCTGTTTAGTTAGCGCAAAATAGAGCGACAAGTCAACGAGCGCATACCCAAATAGATTGAGATCGACAAAACGAAAGGACGACTGTTCGACTGACGAGCAGGAGGAGGGTGCTAAAACTAAAAGTGGAAAAGTATTTGGTGATATCCTCGGTCCCTTGTTATCTTTGCACAAAAATCTTCTTGTCCCTTTTTTTGGGGCCTCTCCTTACAAAGGTGACAAGTGGGTCTCTTTTTCCCCCCTCTTCTAAATACCCGACGACAAGATCTTTTTTGACAATCTTGTTAAAACAAGGATGTAGCTATGTAGCTACTCTATACACTTCCAGTCTTCCACCGAAAACAAACAATTTACGGCATCGGCATCTGGTTAACATTTTGTTTCGGCTGGATCTCTCGTGTTGCTGCATATATCTATATAGCTTGTGCTCGGTAATGATCCTCACTCAACGGAAATTATCCGCCGTATACTTATTATAGGAAGATGGTGTGTTTTGTCGAACTTAAAAGATTTTTATTTTATTTTTGTGCGGTTCAAATGCTTTGCGAGAGGAGAATGAATGCCACCCGCAATCATTTCTTTCTTCTTTATTTCTGGCGTTTGATCACGCAACGAGATGACGGATGGAAAAAAATTATTTTATCCTCACGCGTCCGATTGTAATTTCGTTATTTGTCTTCTTTTCTCGTTTTCCAACATTACGGGTTGTTGTTGTTGTTGGTGTTGTTCTTTTCGATCGTCTGATTTATTCCCCGTCTCTCTCTCGTGATCAGTTCGATATTGGATAACCGGGGGCCTATAATCAAACTGACGTATCGGTTCTTTGATATATGCGAGAGACCTGATTCTATGCATTTGCCTACCGTTGATCACATCAATATAATATAATCAACTCAAAACCGGCCATTCGTGTATAGATTTCCCCCCATTATGCATCTCGTATATTTCATCGAATGTATATATGCAATGGCTCTACGGCATCTCGGACTGTGGCTAACTAATATCAAGTCATTAGAATGTAAATCAATGAACGAAGGCTGCTGGTCCTACTCCTCGAAAGAAAGAAAGAAGAAGAAGAAACCTTTCCAGACTTCTTCTTTTTCCTTATTTTATGTCGGATAGCACGAGAGGTTTTTTTCTTTCAAAAAAGAGGAGAGGGCCGACAGTCGGAGAAGGTCCAGAAGGTCTGAGGTAAAGAAATAAAAATTGGGAAGAAGAAGAAGAAGAAGAAGAAGAAAAAAAAGGAAAAGAAAAAAAGGTGTTTGGAGCCGGTGATGATTATACCATCGCGGCGAGGTCAAATCCTCATCTTCCTATATTCCTTTTTTTCTCTCTCTCTCTCTCTCTCTCTATAAAAGATATACAGGCTACTTTTTGCTGGATGTGAAGAACCCCGGCCCTGCAGTCTATATACTCAACACAACACACAGCGCACATCGCCACCCCTTAGAAGGAAGCGGCGGCGCCGAGTGTAGAAGGAGGCGACCGTCTGTCTCACCCCGGACCAAATGAGTTCGTCTGCGCGCACAGGGCAAAAGAGGAGAAAAAGAGAAAAAATCGGAATCGCTCCGTTCGGTTTCGGCTGGGTGAAATTTTCCGGTGAGTTCGGGCAGGCCCAATATTCTCTCAACACACAAACGAGCAGAGTCAATTATTAGACGCACGGCGCGCGCACTCACACACACACACACACACAACGATCGTTTAAAAAGAAAAGGGGGAAAAATAAAATCAAAAGAATCGTAAAATAAAATACAAATATTTTTTGAGGGAAACAAACTGAGAAACGACCGCACATTCTTTTTTATTTTATTTATTTATTCCCGGACTATTTCTAAATTTATTGGGCGAAAAATAAAAAGTGGCGCCTATTTGATGATTTGTTCCCCCACTTAAATAATCACCGGGTACTATATAATAAACGACGACAGAATTGTAATTTAAAAAGATAAAAAAAAAGAAAAAGGACTTACCGATTTGTCGTGGATGACGGCAGCCGTCGGCTGGCTGTGAGGGTACAAGCCGGCACGGGTCAACATTCCCGGTACGTCGGTCAACATTGTGGAAATGTTTGGCGGGGCTGCGCTGATGGATTTCGATAAAATGACAATTTTCAAGTTTTCACGACGGGATCAATTCCCCCGACGGAACTGATTCGCTTGAATTTCGTGAATCGACTCACAACGAAAAACAATTTCGGGTGGATGAAGAAAAAACAAAACAATTCAAAAACTGCGTATTCACGTAATCGCGTCGCAATGGATCAATCGGATCAAAATGCACTTGATGACGAAAGATGTGGATGGATGATGATGTCACACTATAAATCGCGTTCGGGTCAAAGTTGACACAATGAATTTTTTCTTCTTCTTTTCACAAATCACAAATCACCGAAAGAACCGACACAGTCCGATTGGGTACGGCAATGCTGAGCACTTGAGAGTATGTGTGTGTGTGTGTGATGTTGTGAAACGGAGATGAGGAGAGAGAGAGATAGGAAAGGATGATGAACGGAGAAGAGCAGAGAGTGAAAAGAGCTGCGGCCCGCACTGGACGCCGCTTCAGCAAGTTCTGACGAGAGTTGCACTGCTGGAATCGCTGGTCTATCGTTCGGCGAGCAACAGCGGCAGCAGCAGCTGATGGAAGGAAGGAAGAAGAAGAGCAAAAATAAAAAAAAGAGAGAAGAGGGCGGTACCTTATCCACCTCCTCTGGCCCTTTTTTTCCCCCTTTCAATCCTCCCAGACCCGGCAGGGGGTGGCGAGGGGAGGCAACGAAAGAATTGGAGGATGGCACCAACACAACAAGACAAGAAAACAAAGAAGAAGAAGAAGAAGAAGAAGAAGGAAAAAATCAAAAATGGTGGAAGAATAAACCCAGCCCACCCCACCACCCCTTCGGGAGGTGTGGCGAGGAAGAGGGGCGTTCGCTGGGCGTCACCCACACGCACGTACGGCACACAGCACGGGTCCCTGGCAGAACCGACCCTCCACCCCACCCGGTCCACCCAAAAAACACCAACGTTTTCCAGGGGGGAGGTAGTGGGTGGAACTGGATGGGCACTGGCGTCATAGATGCGACCTTACGGGCAACAATTGGAGGAGGGCTGGAACCAATGATGCCGAGAGGACGGCCCCACTCGTTCACTCCTCCTACTCCGCCCATCCATAAGGAGGGAAAAACTATCCGGGAGAGAAAAAAATACCGATTTTTCTCCAATTCTCTTCTTTCTTATACTTGTTATAAGTTCGATATGAATATAATAAGCTCCTCCTTCTTATGTACTATAAGAACCAAATAAGAATTTGTTTTCTTTTTTTCTTTTGGGGATGATCTCTCTTATATAGATACACTTTGCATACGAGATGCTGGATGATGATGATTATCCGGGCAGCAGCATCTTATAAGACTCGTCCACACCATCTCCATCATCATCATCTCTCCGGTCGAAAGGAGATGATTGACACTCGCCATCAGTCGTTCAGCCCAAAAATCATTTCGAATCGAATAATAAAGGTTAAAAATAATAAAAGACGGAATGAACAAAATCAACGGCAGAGTTTTCTTAAGCTAGATTATTTAGCCGAGAGCTTTTGCCGTTTGCGGACGGGCGAAACTGATGGGTGAGTGTATATGTGGCCGGCCGATGACGAGACACTCACGCGCGCGCCCGATTTCAAGTGCAAGCTGAAGCACAGCCCGAGCTGTCACTCGGGCCCGTCTCAGCAGTAGGAGGAGGATCGGACCACACCTTCTTCGACTCCCACATCCTCCCCCGAACCCACCCTATTTCTTCCCCCTTCCCCTCCCTCCTCCTCCTCTTTCACGAGAGAGGAAAAAGAAGAAGGAAAAAATAAATAAATAAAAGGCAGAGACTCTTTTTTTTTTATCTTTTTGATATCCTTGTCACCTTTTTATATGATGTGTGTGTTGTTGCTGTTGTACAACAACCACCAGGAGCCATATTATAATGGACGAGGTGTGGTGGAGCGCTACTACCGTCTAATACCTACCTCCCCGCGCTTGATGTAACCGGTGCGGCCGGCCAAAACTGTCATCTCGTCAATCGTTACATTTGCTCGTTATTATTATCATTATCGTCATTACATTATTATTCATGCCATGACGTCTCCGATGCCTCCCTCCCTCCCACCCTCCTTGTAGTTGTGTCTGTTTATTTGCATATACGCGTATTCAGCAGCACAGACATATTCACAAACTGATTCGATTTCACGGGTCGTCCGGTTCATTGTCGACTGGCTGTGGGCCGCGCTCAACGACAAAATACATTTTTTTAGCCGCTGCGCTTTTCTCAACTGGTTTATTTATACAACCGCCCATGAGATTGATGAAAAACCTACTCTCATACATGTAGAGAGAGAGAAAGAAGGGAAAGAAAGTTGTGTGGAATATAAGTGAAATGTGATCCGCTTGGCGATCCGTTTTGGCTGTTGAGACTTGAGACGATCGGAGGGGGGAATAAGAAGAAGGCGGATATGAAGAATAATCCTCTAAGGTATACATTATTCTTGTATATACCAACACAAAAGGCAAATCGTTTGAAACGGATGTTTGTTATATATAATAGAAAGACTTGAATCAATACATTTTCTTCCGCCGTCCGTATCGAAGTGCTATTTTTGCTTCTTCATTCTAGCGGAATTTTTTGTGTTTTATTTTTATTTATTTTTTTTGTACTTAAAAATGTTTTCTTGAAGAGATTCGTCTGCCGACGAGCGTGAGAACCCGCCAGACCGGAAAAAAAGGACAAAGTCATGTTGCGGGTCCGTCCTCCCAATTTCCAGGGAATAATGCAGCCCGACCCGTCTTCGCGTCGTCTTATTCGTCGTCTACACATTTTGGAGATTTTAAACTTTATTATATATATTCCCTTTTTCTATTCAAATTCTCTTGTATAGACAAGGCGATATATTTTGATAGCGAGTTGTTAAAAAGAAGAAAAGAGCGACTCTCGACGGGCGGCACGGCGGTTGTATATTACACAGTTGCTGGAACAAGACCAACAGCTAATCATCAGCCAAAAAGGCGCACGGCCATAATCCTCTTCTATATGCACACACAAGAGTTTGTTCTTTCTTTATTGCATTTTCCTTCTTTTTATTTTTACAATGCGATTCAAAAGAGGAGAAAGAAGAAGAGAGTCTAGCTGAGACATCGCTGGTCACGGTCCGGCAAGAAGGCCCAAAACAGCTGCTGCTGCTGCTGCTGCTGCTGCTGCTGCTTTTTCCCAGTCATTCGTGTGTACACCGCGTGAGTCGAAATTTTTCCCCTTTTTTTTTTCTTTCCTTTTTTCAAAAGTTAACGACTAAATAACGATGGAAGGATTCTTGGAAGGCGGCCGACAGATGTCACTCTGCAACGACCAAGTCTTAAACTGCTCGTCAGTTGTTGCTGACTGGCTGTCCGACGCGCACACACAAAAGCGCCAACAGCCGGAAAATATGACTCGGAACAAAATATATTACAAGTCGAACAATACATTCTATGGGCTCCTTTTAAGGTTATCGCCTAAAACTCTAAACGCGGAGATGAAAAGACGACGATTGTATACGGCACAATAGTTCCTTTGATGTTCATCGTCTTCAACTGTTACACGCGCTGTGTACTTGATTGTGCTGATTTTGAGACCTTTGGATATAACCTTTGCGTGATGAACTGCGTGTGACCTGACGAAAGCGCTGGGAGAATTTTCGAAAAATACTTTTGATAATCTCTTTAAAAAAAAAAGCCATTTTCATTTTGATTCTCTGCGTTGCTCACTTAGGTACTACTGCCAGTCGGGCCTACACAGCACTCAAGTTTAAAGGTCTATGCGAACATCTTGAACTTTCTGAACATAATAAAAGGTCGCATCAGACTTGATTACTTTCACATCGTTTCAAATGTCATTAACCGGTGAGAACGAAGAAGAAAAAACAATCAAAACCCAAAGAGAATAATAACGTCAATTTTTAAATGCATTTGATCTAATCCTTTTCAACTCGTATAGAATAGACGCGTTGGAATTCGGCAACGGTGCCGGCCTTTCACGTACAAGGACTGGCAGCATACGTGAGGTTAATTATGTCCCGCGTTCAGCCAATACGACGCGAGGAAAACGGAACACGCCGTATGCATACGTGGCGTCCAATTTATATTTCTAAACTTCTCCTTTGTTCCGTCTCGTCGTTTATGACTTCCACGTATATATATATACTCTCGCTCACGATGCGCACCGAGTAATAATAACTACAGTGCGCGTCGGCTCGAAGACCAATCACCGAGCGAGGTGAACCAAAAAGCGGCGGCGGCGGAGGGGCAATAAATTTGTTCATCCGCCGGCGCGCGTCTATTTGAAATTACCCTTTAATAATACTGTAATACTTTATTGCAGTGTACGTAGTACTACTATATACACACCGACTGTATACATATACAAGCGGCATTTGACGCTATTACAATCATATACCAGCACAAGTAGATGATCATAAAGGACGATGCGCGGGACGATATAGAGGAATACACGAAGCGCGGCGGCAACCCAAAGTTGTTTCTCTCTCGCTCCCTCGCCATTGGCAGTTTCGGGCGAATGGAAAATTCGAAAATTCCGCAGCCGACACGCCACATAGATCTACTTTTGTGTTTGTTGTTTTTTTTGTTGTTTTTACTTTGGTCGTAACTGGTTGGTTCCCAGCAAGCGGGGCTTGATGGCGCCGCCGCCACCATGATTATCATTTTCAAAATATAACTTGGCGTCTTCTTATTCTTTTCTTTGACTTTTTTTTTTCTCTCTCTCCCTCTGTTGATTCTCCTCCTTTTTTTCTTCTTCTTCTTCCCGTGTGGATAAATATGTGAAGTTCTTCCTATACTGACTCCTCCCCGTGCTCTTCATCCACAACAACAACGACTCGAAGGAAAAACCAAAAAGGAGAAAACGCTTTAGCGCTGCGTCGCAATTTGACCAATAAATCATCGCGCGCATGACCGCCAACCAACTAACTCGCTCGCCGTTGCCTTTTTTTTTTCTTTTTCCTGCTTTACATTACGGCGCGGCGCTCTGTAGAGCAGAGCCGAGCATCTCACGTGCAATAAATTGCTTATAATATTCTCCGCTGCTATGCCGTCATGCTCCGTAAAATTACGAACGAGATTGGCCGCGCCACTATCAGCCGGCAACCGCGCAAGCTCTCAAATGGATATAATCACGACGATGGGGAAAACTTAAAAACATGATTTATTATTGAGTAGAATGCTGGCCTAGCCATTTTCTCGACATACAGACAAAAATGTTGATATCAACTCTTAAGCTTATTATAATTTCGTCCAAAAGTTATTTGGAATTCGTCTCGTCCCCCCCCCCCCCGGTAGAAAAAAAACGCCAAAACAAAAATAAAACTTTTTCAAGAGAGAAAGAGAGAGAGAATTTAATTAAAGGTTTGACGTTGGAAATGTATAAGAAAGAGGCTCTGCTGTGCCATCAGTCTCTGTTTCAGGCTGAAGTTGAATGACACTGCGGGACCGTTTTCGTTCGTGAGTGGGCGCCCATCACGCGACCGTCGAAACTTGACTCGAAAACGCTCTAGACACGGTCGTGTATACGACCGGAATAAAGTCGAGAAATAAAACTGACATCAAACGCGGAGCTGAATCAAATTGTATACGGAAAAGAAACGGCGAAGAAGGAGACGGGGAGAGAGCAATGATCCAGCAGTCGCTTGATGGAAACCAGGAAATCAACAGAGTTGCAGGGTACATACGTAATATACGTACCATAAGGAGATGAGAATCAAAAGAGAAACGTAATAAAAAAGCAGAGAAATATTTGGGAGAAAAAAAGAAACAACACTGAAAAGGAGGAAATTGACATGAGAAAATCCGCAGGCAATCCCAGACAACTGTTCGTGTTGTTTTCTTCCTTTTGATTTAAATTTGATATCATGAAATCACTCGACTTTTGTATCGTTACTAGAGGCGGGAAATTCAATTCGCATTAAACTTTCTTCTTGAAAGTGTCTGATTCTTTAGATGTTTACTTTTGTCTGTTATCGGGTTTGTACGAACAGCTTCCTTCTAAACTAATAACACCGATTCCGCGTTCATCAACTGTTGAAAATTGTACAACTTAGATCGAATTAGCCGAATGTAAACTGGAACAATGTGGTATTTACTCTTCGTCGAGGCATTCCGGTGACAAATAATTCGACTATATTTAGACGTATAGCCGTTAGGGTTCTCTTTGGTTTAAAGAAAAAAAAAGAAAACCGTAGGGCGGCGATGGTTCAAAGTCGACGCCGGCTCACGGTCGACCGACATTCTCCCCCCTACATTTTTTTTTAACTTCTTCTTCCTGTCGATACACAGAAAGCGGAGACACAGTCTTGTCTATACAGCTTAGGCCTATACACTGGTACGGTCCATATATTCTCAGTTGTCTAATATTCTTTTCCCCTTTTCATTTCTCTCTCTGTCCAGGGCTCTTAAGTTCGGCGCGTGTCGTTTTGGGTGGGATCGATATATTACGTCCACAGAGGAAGAAACATAAAAGGGGGGAGACAGACTCGGACAGACCGCCCACTGTTCCAGGAAGATGCCGAATATTCGTCGGCTTTTTTTTCGTCCATCACCTCCGAGTGGAGAGAAAGTGCCACAGTAGCCGGCGCATATCAGTCAATTTCCATTGTAAAAAAAAAAAAAAACCGGAGATTGTCTGACTCTGTCGTAAATGCAGAAGCCCACCTCTTAATGATATTACGCCAATGGGTTGTACAGGTGTAGGCTCTGTAATCTTGGAGGACGCGCGATGAAACGAGTCGAAAGAGGAGGGAGGTAGGAGGAGATGAAGAGGGTTTGACTGGGGGCTCCTCTGATCGTCGGGTTGGCAGCAGGCGACAAATTGGGATGATGCGATCGGCCGCCGATGAGAGTTGACTCGGCTCACCGCACAACAACCTGACTGTAATAACGCATACATAGTCAAATATCGGCAGTATACATCAGTCGAATCAAAAATAAAAGGAGCAGACGTCGCTATTTATTATTTCATTTCATAGACCGGCAGTTTCGTCGAAAACCACTTCCTCGGCTCCGACGTTCTGTTTCTCACGAATCAACGACCTTTACGTCATTCACAACTTGATATAATTCGTCACGAGCTTCCAAACGAAAATATACACTGAGTTGGGGGGAGGGGAGGAGGATCCAAAACAAATCAGCACGTGCAACAGCCCTAGCGAAAAGAAACAAAAAATTGATCCATTTATAAGAAATTTTGACTATAACTATTATACACAGCCATGTCTGTCTGCTGTCTGTAAGCACAAACAAGATTATAGTATAAAAAAGGGGGCAATCTTTTTCCGAATATTCCGTCAGAGAATTTTTGTTTTTTGTTGTTTTCAGAAAAAAAAAATCCGTCGAGTTTCTAATTGGATTTGAAATGAGCCCGCGCTGTTACGAGTCATTGAACGGCGGGGGAGAAAAGTTGCCACGTCCACACCGGCTAATGATTTATATAACAACTGGCCTCTGACGTGAATCAGTATACACACGGGGAAATATTAAGCTTATTCGATGAGCAAAATGAGAAAGGAAGAAGCCAGCCAGCAGCCAGCAGTTTTGGTTGTTTTTAAAAATTAAGCACATAAAGGTAAATTACCTTTGATCCCGTCAGCAGCTCTAGCAGAAAGAACTATATAGTGAGGATTATGATCTATAATAGAGACAGAGGATCGAACGGTGGAATTGGGCGTGTCCAGGAATGATACACACGCACCGTATTGTCACTCTTATACATTTGCTGGTTGATGTTATTCGATATTTCTGAAACAACCCCCCAACTGCTGTGAGCTGCCCTTTCACTTCCTGCGCTTCTATGCGCACAATTTCCTTTTTCCCCCGTGTTTCATCCGCCCAGGACTAGACACAGAATAACAACGTCCGCGTTAATAAGACTAAATACTGATAGACACCCACGAAGGGAATGTATGGGCTGTATCTACTATAGTAGTTAAATATTCCATGTTATCATTTCTAGCGGAGGTTAGAAACTGGTGAGAATTTCACATCGGTCAGCCGAGCCGTCACGGAGCACATCCGCCTCGCCCACAAGGTTCGCTATGAAAAATATCGAACCCGGTAATTATTTCATCGATATTTTATTTTTTTTTTCCCTTGATTTTTGTGTTCCTTTTTGTTTCACCCTCGTTCCAGTGAGAGAGAGAGAGAAAAAAGAAAAATGGCCGTCGGTTATTATAGAGGCGTGTCCCCAAGCGGTGCAGCCCATGTGTTATTGCAAAAATATATAAGTTTTGGAAAAAAAGAAGAAAAAAAAGGGAGAAATAATAACAAATAATATTTAGGTGAAGTGGAAGAGAAGAGAAATATATCACGGAGAGACCGGCGACTGTAATACAACGCTACATGATATGACGAGGGATATATCTCTCTCCCTCCGAATGGGAGGACCAAAAGGGGGTGGTTGATGGATAACTCCCACTCAACAATTATAAGGTCGGCCGTGGAACTCTCTCGTCTGATGGTCCGGCATATCACAAACCCCCCCGCCATACGTGTATGTACACGTAGTATATACATCCCAATGCGATAATAATTCATATAGTAGATGGCCGTCGATCGCGGGCGTAGTATAGCCTACATCCAGCAGTAGACGGCCTATACCTTTTAGCTGGATTGGCTGGGATGGCAGCCCAGCGGATGGAAAAAAAAAGGATGATGTCTATAATTAACGTGTGCGTTGCCCCACGTCTGTGCACAAGCGCACGCGAATTTGATATACATTTTCCCTATAGTGTGTAGGCGATGGATGGTGTTGGTTGGAATATTCATAGACATGTATACATAATATACGCATCGCCCGGCTGTAATGCTGTATACTACATCCAGTCGTCTCGTTTGGTGCTGGAGGAGGATCCGTCCCATCATCTATCCCGAAAAGGGGGTTTGATCGATGCTGCCGTTCCTTGCGGCTCTAAATATTTATCAGACAGAACAGCACGAAACGAGAAAAAAAATAAAAACAAGCAATATAATAAGAAAAACACCTCGCCGTCCGATTGGATGGAAGCCGGTGCTGGATGCTGGGAAGGAGGACAATAAATCTTCAATCTCATTATTGTCGCTAGAATACCGGACAACAGCAATGTAATGTTCAAATTAGGTTTGTCCTAAATTATTCTGATGCCATAAATCTGCGCGCGATTCATTTGATTTAGTGTGAAATCTGCGCGCCGATTTTTAAACCGCCAGAAGGGGAAAAAAATGGTGGCGAGGAAGAATGTCACACATGTGATGGCCATCTCTCCAAAAAGAGAGGGGGGAGAACGTGGAAGACCTCATTAAAAATCCACAAGAAAAAATATCTTTCTCCGCTTTGCCGCTTGCGCTTAGTTAGTTGCACTTGCCGCCCGATGATAATCTTGTTGTTGACTACTTAACTCCTCGTGTGACATCATCAAGACGCAACTTTCGCCTGACCTTTTCCGACGAGCCCCGCAAGTGTCCCTTTAACGGGCATCAATAAGCCGCCATGTATATGCGGGCCAGCAGCTCCTGTGTTGTTGTTGACGGCCTGTATACGGTATAGTGTTGATGACGACGGTTTGCATGGATGTTGTCCGCTGTAACCCGAACTCTTTCATATGCGACACGACGACTTTGGAAATTATTTGGCCCAGTGCTGGCTTATCTGTATATCGCTGGTCTCCTTAATCATCTGCCGCCCATTTCGGGTCCTCTACTCTCTCTCTCTCCTTGCCCAGCAATGGCGTGTACACCGCCTTAGATAATAGTCTCTCTCTCTCTCTTATGGCGGTGCGGTTTCTCGTGTGTCTTCGGTATCATATCCTCGTCAAAAATGTCCATGATGCGGCACCCACACAGTCAGGCAACAGCAGCACTTGGAAAAACGCGCCATCCATCATCAGCTGATTGGATTATTATCAATTTTACTCTCGGCGTTCGCTCTCAGTGACAGCCAAGCGAAGAATTTCCATGTTTCTCTCTTCTCTTTTTCGCCGCAACGTTCAAATGCGATTTTAAAAACCTTTTTTCGGGTAACGCGTAATCACCTGATGCAGTGATGATGCCCCCCCCCCTCTATCTCTCTCTTTCCGTTGTAAAAGTTGTTTCAAATTAAATTTCAATATTCCTTACGGTGTGTATCGGCCTTTCATTAGACGTTGCGTTATAGTGCTGTTTTACCGTACTTATTCTCTTTCTATGGAAATTTGATTGCAGTTTATTGGTCCGCTTATTTATTATACGAGTTAAAGTTACATCAACTCTGAGTACGGTTCTTTGCAGTGTAAAAGGCTAGCCATTACGCTGCTCTAACTTGAAAACCGCAATACAATTTCGAATTTGATGTTTTTTTTCCTTCCAAATAAATCAAAGAGAATTATAGAGAGAGATGGCCGGACCGGGTTCTGCTCGCTCTGCGTCTAATTTCTGGGTTCCTCAACTAGACCGACTAGTCAGAAAAAGAGAGTGATTGGTACATTTTGATAAGTATACACGGTAGATATGCACACCTTGGCTGGAATATATAGTAGTACTGAAACTCAACTAAATACGTGTACGGCACAACAAGTTGTTCGCAGACCAAGCACGGGCGGCAAAGTTTGATAATATGGCCAATGAGTTTTCGTGGGGGAGTTTTAAACACCATGTTCCATGGAGAGAAGTTCCTTTTTTCTTTTTTCTTAGCTCTCTTCCCGACCGAAGAAACACACCCCCTAACGAAACGAAAACAGAAATAAGGGACAACTATATATATATATATATATAGATTGTACTACATGGGAAATAATAACTGAGGGCGCAAAAAAGAAAAGAAAAAGAAAAGAGTTGTTAGGTTGTTGTTGTTGTGTTAGCCCTATTGTTTTTCCATCTATACATGTGTACCGTACACACCTACCGAGGAGGGCCCTCTTCTTTCGCGGCCTCTTCTATATATTCCTCCGAGACTGTCACGCCCGCTCTAATTAGATGGTACACTCTCAGTGTCTAAAAAAAGGCCGATTTTCCCCCCTTTAACCTCTTTCTTTTTTTTTTCGTTTTTACCCTTTTTTGTCTTCTGATGCTGAGAGTCCAGGGACTTTTTTTTTCTTTCTTTTCGGTTCTGATAATCTTAGATGTTTACCAGGGCCGGGGCTTTTTGCCATTTTGTTTTTTTCCGCCTGTGATGTTTTGATGCTGGCCGCGTCTATCCAGCAACACAACACATAACCGCCAATTAAATCAGCATTTCTACATTGGAGTTGAGATTCTGTTGGACATGAGTTTCGCCAGCCTATATGGATCTGTGGGTGGGTCCGGTTCGTCCTTCTAGTCCGATGTTGTGTTGGTTACCTTGTTTCTTTCACCCCCCGAAAACACGTCGATGGATCTTTACCAAATCTTGGCTCTTTTATACAGCTGTTTGTGTGTGTGTATGCGCTAGCTGTGTTCCTGGGTTGGATGGGTGGGAAAGAGGAGGGACGAAGATGAGCTGGACTTGAGGACGGGAAAAAAAATAGGCGCGAGCCATCAGCTCTTTTTGAAACAAAACAAAAAACCGCGCACGCCGGCGGTCGCGGCTATTTTTCTTCTTTTTTTTTCACGCCCCTCTTCCCTCCCCGCAGCAGCACCTCCCACTTGATCCTCGGCGAGAGAAGAGAGAGAGAGAGTCAAAACAAAACCAAAAATACAAACACAACAGTCCATAACGACGCTGGGAAAGGTCAACAGTTATTGCCCAGCGAAATAACCCAAAAGTTGCACAGCACAACTTATATATGTAAAATAACGCCTGCGATGTTAAAATAATATTTAAGTTGAAATAATGGCGTGGATTAAGTCAAATCCCAAGATTATCCGAGTAATAGCATTTGATGAGCGATCGCAATCATCACCTGCCATCAAACTGAGGACCCACAATAACAACCTCCCATCCAGCCCCATCCAGCCCCTCAAAACCCATCATCATCCCATTCTTCTTTCTCGCCTTCTTCTTGTGCACACACAGGCGGACGTGTCACATCATCGGAGTGTTGTGTAATATGCGCCAGACGGCGAAGGGGGTTTACTCGTCATCCTGCGGCTTTGATGCGCTTAATAGACCGTGACGTTATTCTTGTTGACATTATTTGACTGAAGAGGAATAACACAATCAAATTGAGTGTCTTGTATTGGAAATCGTTACGTTGGTTGGCGAATAACCTTGCGAATAACAAGACTGCATATACCGTGTCGCAAGAAACTTGGAAAATTGTGCGGCGATTAAATCGGCAGATCCTGTTCGAGTACCAATAACAAAAAAATTGAAGGATAAATCCATCGATTATTGCCATGGTGAAATTTCATTTCCCTGTAAGGGCATGCGCGCAATACGTGGCGTATGATTCCGCGCGGATTCAAATGAGAAGCCGCTGAATCATTTTGATGTTAGTGTGTGGGGTCCACGGTGATGATGATAGCGCGCGCAATCTCATCATTTTCTCATACGTCGAATTTTTTTGGGTTTTTTGATCAAATGGAAATGATAGGAAAATATATACAAGAACGCTGGAAAGGCTTCGAGTCAAAAATTAAAATAAAAAAAAGATGGGCGCCATTGTGTTTTTTTTTCTCTCTTCTTTTTCCTTGGGCTGCCGGCCCGGTCCGCTCCTCCCACTTTTTATATATTCCCGCGCGCCGCGAGCGGCACTGTATCATTATGAACAATTTAACCTACCCTCCGCCTATCCACTCCCCCTCCACTCCTCCTTATACTCCTTCAAATTAATGACCGTGTGCTGCACTGCAGAGCAACACACACACACACACACACACGAACACCCTCCATCCAACAGTCCCAAAAAGAAGAAGAAAAAGAAAAAAGGAAAAAAACCTCCGCGGCTCCGCTCCGCCCCGGCTCTTTCCCTCCCACCTCCCCACTCGAAACCCAAAGAGAATCCTCCTCCTCCATCCACGGCGACCGCACGACGACCAACCTCCCTTCCATTGTTGTATTATCAAGTCGATAGTTTTCCCGCACCAACGCCACAGTATAACTAGAACAACAACAGGCAACAACATATTATAATTCTACAACTATTGTCAATCAGATAAGGAAATTTTTCGAATCGAAATCACAGGATAGGCAATATCAATAAGAATAGTTCATTTTCCGCCGGTGTATTGGTGTATATCATTTGGCGACGACTATGTATACGTCTATGCAGCGCCAATCATTGGTTTCGTTCATCGAACATTAAATCCGATAGTATTAGCCTTTGGGAAGAGCTGGACATGGTCCCTATATATAATCCCGCTGGCCAATAACGAATCCATCATCATCTGGCTGATGTTTTTATTTTTATTTTTATTTTTAGTTTGAACTAGATGCGGTTGGATGTCGTTCAACTTTCGACGAGTGATGAAGGACTGCTGGCAGCAGCAGAGGCGCTGCTCCGCACATGAGGACGAGGTGGTTTCTAAGGATATCTAAACAATAATCACAGTCTGCGGTCTCATGTGTGTGTGTTGGGCTGCCGAGCGAGGAACTGATGCGAGCACCTCAACAACTTTTCGAGCTGATGGTGAATTTCAACCTTCCGCCTGCCTTATCTTTTGTTTTTATTTTTATTTTATAAATGTAATAATTGACCGCATTATTCCGTCCGCAGGGAACGCTGGAAAACGTGTCCGTGTGGCTCGTCGGTTCGTTCAAAACGCAAACCTGCCTCCGAGAAAAAACAAAAAACAATCTTTAAGTATATAGATTCAGCGCCTATCGACCTATACTAGTACACGGACGTATGTGAGGCGAGCTGTTTGCTGATTAGACGTTCCTAATTCTCCCGATGATTGAAATGGGATGTAATGAGGCAGTTATACAAGTGGATGCGGGTTTTTCGGTTATTGAATCCTCCGTCGCCCTATAATGACGTGCTGGCCTCGATGCTCTCGATCTGTGAGGCACATCACAGTAGTCGTCAATATGGAGATTATTACTCCCTGCGCCAGGGTTGTTGTTGTTCCAGCCACACGAAAGCACACACAGCACGCCCAGTGGATGTCGTTTTGAATCTTCTCTCCCCCTTTATTTTTATTTTTACACTTGTAGAGAGAGTTCTAGAGAAAAAAAAAAAAACAACCGAAAATGTAACGCTGTCGGTTATTTTCGGAGCGGATGAATGACCGCAACCGAAGCTTTTGGTCGGCCATCGTGGCATCGGCTGCACGTTGCATACAACCGTAATGAGTTAGATATGATGTAGTCCGTACATCCAAAGTTAGAAAATATGTACGTTCACGTTTGAATTTCAAGGTTGCGGACGTAGACTTGAAATGCTTTATGTTACAGCAGGCGAAGAAGGGCGCCTATCAGATCAATTATAATCATATTAAACTACAATCCTACTCGCTGAGGTATTTGATATCATATTTTTATCCTTTGCTTCAATCTCTCCACATGCAGCTCCAAAACACAAATGCATTTTAGAAATCTAATTCGTAGTGAAGCAGCTCAGTGTCTGTGGCTGCATCCGTCTGGAAATGAAATAAGGATCACGTCATCCAGCTGGGAACATCCATTATCAACAGCGTACGATCTGCTGCTCTCGATCGATTCATCATTCTTGATTCTTCAACTTTATAGTTATATGGCTCGACTCCTTTCTTTCCAAACTATAGAGCCAAGTTGATGACTGGTCTACCGAGTTAAACACGTTCATTTTTTAAAACAAACATCATCAGCTCGTCGTAATGTTGTGTATTTACATCGAAACCAGTAGATGCATTATGTTCTTCCGTTTCCCTGTGGAGAGAAAAAAATAACAAACAAAAAATAACACAGTTCAAACCGACGTTATATTGTATTCCAACCGCCGGAAAGTTTACGGTACTAAACAAGTTTACAGAGGAAAGAGTTTGAACGGTGCCATTTCCGCCCGTGTTTCCTATAGGCCTTTTTTCAGTATTTCACACAGAATACGAAAATCAACGCTCTTAAAATTTTTATGAACCGAAAAAGAAAAAGGGGAAAATAAAGTTACGGGATTTGAAAAAAAACGGTGTTTTAAAAATAACAACAGTCAACAGTGTAATTTCATTAAAAATAATAGTATTCCCATTGTAGTACTGCAGAGACGCATTTTCAACGTCAGTAGACCATCTGCATCACAAGTAGATTGTGTGCTGCATAGTAATTCAGAGCTGTTTTTTCGTTAAAAATGTGCAAAAGACTAGAAGTCTTCGTTCTTTGAAAAGTCGGTGCCTTTACTCGTGGAATATTTCAACACCCAGACAACAAATCATTTGGAAACTTCGCTGTAGGCCTAGACATGCTTTCAGCCCAGAAAAGCAGACGACAAGTAAGTTCCCCTTTCATCTTGAACTGTTTTTTGTTTTTTTTTTGTTTGGAAAAATATGCCACCGGTTTCAATTATGAGTGTAAATCGTTGACGTACAGCCTAGAGGAAAAAGTGGAAGCCGTAAAGACTTATTTGGACGTTACGTAAAAGAAACATGTCATGTTCAAAGTTAAAGGAATTGGCGGCGGTCAAATGAGATGCACGTGACTGAGGGTTTCTTGCTTTTATCTTCGCCCTTTTTTTTCTGAAAGTCTGACTGCGTCCTCTGTTTTCCAATTGTCACGGCTCCCCCCCCCCCTCCCTTCGACAGACGGAGAAATTCCTGTAGGCCTGTCCGTATGGCGGGCGACGGGCACGGGCCGGTGACAGCAACCGGCAAACGCTCAGACATCTAAATTTTCTTCGTCTTAGTTGTGTCTCTTTTTCTGTCCTGTTCGTGTAGCTCCTTCTTTCTTTCTTTCCGCCTTTTACAAGACAGAAATCTCCCCCCGCAATAATCCGGATGATTCCGCCGGAATGCCGGGGTAATCGATTACGCACCTAAAAAGAGAGGGGGGGGGGGAGAAGGCGTATTCCCTTACACAAACTTTTAAAAAAGGAATAAAGATTAAGCCGTAAGTTTTTATTGTCGTCTGAAATGAGCTTCGTCATTTATCCATCCGGAAGGGAATGCTTTTTTCGTTCTGTTACTGGACAAACTTACAACCGACGGGTATTTATTAGATCACATCAGCCACCGTGGCCGTTTGTGTCTTTTATCAATGATACAATAAGGTTTGTACATTAATACCATTAATCTCTAATCCAATCGGATTTTAAAAGTACATCAGCCTAAAATGTCTCCTTATCGAAAATTGCGTATACATTTGAATTCGATAAAATCGGAATGCTAGTCGAATGTGTCTGTCTGTTAGGCCTTGGTATACCCATACGTCTAGGCAATTTGGATACTTCAATTTTCTTTAAAAAAAGAAATATTAATGCAACTTGTTTTATTATTAATTATTATTCCTTGTATGCGGATCGAATCCATTCTCAAGTGTAATACGATTATAATAGCCCCGGAATATTGTTGATGGCACTGCTATTCTTTTGTGACGGTGTGTATCAACAATTCCGATGCACGGGCTTGGCCGTCGTGCTTGTAATATGATTGATACGATCGTGCAGCGCGTCTACGTCAAAGGCGCCAACGTTGCAGCTCACTATTTTATTCTCTACAGTATCACATGTGTGTTGTGTGCTGTGTCTCTGCATATGGGTTGGACTTAGAGAGAGAGAGAAAGGGCCGTCGCTCCGGATCGATATTATTAGGCACCCAGCGTTGGATCGGAGCCCCATGCATCACAAGCGGCGCAGGGGCACATGTTCGCTGTCTAGATGGATAATGACAGTTCTCCGGTCTCTCCTCTCTCTCTCTCTGTTGCTAGCTGGATTTTTTTCGAGTCTTGTGTGTTCAATTCATTCAAATCTCATTCAGAAAAGAAAAAAAGAGAAATCGTCAAGGCAATCATCAGTCTGCCAAACAAGGAAAAGGAATCAAATATATCGCGGTAACCAGGAGGCGGAATCTCATCACTTTTGATCATTTCGAGTTATGTGTTGACGTGCACATACAGGAGCTATAGACACGGGGACGGGTTGTGTGGTTTCCTTTCTATTGGGTCCTTTTCGTTTGATTCCATTTACATACTCACACACGCGGAGCCAAAGAGTTCTATTCTTTCTCCCTTTTGTGAGTCAAGGAAAAAAGAAACTGTTTTCAACTTTGTTTTGGGAAGTTGCAGGGATCGTTAAGCCCTCCGCCGCCGTCGCCGCAAAAATACTATTTCAGTTTTTCGACGGGGGGAAGAAAAGAAAAAAGAGGCCACGACGTTATTTCTTCTTTTTTTTTTGAGGGCGACCTCCTATAAATAAACCGACGTTTCTTCTTCTTCTTTTTCTGCGCTGCTGAGGGTCGAGTCACCTCATTACCGCCACGATCATTGACTTTTTGAACTTCTCCACCGACTGCGTGTGCTCTCGCTCTTCTTCTTCCTCCCGCGTGCACAATAATGGCGCAGTCACGCCGCTGCCGAGAGTTATAGAAAATAATCAAATAATCACATCCGAGGGAATAGCTATCAAGGAAATCGTAACAGTCAACATGTTTGCCCCTGTTGAATCAATAGCCTTCCCGCCGTTGCCATGGCATTTCAACCATCGCTCGCTAACATTTCAAGTTTGATCCGAAAAATAAAATAACCCCCAAATAAAAACCGGAAACTTGGTTCGAAAACGAAAATTCACAGAGGAATAAGAAGATTGGCGGCGCTTTTTTCTTCGAAACTTTTTCGGGTTTCCCTTTTGAAGATGGTGGTTCTCCGTTGCTCCGACCATCGTTTTTATTTTTTCGAAAAAAACATCAGGGACTTTTTTTTGGTTGTTGTTTCTTTCTTTGAGCTGCCGTGCATTCGTCGCTCCAATGATGATGGCACTGCGGAACGCATTTATAATTGAGCTTCCCCCCCTCTCTTTCTCTCTCTCTTCTTCCACTCACGTCCCTCCAGCGCGCACCGCCGCCATGGAACCGAAAAAAGTTTGGGGAAGAAAAAAACAACAAAAAAAGTAGAAACAACAGACACAATTATTTGTATACCCGCAGCGGCGAGCAACGAACAACGAGCAACGTTGGGAGTCTAGACGCTCTGATTGGTCGGCCATTGCCACTGCGTTTGCATGCGCTCTTTATTATACCTTGGCTGTTTCAGGTGCGCCGGCCAATCGTAAGCTCCGGCGACGCCATCTTCTTTTTTGTTTTCCTTTTTTTTTTTCTTTTTTCGTTTCCTCCCTTTCTCCCCTCTTTTCCCGACGGCACTACACTGCACGAAAAAAAAAAAACCATACACACACACACACACATCATAATATAATACGTGCACACACGAAAATATTTCCTATAGTACCGGAGTCAAATGTATAGCGTCGCCGTTCGTGATTTCCGCGTGCGTGCGTTTTTCATTCTCTTTCGGTCCTCTACACATCACGTCACATTCTTCGGATTTCCTCCCCTCAAAAAAAAATATAGGTGGGTGGGGTGAGGGAGAAATAACAACGAAAAAGGAAATTTTGATGATTTTTGGATCAGAGATAAAAAGAAAAAACAAAACTGAATAGAAAGAAAAGTTTTTCTCTCCATTTTTCAAAGTAAATCGTTCGGGGAGGAGTCCCCTCGCGGTACAAACAATAGTTCTGTACTTTTTTTCTCTCTCTCGCCATGGATTTTAGGATTTGTTGTTTATTGATCGAAAAGGACAATCACGCAAGTGATGTGAATACATAAAGACACGATAAAATCTAACGGCTTCACTTATTCGATTAAAAAACAGAGCTAAGGAAAAGTTCTTTTCGAAACAGTCTGATGGAGCAACAACCAATTTCCAGTTGTTGTTGTTGTTGTTTCTTTTCCCATGAGCGGGTTTGTTAATATTTCTGCGGCGCAACCAATGAGAAAGCCCAAAAAGAAAAGGAAACACAATGAAAAAAAAAAACTGGCGAGCGTGACCTCGGCGTGAATGTGCGTAACATTCACACAGGCTCAGACGTAAAAGGCATTAGAGGCAGGTAACGTTCTCTCAAAGTGAGCGCGGCGCACCGAGAAAAGTTAGCATTTTTCAACGCACAGGCCATATATACATACTATAAAAGACAATAACTTTTGATTGTTTGACGATGGCGTCGGTTCGTTTTGAATTCATCGGGAGCTGGGAGAATGATGGCCGTGGGTATTTGACGGCCATGTTTTCCCGTAGCTGTGTGAACCTTCAGACAAAATAGAATGGGGAGGCCTACACACACACACACACACACACACACACATAGAAGGAAACCATCAGTTAGTATTATTATGATTACTACTACAGTATACGAAATTTCGTTTACGTATTCAAAATTTGTTTTTTGTTGTTTTATTTCTTCTTCTTTGGTTATAGTTGTCCTGCGGTCGTTTGTGTGTGTTTAATTTTTCAGACGTTATGGCTCTCTTTTTTGTCTGTTGCATCCGGCCTTCCATCTCTCCGACTTCCCATTCTCCATCAAAACGCCAGTAAAGTTTCGGGTTGTTAAATCGGCTTCCATCTAATCAAAACAAAGTAATTCTTTTAAAAATTAATTTTTTAATCCCTGGGAAAGAAAGTTTGAAGCCGTTTTAACTTTGCTACCAATAATCTATTCACTAAATGTTAAAGACACAAACGTACATTTACGGTTCGATAAGATTTTGGAAGTAAGATGTTTCATCCACTTTCTCATCCGTCCCGTCGCGTTCCGTTTATTTCTCTCATTTTTTCTTCGAAATCGTGCCAAAACTTTTGATCTATTTTGTTGATTATTATCTTCAATTAAATACCAGGTTGTTTGAGATCAGATCAATTCTCCCAAAATCGAATCCAAAGTCTTGTTATTCGAAAGTAGCGTCATAATAGACCTTATTACTGACAATGCAGTAGATACAGGCTTGTATAGTTTTCCTGGCACATCTCCATTCTTACTTTTCTACGTCGCTTTCGTCTTGGTTTGACGTGGAATCAGAACGGAACGATGGTCGAAATTGTCGTCCGAAAACAAAAAAAAGAAAAAAGAAAAGAAGAACGAAGCCTCTGAAAAGCTAAAACCTACAGGTCTAAATTTAAGTGTTTCTCTCGGCGGTCTTCGGCGGATCAAAATATGTAGGCCTGCGTGTCTTTGACAACGACAGCGGACACATCCATCTAACGAAAAATGGCCATAGGACATTGAATAACTTTTGTGATAAAAATAGGGAAAACACGATAGAATAAGACAAAATTTTGATTATGTGAAATCAGTTTTTTTTTTTTTTTTTTTTTTCAAAATAATTCGATAGGTTGTTGTCTGGTGCGGTGCGTGCCGAAAGAAATAAACTTGACCCATCGGTACATGATATGGCGAAACCGGCTGCTACATTGATGACTGTCGCCGTGCTGTAGTGGGTGAGCGCGTGACCAGTTGAAAAATATTGGCGAATGGTTGGTCCAGCCGATAGGGGCGCGGGATATCTCCGACAATCAATAAACACTAACGCATTTATTGCTTTCCCCCTTTTTCGGGTCTCTTTTTTCAATGGCAATTCCTTGACAAGGACAATAGAACCAGCCACGCCCATCGCCATCCTTGCCGGTCATTTTCTTCTTTTCGTTTTTCCGCTCGTCTTTTTAATGTCGTCGTCGTCGGCATCGATCGATAGGCTATAGACAGAGCAAGTGCTTGTCCTCAATGGCTTCTACCCTCACAGATAGGCTTAGACACAACCCCAAAAGCCAATAAGGCTCCATGTGCAGCATGTTTTGACTGGCTGCCAACTGCCAAGTTCCCCCAAAAAAGCGGAACTTTTTCGAGAGCGGAAAAGTCTTACGTACAAGGCGATCCATCTTGGACGATGCTGTCCATTCAGCAGATAGATTCCCAGTTCGACTGTATAGCTCCTCTGCACAGAAAGAATGCATATGCTTGCACACAGGATAGGCCATACATCAGCAGGGTATATAGGAGTCGGGATGGATCATCGTGCAGCACCCCCCCCCCCCCCAAAAAAAAAAAACGACATTGGGTGCCCATCATCATCTACTGCTCCATCATCCGAACTTCACCATCCCCGCGATGATACAGGGACACACCCCGACCGACGGGCTAGGATGATTTTTTCTTTCTTTTTAACTTTTATTATAGGCATCGTATAAACCCATAAGAATTAATATACCGTCCACGAAAAAGGAAGGGGGGGGGGGACTTCTCTTTTCCATTCGTTATCCGTTTCTCTTTTCTTAACATACGCGTGCATCCTGTTTGACTGTGAAGATGAATGATAACCGTCCCGATTGGAACGTACAGAAAACCGGTCATTAAAAATACATAATCCAGCATAGCGGACTGGAGGATTTTCTTTAAAATTTCGAATTAACAATGCCACAACTGTTCCCCTACATCAAAAGTCTTGATCTTTAAATTACTTTTGTACAGTCTATAGGGATCTTTAAATATGTGTAGGCCTATAGAGAAATATTCGCCCAGAGGCTAATAATACTTTTAAAAATAATGGTGAATGAATCCTCAGATAGAAATCAGTCTAAACTGTTTCTTGAAATTCAAATTGAACTAAAGTAGAGCAATGAATGTTTGCTATTTTGTATTCCGTTTTAGCTGTTGTGTTGCGAGGACAGAGTCACCCTCTTGCGATGCTGCGGTCGTCACTTGACGAGGTGGGAGGAAACTATCTATCCTCGTCGGGATCGAGATATATAGGCTAGAGACTGACTCCAGTATAGTAGCAGCTTCGAGGGTATAGAGCCGAGAAGAAGATAAGAGAGCACTCTCCGACTTGACACGGGGTGGGATGTCCTGTTGGGCGTTGCCCATCTCTCAAAAGAAGGTGGTGGGACCCGACGCATTTATGTATATGATTTGCGTTATACACCATATGTGTGTCTTGACGACTACCTATATCTACTAGCTTGCTACTAATATTATAGACGGGTTGTGCATGTATCGTTACTTGAATAATTCGTTTCTGTGTCAATAGCCGTAGGCGAAATCCATAACGACCGTCGCAGCACTTGAATGGATCTCGATATCGGTCCCGATTCAACTAGTATATAAGGACCTATACTCGATCGTCTATAACGGCTTATTTTGAGGCAGAAATAAAAGGCTTAGAGAGTTCATTCGAAAGAGAAGAGACCCCCCAAAAATCGTGGAACCGCCTAATAATGATTGGCCGCGATGGCTTTTCCCTGGTTACCATATAATATCAGATATAACGCACGGAGGGGAGTGTCTCAATTTATCGTGAAGATTGAGAGCTGCACTGTTTTTTCCCCCCTGTAAATAATTATTATCATCGAAACATTTTTTTTCTTCCCCCCTACCATTTCACCTGACATTGTAAGTAACTGGGCTCCACATTTCTTTTTTGTCTTTTTCTTATTCCGTTTCGCCAACGAGTATTTTTCACGAAAAACACATCATTTCGTGCAGGCGGAGATAACCTCAAACCACCGGGCTCGATATAAGGTATAAGGCACTGCTGCAGAAATTAGAAAAGAGAGAGAGAGAGAAACCACACACAGAGGTTCGAAATTTGCAGCATGCCATGACGATTAAATAGATGAAACAGGGACTGATACTTCGGCTGTGTTTTGTTTTTTCTTTCTGTTGAAAATGAACAGTCATCTCGAAGATGAGGTAGAAAATGGGTTCTCCTCTTATTCTACTACGTAGTACACTATATTGGCTCACGGATATAATCACAGTCCTTAACTTCTTTCTCTCATTTTCCTTTAGCTAGAGTGGTATTAGGGATGAGGCGGAGGTCAATCAAGGTTTTTTGTTATTTATTTATTTTTATTTTTTTAGATGGAATAGAATCTCTGGTGTATATAATCAGTCCGTATACAGTACCTATACACAAAGCAGATGAAAAACAAAGCTCTGCTCCGTATCTCATCATCTTGTTGTTTTTGTGGCGGGATCAAATATTCGCGCTTGACGCTGACAAGACTCAGAGGCCTGGCGGGCTTTTGAAAAAAATAATAACATTCACGTATAAGTGCAACCCGTCACAAAGATGATGAAGCCCCTTGTTAATATCATAACATTTCTCAATCTCTGCGAAATTAAATACGAGAATCAAATTGAATCTGATTATTCATGTGCGTTCGGCATACCACCCAGTCGCATCAAGGAATTCCACAGCAACAAAAAGAGAAGAAGAAGTAGAGAGATTATTAATATGATTCTAGAAAATAGGCGGCCATCTCTCAAGAGATTGAGCATAGTCTTTTAAACAGCAGCAAAAGGCAGAGCGTGTATCTATCATTACGGCGTATAATCATTTTGAAGAATGCAATAATTAAGATTCGAAAACTTGGGTCTGCTGTGGGAAATGCGTTTGTTTGTTTTTCGGCGGAAAAAGAGTTTGAACCGTAAAAAATAAAATCAACATCTTTTGTCTGTTTATTTCGACGCACTCTGTCGGTTGGCTGTTGCAATAGATTTTGGTTGCAACACGCCGAATCCAATTATGGACGAGAAGATTTTCTATTATACAATGTATATAGTAGCACTAAAAAAATCCCTAGTATGGGTTGATGTAGGATAGGCCTCTCTGGAGTAAAAAAAAGGATTGAGGAAACCTTATCTCTTTTTCCGACTTGTGTTGTGGGCGCCACAGAGCACCTGCAGAGTAATACGAAACTGCTGCAGTGCCACAAGAACTGACTCATTAATACCCCTTCCGTTGTCACTATATTTTCGCCTGCTATTTTCGCTCGTTGATGGTCATCTGATTCTGTAACTAGTTATAACGAGCAGCTGAACGCTCCTCTTCTACAATCTATTCATATTTCCAGCTAGTGTTCATCAGGTATATCATATTCGAGAATCAATAAGCCCCGCATCTGGCATAGCCCATCGTCAAGATAATTTAGGCCTATGCGCTTTTGTTGACTAGGCGTCCCCCAAAGAAGGAAGTATTTCACTGCGCTGTGACATAATAGATGAATATATTTTCAGCTGGTTGTCAGTTTGCCACCCCATCTAGAAGGGGAACTGTCTATAGGCTATTATGAATGGGCCCGCTGTGACAGTCTCAACACCACAACACTGTAGCTGAAGAGTAAAAGCCACACGAATGGGGATGTGAAGAGAGAGATTGGCTATTTATGCTGGTGACATGTTCCAGCTTGATTAGCTGCTGACTTGATAGCCACAAGACTCCCATAGACCCTTAACAGAATCTGAGCTCTAATACAGGAGAGACAACACACAACAGTGCCATCAAGTCAACTTGTATTCTCTCATCCCCATTGCGTCATCAGATCTTTTGTGCACCCGATCGACTCCCCTATATAGTTTACCACTCCGACGGCAGCATAAGGTCTCTTGTGTAGTATAAGAGGTGAATAAGGTTATATAAGCGACATTGCTGGTCTGACAAATAGAGAAGAGAGATAGAGCGATATTTATTCACTTTATTCATTCTTGTCACTTCAGAAGCAACCATCTGTTTATGCAGAGTGTACTCTCCAGGCCTATAGGCCTATAGAAGCAGTGGCTCATTTGCATGTCAGAGTTAACAATAAATCCAAGTTTTTTTTTTTTAACTTTTATTTTTTTTTAAAGATTATTGTCGACAAGGTTGTCGTGTAACTGCTCACAGGCATAAACCGTCGGCTCAATTACTGGCTCTTTATCGAATAAAAGTCGAGCGGGCTTTACATATGGGGGGCTGGCTCTGCTCTCTATATCCCAGAAAATATCCATATAGCCCATAGTGTATCCATATAGTGTTGGTGCTGAAAGAAAGATATCGTGATCGAACCGATTTAAGGGGATGAACCCCAAAAGCCATTTTCTTATTTTTATGAGGAAAGGAGAGAAAGCCAAAAGAAAAGGATGAGGGGGGGATGATGATGATGAGGGGTGAGAAAATTGAAGATACTTTATAGGAGGGTCAATATATATCTATACGCGTAGCTCGCGATCACTGCAGTATTATACTTATCTATAATACCGCTCGTATACACTGTGTCTAGATAGACTAGAGTTTTATATAAGGGGGGCTGCTCAATAGCTTTTTATAATGCTATAGATACCATTAGATAAACTCCCGCGCGTGGGGTCAAATGGTTACGTGGCGGGTTCAACCGGTTCGTGTTGTGCTGCGCCAGCCATTTAATCACATAGCCATGTTTCTTTCCTTCTTTCTCTTCCGAAATAAGACGAGGAACTCTTTTTTTTTCCTTCTTTTCTCCCCGCTCAATCTCCAATTTGTTTGTTAGGAAAGACAAGGGGGGGGGGGGGCGATAGATTCTCTTTTCACTGATCTTATTTTTAGCCTGGAAGAAAGTTGATGGGCAAAAGTTTCCTCGATCTCTTTTGGCGGCGGCAACCAACTGAAGAGATTAACAAAAGGATCTACACACAGGCCTATATAAGCGGCAATAAACCCGCTAGATATCAGATCAAATTACAATCTCGTGAATTCTGTGGCAGGTATCCAAACAAATCGCTAATGTGCTATAAAACTTGGCTCTTCCAGTTAATGCTGATTGCGCCTGAAATTATTTTCTAAAGCTCATCATCGGGAGATGAACGAATCAGATGTGAATAAATCAACTAAAAAGAAATGTCTGGGTGATATTTACGTGCAATCAGGATGAGGCGAACGTGACTTACGCAATTGCCGATTGGCGTGTCGGTGGAAAGTCTCGGCTCCATTCACGGTGAATACAACAAAGTTAAATTTCAACAGCCAATTCATCTTCGCCAGCACTTGGCTTTCTTCGCTGCAACATGTTGACATTGTGTGTGCGAATATTCGTCCTACATTTTCTAATCGTAGAAGAGCGAAAGAGAATTCATAACGCCCATAGTTCACATGTAGGACAACTTTCCCTTGGACGATTGCAGCTCACGATAAGAAAATTGGCAACTAACTCGGAAACTTGATGGAATCAAGAGGTTGCATTCCCACGAACTACAATCCTGGCACTTGCCACTGCTACTGGAACGGCAGTGAAACATAAAGGGAGAGGGTTACTGGCTGACTGTTTTGTGTACAGGTCAAAGCAGAAGATTTTCAAGAAAAAAAAAAGGAAAATTAAAAGAAGAAAATCATCGAGCGCTGTCTCTTGTCAGTGGGCACCGCAACATATGTGAATCATATAAGTCTCGAGACTGTTTTCAACAAGGCAGAAAGAAGAACAGCAGGTGAAATCTTCACCATCTCTTTCACTCCTATATTATTCTTATCTGTTGTTTTCGCCCCTAGTCGCCCTTTCTTTTTTCTTATATTCTTTCCGACCTTCAATGGCGGCGGCGGCGACGCTGTGTAACGCCGGGCTTTTTATAATTTTGTTTCCCCCACCAACTGTATGGAGGAGGACCACCTCCACCACCAGACCCAAAAGATCCTCCCTCTCTTTTTGATGGTAGTAACAATTTGACCAGCAGAGTCGGAGTAAATTACAGGCCGAACGTGGTGGACTATATCGGCCGGTAATGACAGGACCGCAAGAGCGCGGGCATCTTCTTTTTCTTTTTCTTTTTTTTATATCTATAGACAGTTTGCATTGTAAAAAGAAAAGGAAAAAGAAGAAAGAGCTATTCGTCCGACGCGACCGAACAATATAACTAGCGCCAAGATGCACAAAACCTTATGTTTACCTTATCTGTTTGATCCTGTAGACATACTGTGGAATCATTTGAACCCAGTCACTCATCAAAATAAAAAAGAAAAAATGTTGAAAGAAAAATATTCTTTCGACGCCGTCGAAGACGAAAATGTTCGCTTCCAAATCTTCCTTTTTTGTTGGCTTGGTTTTAAATCGAAACAAATTGGTTTGTTGATATCCGATTCGATTTCTTTGTGTTTCTACTGACGCGTAGGCTATACGGTATACATCCCCCTAAAAATAGCCGACACGGTCAATTACACACATGTATATAGGCCTATAGGCGCGATGGACAGGTTCAAAACAATATCTTTACCGGAGCCTTTGCCGCCGCTATATAATTGAGTGTTGATGAAGTACCACCAGCAGCGCTCGAGCCGCGTAGCACGAGTCAAAGACTGTTCAAAGGGGGTGCGCTTTTGATCATCTTTTGCCGATGAGACGGCGGCGGCGGCGCCATATGTCTCATGAAGGAAAAGAAAATAGGGGAAAATAAGGTATAGAAAATATAATCTACCAGGGAGGTAGTATAGAAAATATGAAAAGTCTATATAGATATATAAACGCAGCTAGCGCCGCATACGTGTAAAAAAAGCTTTATGTTCTTTTCCTTTTTTGTTGTTTTTTTTTTTTTAAGGGACTCTTTTGGGGTGCGGGCACGCGGTTTTCTTGGGAGGCGGATCGAGATGTTTCTTGAAAGTGTGAGCGGACAAGTCTCTAAAAAAAGAAGATCAAAGGAAAAACAAAAGACTTTGGAGTGGACTGGAACCTCCCACCTGATCTAGCCTGGCCTCTCTCTCTTCTTCTCTCTCTATAGGTGAGGTGTGTGTGTGTGTGTGTGTGTACACATGTATGTGTGTGTTGTCCATGCTTCAGTGTGCGGGAAATAGGCTGCACATCAAAAAGAGCTATATATACTGTGTCGAAAAGAAGCGGCCTGTAATTGCTGACAAGTATCGGCGCCTATATACATATACAAACTGAAGGCAAGAAAGAAAGAACCGACACTCTCCGGAGAAGAAAGAAGAGTTCACTATACGGGTTGGATAAATAAGGGAGGAGAGAAAAGAGAGAGAGAGGGCACCGCGTCTGACCCGCCATATATACCGCCATGGAGGAGCCGAGGTTAGAGATATATAGGTCTATGCGCACTATATCGTTCAGACAGTGCAGCAAGCATGTAGGGAGAGAAGGGTAGAGTGTACAGATCTATCTGTCTGTTTGTAGAAACGTTTGAAGGCGAGAAAGAACAAGGCGATACACATACACACCATTTAATGACCCCTCAAATTACCGACGGCCTCACAGCTCGGCACAGAGACCCCCCAAAATAGAGAAGAAAAAAACCCTTCCATAGAGTCGGAGGAACAATCGTAATAACATATGTATATGTACGTGTACTGAAAGAGATTGAAAGGGGGGCAAACACAGAGAAAGTGCCGCAGCTTTAAGAAATAAAATCCAAGAAGAAGAAGAAAAAGGGGTAGAAAATACAAAATCAGTAGAAACAAATACAAGTGCTTATACCTGTGAACTATACACATGTAGTGACGTCCAGTGTTCAAAACAAAGTATTAAACTTTGTTTTATGTCCTGTTACCTAAACACAGAGTCGAGACGTTTCGACTCCGTGTTTGTCTGCGAGACCATTGCCGCCACAGCCTCAGTATAATAATGAGCATCGCATACACGCCCGGGACCTAGCTGAATGGGACTGATTGCTTTCGGACATCAGTTGGGGAGGGGTTTTAAACACACCTACCAAGTACACCTACACCTTGTATATACATGCATACAGCAAGCAGCAGTACATGTTGTTCATGGATATAGTGATGTACTCTATGAAACGCCTTTGAAGTTGACCGGCCGTCTTTTCGATGCGGTTATTTCTCGGCTCCGGTGTGCAAAGTCCGTCACACCCTACAATTTCTTCTTTTCTCCCCCCTTCTATGTCCCTTTTTTGTTTTGTGTTTTAATGATTTCATTTTAATATTTAAGGTTTCCAAGTCTTTTAAGATTTACATTTCGAATTCATGTGGTTTAGTGAGAGATGAGATCCACTTATCGTTTGTGATTTAAATATGAATTTCCCCATCATCGTTATCATCATTTGTGGTTAGCGCAACAAAGAAGACGAGCAACGACACAAAAGAAAATTTATTATGATTTTTTTTCTTTCTTTCGGGGTTGGGCTGCGACAGCGACACATTTTCTACGGTGACGAGACAGAAATTTGCTGTGCAGTTGCACTGCACTTACGTTCCGTCTTGTGCATCAGTGTTGCCCCGCTAGGAAATTGCCACTCATTTCATCCCGCCGCGTTCTCCGAAATCATTTGAACATTTTCGCACCGTTGCGCTTATTATTTGTCGGTTAGCGCTACGACATTTTGTGCTGGGCTATATTGGTACTGTCTGATGTCCCTTAGATTTTTAACGACTAACTATTATTGGGCTTGACTTACGGTGCAAGTAATCCTTGACGCAGCTCAAAGATGGAACTGCTGATTATTCACAATTCTAACCAATTTTTTCACGGGGATTTACTTACTTCTTTTTCGTAATACTTATTGCGCTTCTTGGCTGTTCAAGGCGAAATAAGCTCATTTGTTTCCAGTTGTACAAGCAGCAACTCGCGAAGGTTGCATAACACAGCTCAGCGATACAAGATGAGACTGAAATGTTTAGAGTGCAACTCCAAAGGTGGCGGCACTCGCTGGTCGAAAAAATAAAAATAAAACCCAAAAGTTTAAAATGCCTATGAAAACCAACCATATAATAAGAGTAAGCTACGAACTAAGCGATTGGGACCATTTTTTATTTAGCCCATTACCCTATGGGTTCTAACGGGCCTTGGTCTGCGTCAAAAAGAACTCGTGAGACAAATTATAAAAGGGATTCATCCTTCATGGGTAGTGTAGTAGTTCCGAAAACCTTTTTTGGTGCCATTTGAGTCTCACTGATCAATTATTAAACCCACCCATACTTGACCACAATATTTTTTTACTCATTTATAGCAGCTCCAGGCATTTATTTTATACTAACCGGTCTGAAATTTTTTTTATCTGGTCGTTTTTTTTTTTTTTTTTTTTTTTTTTTTTAAATTAATTGCATCAGTCTGATTGCGGGTTGTTATTGATTGAAATTTTCCCACACGGATGTGTAAATTCAGTGGCGTACATGTAGCCTCGAGCTGCCAAACCGAAACAAGTACTACTAGAGCACTGTAGTTTCGGTGAGGAGAAATGGAAAACAGTTAGAATAGCTCAGCAATGTTAGGGAAACAGGTTTGAAGGCCACGTGTAGAAGAATAGATGCAACGATCAAATAGTTTGATTGTGAAGAACCCGAGAGCAGTGAAAGGTTCAAAAAAAGATACAGCAAACGACGGAGAGAAATGCGCATCCAAAATCCCCGGCAGTCGACTAAAATAGGTGAAAGAGACAGTAGCGGTTCGACTCCGCGTCCAGTCAGTGTAACAACGATTTCGTCCAGGTGTTTTATTGGATTAAAGCGATTAATTTATTAGGCCTAAATTTTAATTCCTTCGAAATTCAACAAGCGCATAAATCATGGCAACGTCCGATTCTTGGCCGAAACTGTTCACCTGGGTGGATTATTTTCTGTTTGCTTTGACTCTTGTCGTGTCTTCGCTAGTCGGAATCTATCACGCTTGGCGTGGCGCCAGCGGTTCGACCTCCGACTACCTGATGGGTGGAAGAAAGATGCCCATCTTCCCCGTAGCCATGTCTCTTGCCGCCAGGTATCTACTGCATAACAGTATATTTTTTTACTGTGTAGTCCTTTACCGATAATTGACCGACCCAACTCAACGGTGTTGCTATGCCCTTTCGAGATTGGCGCAACGAATGAAAGAAAATATTTGCCTATAAACCGTCTTAAAAAAAAACAAAAAAACTCCTGAATAAAAGAAATCCTGCTACCAAGAGAGAGATGGAAGTTTTAAATGTTTTTTGTTTTTGCTCGAATGATTTCAGTTCATTTTCAGCTACGACACTACTCGGCGGACCTACAGACATCTACACGAATGGGACTATGTATCTGTGGTTCATATCTTCTGTTCTTCTTTGCACTCCGATTGCGAGTTACATCTATTTACCTATATTTTACCGATTGCAACTTGTTTCAGCAAATCAGGTATAATGAAATCCTGTTCTTATTAGATTTTTTTTCATCTTATTGTATTATATGCACAGTACTTGGAGATACGATTCAATCGTGTCATTCGACGCATTACTACGATACTCTTTGTGGTGAAACAGGTAAAATAAACCCACTGATAATAATCAAGACATTTATTATGACATTTTCTCGACAGTTGTTGTATTTATCGATAGTGGCGTATGGGCCTTCGCTGGCTCTTAGCCAAGGTAGTGTAACTAATAAAATGTCAAGTACAGTACACAGCATAGATTTTTCTGTTTTTGATATTGTGCATCTAGTCACTGGAATCAATGCCTACGTATCAGTTGGTATTCTGTTCGGCGTTTGCACCTTCTACACAGCAATCGTATGCATATTTATATACAAGAAAATGATACATTTTTAATTACTCATTAGGCTACTCTACAAAAATAGTTTATTGGGCTTTCTTTTGACAGGGAGGAATCAAAGCAGTTGTCTGGACAGACACAATACAAATTATATTGATTTATGGATCAATCATCATGCTACTAATCAAAGGGGTGTCGGACGTTGGCGGTCTGGGAATCGTTTGGGAGCGTAATTATAACTCTTCCCGCATAGAACTCTTCAAGTATTATCTTTCTAGTGTTCATATTTATTCAAATTATTATATTGTTTTTCTCACAGTTTTCATTTTTACTTTTAGCATTGATACCGACCCTACAACTCCACATACGGTAATACATTTAAAGAATATGCGCCCGTAGCTGATTCAAAATTAGTGAAATGTGGGACGCTACAGGTTTGGTCGCTTGCCATCGGTGGTTTATTTTATTGGTTGAGTTGGTATGCAGTGGATCAGACTGCCGTACAACGATCACTCGCCATGCCTTCACTACGCAGCGCCCAGATGTAAAATGGGTACTTGCGGAGACTGTTAATGACGACGAATATTGATCACAGTTTTTTTTTTCTTTTGGACACAGATCGATGTGGATTAACATGGTCTTTGTGTGTGGGATCATTTTTCTCTGTGGATGTGTCGGTTTAGTCATGTACTCTAGATATTTTGATTGCGATCCTTTGACATCCCAGGTATGTAAAGTTTGGCATCCTTATTTCAAGTGTATGTACAATTAAAAGTCACGATGAATTATTTGTTTTTTAGGTGATTAATAAAGCAGACCAGATAGTTCCTTTTTACGTTATGGATGTGCTTGGTGACTATCCTGGTCTTCCCGGACTCTTTGTTGCAGGCATCTTAAGCGGCGCTCTCAGGTTAATTCCATTATTGAAAATACCGATGATTATTTATTATGAAGAATCCTAAATCCAGCTTTTCGTGCTCCCCTTACAATGACTGCGAATAATACAGCACAATTTCAAGTGTCATGAATGCAGTGGCCCTTGTAGTTTATGAAGATTTCATCCGGCCTTACTTTCCAAATATGCCGGATCAAACCGCTACTCGTCTCGTTAAAGGAGTGTCTCTGCTATTTAGCGGCCTCAGCTTCAGTATGGTTTTCCTTGTTGCTCAAGTGAAGACCATATTAGACGTAAGCATATTAAATTACAGTTATATGTGCTCCTCCCAATAAATGACCATCTCTATTGTACATCGCTATTCTGTGCAGGCAACGGTGAGTTTTGATGGAGCTGTGGCCGGATCGATCCTAGGCGTTTTCACTCTTGGTATTTTCGTTCCGTTCGCCAATCCTGCCGTAAGTATCTTTGCTAATGATTTATGTAATGATCGAAAGTCGTACGGTCTGTCGAGTCAATTTTAACGTCATATATTATTAATCAGATCCATATTTTGTTATTAGGGGGCTGGAGTGGGCATACTAACTGCCTTTGGATTGATGATGTGGCTTCTACTGAGTACTCAGATCGCCAAATCCAGTGGGGTTGTTCATAACAATCAAATGAAATCTTTCAGCACCGATAATTGTCCTGCTTATAATGGGACTTTAAATTCTTTTCAACTGAGCACAAACTTGCACAATTTGACAATTGCAAATGAGTAAATAAATTTCAAAGGGCAGATTCAAAATTCTTTTTGTAATTTTTCTTACTTTCTATATAGGCAAGAAGAAATGCCCTTCATTCTCTTGAGGATTTCATACTTATGGTACACAGTGATTGGAATGCTGATTGTCCTTACCCTTGGAACATTTGTGAGTCTCGTAAGTCAAGCCATTAACATTATTAGAAACAGTACACAACTCTCTACCGAGGAACTTAACGACGGTGTCGCTAATATTAAAAACAACTCGTCCACTGAGATGGTAAATTAATAATCGCCAAAATTATCTGCTTTAAAACAAGAAATAATTTAAATGAATGTTTCCTCATTATGATTTATGAATGGTCGACTGGAATCGTGTTTCAGGCTCAAGTGAACCAAGTCTTCGCCATGAACGAATTTTCTCAATAGATTCGATTAGCGTCTTCAATTTTAAACAACTTTTTCCTTGAAGATGCCGTCGACGTGCAATCAATTTAACGTGAGGGTTGGCAATACAATAGTTCGACTGCTTTGCCAATTGATAAATGTCGGTTCCCTTTGCTGTGATCTGTCTTCGTACGGTATACATCCCGCATTCATATTTTAATCTATTTATCAGTCGATCGTGTTCGTCTAGTTTTTTTTTCAGTCGCGAGATTTATTCATCTTTCTTAGATTCTCTTATCTTCCTTTACAAGCCAAGTCGATACATTGATTCAAATTCCAACCTGCTGCCATGATAAAACTTCGTATTACTTGACGAAAGTATCGATTATATGAAAATGAGTGCCCACTCTGCCCAGTGATTCGATATAACATTGTCCACCGTAAATAATTTTCCTCCCCTCCCTTTTCTGTGACCTGTTTATTTTAACAATGTGTAATGGTTGCGTACACATCAGTATTTTTCTCAGATTAAGTTTTTTATTATAACAGGCGTTTATGTTTTTGTTCTAACGCTAGCCGTCTTCAAATTAATTTAGGACTTTACCGCGTGTGTGAAACCTACACGTTAGCTTTTGAATTTTTGAAAATTTGTGCGCTAGGGACTTCAAAATTATCTGTTGGAATTTTGCTAAGAGGTATCTGGAGTGCCAACCGCTTGCTCCATCTTTTTTGTTTTTACTTCTTGTTTCTAGAGGGGTTCATCTCAATGTCCATTGATCCGACGCACAAAATAACGCTATTTTCGAGATCCTCACCCAATTAGAGATTATTTTTTGTGTTTGAAAAATTTGCGGAATGTGCACGTATATTTTTGCGATAGTTTTATTAAGAAAATGAAATTTATAAAAAATTAGCTTCGTAGTTACAGCTACGAAGAGTTGGTTTACAAAATATAAAACGGTAAATCGGTCTAAAATAGCAAGAAGGGAAAGTGAGTCATTTTATAGAATAGAGATTAATTAGTTCTAAACTTCGTAATGTATGAGTTTTTTACGTCAATTAAAGCCAATTAGAAGAGGTGTGGATAGGTTTGTTGGATAAGTCGTCGCATGCTGATCATGCCACGATGAGTTCCGTCATCGAGTTCGATTCCCGCGTTAGGAGAAACTTTTATTCGCCAATTCCGCCAGATGGCGAAACGAGGTAAACTAAAGTTTTTCACCATTTTAACGGATAAACATCCTCAAAGTGATGGGGGCCAAGCATCCAGCTTCGATCATTTATTCGAGTTGCCTGGAATTGTGCGTGTAATGATAGCTATTCGAGTTTAACTAACAGAATTGTTGTTACTAACAATATACCAAAAGCTGGGTTCATGTTCTGCGAACAGACATAAAATGTAAATGGACTAGTTAGCTCGTATAGTGCGTTCGCATAGTATGTACTATTTCACGCAAGATAAGCAATGGCTATTCATCATTGTAGGATTTCGACTCCCGAACTGTGAACAAAGGAACAAACTTGGGACAAACCTTTCTCTACTTCAAACACATTTTGAATTTCTGAAGATTTCACGACTTGTTTCACGATATTGTCATGAACGAATTTTCTCAATAGATTATCGAAGGACGTAATTACATTTTCTAATTTAAAAAATAAAATCATGAATTAAAACTACATTTAAAATTTTATTACACAAAGTAATAAGAATTTAAGATGAGAAAAAAAAGAAAAGTCTCAGTTAAGGCGAGAGGTCAGAGAGGACACGAACAAAATACAAATAAGGAACTAGATGGGCGTTTCTCCAGAAATGGAGGTAAGGTTAAAAAAACTATCTCGAAAAAAAAACGAGGCTGCAGCATGAATCTTCAGTATTCTTATCTGTGCTGAGGGAAATAGTGGCATTCAACTGAATCAGGTTCTTGAGAAACGGTCAAACTCAAACTCGACTCTCCTTCTGCGTCCAAGCCAAAGTTTAAAGCGTTGATTAAAAAAAATTACTTGATCTAAATTGGTGATCCGTGTGCATTTATAAATTACTGGCTTGACTCCACAGAAAATCCAACAAGCGCAGAAATCATGGCAACGTCCGATTCTTGGCCGAAACTGTTCACCTGGGTGGATTATTTTCTGTTTGCTTTGACTCTCGTCGTGTCTTCGCTAGTCGGAATCTATCACGCTTGGCGTGGCGCCAGCGGTTCGACCTCCGACTACCTGATGGGTGGAAGAAAGATGCCCATCTTCCCCGTAGCCATGTCTCTTGCCGCTAGGTACGTTTTGTAGTTTTTCATAGTGCCACAGCTTTCCATTTTCCACTGCTTCAAAATATCTCGGGATTCGGAAAACATTCCAGTTTATACATTGACATTTTAGGAAAAATCTTCCTGCTTCGTTTCCCATTATTTTACAAATTTTTATTAAAATCCTTGAATGAAGAAGTAAAATAATTAAACCCCAATCGCGGTGCGAATCAAACATCCGTGTTTAAAAAAAAATCCGCTAATGTTGTATTCTATTCTCTGGTAAGCACTTGTTAGCCTTCGAACTGCTTCTTGTGTAGCTGTAACAAAAAATTAATAAATAAATCAGACGAGAAAGAATAAAATAATTCAACAGACGGTTCAATTTTCTTGTTTTATATTTTTTTAGCTCAATTTCAGCGACGACATTGTTAGGTGCCCCGACAGAAGTTTACCTAAACGGAACAATGTACATTTGGTTAACCGTTTCTGCCGTCCTTTCCATAGCCGCAGCGACTCAATTATATTTGCCTATTTTCCATCGTTTGAAAATTGTTTCAGCAAATCAGGTGTGTGGTTGCACATTGTGTACGTTGATCAATGATTGGATAACCATAATTTGTTGCGATTTGCCTTTGTATTTGTCCTGAAGTATCTCGAGATACGATTCAACCCTGTCATCAGACGGCTTGCGTCTATGCTGTTCGTGGTAAAGCAGGTAACATGAACGCAATTTATCTGAATCCCCCTATAAAGTTATAGTTAAAGCCTAACGTTCTTAATAGTTATTGTATCTATCGATTGTTGCCGTCGGACCTTCTTGGGCGCTGAGACAAGGTAGTATTTACCGCTTTTACTAGACATAAACCATTTCATTTATGTTATTACGAAAACTGTGAGGGTATGCCTTATTTTGTTTTTATCTTTGTTTAGTTACAGGAATCAATACCTTGATTTCAGTCGGAATTTTATTCGCCGTCTGCACATTCTACACAGCACTCGTAAATTAAAAGCAGAGTCTAACTATATAGGACTGCTAATTTATGATTATTGCAAAATCTGGCTTTGATCTGTTACAGGGTGGAATCAAAGCTGTTGTTTGGACCGATACCATACAGTTCTTAATGATGTATGGGTCCATTATAATTTTGATCGTCAAGGGGGTGATAGACGTTGGCGGCCCGAGAACTGTGTGGGACCGCAATTTTAACTCGTCTCGCATTGAACTTTTGAAGTAAATTTGTTCAATAAATCTAAATTTGAACTCGCTTTGGGTAAACTCTGCACTTTGATATGTAGCATCGATATCGACCCCACAACTCCCCACACGGTAAATATTTTGTTTACTCGTCTGTTAATTATGGAAACTAGATTTATTTGAGGGGTCTTGTAGGTATGGTCTCTTGTCATTGGAGGCTTCTTCTACTGGATGAGTTGGTATGCAGTAGACCAGACCACTGTTCAACGATTTCTTGTGATGGAAACACTCCGCAGTGCAAAAATGTACGAATCGACTGAAAAAAAAAAGTTATCAAAAAATTTAAAAATTTTGGTACCTACACTTTTCCACACCAGATCCATGTGGAGTAACCTGGTCGCTGTTTGTGGAATAATATATCTTTGTGGATTTGTTGGTTTAGTCATGTATTCGAAATATTTCTATTGCGATCCTTTGACTGCCCAGGTAAGCCTCTGAAATAATTTATGCCCAAAAAATGTGTTGAATTATTTATACGGTACTGTATTTTACGGTGCATCGCTTCTACATACGCTAATGTATTGAGTATGTATCAGTATTGATGCATAATTCCCGATTTTTTTTTTAAATAGGTAATTGATAAAGCTGACCAAATAGTTCCATTTTTCGTCATGGACGTGCTTGGAGATTTTCCAGGACTTCCCGGACTGTTTGTAGCCGGTATTTTCAGTGGTGCTCTCAGGTTCACTGGATAATTAGTTATTGCATTTTCCCTGAATTATTAAATATCAGAAATACTTTATGTTTGTGTGTTTCTTATTTTACCACAGCACTTTATCTAGTGTCTTAAATGCGGTAGCTCTTGTTATACTGGAAGATTTCATTCGACCCGTATTCCCAAACATGTTGGACCAGACTGCTACTCGCCTTGTCAAAGCAGTGTCTCTCGTATTTGGAATTCTTAGTTTTAGTATGGTTTTTCTTGTTTCTCACATTAAAACCATTTTAGACGTATGTATCAAATAAGAACCTAATATGGTTAAATTGTGTATTTTACTTAAATTTATTTTGATCACTTTTACGCAGGCCACGTTGAGTTTCGACGGCGCTGTAGCTGGATCGATCTTAGGGGTTTTTACTCTTGGAATATTCGTTCCTTGTGCAAATTCTGTCGTAAATTGTTTTTACTAAATTAAAAAAGACGTAGAAAATATGAAGTAACCGTAACGTTTGCTATATTTCTCTGAAAAGGGAGCTGGAGTGGGCATGTTAACTGCCTTTGGATTCATGATGTGGCTAGGAGTAAGCGCGCAAATTGCAAAATCGAGTGGAATCGTTCATAACAATCAGATGAAACCATTCAGCATTGACAATTGCTCCGCTTACAACGGATCTATTGAGAGCTCTTACTTTTTTACCAATTCAACATCTGATTATAAGTATTGATAATACCATCTTTCCTTACTCTTCTCGAGTCATAAAAGTTGATCAATTTAGAAAAGATGAGCCGTTTATTCTTTTAAGAATTTCATATCTTTGGTACACGGTGACTGGTATGCTGATTGTTCTTACTCTCGGAACTATAGTGAGTATTTTTACTAAAGCAATTGGAAGTATTAGAAGTTCTGCCGAACTCTCTGCTGTGCAACTTAATAGCAGTACTTTTCGTCGTAAGAATAGTTCCACTGATGAAGTAAGTCGATATCAGACATTTTTTTGTAAATTTGTACAACACACCGTTGATTTTATTTATACAAAATTTGCTGTTATTTACTTTTTCAGGGTCCAGTGACAAGCTCTTTACTCTGAAAGTAAAACCAGATTTTTCAGAAAAATTCTACAGCCTACAAGTTTGAAAAATCGGATAAAAGTTGACCATTTTTTAACCATACGAGCGGTGTGCATTATTTTGAAAAAAAATACCGAGTTTTAGAAAGCTCAATTGATATTTAGGCTACAGTCTCATTTGCTATACGCAAAGTTTTGGAATTGTAAAAATAAACACGGAGAAATAAATCTTTCTTTTCCGTCAACAGGAGGAGTCACCGAAGATGTAAAAAATAATTACATTGTGGATATTAACGGCTGTGTAATAATGGTTCATGTATTTTCCCTTCTATGAAAAATAAAAAATAAAAAATACACATATGATGCATTATTACGTGAAAGTAGCAATATGTATGCCCCGACAAAATTTTTGTTGAAACAATTATATTTTTAATAAAACGACCGTCGAGTAGCGCTCCCACCCGAATTGCGTTTGATTCGAATCGATTCAACTTGAATTGCATTTTTTGAGATTTTTCGAATATAGTTCAACTCGAATTGGAAAAATTAAAATTCATATTCATTTGAATTGTAATATTTTTGGGTAAATATTCATGGAAATTTACCTGAATATTCATTTCCGGATTCATGAATATCCATTGTGAATATTCACGAATATTTGGGTCAATTCGTGTCAAATTTGACAAAATTCTTGCAAAGTTGGAATATTTTTAGTTTCAATTTCGAACGCTAGATGTGCCTAGGGTATCCCATTTTTATCGAATTTTTGAATTTCATCTTGGGGAACGAGATCGGGGTGTGTTATGACCTTAAAAAAAGCAAATTATTTTTTCTTCAAAATGTTTTTATTTAGGGGTGCCCCCGTTGCCCCGACTCCAAAAAAGATTTTTTTGTACCGTTTTAGCATTATTTAATTTATTTATATATTTAACGAATTATAATTACACTTTCGGGGTTTAAACAGGAAAATGGTGATTATAAGAAGAGCTTATGTTCAAAATTTGAACAAAATCAGAGCTCATTGAAGGGTGCCCCTGACTGAAAAACCTTACTTGCTTACAGTATACGCTCGTATAGGGCTCTTTCACATCTGTTTTATTTAGCCGATTTATCTGGCAACGCAGCATGGCGCCGTCTCTTGGTAGGGCAAAACGGGGAGAAGAGGGAGAATGGAAGTACGCCCTCCTTCCTCCCATTCCTCCCATTCTCCCTCTTCTCTCCGTTTCTGTCATTTTCAGGTCTTGATTTTCACGAAGGACTGTCTCAATCACTTTATTAAGCTGGGAATCTTCAAGAGATTTCCACCATTCCAAGGAAGCATAAGTGCCCGCTTCCTTCAAAGACACTTTCGATTGAGAGGGAGTCTCCACAACCGGAGGGACATGATCAGGCCCTACAGTGCAAGCACTTAAGAGCATCACAGATCCTAAAGAAAACGTTCCTCAGATCATAGGGCAGAATCCTTATGGACTAAAAGACGGAAAGATAGATTTCTGATGAATTCACTTAAATGCTGAACTCATCACTTCCGGCTGGCAGCACCTGCGCCATGACTGAGACAAAGGAGAAGAACTCCCAGAATATTAAAGGCAAGAGAGGTCATTAAGATGGGTTGGAAGCGGATTCAAACGGCGTAGATCGCAGCCGCCACAATCGAAAGCCCCTCTTTTTCTCACCCAAGAATCGCAAATTTGACAATTAAGCTGGCATTTTTAGCACACAATCTGATGAGGGTAAGAAGGCCTATTTAAAAATAAATACCATTTTCAAGACCCCTTAAAATGACAGCAACTAAAGCTCCCAGCACACCAAGGGGAATCGACAACAAGACAGAACAGTGTAGGAGAATTTTTTCGTATTGAGCGGCCAAAATCAGCACCATCATAATAAAGCCAAAAATAAACTCGAAAACCGCTTTCGATTAAAATTTTGTTGATTGTTTAACAGAACCTGTCTAGAATTGGTTCATTTCAGAGGGTAAATTTTTGAGAGCTAGTTTTTTCAAAGACTCCACCAGTTGACCAAAGCTATACCCTGCTTAAGGAGCAATAAAACATTTATATAGGCTGCTGTATAGCCATTGAAATGATCGATCATTTCTGGGCCTGTCACTCGCTCAAAAGTACACAGGCTATACTGAGGGGGATCATGACCTGTGTTGTTCGAGAGCGCAACACATACACTTCGAGACTCTTAGCATTTGAACGGAAATCTTCCTCGCCCTGAATTTTGACTTTTAAGATCCGTCCTAACCAGTTAAAATTATTCTCATAAAAACCCCATCAAACAAGCATTTAAGGTCATAAAGATATGGTCCAACACCCATGCTCTGAGCTTTTTCACGATTGTTGGCAAAAAACTGAGAAACATTGCTTTTAAGGGTTGTCGACACTTGGGCTATTTCTGGAAGGTATTGTGCTTCTTGAAGATATTTTTGAGTCGCTTCTTGGAGGGATTGAAGGCTTGAAGCCCTGTCCCTCCGCGAGAGTCGATATAAAAATTCTGCACCCGCCATTTTTCCAAGCCCTGGAATGGACGGTGGATTAAAGATTAAAACAAGTCCTCGTGAATCTGAGAAACTTTGGATAGAATTTTTTTAAATTTTTTTGTGTGTTCTTTTTCTGGAGGATTCTTCCAATCTTTGAGTCGAATAAAGCAAGAGGCAAAGATTGGCTTCAGCTGTCCCGTCAAGAAATAAAACCCAATCAGGCTGATGGTGTGTTCTTCCCGGGAATATCTCGTGCCATCGCTTCGAGCCTTTCCGTTACCTTAAAGGAGTGGTTGAGTGAGGAAGCCTCTGGCATTTTTACAAGAGCCACAACGTATCCTTGATGTTCTTCGGAAACGAAGCTAATCAGGGTATTTTAAAACAAGCCCAACCCCACAACAATCAGCCCACCAAAAAGCAAAAAAGTGATTCAAGAACGTTTGATTGTATGGACAACGGCACACATATAGTGATGGACTGCTTTTTCAAAATAGGCATTAAAGGTTTGGAATAAAACATTTGAATGCTTGGATGTTGGCTTTAAGAGAAGAGCTAATAAAGCAGGGCTTAAAAACCCTGAAATAACCATCGACACGGCAATGGTAATGGCAAATTGATACAATTTTCTCGTCAAGCCTCCCCAAAAAGCAACAGTAATAAACACAGAACATAAAACGCACACAATGGCTATCAGCACATGGCTGATAACGTCTTCCATGGCCTTGATGGTGGCCTTGGGGGGTGGGGGTAATTTTTCTTGGTTGGCTAAATAAATCTCGTCAAAGTGGCCGTCGGGGGATTCGAAACAAATTACTCAAGAATGTTCGGGGTTTTTTTACTGATGGAAAGGCCTTTTTTATCAACTCAGATGGCAGAACTGCCAGATTATTCCGCGTCAGGATATTGACGACCGCCATTTCGGTCTTGGACCATACATCAAAAGTGACGGTCGTTTCGCTGATGTCGTTAATTGTAGAAACGGAAGACATGTAAATCATGTCCTCAACTCCATTTATTTTTGTTTCCATAGGGACTGTCACAGTTTTTTCTCCAGCCTCAGCAATTGCTCCTAGATAGGTTCCACTGCTGATCACCACTGTTGGGGGTGCAATGTCCAGAAAATGGGAAACGGTCATGGTGTACATTAACCCAAGACCTGTCATGGTCAGGATGATAAAGATAACCACCGAAAAAAATAGAACGATGAATATATAAATTTCGAAAACATCTGGACCTGATTCTTCACAAAAAGAATAAATTTAAGAGGACATCCCTTTTGAAATTTCATCACACCATCAACGACAACCTCTTCTGCCTTTTGTGACGAGAAAAAATTGTCTCCCCAAGCTCGTCCCTCCACAATTCGCATTTCGGCTTTATTGTCGTGAGTTTTCACAAAAACAAATTGTCCTTTTGCCCCTTCAAATACTGAACGTCTTGGAACCAAAAGAGCGTCCGGGATTACCCTTCATTGCAGATGAAGGCGCACAAATTGACCCACTTTCAATAGATTATTGAGATTAGGAAAATAGGCTTGAAGAGGGAAGGTTCCCGTTTTGGGATCAATCAGCGGATCAAATAATGTCAGACGACCGACGCAACGATAAAGAGAGTCGTCTGATAGGGAAATAAAGACTTTCGTCTCCTTGTCAGAGATTTCAAAGTTAATCTGAATGGGGTCTAATTGGACAATTTTTTTAACAATGAGTTTTCTTTAGGGATCATTCAATGAGATAAGCATCGGATGCAATACCTATAATGGGAGCCATGGGAGAGTTTTACTTGGATGTTATCAGCCTGTGCGGATTTTACAGCCACAGAAGGCGGAAAGAAAATTTCCTTCTGTGTCATCAAATTTTTTTTTTGCTGATGGCTTTTGTGGGTAGAAGTTTTTTCATCCGCTGAAATGCCTCTGCCTGCCTGCCTGGAGGTTAGCTCGGGCTTTTTGGAGCTCAGCTTCACGAAGGGAGAGGATCCATTTTAAAAGACACTCTCATTGGAAAACTCTTTTTCCCTCTTTAAAAAGTTGCTCCAGCAAATGCCTTCAACGCGTGCCCGGACTTCCACCATAAGGGAACCATCGGTTTCGCCAGGAAAATCGAGAAAAAGCGGCGCTGTTTGGGACTCTAATTTGAATATTGAGACCTCTGGAACAAAAGGAGGTGGTGATTTTTTTTCTTCATTTTAGCCAGATAAAAGAATCAAGTCTGTTGATAAAAGACCTCTCATAAAAAAATATACCGGTGATAATCAATGGATTTTAAACAGAAATCCAGCAAAAGTTCTAACATTGTCGAATTTTTGGAGGCAGATGACAGGAAGAAATCCTCATGAAAGTGGAGGAATCGATTTAAAAGTTGCTCCTAATTTTCCACATCAAGATGAAATAGAAAAAACAAGTCAAAGAGGTAAAGGAAATTTTTAACAGAGTAAAGGAAAGTGTAGATCTTAATTTAAAAAATCACACTTTACTCACAGGACTTCCAAACAATGTCGTTGAAGATGCTAAGTTTTATCTTGTGACCCCTAACGAAGGCATCATCAGGTACCAGACCCATAATCAAGAGAATCCGGATCCGGAAATATTTTTTCAAGGGTCAAACTAAAACACAACAGAAGAAAAGATTCACTTGTGACCCTGAAAAATGTCATTCCCAATACGCCGGAAATTTATTCCCTGATACTGCTGATGATGTAAAAGGATTTTTTTACGTTAGGTGAACAATAAGTGAATGCCTCCGGTCCTAAAGAGTATCATGTCATCACATTAAATCAGGGTATAGTCTTGTGGAAAAATTGTTCAAAGGATACAATCCCGAGAAATTATTGCGTAAAAATTTAAGAGCAGAAGCAAACCAAAACAACTTGTTCACTCAAAAGAAGTCAAAGCTGTGAAAATAGCTGACTCACCAGCTTCTCAAAACAATGAGAAGATGGCCGATGCTCATTTGTTAACTTCAACAAATCATCCTAATCGTAAAAAAATTAATCGCTCTATTTAACTATTTCAGTCCTAAATAGGAAATAAATTTATACCTCGGGGGTGAAGAAGTCGCTGCAAATTTTGCAGAAATTATGGCAAATGACAATCCTGAAGAGGCTTTTGATGCATTCGTCAGGGCTCGTGAGGATCAAGCTAATTCAGTTATAAACGCCAGCGCTGCGGGGACGTCTGCAGAAGAATTAGTGCAGACACCAGAACAAGAGGAATTGTCATGCATCGAATCAAAATCGAGCGATGAGGGAGACGCTTCTGCAGAAGAATCAGAGCCAGAGCTACAGGAAAGAGCAAAGTACCAAACACCTCACAAAAAACTTCAACAAAAAGGGGGGCTCAGCATTCATAAAGATATCCCACAGAATCAAAATAAAATAAATATTATGGTTTTTGGAAAACCATAGCCCAAGAAGCTACAAAAGCTCTCCACAAACCACAAGCAAAATAAAGACAGCATTTGGCAAATCCAAAGTCTCTGAAACTCAAAAAAGGAATGGAAGAAAATGGTTGTTCCCATGCTCCCATGTGATTTATGCCTTAAGTCAAAAATTTGTCCACACGAAAACGTTCAGTAGCGTTCAGTCCCCTATGTTACAGTTTATGGACCACCCCATGCCATCCCTACTAAAACACCGCATACTAATAACGTTATATGATGGTAAAAAATGAATGTGTACAACCACATTGATTTTTCGAACGTTGTATTAATCTAATTTTTGTTCGAAGAAATTCATCTTAAATTTTAGATTCGCTTAACGTTCATAGCATGTACGAATACAACAATCAATATCAGCACCTAAAATGAACATAAATTTTAGGAACGGATTTGAAGGTGAAATCTAGAAAGTAGATATTTCACATTTGTAATAAACATCTTACGTTAATAGAACATTAAACGCCGAACATATATCTAATCCGCAAAATCGTATATTCATGTGACGTGCGGGATCGCATGTAATATAGGAAAATTATGCTTCTATTTTGAATGTTGGGCGAATGTTCATATAACCTTCCCATTTGTACAAAGGTGTATGTGATTCTAGCCTCTTGGCGCCATAAATTTTGATAGGAACAAATAGCTCAATGGTAGAGCAGTGGCCTTGTAAGCCAAAGGTCTGTGGTTCGATTCCCAGCTCCGACTTCTCTAATATAACGCTTCGGAAGAATGGCAGATTGGATATAGATAACAATGTATGTGTATGTTTTTTGTATGTTCTATGAACATACCAAAGGTATTCAGAAGAGAACTATAATAGTATATGACGAAATGGACATTAAATGAGCGGAAATAGTGCACGAACAATGAACGTTATATTCACATACCATTTGAACATCCACATACATTTTTCGAATCTCACATTAACATGCAATGAACGTCGACGTTTTAGTAGGGATAGTACCGATCCGAATAATTATAGTTAACATTACATTACATAAACTTAAAATCATGAAAGTACCTCTGACCGGAGGTGGAAGTGGAGGTCCACTTTGATTAAATCAGTCCTGGTGGTGTGGTGGTTGAAATTAGGGTCTATTAATTTAGCCCTGATTATGACTTGATCATTGTTGAGGATTTTAGCTGCAATCTAAAGGGACCACTGGTAATATTTACTGTTTTTAGTAGGTAAAAGAATGTTAAAACAAGAAACTCTTTTTAGGTGCTACTTTTGTCATTGTCTGAGTTGGTTTGAACCTCATAGGAGGCAATCATGCTTATCATCAATTCTTATTCAATTCTCATCAATTATCAATCAATGCTTGTTTATTTATCTTTCTTTCCAAAATATCTAGCGGAAAGACCCATCATCCCCTTTCCAGGAACTTCTGGAACTTTGTCTAATTTATTTGCAGTGACGGGGTAAATCTTGCGTTATTTATTGTTTATCTTTCGTTTAGAACTCGCATTCATTTCCTTTTCATGTGTGATTGCCAATTATCCAGAACAACGGATTCCGATCGAGCTGTAAGGCCCAGATCTATTTTGAAAGTTAAGCCGAACAATGTTCATGACGGTCATGTCGCGGCCACATCAATAAATGATACCTGCCTGAGAGTGACCCCTGCTACGGCCATCATGCAAAGTGCAGCAAATGCTGGCTTGGTTCCAATGATTCGGTCGCCAATGGATTCAGTTACTTGTTCAGGAAATAAGTCAAAGATTAATAGACTTGACATCAATGAAGTAAGTTTTTAGTCATATTATTCTCCTTTTATAAATTTTGAAAATATTTTTGTTTAATATCTTAGGTATGTAAGACATTAATTGGGAAGAGAAGTCCAAAAATCTGAGGCAGACAAACTAACCGAACTTTCGACAAGTTCCGGCGAAATTCCTAATATGACTCCATTTTCAGCCGAAGAGATGGCATCTGCCGTTTCTGAGCTTGCAAAACTCAAGAAAATACCCATCACAGTATACATGAAAGACGGAGGAGCTAAACTTGAAGAAAAAATTCGGGCGCTATCTGAAAGAATTGATTTCACTCGTAAAAATGGATTTGCCCCATCACAACTTTCACTGGCTGTGAGCTCCCCTGCCATGGCTCGACTAAAAATTCAGAAGCAGTTGCAAATCGATCAGGTAGCATATCAAGCTAAAGCAGAGGTTTTTCTTATTCTTTTTTTAAATTTATTGAAATGCAGCATCGGGAAAAAATGTCTGCGGAGCAAATAGTTTTCCAAAATTTTCATCGGTCCTTGGCGAACCGTCCCAAACCATCGGATAAGGAAGTCACTCCAGCACAACTAACGGTTTCGCTTTTGCCGCATCAAGAGACGGGATTAAAATGGCTTTTATTCCGTGAAAACGAAGATCCCGCAGGTAGATCATAAATATTTAACATAAATTTCGCACTAACTAATTTATTAAAAATTTTGTTAGGTGGCATTCTGGCCGATGATATGGGCATGGGGAAAACCATAACCCTCATTGCGTTGATCCTTCGACACAAGGAATTAGCTGTAACTTCACTGAGTGAAACATCTTACAACACAGCTGCAATGAATAGATGTACAGGAACATTAATTGTTTGCCCTCCTAGTGTAGTAGGTAAGCGAAAATTCCTTTTATTTTTGAAATAAAATTGCATTGAATGCTGTTGCATTCAGAACATTTTTGAGGTCCTATATCAATCAGAACCGTGTTATCAATGTGTTACCCATATAAATTAATTACGTATCGTCAATCTAGCATAAATGAAAATATTTGTATCAGGGAATTTTTTTTATATAAGGTATTGATTCTGTGGAGTTAAAACAAATCGTTGCCAATTCAAATACTAAATCCCGTGATGACAAGTGAAATTTAACATTTTTTTTTTCTAATCAATCGTGAAAATGTTTTTTGTTTCGATCAAACGTTTGCAGGTCAATGGGAGATGAAATCCATCGTCGCTGTAAAAAGAACTGTTTAAAGGTTGCCATTTATCACGGGTCTTATCGCAACCAATTGGATTCTAAATTACATCAGTACGATGTAGTCATAACGACTTATCAAGTAAACTGTCGTTAGCATTTAATTTGTAATTAAAACTAAAATATTCATCCTATATTTCAATTTAGACAGCTCAGCGGGAAATAGATGGTGACGCTGTCGCTGGTGCTAGTTCTAAGAGTGTGTCCGTTTTATTGAAGTTCGAATTTGAAAGAATAATTCTGGACGAAGCCCATACGGTGCGGAATCCTAATGCTGCGATTTCGTTGGCAGTATCTCGAATTCGCGCTCGAAAGCGTTGGGCCGTAACTGGGACTCCAGTTCAGAACAATCAATCAGACTTCTATTCTCTATTACGTTTCATTGGTTTTTCGCCATTGAATGATCTCTCGGTATGCATACATATTGTTTCAATTGTGCCTATAATATACAAAAGCCGAGACAAAAGCTAATGTTTTTCAATGCAGGTATGGAAAAAGTGGATAACAGCTGCTGACGTTACCAATGATAAAAGGAAAGAGCGTCTGAAATTGATTACTGAAGCTATACTCTTGCGCCGAACGAAAGGCCAATCCAAGGATAGTAGCAATACTCCGCTTGTTGACCTACCCGCCAAGTATATAATTAAATAATTTCTTAGGTTTTCTGTACTTATTTACTATTGCCTTTTAGAAACGTTCATAACCATGAAGTAATTTTGACGCGAGAAGAAGACTTAATCTACCAGAAGATACTTACTGCATCTCGCAAGGCCCTGAGCAAAAAGAGGGATATGGAAAAAATCTTCGTTCACTTATTGCGACTTCGACAAGTTTGTTGCCATGCTTCCCTTGCCATCACGGAAGTTCCCGTTTTGGAAGACGGAATTGACATCGAACCCCAGTCACTTGTTGGAGACGTAAATTTGCGTAAAACAATTTTGGACCTATCCACAAGGCACAAGCAGCCCAAAAACGTTTGACCAGAAAAATCAAAGCACAAAAATGCAGCATATTGTTGACGGGGTGACTTGCGCAGTCAAGAGGAAAGAAAAGGCAGTAGTAGTCTCGCAGTGGACCAAACTTTTGATTATGATTTGTTTATGAAGCACTTTGAGCGAAATTCTATTAGATGTCAATCCATTAACGGAAGCGTTAATATTCAAGAACGAACAAACATTGTTGAGGACTTCAACTGCAATTTAAAAGGACCACCCGTAATATTTTATTGTTTTAATTGGTAAACGAATGTTTAAACAAGTTACTCTTTTTAGGAGCTACTTTTGTCATTGTCTGCTGGTGGAGTGGGGTTGAACCTCATAGGAGGCAATCATATTTTTTTAGCCGACTTGCATTGGAACCCACAACTGGAGGCCCAAGCGGTTGACCGAGTTTATCGTATCGGACAAAAAAAACCGTTCACGTACATCGCTTTGTAACAAGAGAAACTGTGGAAGAAGGTCTAGTCAAAATTCAAGAGAAGACGTTGAGATTGGCTAACGAAGTTCTCTCGGGAAATTTAAGTAATGGAAAGTTATCTATTGATGACTTGAAGGAAATTTTTTGATAATTGAGGAAAATGTTGACATTTTTATTGGAGTGACCCCTTATTTTTATTTTACCGACTCGTCTATTGTTGAAATTCGTGGTAAGTCTAATATAACCACCTGATTTTTAATACCAGGTATATACCATACTTTAATTTAAAAAAAGTATAGTAAATCTTTTACAATAGGTAATATTGTCTGAACATGTTATTATGATAAGTCGGAATCAACTGAATCCAGTACCAGAAAGTAAGCGTTTCCAAATAACCAGACTGCCAGAAATCAGCAAAAAGTCGTGCAACTTGTCGACCAGTGGCCACCTAGTGGTGATTGTTGGGACTGCTGCTGCAAGTTCGTCTTGTTTCGGAGTTCAATTGGTTTGTTGTCATTGACAGACTTTTTTATTAGTCTGCCATAACACGTGACTAAAAAATAATAAAAAATAACACGGCGCAAAAAAATTATATCTAGTTATGCAAAACTCCGACGGTGGCGCTGAAACTCGGCAGAGTCATTTCGGTTCTATAACCGGATTGGTTTTTTTAATCGGGCGGTTCGATAAGTGGACCACCACTGTAATGATAAGTAAATATAAAATCAAAATAAGGGTTCAAATTTTAAATAAAATTCGTCCTACCTACAGTACCCACACTAAGTTTGGAAACACGATGAGTATTTCCGCGCTTTTAACACGGCGGCTTACGGGCCAAAGTGTTCCCCTTTTTTTGCGATAACTCACGTTTGAGTTATTGAGTTATCGCAAAGAAAAACTGAAAAAATCCTCTTGTAGAGGGAATAACAAGCTTTCAGTTTCACCCTTTACCCGCAAATCCATAGATTTTAAGTTTGGAAACATTGGCGCCATATGTTTCCATACGATAGGGTGTGACCCTTAAAAAATTGCTAAAAATCAAAATTTTTTAATTGTTGCTTGAAACATAGATAAAGAAGGCTGATTTCGTATGTGCTATTTAGCCCTATCCCTACTGACCCCGAGTTTCTGTTTTGCTCGTCCTGCCCCTAGCGGATAAAATGCTGTACTGCACCGTGGCTACCAAGGGTGTTGCAGACGAAGATTGTTTTCCTTCTGTCTTGGTAAAATTCTTTGCTGGCGTTTAAAAGTCCTAGGTAGGCTAATTTTTTTATACCAATTGCAATAGCAGAGAAATCAATTGAATCAGTGCAATTGAATAGAAGTAAGCAGAGTGTAGAGAATAAAACGTACACTAGAGGGCAGGACAAGCAAGACAGAATCGGGAGAATCGGAGGAAGGGTAGCAAGAATACTGGCGACATTTGCCCATGTTAATTCTCTAATAGAGTCAACCACTGGTCTTTATCTGTGCTTGAAACTTGCACAAAAGGTAGTAGGTAGATGACATAGTCCACAGGACTCGATGACATAGACATAGGCCACCCCCTCTCGCTAGGTGTAGGCTGACGTTATGAGAGAGACCACCCCAACAGACCCTAAAGGCAAAGAGGGTGAAATGTTGTTTTTGCGAACGCTAGGTGGCTTATGGGATGAAGCCCGGCATGGCCGAAAAACGAAGAAATTTTAACGAATTTTTTCCAAAATTTCAATCGTTAATATCTCGGCTTCTGAGCCGAGTATCGAAAAAACATGAAAACCGTTTGAAGAAGTGGGCTATCCCATCATTTTGAAACAATTAGAATATTTTTAGGTGCAGCAGTTGACGAGAAAACTGCTGCACAAAAACATGAAAAATTCAAAATTTCGACTACCCCCTCTCAGTTTTTTTCAAATATCTCCTAAACTAAAAAAGCTAGGCGATTGCGATTTTTACTAATCGACTTAGCGAAAAATTTCACACAAAAGCCACATTTTATTTAATTTTTAGGACCCCCAGAGATGATTTCTGCAAAATCGAAAACCCCAAAATGATCTCTTTGAGTCGTAGACGGCTTGTTAAAATGAAAGCATTGCGTATACTGTCTCGGAAGAAAACGATTCATAAAAAAAAATTATTCATCGTCGTCGCATAAAACCAAAACGTAAGCATGTCTTGAATCCAAAGAGATTTAAGGTAATATTAGTAAAAGGGGCTTTTTTCTCAGTTTCACCACTTGTTTTTCTGAATACGAAGTAAAAAGCTCTGGGGTTGATCAACCATATAAATCATTGAGACAATCATATACAACCGCTCGCTTTTCGGGTTCCATGATGCCATTTATAGCAGGTTTGTATTTTGAAATCGAGAACACCATCAGGCACCATTGTTCAATAGCAAGTCTGAAGGAAAAATTTTAAAAAAAAATCGAGAAGGGGAAATAAGAAAAAAGACACGCAATGTACAACGGGAAAGAGTGCGGAGGGGCAACAATCGAATCACAAAAGAGAATAGAGGGAATATTATCTCCGAAACGGAAACGAAAGTTGGAACGCAGTGGACGAACCCACCAAAGTCAGATTCTCCATGACATTGGATCATAAAACACCCACACAACAAGAAAGGAAAAAAGCAAATTTATAGGTTTTCAAATCTCTGCGAGTCCTCGTTTGGATCTCGTGATGTGGCACCCGACGTGATTCTTTTTGTTTGTTTGTTTGAAATTTGTTTCAACACATCACGATATCAAACAAATTATGCAAAAAAAACAAAAAAATACACCAATTATATATATAGCATGCCGACATTATCATTTATCGTAAAAAAATTTGTCAGTTTATTTTATTTGCTCTCCTTCGTTTTCGAGTCGAGGCTTAGTTCATGCTGATGCAACTTCGTTTTCTCCGTAGTGGTCGAGGAAAGGATTTCTCACTCCGGTTTTGCCAGTCCATGGGAAGACCTCCGGACAAGGCTGACAGGTGCGCATGTAGCGGACGCCAGATTTATGCCAAGCGTTACACACTTTGGAGGCATTACACCGCTTCGGCCTCTCCTGGATGTGTCGAATATTCAATTAATCATCAAACAGCAAAAAGTTAGTGCCTTATTTGTAATTATGTTTGAAGGGATTTCTAACTGACCGGATAATCACAGTTGAATGGCTTAAAGGTCTTGATGCGATCCAGCGGAGTAGGATCTCGTACCCATTGAATGGCTTGCCAATTCGTGACCAACCAGACGTCGTCCATGGAGACGATAGTATCAAGGAAAGCTTCGAAACCTTCCTTGTGGTGGGCTGTCGTGAACCAAGAAGCGTGGTAGTACAGTGGGAAAGGTGCCCTGTAATGTTCGTTAAGATTAACTCGTATGTAAGCGAAAGGAGGAGCAAATGACTTATACCTGTTGGTGGTGTAATGACGCTCAAAGTTCTTGATCAACATCTTGTACACTCCCTCGGCATCTGGTGGGTTACTGCAACCGTCACCCATGGAGCATCTTCCTCCGTTCAAGTCTTGCCACATAACCATGGGTACTTCCCAAACACCTGAAAATATTTGAACATATCGTTGATCTGTGGCATGTACTTAATTGAAATCATTAGAAATAATTAATTACCTGGATAAGATTTGGTTGGGCATGGTGGAATCATGCAGTCATGGAAGATCTTGTAATCCAAAGTGTAGGGCCATGAAGGTGGTTTGTTCTCATAGACGGGCATTGATGAGTCATAGGTGAAGTTCATGTCGTAAAGCATTTTGAACATGCGGTTTCCTCCGACCTGTGAATGGGTCAAATAGATCATTACACATGGAGTCACATACGATAAACAATGGAAAACACTATTACCGATAAGAAAGGCGCTCTCAGACCACGGATATCTTCAGCACGGACGCCACCATAAGCGGCCATGATGTCACGCTGTCCGGCAGCTTCTTTGGCCCATTTCTTGGCAGACATTTGTTCACCGAAACTATGCCTTTTTTGGGCGTCGTTCAACAGAGAATAACATTAAATTTTGAAACAAATTTTGAAAGCGAAACCAGGAAAAATATAAAAAAACCGCCACGTCCAAGTTTATCCAAACCATGTTGCCACAAAAAGGTACCCGACCACTCTTTTAACCATTCAACCGACCAATTGCAGATAGCTTTTCGAAGTTAAGTAGACTCGACACCAGAATTAACCAAAAAACGGACCGAAAAAAAAAGTGGAGGAATATGAGGATTTCGGGAACAAGTAATTTGAGAAACAGCAAAAGTAGTAGTAGCGAAGGTTTGTATAATGCCGATTCCGAAGGGAGAGTTTTTATTTTTTTATTTTTGGGATTTTTTTCCCCTACTTAGGACGGTGACTTACGAGATGGTGTGAGAAGCAATCTCGTGCCCATCTGCGTAGAGGTTCTGCACTTGGCCGTAGTCGGTCCACTCGTGCGAGACGTAAAATGTGCCGGCGATGGGGCAGCCGTTGGGGTTGAGTCGGCCCTTTTCGAAGAGGTCGCTGAAGAGTTTCTTGTTCAGGTCGTTGACGGAATCGTCAAACGTCAACAAGACAATTTGCGGCGTATCATTTACGCGAAAGCCGCCTAGAAAAATGACATTTCGATACAGTAAAAGAAAGCTGATGGGAGGGGAAAAAACGCTGGTTGCTTGGTAATCGATTTGCTTGTTAATATCGCCTGATCTATACCATTTATCCCTGCCTATAACTTTGACGTTAAAAGACTGGCTGATTTTTGTTCGTTTGTTCGTTTTTAGTTTGTCGTTGAATTTTTGTTCTGTCGGATTTTGTAACACAAGGTAAAAGGAGTAAATTAAGAGCAACGTCTTTTGGTTGAATGGTTAGCGGGATACATTAAACCGGGCAAAGAAAAACTTTGGTGTTGGATGTCTCTCGGACGGAGCGGTAGAAGCGGAATGAATCCGGATCATCCGTCCACTTACGAAATGGTGTGCGAAGCAATTTCGTGTCCGTCGGCGTACAGGTTCTGGACCTGGCCGTAGTCGGTCCATTCGTGGGACACGTAAAAAGTGCCTGCGATCGGACATCCGTTGGGATTGACTCGGCCCGTTTCAAACAAGTCGCTGTAAAGTTCTTTGTTTAAGTCGTTAACAGCGTCGTCGAATGTCAGGAGTACCAACTGTGGCGTGTCGATCGCTCGTAAACCGCCTGTTAGTTAATTGACGGTTCAGAGCAATCGCGTAGAAAACGGAACAAAAAAAACCATCTCTTTTGATTAGATTCGTTTGACGATGTGCAATGCGTGATTGAAACTATTTTAGAAATTTTTTCTATCTACGCTTCAAAACTAAATCATCGATAAGTTACCTGGAATGTCTTTTCCTCCGCAGTTACAGTCGGGAAGACGGCAAACGTCGGCGTTACATTTAGCGGCAGGCTCATCCGGAGTCGGCTGAGGGAAGATGGGCTCCAATCTATCAAGAATATTAAAATGTCACGTTTTATTAAACTAGGAGTTCTAGCACACAAAAAAATAAACTCACCGGCGGGGAGGATGCTGCATGATGTCGATCGGTTCAGCTGGAGTGTTCCGGACCAAGTCAGAAACGGGCTTCAGTGTCGGGCGGCGTCTATATAACAATGAGAAACATGTTTATTTCAGTTGTTTTATTGTATGCCAAAAGATGATAAAGCTATACTGACTTAGTTCCCGTTGATGACGGAGCAGGTGCGGATTCTTCTTCACGGTTGGAGTCGGATGGACGGAAACGAGAAGATCCTCTATCACCTGCTGGTTTGCCTCTGTTGGCTCCTCGCTGAAGAGGTTTAGGAGTTGTAGTTGTAGTTGTGGTAGTTGTGGTAGTTGTGGTAGATGTTGTGGTAGGGACGGTCCTGCAAGAAAAAACAACAGATATAGTACGAAAGGCGATAAGATGATAATTAAGAATATAATAAATTACCTGGTGACGGGGGCTTCGAAGATTTCTTCTTCCTGAGGACGGACTCCAGTGGTCGCTGCTGTTCAATTACAATTGCATTCATTCGATTAAACTCTCAATTTCAAGTTGTTGGAATAATAAGCAACTTACGATCGTCGAAGATGTCGTAATCAGCAAACTGATCGGCAGAAGGCTCGGAAGTGGCCAACTCATCGACGGGGAATCCGTGATAGTCAACGTCGGTCTCGCTGAATTGACTGGAAGATTGAGCTGGTGCCCTTACTGGGAACGCTGTAGTAGTGGTAACAGGCCTCTCTGGCTGACGAGAAGAACTGCTTGGTCTCTGCTGGACGGGCTGCTGTCTTTGAGGAGCTGGAGCTTCCCACTGGTCGGCAAAATCGGCCTCGGTTTGGATAGGTTCAGTTGTTGGTTGGCGCACAGTGGTCTCTCGGTGGAACTGATCGCTGCTGGGCAAACTGGCTCCAGTTGGCACTCTGGAATCAACTCTGTATGTAGAAAGTAAAATATGTTAAATATCGTCAAGTCATCTTCAATCTAAAACTTTTGTTGGTTTTGTTTGGGTTTTTTTTTCCGGAAAACTCGCGTGCACATTGAAGATAAAACGGAAAAGACCTCAAAAGAAAACGTGCAAAAATGTAAGGAGAATCACCGAGAACCAAATTTTGTCAGCCAGCAAGTCACAAGAGAACACGGACAGCCCAAAAGTCAGAGAGGAGAGGAGGAGGTCTAGAGTAGTGTATACAACAACATGTCCTTATACCTTGGCGGGCCTGGTCGTAACGTTTGCTGTGCTTGTCGTTGTGGTTGTTGATTCCAGTCTAGTGTGGGTGATTGTTGTTCGTCATTAGAGCCATCAAAATCGTCAGTAGTAGTGGGACTGGTTTGGAATTGTGGGGCAGTTAGAATAGGGGGCCGATTGTTACTGGGTAAGCGAGTGTTTGGTTGCTTTGCGAACGCGGTGAAAGGAACTGGGCGCTCAGAGAATGATTGCTGTTGTTGTTGTGGTGGTGGTGGCTGTGTCTGTTGTTGCCGGAACAATAGTGGCACAACGCCGTGAGAGGACGACGACGACGCTGGTTGGTGGCGCAATTCAGCGGAACCGTCGCCCTGAACACGAACCTGCGGTTGAAATTGACCAGCGCTGGACGGTTCGTCATTGAATTGACTGTCTGAATGTGGGCGCTGTCCGCCCTGGAATGGACGAAAGGATGTCGCACTCTGCTGAATGAAATGCCTCGACTCCATCGACGGTGACTGGGCACTACTTCTGTGCTGTGAAGCACCGCGCACCGGCACCGGGCCGTGATTCGTGTGCTCAAAAACCGACCGCTGAGAATTGGCGTTGATTGGATTGAAATGCATTGAAGGGATGCTTTCTTCGTGGACTCGTTCCTCCTTCTGCTGACCGTTGTGATTAGGGTTCCAGAATAGCTCGTCGTCCCTTTAGTGTCGGATTTTCGTGTCGTGTTTGTGTGTTTGTTTCGTTTGTTTGTTCGTATTTTTTTTTTGTAAGTTTCCATGGACCAATAAAACAAAAATAAGTCGCGTTATTATACAAAAGAAAAAAAACGCGTTCTACCCGGCAGAAAAACATTAAAAAAAGCTTTTAATAATGTTGCGACAACAATACAGCCTATTTTATCACCAAGTTCATCAGTCATAAAAATGCTCAATCATCCATTATATATTATATGCCCCTCGGACTGTTAATTTTCTTTTTTGAAATTGGTCATGACAGAGAAAAGTGGGTATAAACTTTAGAGAATGGATGTGGCAACCTTTGACTGATTAACTTCTTGCCCGCCTCGTAATTTTTCTTTCATCTACCGTTAGATTTATTTGGTTAGTATGTGTATCGGGTGTGACTGTATTGCTGCACGCAATCTTTTACATAACGAAAAAAAAAAGCGTTTTTTTTAATTTTTTAGTTTTTGTGTCTGATGGCAACGTGTGTGATGGATTCCATCTACCTGTCGGCGAATTTGCCCCTCGTCTTCACGCTCACGTCCTCATCGTTACGATCGAGGTTGTGATTAAAGATTGTGAAACCAGAGGAAGAAGTCATTGTGTCGTCATCGTCGTCGTCATAGTAGTAGTAGTCGTTGTCGACGTCATGACGATGGCTGATCAACCGTTCGCCAGGATGTTGACGGCTCCGGAAGGCCATCGAGCGACTGTACAACACATAACCCCAAAAGAGTGCGCACGTGTATCAAATACCAAGTGTTATCAACTAGTTTTTTTTTCTTTGTATGTGTTTTCTGATTTTCTTGTTACTCGAGGAATGTAATAACCCTTTATTTTTATTTTTTTTTCGTTTTACCTTACCTTTTTTTCTTTGAGGTAGGAGTGTGGTGAGAATTTAGGGTATAAGGAATAAATTTGAATCGAGTGAGATGGATTGTTTACCTGTGGGGAAAGCGGCCACCTGTAGGGTTGAATGTGGTGGCTGGAATGAAGTCATCTGGGAGATCTTCGACGCGCTACAGACACGTTGGAAATAACGGGAAAACTCGTTAACGTATAACAGCTTGGTAAAAGAATCGTGAGTTGTGTGACATACGGGAGCTTGAGAGCGTGCGTTGAAGCTGTTGGGTTTGGGGTTTTCACCGGCGAGCGTGTTTCTAGAGGTGCCACCAATCTGGGCGTTCTGTCCCTGTGATCTCAGTGGCGTAGTTCCCTGGAAATCCCGTCCTTGTCGGTTGTCAATCGTGGCAGCAACGTCACCCAATAGCTGTGCATCATCAAATGTCAATTATAAAGTTTCTTAATTGTTCGTCTTTTTATCCAATTGTGTCGCCATACCTCAAACGTTAGTGGCGCCTTGGACCGAGAGTTGGTCGATGAAGTGGTCGACTGGGTCCGGCTGGAGGATGGTTTATTGCTACTGTTACGTTATCAATCAATGAGTGGCTTTAGAAAATGTTGAGAGTGAAGCAAGACTTACTCGGAGCTCAAGAATTGCGTCAATGGAGAGTTGGTTTTCTGGTCAGCCGAAGGTCGGGCAGGTGGTTTGGGCTTGTTAATAGCCATGGCTTCCGCTCCCGTCAGACATCCGACGTTACGCGGCCAATCGCATGTCTGCAATTCGTGACTGCGCCGTGAGAAAAATTACAAACAAACATAAATTGACTGTGGCTAATGTTTTTCTTTTTCTTATTCTCGCGCTAAATGACGTAACAGAAATCAGCAGCGGTGAACAGTTGCCATCACGAAAAAGCAAAAGTGTGCGAGCTATATTTATAAATACATGTCGGGATGGTCGGTTGCCCGTGTGCAGACAACCGAAGCGAGAATCATCTGAAACAGATTCATTTTTCTTTTCATTTTTTTGTTTCCTACGAGGGAAGGAAAAATTGTTGATGGCGAAACAATTCATCTGTCAAGAGAAACCTGCATCCTTTCTGTCCCCCATTTGGAACGACGTCGTGAGAGTTTTTCCTTGCCTTGGCGGACAGTCAAGCACGTAAGGAAAAGCATACGGAATTGCGTAAATTGCGTTTAAGATATTAAAAGAAGGAGGCAACGAAACTGGGACAGAGTGATTGTCTAAAAATGAGAGAATTCACGATGTTTTACTGACCGTGCAAATCGGATGATATCGTTAGAAAAAAAGAAACGGAACGAGCGCAGTCGTCGAATAAATCTCGACTCACAGCAGAACGTTTCCTGAAACAGTCTTGATTGATTTACGGCGCACGGAATCACCGAATGCAACACAATGTGTCTGGCAGGAACCGTAAAAGTCGATTTTGTTGAAACTGCCAATGGACTGTGGCACGAACTCGATTGTTGGCCATTCTTTTCTCTCTGTGTGTTTGTTTGTTATTCCTCGCATAACGCAATATAGGTCAAACGCTGGAATGTAGGGTTTTAGAGCATCAAACAGGACAGAAGGCAGAAATAAAAAAAAATGAGAAAAGCGTGTCAAATTTCGGAAAATTAATTTCAAACGCTTTTCAGAATAAAAGAATTCAGAAAAGAATGGACTAATGTTCTGTCAGATTGTGCCGTTTCGTGAGCTTTCACTGCTTTTTTCGCACACAATTCAAGGGAGGTTCTTTTTGTTTGTTTCATGAGTGGAAGAGTATAAAAAGAAATAGAAGTGTGTGACAATATAGCTCCTAGGGTAAACTATAAATTGTGAACTTTACCTGTAGACCAAACCGCCGGTGCAGCTTTCTAATAAGGCGCCACCAAATACGCAAACGTAGTAACTGTAAGGCGAAAATAAAAAAAAAGAGACCGGAAATTAGCAAACAAGGAAAAGAAAAAGGAACATTAATTTTTTTATATTGCTACGTTTGTTATATATATACTATACACGACCGTCCAAAAATCACGTCCAAAAAGAAAAAGCGAATTTCACTTGTTTGTTTGTTTGTTGTTTTTCTTGTTCTTACCGAGTGCAGTCGTTCGGCGCCGGGTAGTAACCGAATTCTTCGGGACATTCAAAATCAGGCGCCATTTCAATCTCGCTACCGGCAATGCTCGTTCCGACTTTCGTCCGTTTCTGCCCAGCAGTCCAGCCTGTTTCATTCGATCGAGAGAAAAAATAAATAAATGTGTGGCAATGAAAAATCTAGTTTATAGACCAGTAAGTATATGTGACAAGGGATTTTGTGTTGTGCCTGTACAGAAAGTGTGTCTCTCTCATTATCCCGTTTGATTCGCTAAGACGCCAAATTAATGGAACAACCTGAAAATTGATCAGGTAATATCCCCAAAAAAACCCGCAAATGCTGTCATTCATGTCTTTATACGGCTGTTTATGGTATTTGGCTTGCGCACGATCAAATTCAAAGAGACTCGAATTAAAAGTGAAAGAGCGTGAGTCGATTGTTTCTATCTCTCTCTCTTTATGCACAAACGGCCATGAGAACACACTCACGCTCGAATCACCTTATTCCACGAATCGAGAATTATAGTAGTATAAGTTCCCTTCACCACAGCGCCAGCTGCAGCCAGAACAGCAGCAGCAGCACCCAAATGTTCAGCCGTGAACTGTGTTGCTGGCCTGCTGCTGAAATCACTTTGGGGATCATTGAGCTCAATAGCCGGGCGCCGAGAGTCGTCTGTGTACTCCGCCGTTACTGCTGGTGCTGGCTCATGGCCTTTCGTTCTATTCGCTATTAAAAAGGAGAAGGCCGTTGCTGGCTGCAGAGACAGCAAGACACTTTGCACGACGGTTACTTTCGGATGGCCGTTTGCCTTTCTCTTGATGCGTGGGGTTGGATGGATGGAAATGTAGTCGTCACTATGCATTCAATTAGACACCGCTCGTAGTGTTTAAGTTTTCTGTGGGAAAAACGGGGAAGAGTTATATAGATAGAAACGAGAGAGAAATGACGAAAGGCCGTGATGATGATGATGTCGGCACTGTGTGTTCCATTATTAAATCGTTAACTCTTTCTAAGGGAGAGAAGAAGAAAAAAAACTTTCCTTCCGAAAAAAGTTAAACACACAGGGGCGTTGCGAGTTCTCTCAACCGTCAAGTTGTTGTCGGCCACATTTGTGTGGGAATGTCTGCACAGAATATACAGTCGTGACTGTATATCCATATAGTATGCGCAACAGAAAAGCGATGCGGTCGACGAATTTGTTCCGATGAGGATTTACGCTAGCGCCGCAATACACAATCGATTGAATCGAAAGAAACGAGAGAAGAACGCACGAGCTCGGGAGAAGAATGAGGTGAAGAAAAAGGCATCGGTCGTGAAATGGATACGCCTCACCGACGGTTTGAAAGTTGCGACGCGCACACGTCGATATACTGTGTAGATATAGATATGTGTTATGGCCACGCATGGATGGATGTAAAAGGAAGAAGAAAAAGGGGGAAAAAAGTAAAAGTATGACAGTCGTGTGCGAACACGACCAAAGTGACGCCCTAGCGCAACAACTGTGCACAACTACTACACGTATACACAAAAATACACAAAAGCCAAAGCAAATAAAAATTGACTTTCGCTTCCGAACTTGAAAAGAAAAAAAATTCCCCGACCGAAAAGGAGAGAGCCGGCACGAGTTATTCTATACACCCTCTGGATTGTGGCACAAGAGCATCAAATGAAAAATCCTTGTGAAAAGAGCGAGCTCGACGAGAACAACTTCTCGAGTCCAGCAGGGAATACGGAACCGAATCGACCTCGAAAAATCTCACGGAAAATGAGAAATGATGTGAAAGCTCTTTTTTTTTTTCCATTTGTATGATGTTGACATCGGGAGTGATGCATGGACGGAGCCGGTGACGGTCATATAGCGACGCACCAAATCCTCATGGAAATCTTCTTTGGCTTGGCTTCCAAAGACGGACAGATAGAAACAAGAAAAAAAAAAAGAGCTGGAATGAAAGGGTAGAAATTTTTGGTACTAAGCAAAAATACCCAAGGTAAAAAAATTTGAAATCGATCCGGGAAGTCGTCGACTGACGCACTGTCCTCGCCCTGCCTTGCAGCTAATGGGCGTGGTTCGCTCGCACTCGCCGACCTCCAAATCAAAAGTGTCTGATTGTATAATGTGATGTAGATATGAACTTGCTCTCTCGATTTCTTTACATGCAATCTAGTACGTGTCCACCACAAATAGGAGGAGGGGCTACCATTCCGGGTTTAATAATAATCTTGATAATAATAAAAAAAGAATTCACAGCACAGCTCCCGACATAGTCAAAATAAAACGAGGGCCAGATTTCAAAATTCACGCAAACGAAAGAAAAAAAAAGAGAAGGTTCGTTTTTTGTTATTTTTTATTTTTATGTCTATGTGTGAGTGTAACAGGATCTGAGCTATATAATACCGTGGCAACTGTTATATACTGCTGCCTCTTTTCGTCGTATTTTTGGGCTTTGACGGTTCGTGATCTGCTCGTAAAGAAAGGGAGGAAGCGTGAGTACCTTTCGCTCACGTCGAAGGGAAAAGCTAGCGCGCAACTAGACACCAAACAGAGTTTGAAAGATAAGTATATCGTTGTCGACGAGCGTCTCCTCCTTTCTCGCCTCTCTCCACTCCAAGGGGGAAACTTTCCCTTTTTGTCTTTTACTTTTTCATTTTGAATAATATTTCTTTTGATTCTCAGCCACTTGATCTCATTCCAGCACATATCACGTCAATAAAATGTCTAGTCTTCTCGCACATATGCGATCGTCGTGATCTATTTTCTCGCGTAATCATTGGTGCACTTTTACTTTTACTTCCAAATGAATTGGCTTCTTTTCATATTCAACAGCCTCGACAGCAGAGTCTGACTGCTGGCCGCCAGTTTTGGAGCCAATTTGGAGGGAAGCAAAGTGGAAAGACCATTGATTATCAATGCGACCCAGATGGATATCTTTTATAGTCTTATAGTTTCAACAACTTGTATGTTGCGTCTTGTGAAATGCGCCATCCAGATCCTCTTCCTTTTGGTTTCTTGATATCGACCTTGACATCATTCAAGGGCACGTGACCAAAAGAGATGCAACACAAGGAGGAAATCTCCATGGAGACGCAATTGATATACACGAAGGCGCTCCAGCAGTTTCAGGAAGAGAACACGACAAGAAAACAACACCTGAGAAAATCATTTTTAAAAAAAGAAGAAAGAGAAGAAGGAGAAAAAAAAAATGTTCGAGAGAGTGTCGGCTTTCTTCTTGAATGTACAAAAAGCATAAATCAAATGCTGAAGGAGGAAAACAACAACAGCCGGATACATTGTTTTGTCCGACCTAATAGAAGAACCATAGGCTCGCAGCATAGGCCAGCAGCAGCAGCTCAGTGTCTGCATATAGTCAAAGAAACCCACTATAGAATACATTAAGTTAGAATTTCCAGCTCGTAGAAAAGGCAAGCAACGCTGTAGAGGGTCCAGAAGAAGAAGAAAAAATTTGTCCGAGAGAACAATGGACCGGTGCTCAGCGGAGCTGAGACCCAAAAGACCATCTCCGGAGAGGGGAGTTGTTTCTTATATATCAAGGGAGAAAGGTCAAGAGAAAATGCAGGTCTTCTCTCATTCTTTCTTTTCTCCTCTTGTGCACTTTCTCCCCGTTAGCATCTTACGGAAAAATATATAGTACACACACACACGCAGACTTTATACGTAAGCCCTTTGGAGTGAGGAGAAAGAGAGAAGCTCATCAAACAGGTCCGTCTTGGAACAGGTCCTATCTTTTTTCCTCTTCTTGTGTCCTTTCTTTATATACTATCCATCTCTACCTTTCCCTTCTATTTTTTTTCTCCTTTCCATATAATCCCGTGAGTCTATCTAAAACATAATCACCGTCATTATCGCCATCATCATCATCAAATACAAGCAACTCCTTTGGCGAGTGGGCAAACCACAGGGGGGATTTGGAAAATCAAACAAAAAAAACGAGTAAGAATACCCTTTAAAAATGTTATAATACCCCAGCCCATCTGCGAAAAGTGGTGTACATTACACAGATATCTTCTTGATGATATGTGTATCGTGTCAGGGGGAAAATAAGGTATGACAATCCAGGGATATAAATATATTTTTTAAATAATAAATAAAGAAAAGCTTCTTCATTTCTTTCATCCCCCTTTTATTCATCCCCCGTAAAAGTAGTTTGAATTATTACCCTAATTTTTATTATGTTGTACGCAATAAAGAATGAAGAACATGAAAATCGTAAAATAGATTGAATGGCGTTTTCGGGTTCAAAATCAGACAGATAATGACAATAATTGCGCGGATTTCTTGTCGGTGAAAGTTGGTGGATGTTCCAACCTTCGTTACAATTGTTTCTCCGTGTCCTGTTGACTCTCTTGTTTATGCTCAGGTGCCCTCCCTCTCAAGACAAGAAAAGAATTAGAACACTAATAAACAAAACAAACAAGCGACAGGTGTTGGATATTATTAAATACGCCACCGAGACCAGCAGCAACTTTACGATTTCCCGGCCCCTATTTGTGTTTTACTACTCTTTTCTTTCCCTTTGTCAAAATGACTATTATCCTCCTTATTCGACGTGTTGCTTTTCTATTTTCCCAATTGCTCCGCGTAAGAGTGCCAGAGATTGACCGTACATCATACTTATTGCCGTATTCTTTCACCTCTGAAACTCTATACATAGTGTAGATTACTCCATAAACAATCGCCCGGTTTTGCAGCACACCTTCGTCCTCGAGCCATGCAAAACAGCGGGAGAAAATAAAATCGCGCCCAAAAGTCGCGGAATAATGCATAATCTACCATAAGAGAGAGAGAGCGAGCGCGCGCACGGGTCGTTAGTTTTGCATCATCTCATTTATTATTTATGCCCTACGAAATGTAATACCTTACAGACTTTATCTCACACTGCTGCCATCGTGATCACGACTGCGCCGAGTGGAATAATAAAATGTGCGAGATAATCACTACGCATAGAGATGGATATTGCGCACTCCGTCCACGCTAATAATGCCACACCGTATACATACTATACATAGTATAATAAAAGTAGTAAAAGCTACACGTTGGACAAGAAAGTGAGTGAAGGTTATTTTGTGTTGAAGTTTTGTTGCAAGCACAGTGGCACACTCGACTGATTTGTTGGAGCACAGCAGAAGAACGTCCTTCGCTCTCCTTTTACTTGTGGCTGGATTGCGTCACGTCACCGGTCGGTTCTCTTTCGCTGGCTTTGAAACGGTAGATCCCGACTTGAATAGAATCAAGTCGAAATATCAATGCCAATATTGGATTGCAAGTCAAATAGAAATCTAATGCAGGGAAACATACAGTTAGAAAGAGGAGAAAGAGAAAATGGACGAGAATAAAAAGAGGGGGGAAAAAAGAAAGTTCTCGTGTGCTGTTCGTTTCGGCCATCCGGGCTGGATATCTGCGCATCATTGTGTAAAGTGCGATAGTACGTATATAGCGGAGAAAACCCAGAAGAAGAAGGAAGAACTCGAAAAAAAAAAAAAAAAAAAAAAAAAAAACACCCAAAAAACTCTAACCGGTTAGACATCATTCAGACGACTGGGAATCATTCTCTCTTTATAGTTTCTCTCACTCACCTTCCTTCCCATGCCTTCCTTATATACTTGTACAACTATTCGATGTTATTGATTACGACACTACTCGTTTGTGGGTCAAACGGGAGTTGTAACCATTTTTTTCTTCTTCTACTGCCCCGTTGCCCTATCAAGAAATGATAAGACCGACCGCACATTTTTTTTAGCCGGCGCAAATCACCCGTTAATATCATTTGCTTGGATGTCCTTGTTATACATTTGATGGGGACTGTAGGAATGCCCTACAGCCGACATCAAGCCTCTATGTATAACACGACTAAATGACGCAGCGTCTCATCAATTCCCCAAATTTTACGCATATTCTCTACATTTCTTCTTCTTTATGTTTGACCCGAACGCTTGTTTTTTTTCTTCTCCCAAGACTCTGCCGAGCCGGCCGAAAGAGAGAGAGGGGGACAGGTGAGATGGCCGAATGACCAACTAACCTGGATCAACCGGTGTACTCCTGCATATACACTCGCTATACACGGCAGCGTGGACCGGAGCCCGGAGCTAGCTGGGCGCAAGCCACCCGCCGCCATCACCACCAGCCGTGAGGTCCGTGAGTTCTCTCACATAAAAAAAAAAAAAGAGAAAGAAGAAGAAGAAGAAACGAAAGAGAGAGAAACGAACAAGATGTACAAGGGGAGGAATATGTATATCGACTGTTTATCTGTGATACTATTATACAACTTTGGAGCTAAGGAGTTCTCAAATCGTCGAACGGCGTTTCACCCAGCTGCCCCCACAAACAACCCGTTCTGGATCACGACAACGCGCGGGGCTCGAATTCAATAGACCGAATCACACAGAGTCCGCACGACCATCCAATCCGATGCGGTTCACCCGTTCTGTCGCCTTCATTTTATTCGATGTGGGGACGGGGCCGAATTAAGTAAACTGAGCAGATGCGGTATAGTATACAGCATACAATTTCAATGCCGTCTCGGCCGTGAGTTTCTAAGGTGGCGGTCTAGAATAAGGATGACCAGCAACACGACAGACGATAGAAAAATGGCTTTATATAGGATAGAGATAGACAGCATACCGTTATGTTTTTGAAAAAAAAAGACCTTTCATTGTCGGTGGCAAAGGCGAAATGAGCGATTGAGTTACTACAGGAAATTCCCCCTCCCCCCCCCAGAGTTTTGCAGTTTACCTGTAACATTTGTGAGTTCTTTTTTGTTTGTTTGTTGAGTGATTGAGATCTGAGACGATTCAAACAAACGATGTAATAATTGCATCCACAAGAAAAACGGCGATGAAAATGATTTTGAACATTTTTCAAAAAGTGGAAAATTGACGTGACGCTTGCCTTAAAATTACAAATAAGCCTGCCCCGAGTCTTTTTTCTTTTCTGTCTGCCATATTTGGATGTGTGACGTCGTTTTGGATGGTAGCTTCTATTTTCGTAACTGTATTACAAAGCATGTGGTGTCTATTAGTGTATCTAAAATTAACCAAACAAAAAACAACCAAATAAAAAAGCATTGCAGGTTGAATTTTCACGGACGATTGAGAAAAACCCGAAAGCCTCAATATTTCCTTATCCGCGAAACGGGTGGATTAACATGCCACCAATCGATCGGCCGGAATTCCAGACAAAAAAAAAATATTTATACACATTTTCCGGATATGGTAACCGAATTGTTTCAGTTGATCGGCCGATTAACGGCTTAGATTGGGCACAAGTCCTGCTGTATCAATTCGTGCGAGAAGAGACACCCAAAAAAGCGCCTAAATGGCCGGCTGTTTTGGCACAGTGATTTTTTTTTTTTATTATTATTTTGTTTCCAGCTCCGGGAGAGAGTTTCAAGAACAGTGGACAGCATGCGAAACCCAACTGGTATCCACAGCACAATTCAATAAAGCGGAAAGAAAAGAATGGGCGAAGATTATTTCCAAAGCTGTCGCAATTGAATCGGACCTTTTTCTTTCTTTGCGGAGAAAGTGGAATGAAATAATCCCTCGCAAAATTGTCCAAAAGGAAATATAACTGGGAGGGTTCAAACGGGACGTTGAGAGAGAAGACGGCTGTGACAGGCCAACATTTATACGGTGAGAGAGAAAGCTCAAAAGACAAAAATTGTGCGGTTTGAAGTTTGGACTTACCGATAAGAGCGGACGCGAATACCAAGTAGACGATGGCTTTACCGGTGGCCATGATGAAGTATCAAAACAAAAAGGCAGGAGAATCCCGACAAAATTTGTAATTGTTAAGACAAAAAAAAGGAGTAGCAGTAGGTGCTGTTGAACTTCACTTGGAATTGGGTTCGACTGTCCCAATGCCCAGCAAACGAACGAACAAACAACAAAAAATGATTTTCAAATAGGACGAGTCGGAACGGCGTGGTGGCTGTGCGGAGCGCTGCTGTTCCGCTGGCGCGCGTGAGAGTAGTTATCCAGCGACTGACGGGGAACCCACAGAGACCCCAGGTGATATGGGCCTCTGGACACACTTGGCAGGAGGCGGGGAGAAAACATAAGAGTAAGAGAAGGGGGGGGGGGATAGGTAGAAAAGAAAGAAAAAATAAAATCGCCTTTGCGTAAGTTTTCAATGGGTGGGTGGAGACTTGTGTGCGCGCATATACCTGTTGAGCTGCTGCAGCTGGAGGAACCGCACGGAAATCTAGCTACCTGGCCAATTTGTCGTTTGATCTCCTAGTAACTCGCTCTTCTTGCTCTGGTGGAGGTCAAGCAGTTCTAGTTGTTTTTTAAATTTCCTTTTCTTCAGGGTGTGCAGCAGTGCGGGCGATAGACGAATTAGGAGGCAAACGTATCGATCCTCTTTTAGTTATCACAAGGCGAAGACCTTGTGTTGAACAGACTGACAGAGAAGGAAAAGGAAAGGAATCTCTGTGAATCGTTTGGTCGACAACCGGCATAACCCAGGGTGTGGTCGCATATGATCGTTGCTGATCTGCACATTGGCGTTAGAAGAGAGAGGAATGGGCAGGGCAGTGATTTTTTCAACAGAAAGGCGAGGACTCTTGTTTTGTTTGCAACTTGTTGTTCTTGTACGAATGATCACCTCCAACAGTGGAGAAGGTGAGCATTTAACAAGAGCCTATAGGAGATTCAGCAACAATCGACTGCTGGTCGCTGTTGAACAAATGAAAAAAACAAGTTCTCCTTGAATAAGTTCGCTTTCATTCCCAACTATACACAGCTCCTATTATACAAAAACACGAAATCTCCAGCTCTTCACGACGGATTGCCTTTTTTTTCCTTTCCTAGTCTTATTCTTCCCTATTTACCAAAAAGCAATGAGGAAGTGGCGCAACGCTCGCTGTCCTTCGAATCTATAACTGCCTTTCCACTTAAAGCTCGAAATATTTTTTTTGTTGTTGTTTGTTTCTTCTTCTTGGCCCTTCTCTTTTTGTCCCGGCGCTTAATTTTTTTCTTTTGCCGAGTTGATTGATGTTGCTGACGGACTTCGAGTTGGCACGAACATTCCGTTCGTCCTCCAATGATAAGCGGTACTACTCTTAAACTCTGAGTAATATATTTTTTGAATCCAATTTGCAGATGATAAATTGTCATTCAGCTCGTTATTATCAGCGAGTCTATAAACAAAGTCAGATGACTCATTGTCGTGTGTGGTGTTGAGAATCCAATGTTCCAAAATTGCCGAATTAACGAGACGCTGCTCCACTTTCCATTTAGACATTCAAAAGTGGTTTGAGTTCCGCTATTCGAAAAAAATGTCCATCGGGACTGTTTTGGACGTTGCATTTTTGACGTGTATTATCGATAGTTTTATTGCGCACCTTTCACAGGTCATGCCAGAGAAAAAAAAAATGCGGGATATGAGCTTTGATGGAGGTTGAATCATCGTCCAAATTAGCTTGACTGTAAAGTTGTTTGTTGACTTCGCTTTTCGTTGAACAAAAGTGGTTTCATTTCTTCTTCTTCTTTTTTATTTAGGTGACTTTTTTCGAGTTCGTTGGTCGAGAACCGCCGGTTTCTCCTCATTGCTGGTGAGAAATGTCGTCGTTGCGTCCCATCCCGGCGATACAAGGATCGAGATAAGCATTTATTAGAAGAAAACCCCGTAAAATGACATAGCCCGGGATATATACAGCGAAGAGAGGAGAAAGAAAAAATAAAAAATGAGGAAGAAAGAGAAACGGTGTCGACACGAAATCATCATCATCACGGATGAATTCGCTCTCTCTATAAAGCGAACTTTTTTTTTGTGTCCACCTCGCAAGTCTACTCATCCGATTAATCTATTACTGCACTCACGTTGTCGCCTTCTGGACGTATAACGAAGCGTTATTAGACGATACCCTACACTACTAAGCGAAGAGTAAAATGTAGGACTCGCACATTATGTGTGCTGCGTGTGGGTCACCTCTATTTTTTCTGGGGAATTTTATTTCTCGAAAATTGTTTCCCCCGCTTTACCTATATACAGCCGCATAAATATATCCCGTACCATTGGACACATATGCCTTGTAGCTATTTCATGCATGGATTAGAATGTTGAGTGCATATTTCCGGATCGGGCCACACAGCAGCTACGCAACAAACGCACATTCAAGGATTTTTGTAAATTCTTAGATTCGAATGGAGGTGGTATAGGCGATCGATCAGTAAGATTTACAGATGGCATTTTTTCTAACTTAATTAGCTCGCTATTGAGATCTTCGATAAACGCACTGAAAGGTTTTATTTCACTCTGCTAAAATAGAAAGTGTGGTCGCGTTCCTGTCGTATAGTTGAGACTAAAGATACAGCGAAGATAGTACAAGATTTTTACCGATGTGGACCAGAATGTTATTTATTTCTTCTCGACACTTTGGAAATGTCACCTCCATTTTATTGGCAGGAGATTGGCCGAGCCGATAGCGAAAAGTGAATGTCTTTTTGGGGTTGAAATCGTGTGCTGTTGCTTAATCGTGCCCCTTTTTATATTTCCAGTTGATTCAAATTGCAAAACGAATTTTTGCCTAGAACTAAAATTCATGGACATTTTTGCTGCGCAGCCAATCGAATGTTGCATTTACATTTGTTAAATGCTTTTTCTTTTTCAGCGGTCGTCAGGTGGTCAGGTAGTCGCGGGGGGAATCCAGCTCCTGGTTTCTTTCATTTATCCTCTTAACGTTATTATTCCTACTTTTTGCGATTGCCTTATAATTTCCTTACAAAAAATTAACGCTATGTACTGCGGCCCGCTTTCCACAATAGTTTCGGTCGCAATGGAGACACTGTTGAAGTCATTTCAAGAAAATACCCCTTCCTACCCGCAACAAATGGAGCGTGAAACATTGTCGGGACTAAACGAGGTCGCCACCGCCATCGATCGCTTCCGTTTTCGGTGCGGCGATGAACCAATCACCTAAATTTTTTTATATTTTTACTTGTCGAGGGAAGTATAAAAAAAAAAAAAACAACAAAAATTCCGATGAGACGTCACCGCCGTGCGTTTCGTCTCATTGTTCAATTCCGCTCGGTAGGCCGGCAGCACGGGGGGCTGGTTGCTGGCTTGCTGCACACTGCGTTCCATCCGTTCCGTCAGGGCCTGTTATCTCCAATGAAGCGAATATGAAGCTGCTTCAAACTTTCTCGTTTGACACGGTCCCGCAACAGAAACTGTGTACTACCAACGCCAACAAGAGAAGAAAGAGTTAGAACGATGCACAGACTCGGTTTGAAAACAAGAAAAAAAAAGAACCAGCGAACGATTGCGGCCATTAATTGTAACCACGCATTAAAAGATGAACGTTATCTGTCTGCTCCGTGTAGGAGTGACGTGTGTTTTGCTGCGTGTTTTGAAAAGTTCGGGATTGAAAACCAAAAGGGCATCAAGACATCAGCAAGCGAGAGAAGTGAAAGGCGACAAAAGAGAAAGAGGACACACCAGCAATTCGTCGCTGCGCTGCTGATTCATCAAGCGAGATGTTTTGATTTGTGGCATCGCGGGATATTCAAAGCGAGAGATAGCAGGTTTTATTTTACCGTTAATTCTTTCTTTCTTTCTTATTTTTCCTATTTAGCTTTCTCACTTTTGTGTGTGCCATTTTCAATCAATTAGCCTTTTTGGCTTTTATTTCTTTTTCGAAATTTCAAATTCATCAAGGCTACGCTGCTCATAATCGTGGGCATGCACACACACACAAGGAGAGTTGGCAGGGCCGTCGAGGTCCGCGAGAAAGTTGATGCGGCGGTCGTCCTCCCTCAACAAACAAACGAAAAGACACGACACAGCCCGGCGACATCAATATACCCGCAAGAAACAAAAAGAAACCTGTTTAACAAAATTGCCAATCTGCTTAATTACAGGAACTGGCACTGCCAGGTCTCCCGTAGAGATATAATACAAACAATGTCGATATCAGACAATCCCTCTCAAATATAATTATTATTTGGGGGCCGTTAATGATTGTCCACTGTCACTTATTTCTCTCCTTCTCTCTCTCTCTTACTCTTTCCCCTTCTCTCTCTCTCGAGAACGCAAAGGAAAGGTTTCGGTTATGAATTTGTATACACAGCGCTCGTCCTTCAAGGTCCAACTAATAATTCCATCCAGCGGATCAGCAGCAGCACTCGACTAAAACAGCCGAAAGCCAGGTCAAGGTGATGAGAGGTCGTAGTACTAAACCAGAAGGAAGAAGAAGAAGAAGAAGAAGAAAAAGGCAGTTAAAAGATGCGCGACTGTACAGTGCGACCCAATTTCTCAGCGATTTCTTGACAGGGCGAAAGAGAGAGAGAGAGGAAAAGGAGACAATGAGAAAGAGAGAGGAGATCCTTGGAAAAAAGAAGACAAGATAAATACTCTCATTGTACATGTTGTACACAGGACGGTAGACTGCGCCTGTATAGTGCCGCTCGCGTAAATACAGCCGAGAGCTTCTTATTCACGTACGCGGATCATCCCATTACGCGTCACAGTCGCCAGAGATGAGAGCGCTCTTTTCAAAGTCGCATTTTTATTTTAACTTTTCAGCCCACCTCTCTCTCTCTCTCTTTCTGGTGTTCTCTGACAATGCGGTGACTGCCTTTTCTAATAATTCCACACACACGGCCCGGCACCAACCCTTCTTTTCGTTCCATCCCTAACGTTCTCTTGTCGGCCGTGAACAACCCAACGCAGGACGACACTCTCGTCGGCTCACGGGGCTCATTATATTTGGTTGCGGAGGAGGATTGTTCGGCACATATGACGTTTCCCATCAAATTTCCCGCCGCTCGTCTGTTTCGTCCGTGATGAATGGGATTGGCTCACACACACCAGCAACCACCTCCACCGCCGCGCTGAGGTTTCCCAACCAGCCAAGACTCTCCGCAAGACTTCTCCCAAGTACTACTACCTTTTGCGCGGTTGGAGAGGTTGTGACCCATCCGACCGGATGGAAAAAAAGGAATAAACAACGTTTTTCTGATTCGCTTTCAGAAAAAATGAAAAGAAAAGAAGAAGGTGAAGAAAGCCAAGAATATACGACGTTCGCTTTCAGCGGGTGCTCGCAGTCCCATATTTATTTGAATTCGAGGAATATCGAAATGAGAGATAGAGAGAGAAGAAGAAGAAGAAGAAGAAGAAGAAAAAAGGGGGAACAATCAAACGAGCGACCAACCGAGTTCGTGTGTGCCCTTCACTTCACTTTCTCTGCTATATATAATAAGGACGAAGCGACGGCGGAGCCCAGCGCGGTGTCTGCGGTGTCAAAAAAGGGAAACCAGAATTGGGGATATGCCTTGGCGCCTTCTGCTTACCAATTTTATGACCGCTCTTACTTCTCACTTGCAACCGTTTTCCCAACCGGCATAACCTTTTCCACTGTAACCTCTCTGAGAAAAAAGAAAGAAAAAGAAAAACCTGGAGATGTATGAAGTGTAGACACACGCGGGTTCATTCGTGTACAATGTCTACGTCTAATGTATAATAGACTCGGAAAGGGAACACACGTTCCGTTACGGCTATAACAGTAAAATCATACGTATAGAAGCTCAAGATTCATCAGATTGTGTACGACTGGTATTGCGTCAAAAAATAAATGGGATAGTGTCGAAACAAATCAAAAACCTGAAATGATACCCTCGATTATTCGATTTTATTTTTTCCTCGCGTTTTTACAATCACTTTGGCAAGACCGATTTGTGTGTCATTTTCCCTTTCGACTTGATTATCGTCACAGGCAATTTGGATTTGGTTTTGTTCTTTTTAAAAGTTTAAAAGACAAACAAACTGGGTTAGAATTTATTCTGGTACGCCCTATTCAGCATTCCGACCATGTATGGACGACGAGATGTAAAATCAAATTTATGCCTTGTACTCTGCGCTATTATATTGTCTGCTGTACACGCATATAAAGAAATCCAAGTTCGTTTGTCATCGCCAGCAAATAGCAGCAGACCAACGACCGCAGCAAAAGTCAGCCGAAAATGGAACCGACGCCCAGGCAGCAGCAGCAGCAGCTTGCGTGAATGCTGCCATACATTTCACCGTCCGTCTTCCCGGTCCGCTCTTTCTTTGAATTTTTATTTGTTCTTTTAGTTGTTTTCTTTTGGGGGGCGCTAATTGCCTGCTGCTAAACGTTTAGTGTACATTATGCGATGAATGAGGCCTCCTCAAACAACATCATTAAATGTGGGCAGACTTAACCCACTTGGTCTGTTTCTCGCTAAAGTAAAACTTTCTCGTTTGATTAAATTGAAGCCCATCGGGGATTGAATACGTTTTGCCATTTTTATATCTTGAATATTTGGCGTGAATATTATCAAAAATAAAGCGGAGGACAAAAGAATGAATGAAAAGAAAGCCCTCTCCCCCCCCCCAGAAAAGAAAAATATTTGAAAACAATGGTGTACAGCAACAAAACAAAAGAAAAAAAAAACTACAAAATTTCAAATGGATGCATTTTCTCATTTCACGTTCTTTTTGTCATCTCGTGCCTGCCAAGTTCAAATAGAAGGCAGTCACGCCATCACATATGCAACCCTATATAGTCACCGGTTGTGCAGCATATTGTCTATTATTTATGAGCGTGCGTAGGTTTAATAGGCAGTGCTTGGTTTAGAAGAAGTCTTGAGCAGAAGGAACGGAGAGAAGACAAAGGGGAAAGCTGAGAGAGAAGCAACAACAGTTTCTCGGTTATTATTATATCATAGTGTGTGTGTGTGTGTGTGGCGTGCCTTGAGAGTATAGAGGCTATATAGGATGCCCATATAGGAGCATCGCAATTCCTACACGGGAATGCCACACAAAAAGGCAGTGAACTGGGTTATAAACATTACCATAATTACACCGGAGGAAAAACAACAAGAATTTTTTTCTTCTCGGCGTTTCGGCGGCAGTGACGTAACTTTTGGACGACGCAACCTCAAACAATTGACGAACTTAATACCACGGTGTGTGTTCATAATATACGAAACCAAAAAGGCCTGCGCATTACCGCACTTGTGATATTATATACGTAGCCTTATAATTCCTCCCATCAGCAAATGAAAAGGAAAAAACAAAACAACTTTTGTTTCGGATATTACAAGGAGAGTCAAAGCTCATCATGCGCCATCATCCCGCACTCGAGTGAAAGTTGTTTGGCTTTGCGCGTCGATCCGGCATTCACTTGAATTCTCAAAGAGAAAAATTTATATGGGAAAATCAAGCAGAGACGTATTGCTGAAACCCGTACAAAAGGTCAGAGTATTTTATACGCGATGCTGATGGTAATATACACCAGACATATCAAGGCAATAAGTTGTTGCTGATGCATACAATAGTATTCTAGTTTCATATGTGGCGTAATATAAACGAGGAACGAATCGCAATGCAATTGGTGAGAATTGCAGCACCTTGTAGATTGTATAATAATATCCAAGATAGAATCTAGTAGAAAACTAAAAACGATTTTCCGGGGAAAAGATTTTGGTTGCCCCCCAACACTTTGGTAGCGTGTACACATCTGCTGAAGCGGGACCGTTCGGTCTGATCTATTTGCGCATGCTGTGTTTACGTTCACATATTCCGATCGTTACACATTAAAGCAATCGCCAGGGACGCAGACAAAGGAAAGAAATAATTCACACGCCCTTGTTTCAAGCGCCATGAATATGCTGCACGTATATCTACCAGTAAATTCCACCGGTGATGGCCAAAAAGAAAAAAAGAACCATATGTGAACAATAATAGGCACGAAGGAAAAAAAAAGGGAAGGACTACATTCACGTCTCACGTCCGTGCGGTGGACACGTGCTGTTTGTGTTTTCGTATGATATGAAAATGAGCTGCCAACACTTATTCATAATTCTGTTTTTGTGTTTTGTTTTTTCCCTCCTTTTTCGCATTTCAAGTCTACTATGGCAATTCAACGTCCGTGAACGGTATGATGTAACGAATCGATCATATTCAAGTACGCGTATATATTCGTGAATAAGTGTAGTCGGCGTAAATGACAGTAGACGCCGAACGAAGTGGGGGAAAAAAGGACGAAACATAGCGGGTTTCACGTAGACTTTCGCTGATTCCTTGCCAGCGTCAATGACGCGATACCCGTTGGAATTAAAAAGAACAAACAAAGAATCGAGGACGAAAGAGCAAAAAATCGGAATGAAATACATTTGAAAACAAAAAGACCAACGCAATTTAGATATTTATGTATTCCACGGAATTTTTTTAAAATGTCAAAGTGAACTGTCGAATTTACGTTCGCCGAGGTCAACCGCTGATATATGTGCCGGAAAAAAAAAAAACCCCCAGACCATTAAATTAATGAAAGCGATGAAAGTGGTTGCTTGAAATTTATTAAAACTATGGAAAGTGGTGCTGCAATGCACACTCTTGTGTTACAAGCTGTATAGAGGCTATAGAGTGTAATTTTGAAGGATTTGTGGATGTTGCGCCAGGAAATACGCCGTTGCCCAGCACCTGCGTCGGTTCCACCTCGGTGCGTTCACTATACATGTCTGAGTCTGTATATTATTTGTCACCGTGGAGTGACACGAATATTTCAATGCAGGTTTCGGTGAAGGCCTCCGTTCCGTTCAAATTCTTCATTATCTAATAAATATAGAGGTACTTTGTGTTGTAACCTACTTGGTTCTCATATTCTTCCTTGTCATATTTTTCCGTTCATATTTATAATTCGTCTTGGTTTTAATTGCGCCATTTTGATCATAAGCTCTTTGATGGGTAGAACACACAGGTTCTTGATGACTGCACTCATATTTGTACATATACAATGTGTCTTACAGGTCTTCATTTTTCATTTTCAGTTGTATGAACGCGGCAATGAGCGAACGAACGTGCTGCCTGTCGTGACACCACGGGATTGTATATGGACGCATCCCAACCGTATGGGACGCATACAGCTACACTGCTACAGTCGTAAGCAATTCAAAAGTCGCTGCTCGTGAAGTGTGAAGGTGTGCGGTTTTCCTAGAGAGAACGCATAGGTAAATATCAGCGCGCGTGTGGTCATCGGCTCTCATCAAAGAATACTAATTGGAACCGTTATCTCTCCTTATTTCCTAATATAGGGTTTATGCTCGTCATTGTTATGTACTAGTGTAGCGTAAATAGTCTCCTTGGTCAAGTATTGTATAATGGCACGGGAGTTGAATAGATGACCCACTTTGAATGCACACACTATCTATGGCATCAACATTTGAAAAATATCAACAATTTCTTGAAGGAATACTTCTCATCTTCTACACTCCCTTGCTTCTCTATGTCAAGCAATTTGCACACAACAGAACGAAAGAATCGGGAGGCCGATAAAGAATGAGCGGTTGCTGGCCGTAACATTCTGTCGGATCTGTGAAGCGAACTATCTGGAATAATACCATGGCGAAAAAAGAAGCTACTAGCTCTTGGGATATTGTTGTTTGTGTGTTAATGGTCGAACATATTTTAGTATTAGCGCATTATTAGCCGGGTACTTGTATTAATAATAGCCCATTACTTAGCATATATGCCTCTTTCATTTCAATTTTGGTAGTTATTTATTATTCTTTTTCTTTATTTTTCATTTTCCGTGTTGTTTGTTGTTGATGGGCTGTTATTAATCAATAGATTAAACAGCAGTAATAATAAATTAGTTATCTACTAATGATCTCAGTGGCAGATGAGGAATGATGATGAGCTTTCCGTGCATTTGCTCGATGCTGCTGGTCTGTATATGTAGTGGTAAAATAGTCGAATATTTCTTGAGCGAGTTCACCTAGTTGCTCGCTGACACGAATCGACCGTTTTGGTTCTGGCTGACTGCGTGTATACGTGACGCTATCGAGTTTGCGTCATTACACGATTCTTTCATTTTTCTTTTCTTTCCTTCTTCATTCTGCATTCGTTATGACCATCTTTCCTCCTCCTTTCAACGGTACCCTTTCACGATTCAAATATATTAGACGCCCATCAGGCAGAGGCAGCAGCACCTGGCTAATCTGGTTAACGCATGCAGCGTGATGCTGGCAAAGCTTTTGCGCCGCTCTCCCACTCGTGCAACTTGAATTGACATCCCTCCTTTCAAACTCTCTCTCTCTCTCTCTCTCGTCGTTTTTCCGCTTGAAATGATGCGCTTTTTATCGACAGTCATGTCTCTCATCTTTTCTGATTGTTTCTTATTTATTCGCCCATCCGTCGACATCTTCCAATTGTTATTTTGGTTACCTCGGGTTAAGATAAATCACAAAAACCTTTGTATTTCTATTTACATACACAAACAAGAAGAGATATCCATTCCGTAGGAAAAGAAAAAAGAAATTCAATAAGACGTTTTGATCGTGAACTGTCGTAACATAATGACGACATTGTGCTGTTTTGTGCTGACTCGCTATTTTGGTTTATGCGCCTTTTATATGGGGGATATTAACAGTATGGGCCAGCACGGCACACGACACGGATCTATGGAAAACAACAAATAAAGGAAAGGCGGCAGGGATGGATGGAGACAAAAAGAAGAAAAAGTTAAATAATAAACCTGGGCGTTGCAAATCTGACCTCTCACGACTCTCACAGTCGGCCCATGAATTATGCAAACAGCTTAACACGGCTGTGTGTATGCGCCCAACGTGATATTGACTCCGCCGACGACCTTCGGAGTTTTTATACCGCTCGACTTCACTATCGATTTTCTATTGATCAGTTTTCTTTATCAGTTCTCTTTATCAAAAATAATAATATGATAAAAGGCTGTATGTAGTGCGGTATCTATTCAATATTTATAAGTTTATTCAAATGAATCGTAAAGGTAAAAAGAAACAACGGAGATATATAGCCCGCAGTGCATTAAACGAGAAGATACCGGAACGTTTTCTTGAAAATAAACGAGGAGAAATCTGTCGATACGAATCTCTTTTTCAAATAGAAAAGAAACAGCATCGCAATGATCATTAAAAATGGGTCACCCGTTGGCCAATGAGCTACAGAGAATATAGGCAGCGATTTGTATGATTGTATGGGACGGGAAAAAGCTCTCGGCCGTTCGAATATTAACGATATGTACGGACCACTGCCAAAACTGGACGTTGGCTGCCGCAGTGATCGACTCGGCGCTATTTTTGCGTCCACTGACCTACTCTCTCTTCAGCCCCGAGTCACCATCTTTTAATTTTGAAACGAAACTTTTTCTTTACTATTCGCCCTTTTTCTTCGGTTTAATTGACAAATGAGAGAAGAAGATTTATACGAAACAGGCATCGTCAGCTTATCGCAATTCAAATCAAGCGGCCAAATCGTTATGTATCGATTTTATACAGTTCGATGATTAAGATATCTGGTGTGTGTCGTCTGCTTATATCTTAAGGTGAGGTTCAAACTTCAAAGTCTTCCAACGTTACAGGCTGATAAGGAAAATACAAAACAAAACACGAGCGATAGCTAGAAGAAAAAGGAGCAGTGTCAACTGTCATCCCAATTTGTTTACGTTGTTACAGACGAGCGTTTCTCGAGAGAAACAAACCTCAAGTTGTCGTACTCCAATTCCCATTCGAACAAGACAAAAAAAGGTGTTTCTTTTTCTTTCTTCCAATTCTACATATTTGCCGTGTTTATCTCGCGTCTAAATTTTGCTCCTGGACATCCTGGTGATGAAAAAGAAATAAAAAAACTCTGGAAGTTAAACTGCTCATGACGATGAAACAAATGGTTTGTGCCAGCTATTGGACGCCGTTCTGGATGCTGATTCTTCCCTTGTGTTATTGCCATCTCATGCCGGGCGACACATTCAGGCCATCAGTCGTGTCGGCCGAGAACGTCCGACTGGATTTGACCACGGCCAACGGTTACCAGTGGCGAACTTCTTTACCCAACGGCAGTAAGTCTCGCGGTTATGTAGCAGCAGCAGCAGCAGCATATAAACTAGAGTATATATCGTGGAAGACTCGTGTGCGTGTACTTACGCTCCCAATCTTCTCCCATTCTGTTTTGTTTATTCTCATTTTTTCCCCTTTATAATAATCTGACCTTCTTACAAACACGAACGACCGGCTATCTCATTCCAGACGGAACCGAATATTTTTTCCTGGCGAGATTTCTCTTCTCTAATTTTATTTCATTTTTCTACCAATTTCTGACTAAGCCCTTGTATGTTGTTTTATTAACATTTGTGTTATGTGACGGTCGGTTATATTATAATCAGGTCTGGTTGTTGAGGGCCAAGTCCCAGGGGGAATTTACACCGATTTGGAACGAGCCGGAGTCCTCCGTTCCGGCCCTCTTCTCTATCGTTTCAACGATGGCAATTACCGCTGGATAGCTTTCAACGACTGGAATTATGCATTGGATTTCGACGGTAGGTTCTAACCTAATACTTCAAACTGTATGACATCAACTGCTTTGTTGGACAATCATGCTGTTATCTTCAATTTAATTTCTTTTTCTTCTCCAGTGGATTCCAATTTGGTGAATCAGCCAGGAGTTTTCCTCGTCCTGCACGGAGTTGACACCATCGCCGAAATATCACTGAATGGATTATTTCTCGGAGAAACGGACAACATGTTTGTTCGTTACCGTTTCAACGTTCGCAATCTGCTCAAGGTGAGTCGTTAACTAGATAAAATTACAGAAACCAAAAGGAAACAAAAAAAGAAAGAGACAAGGGGAGATGGAGTACTGAACACTTGGCAAAAAATTATTACACGCTTATTCCCATGTCGAGGAAAAAGAAAAAGTGATCTCGCCGCGTCCAATGTGCTCTAACCTCAACCTCCCGCCCCGATTCGGACACGGATTCTACGAATACAAACAAACTCACGTAACAAAAATGTTTCAAAAGTCCGTCGAAATGTTGTTGGCACGCCCTGCTACAGCAGGTAAAAAGAGTCATAAAAAAATAGAGCCCCGTTATGCATATTATATCTAAGACGGTGGATTTCTAATTGTTTCTTTTTTGCCGGGGCTGAACTGCTGAGACTGCAGTTGCTCTTGTTGCTGCCCTTGTACACGCTGTACAATACGATTCAAATGAGTCCTTGAACGGCTGTCTTTTCTTTTTTTTTTTAAAGCTGCCAGTTCTGTTTGCCATTCGCTCTCTTTGTTGCCAGGCATTTGAGACCAACACCCACCACTCACGTATTTCGTCTTTCTCTTCATCGCTTATAAACTGTTTCGAGTTCCTTTTTTTTTTCCTTTCCAGCCGGTGCGATCGAAGTGCATTGCATAATAGCGGCCACTTCGTGTCGCGATGGAAATTGTTTAGCATATGCGAGAGTCAGGTTGTCAAGAAATTGGTGAATAAATATAAGTCGGGACCAGACCGCAACAAGGTTGTCAATGTACGGTATCTAGTTCTCTCTACAGCTGGGTCCGAGTTCCTTTTACTTTTTATTCGGCGGGGCTTGCCCCAAAAATTCGCAAACGGTGAACCTGTGGCCATCGCTGCTGCTGCTGCTGTCTGGCTCTCCACTTCTTTTTCTCTTTGCCTTCTATTGTTTTTCCCTTGTACACACACACAAGATCTACCATTATTCTTCCCGTGTAGACTCTCGATTTCAAAGCGAACCTTTCTCCATTGGATGCCATGAGTTGAGTTCGGTTTGAGATTAGGTTGCATAGCCAAAACACGTCTGCTGTTGTTGCTCCTTTCCCATTATTTTCCTTTTCCATCTTTGGCCCAATAAAGGTTCGATCACAGCTCGTGTGTTTAAAGTTGGGGCAAATGCTGTCAGTCAGCAATCGCAGCAGCTCGTTTTCATCTTTTGTTTAGTCGACTAACTTTTCGGAATGGTCTTATCACTCGAAGACGAAGAAAGGGAAAGAAAATCAAGAAAAAAGCCGGGGAATAAAATGTAATGTCCAGTCTTGATTCCAGCCGGATGGCCTTGTCAGAAACAATTGAACCAGAGAAAGTCTCTGTGTAATGCGGCACGGCCGCCACTGGGAAAAAACTTTCGGGTTGAGAGACTATCGTTATTGTTAGCCCCCGCTCGCGCGTGTGTGTCGTGTGTTCGATTTTTGTGGAAAACGCCGTGATTTATGAAGTGAAACACGAGATGAAAAGCCCACCTCCAGCTTTCTTACCTTGGCACACCTTGATTACCTCACCGTAAATTTATTAGGGGCTGCAGCTACGCTCATACAGCACCAGTTTGCCGCATAGTTTTTTCTGTATTATGTTCTGTATTATGAATGAGTCGCTTCGTCCAGCCGGCCGGTGACAAATCTACAAGTATTATCAAGTAAACAGGTCTGGAGACTTTGGTATAGACCGTGTGGACTGGTCCATCTGGGTCACGTAACGTATTTAGTATATACGCAGCCGAATGTGGAACTAATAGATGTGTATCTGTCCTGGATGTGGGGCCGTCGGATGACTAAAGACTTTGCATCCAACAGAGGGAGAGTTGCGGTGTCTTGTTTTTCTTTTTAAAACAAAATAATTCGCAGCTTTATTTGGCAGTGGGACGGGGCAAGGATCGTAAAATGTTCCTCGCGCCCTGCTTCTTTTTTTCCAAATAAAGTTATAGCAATACAGGAATCTCTAATTCTGATCCCCCTTACAAGGTAACGAGGCAATCACTGTTACGACTCTTGTGTTACGACAGAAGCCCACCCCCGTCTCTTAATCCGTTCACGTTTGCCATTTCGCAACCGTAAAGAATATCGAGTGTATTACGGCAACTGTAATGGAGTTTTAAAGGTTCACTACGGCCGGTTTCTCCACTCACATCTACTGCCACTATATACTTCCCTCTCTCTTTCTCCTTTTTACACTTTGGCTTTCGTAAATCGGCGGCTGCCGTTTTTCTCAGAGGTTCTCGAAGATCTCTGAAAAAGAGAGAGAGCGGAAAATCTCTACATGCTCTCATCTTGTGTCTGTGCACTTGTCGTCGTTGTCGCCGTATTTCATGTGATCTTAATTTTTGGACAAAGCGGTCACGCAAATTCGTGCCCGCCTGGGCGCCTGCTCTTTTTAGCTCATGTTTTGCGGCCGCTTTGTGCAGCAGCTGCTGCTGCTGCTGCTGATGCCGTGTGGCTGCTCTTAGTTGGTTCAGCCAAGCGAAACTAAGCGAAATCTTTTTACACACGAGTGATGGAACCACGCGCAACTTTACCTTTAAAGAGTGGAGTAGAGCGAGAGAGAGAGAGAGAGAGGAGTTGAACGTTATCACACACGTCTAGACGAAGATACTTTCTCACGTGCCATCCTTACTTCTAATTCGAGGAAAATGATTCGGAAAGGGGGATAAAGAGAAACGTTCAAAAAATGTCGCAAACAAAACGATTGTCTCGTCTCTGCTGGTTCACGTTTGCGGCATTTCTCGTCTAGTTGAAAGTTCTAATTCTATTGGCCAACGAAAATCATTTCTGTGGAGACTATATAAAGGAGCATCAAGTTGAAAAATCTGAAACGTCGTCTCAGAGGAGATAAATACAAATTGGATTCTAACGGGATTCCCAATGGCAACAGCTGCACACTGTTTCGTCGAAACATTTACCGGTTCCCTTGTAAATGGAGACGCGACCCGTTTATTTTATAACTATCAAGTATATGGCACATATAGAGTCACGTATACAGGCGGCCTTCGTGCGCCCACAAAACATATATTCAATAAGCGCGCATAAATAATTGAGAGCAGCGAATTCGTCTTGTTTTGTCGATGGAGTAGAACGAAAGTGGCGAAATTTTTGTTGTTGAAAGTATCTGCAATTCTGCACGCGGATTCGGACGACTAGGTTAATGGAACAGCTCTACGTGCAGATAGATCATTCTGCTGAATTTTCTTTGATGTTTTGCTTTTATATTCTCACAGGCCCAAGGCAATCAGTTGCGTGTACAATTCCGATCGCCCGTCGCCGTCTCGCGAAACAGATACGAGCAACAGTTGATGGATTATATCGTACCGCCGCGCTGTGTACCGCCAGAGTATCAGGTGCGTTCCCCTTTTTTCATGTTAATGTCTAGAATTTTCTTTGCGGGTCTGCTGGTTCGTGGGATTTTGTTTCTCTTTTACCTTTCGTGGCTTTCAATGCTGCAAACGTGTCCAAAGATTTAAATCCCAACGAGAGAGCACAGATTGCCGCGCAAATAATAATAGCGCATGTCCTACGCACACCCTAATCACCTCTTCTTTATCAAACGGAATTTCTCGATAACGAAAGGGAGAATGCCACGCCAATTTCATCCGGAAAATGCAGGCTTCTTTCAGCTGGGACTGGGGACCTGCTTTCCCTTCCATGGGTCTGTGGTAGGTCTATGCACGTTATTATTTACTTGCCGTCATCTCTCGTAATGATCTTCTAATGAAGACTTTGGCTGCAATGGTACGACGAGATTAAACAAGAAATAGAGAGAGCTAGTCGCTGTTTTATTATAATCAGCGTAATTGCTACTATACGTTTAATGCGCAGGAAAGCCGTCTCTTTGGAGGCGTACCAGTCGATTACGCTCAGAGATGTTTATGTTGAAACTTCTCTCAACGGCAGCGACTGGCAGGTCGATCTCCTTATGCACTGCGAGACGGCCGACATTGGCGTTTCTCATTCCGGCACTTGGACCATTCGAATTTTTGATAACGAAGACGTATTACTGCATGAATTAATCGATGACAGCCTCGTATCTGGAGATCAAGAAAGAGAAGCGACTGTCCGCTTCAAGCTGAGAATTGGAGCCGATCAGGTCCGTTCCCTAGAATATACACACCAGTTTTTATCTCGTCTACTTTCTATGCCTCAGTGATAGATCGGGCGTGTAATGTTCTGTTTAAAAATGTAGATCGAGCCTTGGATGCCAAACGGTTACGGCAATCCGACACTTTATAATTTGTCTGTCAGCTATTCCGAGAATGAACAAGTGGCCATCGTTAAAAATCTACGAATCGGTTTCAGAACTGTGGTTCTAGTTGAGGACGACCTTCAAACGGGAGGTGAGAGATACCATCACTTGCACTGATTTCACTTGTGGAAATGCTGTGATGTCTCAATCGCTAACGCCCTTACTTTTTTGCGCATTTGCATCAACTCTACACGCATTTGAATTTAGGTCGGACGTTTTATCTGCAAGTTAACGACGTGCCCATATTCCTCAAAGGATCCAACTGGATTCCGGCCGACGTTCTCCCCGAGCTCGTCACGCCCGAGTACATTCGTGATTTACTGACTTCTTGCGTCGATGCCAACATGAATTCCCTCCGCGTATGGGGCGGCGGGATTTACGAACTGGACGAATTTTACCAGGTCAGCAATATGTTTATGATAGAAAAACCTGATTTTAAAACAAAATATATGTTATGCTATTTATTATTTATTATGACGTTTGGCTTCGGGACCCAACAGACGGCCGATGAGCTTGGTATCTTGGTGTGGCAAGACTTCATGTTCGCCTGTTCCATGTACCCGACGACCTCCTGGTTTCTAGAGTCTGTGTCAATAGAAGTCGTGCAGCAAGTCAGACGACTGCAAGCCCATCCTTCGGTCGTCCTCTGGGCGGGAAATAATGAAAACGAAGCGGCTCTCAGAGGAAACTGGTAGATTTAAAAAACAATGGCCATCATCGACGTAATAACGGCTATAAATTTGGGTACTCTATAGGTACGGCACTCTCAGCGATTTCAATCTCTATCGACAAGACTACATCAAACTTTACGTCGATACTATCCGGGAAATCGTGAGGAGGGAAGATCCTTCCAGGCCGTTCGTCGTTTCTAGCCCGTCGAATGGCAAACTGTCGGAGGAAGAAGGCCACATTGCTCGAGATCCTTACAGTGAACTCTATGGCGACGGTAATTATTATTTTTTAGATGAACTAGTTAGTTGTTGTCTATCGCGCATAGACTCCGCAACCTCAAAGAAACTATACTGTATTCTTTTCATGTTCACACAGTCCACTATTACAATTACTATTCCAACGGCTGGAACTCTTCCTCATTTCCGAAACCACGAATGTCGACTGAATATGGATTTCAAGCTCTTCCTTCCGTTCATTCCTGGGCAACCGTGGCTGACCCGTCGAATGACGACGACTGGTCTTTCAATGGAGCACTCTTGTCCAACCGCCAACATCACCCGCTGGGAAATTTCGAAATGGAGCTTCAAGTCTCGTCCAGATTTGGGTTACCGAAGACTAACTTGTCGACCAGGAGAGGGCTTGAGGATATGATTTACCTGACACAGGTAAAATTGAATTCACCAACTGAAGGTTAATAGAAGAAAAAAATTCGTTACGAAACCGCATTACCTCCTTTATTCAATCGTTTGCGGACAGCAGCAGCTATACTGATATTTCCCGTTGGTTTCATTTAAAAAGATGCACCAAGCGCAAGCCATCAAGACGCAGACTTTACATTACCGTAGGCACAAATACCAGTTGTCGGAGAATGGAGCAGGGCTCACAATGGCTGCGCTCTATTGGCAACTGAACGACATTTGGCAAGCGCCTTCATGGGCCTCCATAGGTAATAAAAATCAACCCTTTCCTTATCGCTTGAGAGTTTCTTGTAGTAGGCTAATCGCCTCATCGCTTCAAAAGAATATGGCGGCCGATGGAAACCCCTACATTATTTCGCCGTCGACTTCTTTGCACCGTTCATCTGCATCTTGACCGAGTTGGACGACGGAACTGTGGCCGCTTTTGTTCATTTCGACCGTCGACAAGATTTGGTTGCTGGTACCCTGACTGTTTCGCTACGCTCTTGGGACTTACTGGACCCATTGGCCAGTTTCAGCTCACCCGTCAATCAGGTTTTACTCATAAGTCATCAATAAATCGATTCTTTTAAAGCCAACAACTCTAAATTGCAATCCAAATAGGACATGTTAGCGGGTGAGCCCGTCTGGATCAGGTCGTTAAATGAATTGCTGAACGAAACAGGTTGCACAAGAGAGACCTGCTTCATTACTAGCGCGTTCTTCGATACAACCACTGGCCAGGAAAGCATAGCGCCACCTAATTATCTTTTCCTAACATCTTTTCCGAATGTCGGCAACTTGCAGATGGCTTCTGTTGAGGTATTTTGTTTTCCTAAATGGGAAGTCTGCTTTCTTTGTATGTAGACTAATGGGATAGAAATTCATACAAATGGTTTTGTCTGGTCGCGATTCTAGGTCGTCGATGTGAGCAAAGTCTATGTTACTCAGAGATCCGAGTGGACGGTGAACATTACTTTGGCTACCGATTACGTTGCTGCTTTCGTCTGGATTGATTCTGGCACTTACTACGGTACGTTTTCCACCAACGGATTCATGTTCTACGACCGCTTCAAGACTGTCAAGTTCTACTCCAAAACCGAAATTGTTGACATTGGTAATTTCAAAAACAATTTGAATTTGATTCACTTGGCTCAAATTATTCTATGATTGTGGGCTGATTGTGGCTACAATTTCTTTCTATCTTTACTTCTATACTATTCGAACCAGAAATGTTATACAATTGTACCGGAAAAATCAGAAATGTTGATTCAAATAAATGAAAAAAAAAAACTGAAGGTTTCGTGCTTTCTTAGAATTTGATTATCGAGTCGTGTTTCAGGGTAATTGATTCTACTTAATATTTAAAAAGCCCGATGTATTTATTTCTTTTAAAATCCGTTAAAATCTGTATCAAAGAGAGAAAAATTATTTTTAATTTGCGGAATTCGTGATCGTTTTTGGTATGTTGAACCGGAAACGTAATTCGTACAACGTAAGTCTAATCTTTGATTCTCGATCAACAAAATCGTGTAACTAAAAAATTGTAACAATGCCGAGATTGTTGTTCATGTTCAGACTATTGTACAGTTTTGAGAGAAGAAATAATGGACTTTGGTCGCTTGAGGCTACCGCCAGTCAATTACGACAATAAATTCTACATCCTAGATTCAAAGGAAACCTTGATGATTTTAGATAGTTGGTCTTCCGTTTTGTTGTCTTACATAACAAAACAAAAAATCAATGGCAACATACTATAAAAGGAAATAATCAAAGCTGGGCATATTCCGGAAAATATCCCCTATTTTTTTCTTAAATTTCGGGCTTGGATAGCCCGATGTTAGCTATGGGATAATGGAATTTAGGACATCCCGTCTGAAAATAGTTAATATCCGAATTAACATTACGATGGTGCCCTCAATATAGTAGCCAGATTTTATGAGACCTCTGTTTATGAGCATTCGTATTGTTCCATTCAGGCAACTTGCGGTGACCGACAGTTTTCAGAAACAATAAGTAATGTGCTGGCTTTCTGACGAGATGGAAGTGCAATAATAGTGCATGCATGGTCTTAACAGTAATCTATCGCAACGTAAGAACCATGCCAAATATTACGACTTTTCAAGGAGCTGTTGCTGTTACGTCTAGAGGAATACATTGGTTTTACGTGGTCAAGTGGCAAATGGTAAATTCTCCTAGGGATCCTGTAATGGATTTTTTTGAAATATGCAGTTTTAAACTTACTCTTTTTTCACAATAGATGGCGAGTAAAATTATTCTACTTGTTTGGTCGTCTGCTTTGGTAACACCAAGGACGGTAAGGACTAAGGAGGAACACAACACAGGAAACCAAACATTCAGAATTGACTTCCTGTCTAATATGTCAAGATAGATATTAACGTGGATTTAGATTTTCAATCACAATGTCAGATAGTTTTACGAAGATCGGCTTTGACCATAATTGGCCTGAGTCAGCTGTGTCCCTTACTCTAGATTTGGGTCCATTTGAAACTGTTCACAAATGGAAACGCATGCCGGACTGTGATGAATTTGTCGGTTTCAAGTAAGAATCTTTTTTCCAACTATCTTATATATATGGGATAACTTATGGTTAATCTGTTTTAATATCATTCACAGACGGAGTAAGCACACTATTGTAGCACACAAGGAAGCCATCTATGTTTTTGGGGGAGATAATGGGAAAAACATGCTGAATGATTTACTTAGATTTGATGTAAAAGAGCAATCTTGGGGAAGAGCATTTTCCACGGGAACCCCTCCTGCACCACGCTATCATCACTCTGCCGTGGTAAGTAGCGTTTCATTAATTCATAAAAAAGTGTATTCATATAATCTTACTCTATACATCACAAAAGGTACATGAATCATCCATGTTTGTCTTTGGTGGGTACACTGGGGATATCCACTCAAATTCTAATCTAACAAATCGCAATGACTTGTTTGAGTATCGTTTTCCCACTGGCCAGTGGGTTGAATGGAAGTTCATTGGAAAGTAAGGATATATTTTTTACTACATATTTTTTTATCTTACATAATATTTGTTTCATAATTCACATAGAACTCCCGTTCCTCGTTCTGCTCATGGAGCAGCTGTTCATGGCGGTAAACTTTGGATATTTGCAGGTTATGATGGAAATGCTAGGCTAAATGACATGTGGACTATCTCGTTGCTCCCTGTAATATATTTTCGACTTTTAATAACTTATCTAAAACTTAGTTTGAACTGGAAAAATTATCGAATGAACTTTTTTGTTTTATCCGGTAAAAAGGGTGAGCCACGAACATGGGAAGAAGTTGTTCAAATCGGAGAATGTCCCCCTACTTGCTGCAACTTTCCAGTTGCCGTGGCACGCGATTCCATGTTCGTGTTTAGCGGTCAAAGCGGAGCCAAAATCACAAATAATCTCTTCCAGTTTCATTTCAAGAGCAGATGGTAAGAGGCATGATCGAAATCTAATTGCAATTTCTCGTATTCTAATTTTGCTAACTTCCTAGCTGGACACGTATCACTACGGATCACATTTTGCGTTGTGCTCCTCCTCCACCTACTCGACGCTATGGTCATACCATGGTATTATTATAGTTAATTTTCAATAATTAAAAAAAAAATATTGAGAAACAATTATTTGTAGGTGGCTTATGACCGTCACTTGTACGTGTTTGGCGGAGCAGCTGATAGTACTCTTCCAAACGATCTACACTGGTATGTGTCCCTGATATTCCTACGGTGCTTGACATTTCTCATAGGAATCACGAATAATGAATGTTCTCTTTTATAGCTTTGACTTGTGCACTCAAACTTGGTCAGTGATTACACCATCTGTAGATTCCCACCAGATTCCTTCTGGTAGATTGTTCCATGCAGCTACCGTTGTCGGTGACGGAATGTAATTTTTCATCAATTACTTTATGTATTCAAAACATATGAGTCCAATTCTATTTAAATGTTAAAATTAGGTATGTGTTTGGTGGCACAGTTGATAATAATGTAAGAAGCGGAGAAATGGTTCGGTTCCAATTCTCAAGTTATCCTAAGGTAAGATTTTCCAAAGGAAATGTATTTTTTAGAGCTTTTCTGATTTTGACAAATGTATTTATACAGTGTACGCTTCACGATGATTTTGGTAAATTGCTTGAGACGCGGCAATTCTGTGACATCGAATTTGTTGTCGGTCCCGATGAAAATCCCGTTCGCATACCTGCTCATGTAGCCCTAGTTGCTGCACGGTCTCAGTGGCTCAGAACTCGAATTCGTCAAGCCAAAGAGGCTCGCGACAAACATTTAGAAAAGGTTATTAACATAATCAACATTTTCTTTGGAAATCTTTCATAATTCATTATTTTTTATTAGGTTTTTGGTTCCTCTTTCGTACCATTCAAAGATCTTCCACTACTAGAAGTTCGTTTAAAAGATGCCGTTCCAGAAGCATTTGAAATGATACTGAACTTCATTTACACTGGTTTGTATTGACAAATTTCAACAGATTTATTATATGATTCGTGTTAATTACTTGGTTTATCGCCTCATTCTTATTAAACAGATTCGATTGATCCTACATTGAAAAGTGAGTTTGTTTTATGATTATTGATTAGCGTAACGTGATTTAACTATTATTCACTTACTTTTGCAGCGGGGAAGGAACCAGCAACTAGCAACCGTGTTGTGCTGCTCATAATGGATGTTTACAGACTCGCTGTTCAGGTAATGTATCTTATATGATGTAGGGTTGGAAAAAAATTTTTACTTTACCATTACTTTTTTGTAACCTTAGTTTCATATGCGACGACTGGAGCAGTTGAGTGTACAATATCTAGAATCGATTATCAATCACCGTAACGTTTTGGCAGCATTAGCTAATGCGACAACCCTTCGTTTATATTTTATCAAAGAATTCTGTCTACGCTTCGTTGTCAAGGAATCAAATTACAATGCGATCGTTATGAGCAACGAGTTTGAAACGTTAGATCAACCTCTCATGGTTGAAATAATTCGGCGTAGACAAGTGCCACACGTTCGGGTTCCAGTTGAACCTCAGTTTGATAACACAGGTATTTTGTGGTAGTTCTTATATTCTTATAGTTGTTTTATTTTTTCTTCTTTTTCAGGTACAAATCTTGAACAAGACATGGAAATGTTTGTTCGTTCAATAGGAAAGGACTTTTGTGACGTTACATTAGTCTTAGAAGGGACATCCATTCCAGCGCATAAAGCAATCCTCGCAGCGCGATGTTCTTACTTTGAAGCCATGTTTCGATCTTTCATGCCTGAAGACTCTACGGTGAACGTAAGCATAACATATTACAACATCAACTAACTTTTACTGTAATTACATTCTCTTCTTTTTTTTTTTTTTTTTGTTTTTCCTTTAAAGATTGCAATAGGAGAAATGATTCCCTCCAGGCAATCGTTCGATTCTCTTATTCGCTACATTTACCACGGGTACCTTTCTAAATATTAATAAATGCTAACAATAATGTAATAAAATATCTAAATGTCATTCTCAGAGACGTAAACATGCCTCCAGAAGACTCTTTGTACTTGTTCAGTGCTCCGTTTTTCTACGGTTTTACCAACAACAGGATGCAGGTTGCTATACCACAATTTAATTCAAACCTCTTCGGTGGTTTTTGTAATTATATTTCTCTTTGTTTAGGCATTCTGCAAACAAAATCTTGAGATGAATGTCACGTTTGAGAATGTGATACAAATTCTCGAAGCAGCCGACCGTATCCAGGCAATTGATATGAAGAAATACGCTTTGAATCTTATTGTTCATCACTTTCCAAAAGTACTTAAATTTTAACTTGTTCAATTACGTCTTAAAAATTTATTTCTATAATTGTTTATTTTTAGGTGGCAAGAATGCCTCGAATTCGCAGTTTAAGTCGAGAGTTGTTACTTGACGTTTTAGAAGCTTTAGCTGACGATATGAGTGACTCAAAGCTTCAGGATCTATCGTGCACCAGTCTGAATAGCGATGCCTGAGAGTGTAACGTTCGTTCGTAGGTTGAAATTCGGGACAGCCCACTGACATTCGTGCAAAAGTTGATGTTAAAGTTTTATCATAATTTATCACTACCTGTCTTACGCTTACACCAAAGTACCCTTCAATATAATCGCGCAGCACGGAATTAAGCATTCGTTACTTCATTAGTAAACACATTTTATTTTTTCCCCGCGACAAAGGATGTCATCATAAGTTGTACTTTCATGGCATTTGTTATTCCGTTAATCTATGCATTTTCTTCGTGTTCCAATTCTCGAGATTGCGAATCAGTATGAGTTACATCAGCTCTCTCTTGGTCTGTCAGTTCAAGGTAAAAGCAGCCAACCACCCACCACAGGTAAAACGCAAAAACTAGAAATGACAAAGAACAATTTTAGTTGTTACGATTTTTCACTCTGAATCTACTGCAACAAAACAAAGCTAGCTTACTTAAGGCAAACAAAATAAGAATGATGGGCACCACGCCGAGTGCGTGCCTTACAAGTCCTACCGCAATAAACACGGCTATGAAACACCTTTCAAGCAATTGCACGATCAACCACGGTAACACAAGTTGGTGGCGGCGACATCGGGCGGCATAGATGAGCAGAATAGAAAACATTACCAGTACAAATGCGAAAGTAGCGGTAGCATACATAATATCATTGGGTCCTAATTAAAATAAATTAAATTAAGTAAAAAAAAATGGAAAAAACAAAAAGGTAATGAAGTAAATCATGTTCGTTCGTTTTACCGTTAACAACCGTCCTGGTGGAGAGTAAGACACCAATCGTCACGTTTACCAGCTGTTAATGAATCTTACAAAAGACATTGTGCAGAATGATATCGACATGACAAAATTTAAAGACCAAGACAATCAATACCATATCGACACAGCCGATGAATTTTGTAGCCGTTTGAAGTGAGCAATCGCACCAAAATCTTTTCATTCTACACGCCATCGTTTATTTATGAGGTCTATACATACAATAACCACTGTATTCCTAATTAGATTCGTTAACGCTGAACTTCATGATATATGTGTTTTACTCGAACGATGGCCAACGATTCACAGTTTTGTGCCTTAAGCTGTTCTCAGAACTGCGCAGCTTCGCTTGACTGTCTATTTAGGGCATCATCACGTACTATTGGATGTTCAAAACAGAAAACTTGTATATTTTGACAGCGCCTTGTATAGCTCACAGAAAACTTTGATAAATATCTCTTAGACTTTCTAAAAATATCGTAAGAACTAAGCAAAATGTAAATAAGTTTGTGTTTGCGGATTTTAGAATAATAAATTACTACGATACAAATTATGTTATTACATATTTTGCAATTGAAAATCGGGGAAACGAAAGAGAACGCGCAAGACACAATATTACGTACTAACAACATAAATAAGGAAGGAGTCATAACAGAAGTTCAGTTGGGTTGGTTGGTGCAACCGATCGTGAAGGTCCACACAAATAAACAAACCCACTGCTGTATCGGTTGAGTATTTTTTAATGTTGTTCCACTGCACGACAAATGTTAGTTTGTCTTGAAAAATTCTTAATTATTTGATTCTTGTTGTATCGTTGACTATTTATTGTCTGTCGCTGTGCAACGGTTTCGTATGATATGGAGGAGCCAGTTGTTTATTCACGCCACATGAAGAAGAGAACAGAAACAGCTATATACACTGCTGCGCATCATCTTGCTGTAAAAGTCTCGGGAAAGTCAATGCTTTCGTAACAATTACATGCCCACACGGAATTCCCGTTCCAAATGAAGTCGCAAGTGGAGCAAAATTGATGGACCGCAGATACGCAAGTGTATCCGCACATCCCGCGGGTTATACAATAATATAAGGGAAAACAAAGAAATCTTATTTTCAAATGCACATTACCGATGCATGTGCTCTGCATCGCTCTGTGTAAACTGTCGTAATTCTCGTGAAAGCACATGGGCGCTTTTGGTGAGTTTTCACTCGTCAGTCAGAAATTAAATGTTGGGTTTTGCAGGTGTTGTATGGCTGGAGAAATCATGCCATAAAATACACATTTAGTAATATGAGAAGCAATACAATTCGAAATCAATTGAAAAACAAACACAAGTGTTAGGAGATATGAAACTTTTTTATTGAAATTTGAAAGCCAGCCTATGTGTGAAACAGGAAGCATACAACTAGAAACCGTGAAAAAAAGAAACTATGCATAGCGCTATAACCTATACCAAGAACTTGCGACACGTGCAATTTTTCGATGGGAAACATTATGAGGTGCCGAGAGGTGTTACGACAAATATACCAACACTGAAGAAAAGATACAAATCCGAATTGAAGTAATTTTTTTAAATTGTTGGACTAGAATATGACTTATGATTAATAACTTCTTTTCAAACTTTATTTCAGTTGAATGTATAGGGCGCTGAGAATAGGATTGTATAGTGTAACGGTATAAAAACAAAGCAGTTTCTTTTATATTATATATTATCGAAAAATATAGATAAATCGACAACATTTCCCGTCATAAAGTGTTCTAGACAGGGTCGGAAGTGGCAGGATTCGTCGAGGAATTACCAACAAGCAGGTCTTTTTTCCTTTTTTCATTTTCTTTGTCCTTGAGCTCATGATAAAAACCGTAGACGACCCACCAAAGGTACATACCTAGAGCTGTTATTTTAAGGGTAATACAATCCTCATTAGGCCTAAGTTAAATTTTTTTATCGAATAATATTTAACTACTATACGCATACTTATCTGCATGACCATGGCAGTAACATAAAGCACGCCCAACCAGGTGCCTGCCGAAGCGTAGAAGAAGCTCCGAATGAGCATGTAGACATCACGCGTGCAGGCAATGAGGATTGTCGTGAAAAGCCAAGGCATCATCAATTGTCTGTGGTTATTGTAGACGGCATAAAAGAGAAGAGCCGAGAACATGGCCAAGATGAAAGCGACGAGCGTATTTGAAATACAACTGAAAGCCTTAACTCCGTCGTACTCTCCTAACAAGACGCAGAGAAACCTAGCAGTTAGAAATGATGCAACAATAGAAAAGTGGATGAGGTATAGTACTCCAATACCAACAAATTCGATCAGACCGAGCTGATAGCTTCGGTAAAAACCAGTTGCCAAATTGACGAGCTGAAAAAATGTAATTGGCATTGAGGCGTTAATCATAGGCCAGTAATCAACACCCAAAAAATATATACCAAATAAAAGATGCTGATCATTTTAGTCCTTTTTTGGAGAGAGCATTCACACAAAGTCTTTTTCATGTTGTCCCTTTTTTTTTAAACTATACTTTCGTTTGAAATAACTATGGTGAAAACGAAAACAGAATTGGCTCAACACCGTCTCCGCCGAAAGCTGTGTCTCAACTTCATGGATTTCTCTTCGAGGGCGCGATAAGAGCGCTTTACGGATATCGTGGCTTGCTACGTGTTTATTTTTATTATGGCTCTATACCATATACCATCTGTCTATTTTTATACTAATAGCTTCTATGGCACAGTTTGTTAGTCAAACAACAGATATATAATGAAACAATAGTGATATTGGTTTACTGTTTTTGTGAGCCAATTGGACGACGTATGATTGTTTCCAAATTTAGTTTGCATGAAAATGCTGTGTATCATGCTAAATGCAAACATGAATAGATAAGGTACTGAAGCTGATGGTCGATTGATTTCGTACAGTCACTATAAATCTACAACATCACTGACGTCATTCGGATACCCAAGTTTGTTTGTAAATTTATTTGGAAAAGCTGGGGCCTTTGCAGACCAACGGACAAGGCCAAAATCCCTTATCTTTTTCACGATGCCTCAGCAGCGAGCAAAAAGAAAAAAAGAATCTATGATAATATTGCTCTACTATAAATAACTTGAAAATATAAGTCACGGGCATCGGAATTCACAAAATAATTTTCACGAGTCATAACCCTTTATAACTGAAGGATACTCTTTTTTTTTTGCATTATTCACACCAGTCAGTCTCTCATCATCGCTCATTATTTTCGCTTCGGTTATTGCGAATGCACCGTACCCGTATACCTAAAGTATGACAAAGAGGTACGTATAATCTTACATTGGGATTTTGGGTGGAAGTCGAGACGGTGGAACATACGTCGACATTGTATTCCATATTTTGCACTGTTTCTCTTTTAACTATACTGATACAGAAGGCAGGGACTTGACTGAAAGGGAGTCGTGTGTCAGCTGGGCCGTATTGGGAAATGGACAAGCCAAAAGCGACCAAAAGAGAGAGCCGCTTGCCAGCCGATCCGTTCTAGGGTAAATTTTTGACTGGGGCCAAGTTTTATACAAAAAATGTATGCTCAAAGAAAACAATAAAAATATAACAGGAATGGACGTACATAACAGGCAATGCAAACTTTGCCTTTTAAAGGTTTCGCAGTGATATGCATTCTTATTTGTTACTTCTTTTTTACTTTTATACTTATTTTCATCTAGTGGTCCCATTCTAAATTGTCCCAGTATAAAAAAACTTTCATGGAACAACTGTGGCAAAATCTGTCCAACATAAGAAATTATTTGTTTGCTTCTTGTGTGTAACACATGTTGAAGACGTTCAGCATGAAGAGCCACTAGGTAAATATACGTTCCCAAATGTACCTCTATCATAATCAATAGTTATACTGGCAGCGGGATAATTTTGTACAGAACAGCACGAAATCGTACTTCACAAGTGAAAATTTATTTAAAAAAAAAAAAGACTCGTCGACATCATAAGGTTCCCTATTTCTTAGAAATAGGCTGTAAAACGCATTTAAACTTCGCTTTCACTTTCTGAAGGACTGTGCAATTTCATTTAAAAGTTAAAATTGTGCCTTCGTCACAAAGAAAACAAAGAGTATTCTCTACACTTTCCCATAACTGGAAGAAATTCACCACACAAAAAAGGTAAAATTAATAATATAGGGGGTCCATATTTTGCTTAGTACGGTCATGTAAATGTTTCGTTATTAATTAATGAAGAATAACGCATATTATGCATAGTACGTTTTTTTATATGTATATGTGTACAATCAGCAACGCGACGGATATCAAGCTCCCTAACAATAAAAACTGTTATTTTTGTACCTTTTTTTATTACATATATTTTTTTAAAAACAGTAATTCGGCTATTCCACTCATAAAACATTTTTAGCTTCCGGCTACTTTGCAACATAGCAACAAAATTCCACAGTCCTTGAGGGGAAAAAAATGCCTTATCATAGTTAACTGTTATAATTATAAAATTTAAAAAGAAAACTCAACACTGGTGAATTGCATATTGCTAGTGGTTTTCAAGGACTTCTTTCAATATGGCTAAAGATTTTCTTGTTTACTTTCGTCACGTCTTATTAAATTAACCTTACCGAATATTCACAAACATTTTCTTTGGATTCAGTAACATGTTGGCATATAAGTAATTACTCATTTTAGCACTTATTATCGGCGTCTAATGGTTTACACGCAATTCCTATAACTCGCAATATTTTCGTTAAATAGGAATAAACCAATTTAGTCTATAAGTTGAACCACCTGTCAGTGTGTCTATCAATTCGTTGAAGGGGAGGAGCTAAAAAGTACTAATGCTCATGAAACCTTCTCGAAAGAGGACAAGAATTTTAAGTCACATCCTACAGTTTAAAAAAATATGACGAAACACGAAGTGAAAAAACACTCTCTATCTTGATTGCGTGTATTTTGCTCACAAAAAGTAAAAGGCGGCCGTAGTATTGCGTGGCTTTCAGTTGCGCACATCACACGGCAGACAACAGAGTGGGTTTGCAAGGTCTTCTGTGTAGTTATTACGTTAGTTTCCCTAGCAAAAAATTATTTCCATCTTTGTTTCAGCGGTGTTGGCTACGGTGAAAAATAAAAATGGCATCCGAGAGCATCATCGCCGATTTCTTTCAGGATCGATCGGTTTTCATTACTGGTTCCACTGGGTTTGTTGGTAAAGTGTTGGTTGAAAAGTTGCTTCGTTCTTGTCCAAAAATTAAGCGCCTCTACCTGCTCATGAGAACTTCTCCCAACAAAGATATCGCAACCCGTCGCAATGAATTAATCAACAATCAAGTAATGTTTAATTTATTTATGTTCTTCTTGTTGGATTTTTTATTCTTATGAAAAGATATTTTTAGGTGTTTAGTTGGATTGACCAGCCCAACGCGCTAGACAAAATCTTTGCCGTTGCTGGAGACATGACCTTGCCAGGACTGGGCATTTCTCCAGCCGACATGCAATTGCTCATTGAAGACGTTTCAATCGTCATCAATTCAGCTGCCAGTGTAAGATTCGATGATGAATTGAAAGATGCGCTGCAAACGAATGTGAAAGGACCGAGGCAGCTGTTGGCCATCTGCCAGAAAATGACGAAGCTAGAAGTTTGTTTCTTTTTCTCTTCTCTCTCGACCACAAATGCATTCGCTCTAATTATTCATTTAAAAAATTTTCAAAAAAGGCTTTCGTCCATGTATCGACCGCTTTCAATAATCTGGATCGGGATGTTGTCGGCGAGGTGGATCTTAGTTTTATTTCCTGCATGTTAAATTCGATGTATTTATTTTTATTTTGTATCAGATGATTTATCCATCGCACATTGATCCCATCAAACTCATAAACTTTTTAGAAAGTATAGATGGTGACTTTACTCGAAGCATAACAAAACAGTAAGAATTAAAACCTCCAAGTACATAGAGTCTAATAGTTTAATTACTTTAATACGACATACAAACGCTTAATTAGATTGCTCGGAAAATCCAACCCAAACACATACACATTTTCTAAATCCTTGGCCGAACAAATTCTAGAAAGAGAAAAGCACAACGTTCCATTAGCAATCGTCCGTCCTTCCATCGTTACAGGTGAATTCATTTATTCATATTTTGTTGTTATGAATATTGATAAATATTTGTGTCGTCCTATATAGCTGCCGCAAAAGAACCTACACCTGGATGGATCGATTCCCTCTACGGACCGACTGGTGAGAAAAATGACAGAAACGATTGAACTGCTCCATTTTTTTTTACTGCCGACGTGCCTTGATATATTAAAGATTGCCAAACGCGTTTCTTTTTATTGCTTTGACAGGCCTAATTGCAGGTGGAGCAAAGGGTTTCCTCAGGCTTTTCAAGTGTGAAGCCAGTTGTGTCATCGATCTAATTCCTGTTGACTATGCCGTCAACCTTATAATAGCCGTCGCCTGGCATCAAGCTACGACAAAGTAACGACAATTTTTTTAAATTTATTTTATAACTGTTGCACTACTCCGTGACTCTGTCATAAACACGGAATGAGTATTACCTATCTGTTATTTACTTCTCCAAATGTCATCGACCCTTGAATACGTCTCCTGTTACAGACCTTCACAACTCACTGTTTATACGTCTTCTACGAGCTATCACAATCCGATCACCATCCATCAAATGAGGTCGTTTTCAGAAGAAGCTGTCATTAAATATCCGCCGAAGGAGATTATGTGGTGCCCAAGCGGCGAATGCACCAACCGTGATTGGTATTTCAGAATCAATGTCTTTCTCACCCATTATCTGCCAGCATATCTTCTGGACTTCACCAGCCAACTTTTTGGCAAACGAGCTAAAATGGTACCCAGAATATTAAAAATGCAATAAATATTGATTTTTATAACAAAGATTAATTGAATATGAAACAGGTGAAATTGTATGAACGAGTTTTTAGGGCAATTTCAAACTTAGGCTTTTTTAATAGCCACCAATGGCAGTTTGTTAGTGAAAATTCGCTGACGATCCAGTCCAAAATGTCGACAGCCGATCGAAAAATCTTTGATTTTGATGTCCGTCAACTCAATTGGCGTAGCTATTTTGAAACTTACGTCCAAGGAATCCGGCTGTTTATTCTCAAAGACGACCCTAGCACTCTTCCGCAAGCAAGAAAAACCCTCGTCAGGTAATATTTTACATTTGATTTCAAACTTAAAAAAACATTAGAGTTAATTTTTGCTTCAAACATATGCGCAGAATGTACGTCCTGAAAGTCTTTCTTCGCTCATTGATGTCGCTCTGTTTTGTTCTTTCCGTGGTCAACCGATTCAAAACCAGAAGTCTTTTCCAAAGCCCCTTTCCATCTTTATTGTAAAATTGGCAGCTGCGGTGATAAAGGTGCACGAATCTTCTCTTTCCCTCCGATAGAAGTAATATATAGCACCAAGACTTTATATTATATTGAGATAAAAGATACAAAAATATTGCGGTGAAATCATGTAAAATATAATCAATACACAGTTTGGGATTTTTTAAAAAATGTGAATTGTATAATGTTTCCAGGTTCATTAAAAGATATTGTAAATTTCATAAACTCTTTCCGTTTGGAGTTGTTAGTAGATGGTCACGGAACGTGAGTTTTATAATGTTTGATAAGGTCTCAGCAGAGAATCTTCTTGGGCTCTCTCAACGTCTCCGTAATCGGTCCCTATAATTGGGATCCCACGAAGTTCTTCGCAGTAGTTATAGACAACCAGCCAAAAGTATAGGCCAAAACCTAGTGGTTACATTTCAAAAATAATGCGTAAGTGCTTATCTATCATCCGCTTGAAGAAAAAAGTTATGACAAAACGGCTATCACCTATCCGTATTGGTGTAGTGATGGCAACAGGTAAGTCTCCGTTCGTAACAGACGAAATAAAAACAACGACATCAATTGTAAGAGAAACCATAAAAACTACGAGCCACGGCCTTGCCAGATTTGGGCGTTGCGAATAGGCCGCCATGACCAAAAGACACGAAACCATCAAATCACACATAGAGGCGATAAGGAATACTATCAGTACCGCTAAAGTTGCACTGTATTTTCCTGCAGAATTCAATATTGAACATTAGTTTACGTCTTTTCAAGTTCTTCAAGACAATCTACCGTCATGGGGACCGTTGTATAGAGAATCGAAGGAGGCACATGCGATACTCAGTAAAATCACTAAAAGAAGCTTTACTACCTAAGGATAATATGTACATAATCATAAGCATCAAAAGAGTTTTACATGTAACCAGGTGTACCAAACGTACCACAGAAAAGATGCTGATAATTTTAGTCCCCGTTTGAAGAGAACAGCCACACCAGCTCTCAGTAAACCTGGGAATCCTCATGGTGAGTTTGACAACTTAATCCCGTTTTCAATACGAGGTTAACAAAGGCTAATGCGACGTTGGTTTTCACTGCGTTCAAACACATAAACGATTGAACTGGCCACCAGCTGACCAGGACAACGGAAAAGATCTCCGTTCCGATAACCTTATCGCAACAACTGATAAACGGGTAGAAAGATAAAAGCCGAAGCATCACATTTTCTTTTTTACTTAAGTCGAACAATGTCGTCTAAACATTCTGACGACGGGAATGCATCGACAAAGTTTTTGGTATTCAATTACTTTGTATTACCCAATACTCACATGGATTGAGAACGTCGACCCAAACAGCATGGGCATGTAAACTTATCTTGTGTAACGTGAGCATAGCTCGATATAATAACATGAAAATCATACCCAATGAATAAACTGATAAGAAGTCAGCAGGAAGCTTCACAAAAAAAAAAAATACATTTAAGATACACAATTAATTTAATTCGGTGCATGAATTAATATAGAGGATGCTTCATTTTGAATCTTTCGCTCACAATAGTGATTGTTTGTAACTGGGTATTTAACATATGCGAGGTCTCGCGGCTCGAATTGAAAAATCTCCAACAGAAAAAAAGAAAACGACGAATCTTGACGGTGAGTCAACAAAAGCAAACCATTCTACTTCTTTGACTTATCTGAAGAAAAAACAGAAATCATCGAGTCCATGCCTCCAGCAGCGAGGCACACCCGATGAGGATGAAAGGTGAGACAGGAGACAGCTGCAATTTTGGAGCCCAAAAGACCACCGCCGTCGTGATACGCGATAGTAGAACGCACTTCTCCTTCTTGGTCGTGTACGGTAATGTACTGTCCGACAATTCCACTAGTAATGAAAACGATGCATGTTAGGGAAAATAAGCATTTTCCACACAAAAGCTGTTTTACCAAGCAAATAAGTTAGCCTTGGGATGAACTGCCATGGCAGTCATTCCTTGCGAATTAGGCGCTGTGGCTACGGTAAGAACCGAGTTGGGATTTCTAGGGTCCATGAACTTGATGTCACCCGCCAGACTTGAGAAAAAAAAAAAACTATTAGCTATCAAACGTAATTTCATACAATGCAATGATTAATACGATGAGATAATTGTTACCTGCCACTCACTAAGTTGGCACCTCCTTCAACCGAAATCCATTCGCAATCTATGACCCAAGCAGCATGCTCCCTCCAAGTCATAACTCTAGATTTTGCAGCGCTGCATCGCTGATCAAAAAGGCGGACTGATCCGTCTCCACATGCCGCTACAAAGAGCGATCGATCTGAAGACAAAATTATCAATTAAATTTGCGCAAACGATTAAATAAATTTCTTAAACTTGGTCAAAACCTCGTGGGTTATGATGAACGGAGGTCACACAATTTTCTGAACCAGTAGGAAAGTCACTGACTTTCAATTCACGCTCTACGTCCCAAATGCGGATCAAGCGAACATCGCCTGTTGCTAGCAATTGTAAAGAATCTTGATTCCAATCCAAAACCAGACCGGAACATCGAGTCGATGGTGCCATTTCAGCTATACAGTTCCATGCTGAAACAAGAGAAACCCCAGTGTGGTCTTCGACAACAACATTTGCTGATCGAGATCCTGTTCGAATAAAATCCCGCCAGATTCTGCACGACCCATCATCTGCACCAATAAGAAGTAACGCATCATCATGTCCGTTCACAAAATCCATTGATGTAATCCGAGCAGCCCTGGGTTGTTGTTGATTGTTAAAATGGACAAGACGGACGCTTCTTTCCCAGTCCCATACTCTACATTATAGAAAAATTTTCATCAAGCACAGAAAAACTTTTATCACCATAACAGAATTGTTTCTTACGTGCATCCTTCTTTATCTGCTACAGCAAGCCAAGGATCGTAGGGATGAAAGCGGATAACTGAAGGTACAAGTGGATTCCGATTGCAGAAAACCTCTTTCATTTTTGCTTTATTTGGTCTAAATAAATCAACATAGAATTTTAAATTAAAAAACTAGGTAAAAACCCTGAAATTGAGTTCACCTTTGACATTCTTCTTTAGCTTCATGGCGAACGGAAGCATTTCTTGTATATCGCCATTCGCGTGTGTAGTACATTTCAGTGTCTCGTTCACGTGTTCTCCCGCATATCTAGTTGAAAAAAAAAAAAAAAAATATATCAATAATAATTCTAAAAATCATAGAATTTAAGTTGAGGCTGTACTTCGAATTCAATAGTTAATTCTTTTTCGTGATTGGGTTTGATATTGATTTGAAAATCTTCATTAGACGCAGCTGGTTCAGCAAAATGACGAGCGCACCATTCGACAAATCCGGTTACTACTAAAGGATCCTTCAACTCTTTGGAACTTTCACCTTCTTCCACAATCTAGCAACGATAAAAAATAATTGAGTAGTAGTAATAACATTCGGTTGAGGCAGCCAGTTCAAAATGTTATTACTGTAGATGGTATGCTTCGTTTCCTGATTCTGTTGAATGAGGGAGTAGTGCGTTGGACAAGGGCCCGTGGAGGAGAGTCCCCACTGAAACAAGTCCCAAATATATTCGTTATTTGTACGAGATATTGTAATAGTATACAGCATTACATGTAGAGGGATTTATCCATAGAATCGTTACTCGAATTGGAATACGTATATTGACGACTAACGTCTGATTCCCGTGAAGCTATCACTTCTTTAGCCTGAAATATGCATGTTATGTTTAAGTGGCTGACCAACTGCGTTATTTTTAAAAAGGAAATACCTTATTCCGCACATAATCCGTTAATTTCTTTGCCATCGTAGAGACTTCCAGGTAAGGATCTTTTTCCATGCTTGAAAGTCCGTGCCAAAGTTTAACGTAAATAGTGTTAAAAGCAAGACTAGGCAAAGTGGAACTCGCTGCAAAAATAAAATTTATAAATATTTTATTTTAATCAATTTTTGGTTTACTATTAAAATCTTACTAAGGCTACTGAGAGAGGAAATAGAAACCGCTCGTCTAATATGATCTGGATGTCCGGAGTTTGTGGAATGGGTGAAACCACTATCTGATAGTTCCGGACTTGTGCCTAGGTTCATCGCATTGGATGTGGAGGCCCGCGAACGACGCGTGGGCCTCTGTAGACTACCAGAAGAAGTTAACGTTACTTCCACGTTTGGAGAGAGACTGTTCGAGTCTTTATTCTTTTCCTCTTCTATCTGTTGAACAGCCATTTGAATGAACGTGGACTCGAATATCAAAACAATCCACTGGAGAGCGCCAACGATCTTTAGAAAGAAAATTAAATTTAACGAATATTCAATTCCCAAAGCGAAAAGAAGCTACTATACCTCTTTGCGAACCAAAGGACTAGCTTCCGAGTTCACAACATTCACCAGTTGTAAGGCCACTGCGTGATCAATTTTGTTGGCAAGTTCATTTCGTTCCGTCTTTCCTCCACTATGGATAAACGTTCCTAGGGCATAAGCAGTGGCCGCTCGAACCTTAACATACATAAACAAATAAGACTGAAATTCGACAGATTTAATGTCATATAATCAACAATGTTGTAAACACCTCAGGAACAGAATCTCGCAACAACGGAAATAGTTTCTCATGAGCGGAGTCTCGAATTGCCGACCAACGAGCAGCTATAGCATTGTGCCAAGCTAAGCCAATTCCAATGACGATCCATTGTCTAAGTAATTTATCCTTTTCATAGACCATTTCCAGGGCATTCGAGATAAAAGCTACTTGAGAAACAGCTTCCTGCCCGATAGGATGATTCCAGACCACTCTAGAAATCACAAAGGCGGCCAGCGTGCGCTGATCATCCGGCACGGAATTATCTTGAAGAACAGAGAGGAAATATTTGTGTCCTCCATCACGGACTAAATCCGCTTGACAGGTAACATCAACAGCAAGAATTTTCGTCCAGATAAATAGAAGTAATGGGCGCAGTTCCCGAGCAGAACTTTGAAGTAACTAAAACGAAGATTTCAGTTATCGAGTAGAACATATTAAAATAGAAAAGCAAACCTTTAAAACATATGGAAAAATGCCGACCGACAGCGCCAAATTGACAGCCCAAGGGCCTAAATCTAAAAATCGCCCTAAGAGTTCAAGTGCTCTTAAACGATGAACTTGACTTAAAAGAACTTGCAGAACAATAGGTAGTTGTTCTGGAGGAGATCTCTTTTGTGACCCATGCGAAAGCCAAACTTGGAAAGCCGTCAACTGTTCCTCAAAAAAAGGGGAATTCTGGAAGGTTTCCTTGCCTTCTAAAATGCCTGGTAGCTGTGAGAGGCAAATGTCAAGAGCTAAATCCCAAGCAGACCACATTGGGTGCTAAAATCAAAGAATGTCGAAATTATAAGACATTTAAATAATGTGAAAAAGGTAACTTTAAATCCCAATAACCTGAGACGTAGGAGGCAACTTTGGCCAAGAGACTGGCGTGCAGTCATACGACTTAAGTATCCTTTCTGCTAAAAGGAAATTCCGGAAAAGACTAGCCACAAGAAGATCTTGTCTGAAAAGGCGCTGGAACACGTCCCGTGGAAGTGAATTCCAAGCAATCGTATCAGTTATAGCGGTAAAAATCCAATTTAATTCACCCAGCATAGTTCTGCGATCGTTAAGCTGCCCGGGGATTTTGTCGACTGATTCAAGTGTCATTCGGGGCACCAAACGGGAAGTATTTTGTAAAACAAACCATCGAAGTGCAATCTTTTGATATAGGGAAAAAAATGGAATAGTACATTAAATTTCCAATTTATCTTAAACATATTCTAGTTACCTTAATAGGAGTTGTGAGACATGCAGTAAATATATCAGCTGGCAGTTCGGAATTCATAGGAAGAATCTGATTAGTTGCGCATGCAGCCAACTGAATGCACTGTTTGAAATTTGGAGGTGGTGTCATCTGAGAAGGCAATGTGTTTCTTGATTGAGCCATCAGTTGTTCGTACTCCCTCTGATGCTGATCCGCGAACTGTTGAAACGCGTCCACAATCATGCCAGCGTTTGAACAGTCAAATACGTAAATTGACGGAGACCACATCCAAGTTTGTAGGTCGTAAATCGAGAGCGGTATATATTGCGTATAACTGCGATTGAAGACCCAAATCTCTCCATTGGCAGTTGGTTTCGGAACGCCATGCCCATTGTAGTGAAACAGCACTCTTTCGTCTTTAGCATTTCTTCGGAGAGTAGATGTTACTTTTTTAATCTGGCATTCATGAATTACAACATTAATCACAATTATTCTTTTCTAAACAAACAAGAATTTTTCGGTTGTACCTCATCAGCGGTAGGATCTAGAGTTTGCTTGTAGCGGGCACGGGGCTGCCACCTCTCATATTGCTTCTGAAGGTTGATGCCAATTGCTTCTAATGCTTTTTGTGGACTCATAGACAAAGGATCTACACATTGAGATAAATCACATTAAAAAAGCAACAACACTACACACACAACCCTTTACAAATCACATACCTATCCAGCATTCTAGCCTTGCACAGGGCTGAGTTTTAACTACATCTGGAGGATCTACTCCAACATTAAGGCATAGTATCAATGCCACACTTACTGTTTTCATCTTGAATTTAAAAAAAAATAAATAAATCCTATTTTATTAAGCCGTACATGCACAAATGTGTGGAGAAAAAATTACAAAATGCTATTTAAATTTTGATTTTGGACGGGAAAGGTAACTTAATAAATGCATGTGTTACCCGATCCTTTAATCTCCAGTTTTGAGCACAATCCTCTAATCCTTCAATTTTATCTGTGTGCCTTTCTGAAGAAAATGCTAATCCAATCGCCCAATCTTCATCTTCTTCATCTTGGCCCTGTTCATCGGGAGAAGGTGAACGTGATGGAGCACGCTGGAAAACCGAGAGCTCCCCCGACATGGTCATCTATTCAACGATTTATCAAATTTCTTATCCAAAAATTTAGATAAATCTGAAAAACCACAAAACAAAACGAACTCTTGATGAACTACACATTCACCCGACTGCAAGTGACAATATATTCATATTATTACGACACGAATTCAAATTGTTTCTCTTGTTGTGTGAGTGCAGACGGATTTTGGTTTATTTTTTACGACGAAAAAATGAATCCAAGTATAACTACACAAGGTTGCCATTTCTATTCGACATAAAATGGAAGCTATCTCATCATTCTCATGCCCACAGGCACGCCACAGGCCCACAGAATTCGTATTCGTATACACCCCAATTTTTTTTCCTTATTATGAACTTATATATAATTCATGTGTCTGTTTTTTTTTAGTATGTACTCTCTGGCCCACCATTCCCCTTAAAGGTCACCAAAAACAAAATTTACGGAAAAAGTCTGTCTGGTAACCTGGTTACTAAGGAGGTTACGCCTCTCTTAACAGATGTCTCTTCAATAGCACCGGCTGCGGCGCCAAAACAGATCGAATTTCCAAGAAATTTCTTGGTCATGAAGGACGCTGTAAAAGCCATTGAATATTACATGAATAATTTTGTATTCGCTTTCTAATTGTCACATTGAAGTAAAAAGAAATGAACTGGAGTGGTGGATACAAACACCGTTTCCGGCTAAATACTGAGATTCGTAAAACTGCCTTTCAACAACAGAGTCGCATAATTCTCGTTGACCTCGTGAAGCATGATGATCTTGAACAAACCGGTCAAATTTCCCTAAACAATGGACAGAAGTTTACAATGATTCCTCCTAAAGTAACAGCCAATTTAATCACACTAAAGATGGGAGTATTTTTTAAATATGTATTTTGCAGGTAGAGGCAGTTTCAAATGATGATATCTCAATACGTCATTTTGGGATTGGAACTCCATTTCACAACATTCCTTGTGGATCTTCATCAGGTCTACATCAATACATTACTCCATTAAAAAATTCAAAATAATTGTGTTACTCTACATAGATACTGAAGGATCTGGAAATGATGAAATATCAAGTACAAGATATAGTCCCGTTTCATTAGACCAGGAAAGTACAGCTGAGCATCACATAACAAGCACATCTGAAGAGGAACAAACAAAAGTTCCATTAAGTCACAAGGTTAATGAACTTTATGAGGATTCAAACCCTGGTGAGGTTCTTTTTCTACAAGAAAGTTCACCGTCAGGATGTAGTTCATTTCTCAGCAACTCAAATGTTGAATGTTTTACTTCTCCACCTTATCTCAACCCAAATCCTTACTCTTCAACACCAAATTTGAGTTTTCTAACTCCCGTCATACATCGCGAGAACACTGTAAGACATTCAAGCAAAGATCGACGTTTTTGTCAACAAAATTGGGATAATTCCAACCTTCACAATTTACCGTACTTGACACCCCTTACCGACGAACCAGTCATTATACAAGAAAACTCAATTTTTAAGAATCGAACTCAAACAGATAATCGAGAAGCTCCTTCAACAAAAAATCGCTCAATGTTTGTTCCAGTAGACGTAACTCCTGCTCAACGAAAACAAGTTCATTTCTATACTTCTGACCAAGAAAGTAGTACAGCTGAGCATAGAGTAAAGAACTTTTCTGAAGAGAATCAAACTAATGCCTCGACTCCAGCCAGAGAGCAGTATGACGATTCTAGCGTGTATGCACCACGCAATAAAGATACCCTTGTCACCTCCATTGCCGGTTGTTCAACTCCCAGATCTTATTATGTAAACCAACATTTTCACTACCCAACACCAACTTTGGGCTCTACTACTACAGCAACACACCAGGAGAACCTCGTCGGATTTTCAACAAAAGATCAACGCATCCCTGGAATGAAAGATTCTCCCCTTCAGTATTTACCGTGCTCCACATCGATTAACACCGACACAAAAACGACAATACCTTCTCAAACAACTCCCATTGGATCGAACGTTGATAATCATAATAATTCTGCTCAAGTAAACTGGTCAATGTTTCCGCCGTTAGTCGTCACTCCTGCTCAACAACGGCGCGTGCAATTTGCGTCATCCGTTCCCCTTCAGAAAATTAAAGTTATTGTAAATAACGCAGTTGTTCCTATGAAAGAGACTTCTAACTTGAATACTTCTATTCCTGGCACATCATTTCCAAATGGGTCGTCAATGGACTTCTCAAAATACGTGTCGCCCCCTAAGCAAGAACACGCTGTTGTGATCACAGAGGGAATTGTCTCAGATCAACACGAATATTGCAAGGAAGAAGCTATTCGTCTAGTCCAATCATCTAGCAAAACAGTCACAACCTATCCTGTTCATTCCCTCATTCATACCCAGGACGGAACTACAAACGCCAGTGAAAATAGTAATAACCAAGCTAATCCAAAGTTTACTACTCGAAAAAGAAAACAAAGCGTTGCTTCTTGGAAAACTTCAGTTCGCAAGAAATTTAACGGTAGATGCACTCATCATTGTCGTTGTCGTACCGTTATTCGAAAAGTCAAAATCCGTGACGCTGAAACTCAAACTTCTTAATATTTACTTCACTTGAAAGGCAGCGCTGTTTGTGTTTGTTTTAACATAAGTTACTTCCTCGCGGTTTCTTCATTATTTTAGTTACGGTTTACTTCTTGATGTTTCAGTATTGTCCATGGTTAAGACTCGGAGAGAGTGAGAAACAAAATGTTTTTCTTACAATACAAGCAAATAATCAAAACACATATGGCTACGTAATACGTAATTCAATGTTATACATGACGGTATCAGCGTTTTTTCGTCTTACTTTTCTTCATCAACGAATTTGCAGTTTTAAATTCAACACCTAAAATAAAGATGTTTAATTTTCGGCCAACATAATTTTTGAAATGTGTGCTTACCAATCGAATTACAAATCCCTCTGGTTTGTTGATCCGTGTCTTCAGCCGTGTTGCCGGACAAAAACAGTACAATGGGCGAATTCTGGCTAGTTTTATAAACGTTTCTCTGGTTTGTATCCAGGTAACAGCAGCATTCCAGTATTTGGAACAATGTCCTTAAAGAAACCCAGAAGGTTAATCAATCAATATCAATAGCACTTCAGAGTTAAGAAAGATGGCTCGTGTGCTCACCAGTTGGCTTTATCTTTTCGTTTCGGATAAGTCAATAATGGGATGACTTGGTGTTCATTTTGACGCTGTGCTCTAATAAAGCGATTGCCGGTACGAAAGCAGGTTTCTAGCCACCGAATGCATTCCCGAACAGAAGCGCTTTCCCTCTGTATAACCAGAGAAAAAAAATCATAAAATGCTTTAAGATCAACAATCAAGTAAATGAAAATACTTTGAGTTGATCAATTTCCGAGATGACAATATCAGGTACTACTACAATCAGCTTTTGGCTTTTGATCACTTGTTTTATGAGGTGAGTAAAATCTGAAAGAGCAGAGACGTCCGGTACCAAATAGACGTAAGATAAAGTGGAAAGATCGAAGTTTGTCTTTTTTTTTCTTTTGAATTGAGGTGAGAGTCTCCGTTCAAGCTCTTGTACTTCTGACTTCAACCACAAGTGTGCCATGTTTCTCATCATGAGATCTGCTTTCATTCCAAGTTCCTGGGATTCATCTTTAGTTGCTTCGGATGGACATATGTAAATTCCGTTTTCCAGTCGGAAACTTTTTTCGTTGCCTTGACTTGCCAACCAATTGCCAAATTGGAGAATTCTTTCGATCCGAATAGAATTTAAAATTGAAATGTTGGATGGTGCAGGAACAGACTCAAAATCGATTTGAGCATGGAATAAGCTCATAGAATCCAGTCCATACAGCTTCCAATCTTCTTCTAAAGGAACTTTTTGGTACTGATCAACATCTTCTTTCTGACAGCGTTTAAACACGTTGAGGATGGTAGCTAGTGTTGCCCACATTTTTCGAATGGATTGATTTGATACTTGAACAACCTGAACATTGGCTTGTAACCAATCAGTCAAGAGTTTAAAAATCGGCAAAAGAGATAAAGCTTCTGACGGGATTTCAATGAGCGGTTCAAGTTTAGCTTCAGCTGAATGAAAACCAGAATCGGATAAAACTTCTTCTTCTTCTTCTTCTTCAGAATCCTGCTCAGAGTTACTTTCTAAAAATATCTCTTCCTCTGAAAATTCTTGATCAGACGATCCAGATCCAATTTTTCTTCTTCTCAGTTTAGCGCGCTTAGTTTCTTCTTCCTCCTCGTCGCTCAGTTCATCTTCATCAGCTTCTTCTTTACTCCCAGAGACGGGCTCTTTCTCTTTATCTGCATTATTTCCATTTCGTTGGTCAGCATTCCCAGAGCTTAGATGGAAAATGTCTTGAAATTTGCTCAGAACGTGAGCGAAAAGTGAACAGCAGAAGGCGATTCCAGCTGTTGGATTATGGTTTGATGAAGCGGGAGTTATAGTACACATCACCACGCAGGCAGCCAAATCCAAAAGTTGGTTACAACTCTCATTTTCGCTTCTACAGAGTCGTTTTTGAATTTCGCTCAACACCACCTGACACAGCTTTTAAAAACCAATTAATTAATGCACAAACATTGTACATTGAAACTATAATTTTTGTTCAACTTACTTGGCTTACTTCAAAAGTATTTTCTTCTTTGCCTACAAAGACTAACTTTGGAAGTAATTGTGAAAAAGCGGAAATCAGTTTGTCTTCGTTCATGGCAAGACGTACTAATAAAGCCTTAAGATTAGGTTCAGCCCCAGGGAATATTTTTAAGGCTTTCATGCTTTAAAGAAAAACAAGTATTAACATTATACATACAGATGCAACATAATAGTGTGTTATTGTACCTTCTTATATAGTAAAATATAGATTCACATCCTCTGGAAGGATCATGACTAGTCAAAGTCCCAAGTTGGTTGTAAGGGAGACCAATACTAGGATTGACAAGAACTGCCTAAATAAATAAAAAGTTGACAGACATGAAAAACACATGTGATAATTAGTTTGGTCTACCTGATGATAATAGCGCTCTGCTGTAATTACACTGTTAGAAATTTCCAAATCATTTCTATAGCGGGACAAATCTCCTAACCTTTGAAAAAAAATTTTAATTAGCCTCTAAGTTAAGACCTAGATTCAAATCATGACAAATTTTTTAACATACCAAACCAAAATCTTTTGGACTGATTCCATAAACTCTTCTTTGGACTCTTTTTGTGTTTCACAATCAAGGATTTTAACCTCCAAGAGTGGTAAAACATGAAGTGTAAGTTTCGTGGCTGGGTCCACATTTTTTAGCTTTTGGCAAACATCTTGCATAAGCTCAGTTAACTTTACAATTCCCGATTCAATGTGATATCCAATAAAAAGTTTTTCCATTGAAGTAAGGGGTGACTTCTAGAATTTTTGTTTTCTTTTTTTTTTTTAATCTGTAATTGGAAATAAAAATTTTTCACAGTAATTACCTTTCCATTAATTTTTGTAGAAGTTATCACATCATAATAGCACTTCTTCCAGAGAAGTTCTTCAGCTCTACGTCGGCATTGGATTGGATCAGCTCCCATTGATTTCACACAGAGATAAGAAAGTTGGCTTCGAAGCTCAATGATATCTGGAGTAAAAAGATCTCTGCATGCTCTAGCTTTGGCAACAGCTGAATCTAACTGTTTCACCAATATTGAAGCTGAGCTGTAAAACCAAAATAATGTAAATTTTGGTTTGGGATCAAAGTATTAAAATAAAATTGATAAAAGATTTACTAGATGAGTTTTTTAATAGTGTCATTATTGGTAGACGAAGCCATTCTCGCCTTTGAATTGAGGTTCTTGTCTGCCATGGTTTGGTCAGGTTTTGTTCTTGATAGCGCCAGCCCTAGCTCGGAAAATGTTACAACCAAATAAGAAATAATGACTAAATATGCTATGAAACTCGATGATTTCCATGACGTCCTGGACTGGTCCTGGACCGCCTTTGAACAACTTCAATCAATTACAACTATTATTGTCTAATTTATAAATGAACAAATTTTCCTAAAGTCCTCCATTAAAAGAAAAGAAATTCACTCTCATGCTCTCTCGTCTGGTTCTGCTGCTGATTTAACCTGACATCTGGTGAGCATAAAAAACGTGGATAGAGATAGAAATTTTAGAAAATCACAAACAAGAGAAAGTTCCACTTATCACGGTACTTATGTAGAACCAGTTTTACCATGATCTAAATTCAAAAAATGCTAAATTTGATCTAATCCCACCCTTGACTCATTTTTTAAATAAAGTCCGGCCCCGCCGTAGAAAATGATTTAATAGTTTTAGAGCAAAAAATTTAATTGGGATAATGCCATAATGGTAGGGTTTTATTGAATGGCAGAACATTGCATTTCTAAAAGCTGCAACATGGTCACACACTTTATAAATAAAAAAAAGCTAAAAAGTGACAGTATCAAAATTTGTTTAAAATCAGAAATATTCATTAGTTCGTTTCAATTGAACAATGGGATTATAAAGGAACTACTCCGAGACCTACGCCTCCCTCGTGAGCGCACATTGAAGAACCGAAACTCCATTTGTCAATCTTCGGATCATAGACCTCTACCGTATTTAAGTTTCTGAAATGAAATAGAAAAAAAAAATTACGTTTATTTCATCAGCGGAACATAAGTAAAGAATATTTACGCAGTGCCATCGTATCCTCCAACCGCCCAAAGACGACCGGCATTAGCTGCCAACGCCACTCGACTACGAGTAACACTCATGGGGGCAACATGGTTCCACTTCTCAGTTTTTGGATCAAAAACCTCAACTGATCGCAAAAATGTTGAACCATCATACCCGCCGCAAGCATAGAGCTTACCCTCCAATACAGCAACTCCTAGTCTGTGTTTAAAATTGACAAAAAAATATTGAAACGATAAAGGATTTAACATGAAAACCACATCGTAAAAACCTGCAACGTTTTGAAAGCATTGAGACTCCGGGAGTCCAACGACCAGTTTGGGGGTTATACTTCTCGACTGAATCAAATATGCTTAATCCGTCATGTCCACCCAAAACATATATGTGATTGTCAAACGCCACTACTCCGGCTGCACTTCTATGTTTGTTCATGGCAGAAACACATTTCCAACAATCAGTTGATGGGTCATAGGACTCGACTGTGTTGAGCGAAGTAACACCGTCGTACCCGCCACAAACCTGCGGACAAATTCGACAAGCGATTGGCAAATTGTTGTTGTACATTGATTTTTGAGGTTCATTATGCATACGTAAAGGTAGTCATGGAGGGAAGCTGCTCCGGCAGCGCTTCGTTTGCAGTTCATGGAACCTATCCCACGCCAAATTCGCTTGGGTCCGTCTAAAACTTCGACTGTTTGAAGCCTGTCAACACCGTTGTAGCCACCAATGGCTAACAATCAGAACATATAATATGTACAGTTACAATTAATCTCAATTTATGTAACATTCAGCTTGGTTTTATACCGTATAAATTGTTACGGAGGATGGCGACTCCTACTCTACTCCGACGTATAGACATTGCTTCTGCTGGATTCCATCTGCCAGTAACAGGATCCATAACTTCGACTGTACTTAAAGAGTCGCCAGCTTTCGTCAATCCTCCTACAGCGTACAAAAGACCCGACTGGAAATTGAAAAAAAAATTAATTAATGAAAAAAAAGCACACAAAAAAAAGAATAAATAATATATTAAATAAATATATGTTAATATAGAAGAATTAAAACATTTGCTTGTTTTAGTTAAGTTCTAGTTCTCACCACATCGGCAAAACAGCGAGGTCGACAACGATAGCTTTTGAACATCGAACGTCGTTCTGGAAGCAGGTGGAAATCTTTGGCTTCATCAACTAAATCTCGACAACGATGGCAGCTGCGAATTAATTCCTCCTTCGAAACGCGGTCCGTCAAAAAAGTTGGACTAAGGAGAGGCAATCGAACTTGGGCTAGTAGGTTGGGAAGATGTTTAGATCTTAATTCGGAGTCCTTCTTCACCCAACGTATTAAAGCTTCAAAAGCCCCCTCTTCAGTGACGCATAAAGAATCTCGGTTGAGAAGCTCCTGCATTTGACTGACATCTATACTAACAAATTCTTCCTCTTCTGCTACTTGAGTAAAATTCTTTTCAAGAAAACGGTCAGCTGCTTTCACTAGGTCTGTACAGCTTAGAGTCTCAGCAAATGATTGAATACTCAAAACATTTTTACAGTCTAGTCTTTGTTTGTAGAAGTCGGCACAGGCATCACGAACTTGATTCAATTGCAGATAAGCTGCTCCAATCATTAAATTGTTGACATTTCCAGGATGAATGGTGATTTTTCCACTGTAAGCAAATTGTATTAAAGATTCCATCGCGCTAGGGTCTATCCCTCGTACCTCAACTTCCCTTTGTCTACTCTCTACCATATCAATTGTAAACATGGAATTAAAATAAGGAATGGTAGCACACAGCACTATACGATGGGCGCTGAATAGTTTGTCGTCCACTTTAATAGTGACGTCGCATAGCTTCCCTTGTTTTCGAATTTCTTCGAAAACAGGGAAAGCACTGCTGGCCAGATCAGCTTGTTGAAACATCACACATCCACCACTCATTGTGCACGATTCAGCCATGACAAGTACAGTTTTTCGTTATAATAAATATAATTTAGAAATGAGTTAAGGTCACAGTATTTTTTCCAAGAATGAAAATTATCAAATTGTTTTATAACATTTTTATCGCACACGAACACAAATGTCAACACAAAATCCTCATCACAAACTGCCGTCAGCGCCTTCTAGCGTCGAAAAATAAAACAATTTCAAAAAAACAAAACAAAAACGAAAAATAATAATAAAAAAGATAAAAATACATACATAACTAAATGAGAAGCATGATCCTTCCGTTCGTTCTTGAACATTGGCCATGACTTCAGTCAAGGGGTTGATAACAGCAAGGCGATTTTCATCTTTAAAAACTTGAAAGCTTATGATGGATGGCGCTAGCTTATTTTTCACATACAAAGACAAGGACATCATAAAATTCTTTCGTCATCTAAGTGGATACATAAGTTCTTATTGTGTTTCCTGTACACACAAAAATTTCTGGTATTGGGCGTGTACCGCTGCGATAGTACACACTAGATCTCAAGCATAAAAGAACCTTAGGGTGATTATTCTCTATTTCGGCAAAGACATATCGTTGTCTGAAAATGGAGTTGGTCCTTTTGTGTCGATATTTTATTGGAGCACTACATTCAAATACGCACTAGAGCAGCTAGCGCATTCCCATATTTCTAAACCCTACCTAAAAATAAAAATATTCCTTAACTGATCTGGCTGCAAGGCTTCCGCGTTAGTGCATTATGAACTTGAGACAGAAAAGTACAATCACACTTGGTTCTCCCATCAAAAATAAATTCGTAATCAAATGCGATTAATTTGACTGTCACGACGTCAGAGAAAGAATGGGGACATTTATTAGTAGAGCTATGAAAAGGAAACTAAAGCTTAATCTGAAACCAAAGAGAATGGGGCAAGTAGAGAAAAAATAATGGAAATTATCGAGTTTTATTATTATGACAACCAGCCCTGTAATTATTGCGGATTGACGACGTCGTATCTATAATATCAAAAATTTCAAGTTTGGTAATGACTAGCCATGGACTAGCCGTAAGGTGCAGTTCTTGTTTGAGAGACGCCCTTAGGGATCAGTGAACACAACTCGACGCAATTCTTGAGAACTACTGGGCAGCGTAGAAAACTGGAAAAGATTGTCCACTTATTCCTTCTATATATGAACCGATCCAATTATAATTTTTTTTTAAATTTTTTTCAGGGTCAAAAGGACTTGATAGAAGAGTTCAGCAGGGCATCCTTGGCTGGGGCCCTTGCAAACCTCTAGTTAATGAATCTCATGATCGAAGTGGACCCACATATGACTTTGCTCAGCCTTGAAGAAATTAATGTAACGGGGGCTATAAGGAGTCGTTATTCCCCGTCGTCAAGATTTCACGATTTCACGCCTCAACGAGGTAGAAACCGGGTCTATTGTTTTTCGTATGCGATGCATGCGGTCATTGCTAGCTGTCACTGTTCCCTTTTAATCTCCATGTATGCACGATTTGTCACCTTACATACTCTGCAGGCAGCAAATCTCCCTTGAATTTTCTTATAGGTTCGTGGCCCGGCTTCAAGACTCGTTTGGAAATTATGTATACTGTATACCCTATGCGATTACAATTTCATAGGAATCCAGGAGAAAACGAGGTCAACTATTCAGCACGACTAAGAAACATTGCACATTTAAACTTCTTTCTTTCCTTTTCCAATTTTTTTCCCCTTCCTTTCTCTGGTTGTTGAAATGATTGTTGGGATGAATTGCCAACTTAACTTCAGCAGCTGATTACTGGACAATAGATGTTGAAGAACCAGCCAAAGGGTAACACTCGTGAATCCTCTGGCAGAGAGCGGCAGAGTGAAAAAGCGCCTAAAGAGATATGAACAAAGATATACCATCAGAGAGAGAGAGGTCGTTGATTGGCTATGCAAATAAACTGGAATATCTAAACACAAGGGTTTTCCCAAGCCCCTTTTCTCTCTCTCTCTCTCGTCCATCGTCCCTATATTAGGTAATGTCATCAGTTCACCAACCAGTAACCTGAGCTGATGATCCTCCGGGCCATTTACGAAACGAATATGCTCGGCTGTTTCCGCAATGCAAGAGTGACCTCATAACAATCGCAATTGTTCTACATTAAATAAAGCTCACAGTCAATACTTAACGTCGCTTGATTAACTTGAAAGCAATCCATCAGAATATTAAATTTTATTACACATCACATTCAATGGAATTAAACCAGTTTTCAACTCAATATGTTGCTATCACTCTATTTCGGGAATAATCATTTTACACCATCAGTTTTGTTCTGGAAACATTATTTTTCTTAACCACTTATTATAGTTTGACACTGACAACTAATCTCGTCCGAGTAAAACTTGAACGGCACACCCAAATGTGGGGAACAATTATCAGGAGTACAACACATTTTTATATATTTTTTTTGCCAGGAATTGTGAAGGTCTCAAATTAACGTCTCGGAAAAGTGTCACCTTTTATTATATTATTAGACAGTCTTAAATTTGGAATTACCGCATGTCCAATGAAGCATAAACCCGGATAAATTTCTTTCCTATAGATAACTCATTCAAGGCTACAGCATAATAACAGAAATTTAAAATGCCACGACTCCACCCTGTTTACCATTCAACACGTGTAGTATATTTCTTTTTCTACAATATTGTAATTTTAAATGTATGCGATTGTGCGATAGAAGCAACCGGTCGGCAGAAGGACGACAACGAAACGTGAAACCGAACACTGCCGAGTTACTTGACCGAACAGTTGACAAGGATTTCCAATATGTTTTTTTTTCAATATTCCTTGAGGGCATTACATTGACACTCATGTTCCTAATGATCAATTAATCCCAAGTCTGCGCACTGCTGTTGCTGCGTTGCCTTGGTATTTCCGGAATTCCTATTACTGTCATCTTCGTCATTGACATTTGATTTTCGTTTCCATCAGTGTCCTTGATTGCGCAAGGAATTTCCACGTCATTTTTTTTTGCTTCCTTGTGACAATTTATTCAATTGCCTTTGATTTCAAATGTATTGGAGGCGGTGGCTCTTTTTTACGACTATTGTTTAGTCCTTTGGCGGTCAGTATTACCGTACAAGGCTGTTTTGTGGGTGTGGATGCTCGAAGCCTTCTACTAAAGGAATCGTAAAAAAAGGAGACACGAAAAATATAGTAACCGCATGTCTTGGCAATATAACAATGGCTAGCGATGATGGGGAATGTATAGTGTAATGTAGAAGGTAAGCAAATAAATAATAGCTAAATTAGAGGCCGAAAGACTCTACAGAGCATTTCCTTCTACCGATTCGTGATTTTCATATTTAACTTGTTAACATCTCTTTCTGAAGCAAATGAGGAAGTGGCAAGTGATGACGCAAAACGAAAGAAAAAACAGAAAGGTGAATTCTCAACCGGATACTAGATGTAAATGGGGAACACCTTTTCGACGAAAATAATTCAAACTGGTTCAAAGGATTAACAAAATTGCGTTGCGTTAGTGCTATTGCATCTAGTGCAGTGTCATATGACGTCTGTAGCCACCAGTTGAACTAGATTGAACCAGATGAACTGCTGAGAGCTGGTCTTTTTTTATATTGCAAAAAGAAGGTGGGGGGAAAGGTGAGTCCCCCTTCAACTCCCGGAAACTTGTCTGTGCAGCAACCAACGGTTTATTCGGGGAACACCATCATCATCGTATCGTTCGAAAAATAAGAAACTGGTTCGAATGAATTCCAAATTGCGTCGTACAGCAGCAGCTCAGAATAATTCGATATGATGCCACACTCTCTGACGTCTTTAGGTAACCACTTGAACCAGGGTGAACCAGGATGGACGACAGATAAGATTAGACAAATGTTTTTTGTTTTGGACGTCACGCTCGTTGAAGCGATGAAATCGTTTGGCAATTTTCCTTTTTTAAACAAAAACAGCAACAACAACAAAAAAAGGAAAGGGAAGGTAAACCAGATTGCTGTCAAGTATTACGTACGCATACTCAGTGTCCGGCTATTGATTGCAATCAGGTGACAATTAATGGGGAAGTCAATCTTTAAAAGGACAAAGTCGTTTGCTGAATGCCAATTTTTTTCTGAGACGTCACGAAGCGGAACTTGGTTGTTGTCCGGAACGAAGCGGAAATAACGCAGGCAGAACTTTTGCAACGTTTAGAGCTCCTCACGACTACTGCAAGGCCCTCTCCTTGACTCAGTATTATCTGCTTTTGAAAAATGACACGTACAACATAAAAAAAACTAAAGCGGACAAAACGACCGATTCCCCTTGTTCCTTTTTCTATTAGAGGATGAATAATAGCGAGGTTGATTTTCTCATTATCTTCTTTCCAAAATGTTAAAAATGCAATTGCAGCAGGTGCAAATCAAACTCATTCTTATAGAGCAGCATAATGCAACTAATAATATAATAACGTGACCGAGGTGCAACCGAACGAGAGAGACTCGCTCAATCGAAACCGCCTTGTAGAATAACCTTGCCGGACTGAGTTTTTTTTTCTTGTTGTTGTCTATGTAACTGTGTATTTTAGCTTTTATTAAATTAATCGATTTTCTTTCTGGTTTTCGCTCGGGTTTTCGCAGATAATTTATTTTTTTTTACTCCCAACTCTTTCGCAACGAGAGGAATGACCACACCTACTCCAAGAATATATGTGGACACGGAGAACGCGCACATGAAAACAACATTGACATAAAAAAAAATTGCCATAGTTAAATGAAATGCACTTGATTCAGATCGTTTTGGCTACACCTTATAACACCAATAAATTATTTAAAAAATTGTTTTATTAGATACCGCTATTGCACGTATTAAAGATAGGAATCTGGGAACTCCTTCGATCGAAACGGCGTGGATGATTTACCGCACCAATCAGCAGTGTGTGCGGGATTTTGAAAAAAAGAAAAAAAGAGAGTTGTGTTGTTTCGACTTCAAGAACACCAACATACGCATTTTGACCTAGAAAACCCACAAAAATCATTGAATCAAACTAGCCAAAAAGAAAGAAACGGTGACTTTGATTGTCAAATAGCAGCCACACGCGCTCTAGTATATATTAATACCTACTCAGGGGGGACAATTTCTTTTCCTGTGTAATGAAACGTAATATCGTAGGTGTCCTTCTTACTGTCACGATTGGCGGCGCGTGACGATTCAAGATTTTGACTCTCCTCATGTTGGTTGGAGCATTCACCGATGATTGCAATCTTTTGTCATTTGTTTTTATCCGGAAAAGGAAGGATTGGAAAACCTTGGCCGTATATGGAAATGACCCAATCACAAAATACCGCAATTCCTGAAATGATGAAATGTCGTTATTTCCCAACTATAATGAGCTGTGAAAGCTGTGAAATAGGCTGTAATGCCTAGGCAAGCATTCCAGCAGCAGCCGAGATGAAATTTATGCGTTATACCATCATCTGTTGCGTAGTCTGTTTTTTGTGTGTGCATGTGCAGAATGATGCAGTTATTCGTGCACGTATCACGTGAGTGTAAATATAAGACCATAAATGTAATACCTACACACCATCCAGGTGAAACGTGCTAAATTCGCAATGTTTGATAATCCACCGTGGGCTAAATTACTGAATTTTTTGCTCCACCCGCACAACCCTCGAAAAGCGGGCAAACAATCCCCATTTGAGCTCAATTGACCCAGAAAACTGTGTGTTCAGTCGCCAATGCATCATTCAGAGTGTTGTGTCGGTTGTCGTCGACGACCGTCAACACGTTAGACGCCATAGCCAGTAGCACTTGATAGATTAAAAGCGAGTGAGAATGCAAATCTCACTCAGGCAGGCGCACACGCGCCCAAACGCCAATTAAACTTCGTGCCAGAGTTAAATTCTCTCCTATCTGTTTTTATAAGCCTTTTTTACTCGGTTCTCGTTAATTCACGAGAGCTGGATAGCCCTGACTCTGATTTACGTTTTGCGAGTATTTTTTTTCCCCCCAGCTCTTTCTCTCATCGGCACAGCAAGCATGCCGACCTCTGCAAAACGCAACCCAACACGAGTGGCTGGGCGACAATCTCTTCCATTTTCAAATACAAACACGGCGCTGGCGTAGAGGTTTTACCTTCGAGGTAATATAGAACAAGATGTATGTCGGTCTGACTAGGGAGAGTTGTCTTCGTCACTCTACTGGTCGAATCGCCACTAGCCATAACCCATGTAAATACGTATATAGCCGAGACAAAAAAAGCGGACCAAACTCTATCAAAACGATCGTTCAGGCATACCTTCAAAATATAAATGCACGTATCAAGAGAGAGAGAGTGTGTACCGAGCGGCACACGTAAGAACTTGTACTTAATATAATAACGTGCGGGCGGCATCAGCAGAACAATAACGAACAAAAGAAAGCGCCCGAAACGTTTGTACAAAAGAAACAAACAAGCAAATGTCCTTTAATTATAACAAACCGTTCTGACGAGTATTCTGAAATACCATTGTATATGTCGTGTCCTTTCAAATCTTTTTTCTTTCTTTCTTTTTTTTTCTCCAACGGAATCGGCTCGACATGCAACAACGGGAACCAAGTTGCATATATAGACGCCTTTGTTTCTGAATAACACTCCCATGTCACGACGGACGAACGAAATCGCAATCATGCCCCCGATTAGATTCTCCCGGCCGACCGCTTAAATTCATTATCTTATATACACGACGGTATTCTACAACTACATACATGGGCAAAACGAAACAACACGCAATGATGACGCTGCAACAAAACGGTTTTTTGAGAAAGTGCGCAACGGAGGCGGTGGCGGCGGCGGCTCAATGCCTCGCGTGGTTCTTTTTATTTTTTTCAAATGTCCTGGCCGTTGATCGTGACACAATCAACGGCACTCGATCAGATCCGCTTTGCCGTTCATCATCAGCTTGCAATCTGAGAATAACGTGTTAGCATAATAAATGCAACTCATCGTCGCTATCCTGGTTGAATCGTGTGATTGAATGAATTCCAGCGCGCACTCTATAAAACATCAAATGCCGTTTTCTTTTTCTACAGTTATACGTGAATATAGGCTATAGTTGCGAATTCCATTCACTTAGTTGTTTGTAAATGGAACGTTTCGGAGAATGACTCGCTGTATATGCCTAATACAGACTCTACGGCAGATATTGTATATGCGCAGTTTGTTAACAAATGTAGAGCTTTTGATTAAATATGCGCTAACTACGTCATGAGCTTTTCACGGCTTTCGCTGAGAACTCGCAAAGCGAAATTGAGGTCGCTCTGTATTATTCCTTTACGTAGAGTTATCCTTTTGTTATACACCTATAGTCCTATACCTATATACAGCTATCTTTATATAGTAAATGTGCTACTCTATTCTTTTATAGGCTGCGTGTAAATGCGGAGAAGACGATTTCGTTTTCTCCGCTACAGTTTCTAATCCGCATCTCTTTCTCTCTGTATAATACGTCTGAGAGAGAAAGAGAATAGGTACCACCACGATGAGGGCCAAGAGAATGCCGCTCGAGACTTTGGTGGTGGACGTTCTCCATCAGCGAGCCGCCCGCTGCGCTTGCTGAACAATTGCACTCGAAGGAGAAAGAGAAGGAGGAAGAAGAATGCACAGCAGCGGCGACGGCGGCTATACAACGTAGCGAGAATCCAATAATAATTATATGGGAGGTTTTGAGGAAAGTTGTTGATTGGGCCACGAAATTACTTCTCCCCTCGTTAAACAACATCAGTATATATAGGTACTTTCGTTGGACGTTATTTTGGCGATAATTCGTATATACCCAATAGCTCGATTGTTAGACGCGGGAAACCCACTGAGAAAAGAAATTAAAAAAATACAACGAAAGGAGATGAAAAGAACCGAATTTCATGCGAAAACCCCCGTAGGAAAGACTGCTGGACAAAAAAAGAGCGAGGAAGATGAGAAAATTGCTGCGTCTGGGAGAAGCCATAGTATTTATATGCGTCTATACTCTGCAGGAGCAGATCCGTCTGTACTGAAAACTCAGCGGGCAGTAAACAGCGTGTATACGCTGCTCAAATAGTCGATTCATTGTGACTGCCATATGATTTGCTATCTAACATCAATCTCGACAACGACATCAAGTCATATAATAGCAAAGAAGAACTGGAAGAGTTTCCACGGCCGGGATAAGGATCGCGAGGTAGGGGTCGAGTTGAGGAGTCTCAGCAAAGGGTCATCGCAGAGAAACAATTATTTGCACTTTGCTGGCAAATGCATTTCCTCTACATCTCTCACTGTGAGAAAGAAACTTTGTTGGTATTCAGCCTTCAGTGGAAATGCTTGTCGACTTGCATTGTTTGACGGGGCGTTGCGATGCGGCAGGCCGGCAGCTAAAACAGCCGCACTATACTCTAGCTAAAGAAGAATGGCAATCGCGTGATCTAATCCTCGCTCGGCGACCTCGTCGAGAGCTGAAGTGAACGTAGACTGACGAACGTGCCGAAACGATATAGTTCTCTTACGCCACAAGCTCTATACGAGTCTGCCATGAAAACCCAGCAGAACGAAAATGGATGCAATGCAAAACATTGAAGCGATCTAGCTCCATCCTCTGGCATTGAAAATGAGAAATGAGGGGTTATTGAGATGCTGTTGAGCACTTCAAGATTTCGTTGGAAGAAAAAAAAAACGACACCATCAGACGCCCACACTTTTCCAGAAATGAGTACACGGACCGTGCGGCGCATACTCGATCAAAATGTGTATGTGTAAACTACAGCTCCTACGTTGCATTTGCATATGTTCAAAAACCGGTTGGGTAATATTCAAAGCTCGATTATCCGCAATTCTTTTTGGTTTTTGAGTTTGTTTTGTTTGTTTTTTTTTGAAGTTTTTCTCGAAACAAAGGGATTTTTCTGGCCATATCTGGTCAACTTGGAACTGCCAAGGACGTGATCGTGAAAACCAGTATAGCCGCTTATACTTGTTGCAAGTTGCGAGCATACTGGCTGCTGCTGCTGACGATCGAAACGCCGTTGAGCTTTTGCTCGAACATGCATATCTAAGAGAGGAATGAGAGAGCGGGAGTGAGAGGGCGGAGGGAGTCTGGGCGGGGAGAGAATGGGGTTGGTTGAGAGACTGATCTATATCTGGAAAAAAGGAATAAATAAATTCTCCCTCGAAAGAGAGAAAACAAAAAAAAAGTGCTCAGCGGAATACCCGAATGCAAATCAAAAAGCGCACAGTGAAATTGAACAGCGCGCAACGTCTTAGGAGAGCAGCAGCTTGTTCAGTTGTGACTGGTTTTCGGGCTTTGCACAGAGACCCTTCCCTCTCTCTTTACCTCCACATCCTGTTGGACTGTAGCAGTTCTTGCTATTATAGTCTACAGAGGTACACCCCGCTGCAGCATAGACGTTTTAGCTGTCGTTATTTTGTTTTTTGTTTGTTTTCTTGCGGTCCCCCCCTTGATCTGCTGCTGTGTGTGTAGGTTTCTTGTTGGCTGTTGCAAGCCATAGGGAGTGGCCCTATCTTATGACGAAGAAAGGAGCAAGTTGTCCTCTCGGAACCAGCTGCCCATATCGCTGGTGCTGCTCCTAGCAGAGTTGGAAACTTATAAAAGACGTTGATCTGTAGCTCGTGCGATCAGTTTCTCAACATGTCACAGTGGTGCATAAGGCCAGGAGGACCCTTCAACCCGGAGGACCCTTCTGCCATTCGGACCGAACCATCTCCCCACAGCAGGATGTACGTTTGAAAACACCAAAAAATCCTCTCACAGTTCCATCACACACACAAGTTCCTTTATTCATCCAACCACCACGATCGTATCGCTAGTTTTTGTTATCTCCTTTCTCAATACGGAATTTCTTCATCCACGAATAGGGAAGCCAAAATGTACGGAGCAGGTTCCGAATTATCCATCGTCAGCCGGAGCACGATGAGCACCTGGATATCAGATCGTCATTTTGTTGATGAAATCCATAAAAAGAGGCGTCGAGTGTGCAAGCGATGGCGGAAAACGTGTACACGAGATTTGCTTTATCGCCGGTTGCCTTTCTTATCCTGGATCACTAAATATGATTTCTCCAAGCTCCTGTCTGACGCCAACGCTGGCATGGCCGTCTCCTTGACGGCCATCCCGCAAACCATCGGCTACGCAGCGGTGGCTGGCCTTCCGGCACAGGTGAGTGTCCCCCGCACGTTATTACTTTGCTTTTTTCTTCCTGGTTTGTTTTTTTCTTGTTCCGCGTTATTTGTTGTGTCTGCAGTGAACAATTTTTTACATCAAGAACATTTGGATGTGTATCGATACCAAAATTAGATCGGCCTCTATTCGGCTTTTATGGGCCCGTTGATGTACATTTTCTTTGGAACCGTCAGAGAAATATCTGTCGGTCCAAACAGTGTTCTCGCCTTGATGATCAATTCTTACGTCAGCGAGGGCGGAGTCGCCTACGCCGTCATCCTAGCCTTTCTCACTGGCGTTATCCAGTTAATTATTGGATTATTGAATTTAGGTAAGATTTCGCTCTACATGCATGTCCTACTTCAAGCATTTGTTGTTGTTTGTTTTATTTTGTTTTTCGCTTGTCCGACAACCCTTTCACCCGACTCCTGTCCCGCACAAATCCTCCCTTGTTTCAACTTTCGGTTTTTTTTTTTTTTGTTGCCTTGGCTGCTCCATTTCCAACGAAACGAAAAGTTAAAATTTCTCGTCGATTACGTGATTGTGCCCTGATACCCGCTGTTACTGATCTAATTCATTCTACAGGTTTTATCGTCGATCTAATATCGGCACCTGTTATTTCGGGATTTTGCTCGGCGGCTGCGCTGACCGCCATCGCTACGCAAATGAAAGGGCTCTTGGGACTCAAGTTCCAAGGATCTAATTTCCTCGGCGTGTGGAGAGGAGTGTTTGAAAATCTGTCCGACATCAACTATTATGATGCCGGGTTAGGATTCCTAACAATCTTCATTTTGCTCATAATGCGAGTAAGTTCTCACACACACGTTCTCGGAATTCTAATTTTAGAACATAAGGATTACCTCATTTTTTCTCCCCCTATAATTTGCTATTTTCAATGGACTTTTAAAGAAGCTCAACTGTATGATGAATCTCGAGGTCTTCAAGGGACAGTCTTGTTTACAAAATCGCTGGATTTCCCGGGTGTTGTGGTTCCTTTCATCCAGCCGCAACGCTTCTGTTCTAATATTCAGCTGTCTGGCAGCGTACCTGTTGGAAATAAATGGATTGAATCAATTGACCTTGTCAGGTATACCGAGAAAAACGCCGTTTTTTCTTATTTTCTTTTTTCTTTTTTCCTTTTTATACTTTGTGTGCACCAAAAAAAAACCTGGAGAGAGCTGCATTGTTGCAAGTTTGCAGCCCCCCTCCTTTTACTTTATTTCTTTGTTCAGCTCGGTTGCTCTTTTTATTTTTAGTCTGTCACTCATTTGTTTTTTTTGTTATTTGTCCGATCTTCTTTTTGTCTAACCTTTTCAATCGAAACTGGTTTCGCTGGAATCAACTAACTATGGTTGTATGCGCGGAGTAGTAGATGAAAAGCGTTCGCATTGCAATCGTCGTGTTTATTTCTGTTTTCTGTGGTGACTGGGGCGGTCTGGTGGGACTCGCTATCTTTTGGGCTATCTTTTGGGCGTTCCTCTCTTTCATCCTTTGTTACGTCGCTTTATAGTCATGGTTAACCTTCGGGCTATGATATGCGTTGATCCGGCCTTGGCTAATCCGGTCCTAACGATTTCTAAACGCTCTTTTCGAATCACCAGTAGTAGTCAATGCATACATTTCCAAGTCGGGTCGTGACGTCTACAGCTCACGGTTTTCAACCGGAGAAAGAAAAAAGAACTGGGCGAGTGATGGTAGATTTGTTGATTCGCCATCACGTTTTTCGGTTGTATCGTTGTCCCAAACGACTCGACACGACAGACTGGCCCGACCGAAACGAACGGCAGAGTAGATTTCGTCACCGTACCAACCCAAAACAAGAATCGTCGTCTATCAATCATTTGAGAGAAATCTCGACTCTGTGACGACTGCACTGCCTCGCTGTGAACTCTCACTGATTTTTGAATTCCTGATTTCTTGAAAGTTAATAGGCAACAAATTCTTTTCGGGGCATTGATGCTTGGCACCTGCGGTATTTCTATTACGTCATCAGTCAATCGAGACTGAAGGACACAGAAACTGCTGCACCACAACGAATTAGGGAAATAGCTGAATTGAAAGAATCTGACCGACAAGAAGGGGATTGCCTATTATTTCTCTTAGAACTCACAATTTTTTTTCTTGAAAAGCAAAAAAATAACGTTGATTTGTATGTGTTCACATTTTTTGAAGGTAAGATTAACTATCGCATTGCGTGAGGGAAGGTTAAACACGTCGCGGGGAATAGGCGTCTACGTGATAAAGGAGCAGAAAAAAAAACCTGGGTTTTTCTTTCGTGTGCGGGTACACATTTTGATTTGAGACGGAAACGATCAAGCGAATAAAGGCGATATTCATTTTCATTCGTGATAGAACAACCCTCAAATGTTTTACCTTGTACTAGGCGACGTATTATAAAACCGTCAGTCAAAAATCCATTAGAGTTTATCATGTAAAACTCAAAAATCTACAAGTTGATGCAATTATTTTATTTGACAGGTGATATTGAGCCAGGACTGCCGACATTCAAGTTACCGCCATTTCAAATTGAGCGTCAAGTGGATGACGACGAAATTCAAGTTTTGAATTTTTCAGACATTTGTGCCGAAATAGGAGCCATGGGCATTGTCCTGTTCCCGTTAGTCTCTATCCTGGAGCAAGTGGCCATCGCCAAAACTTATTGTAGGTTCCGTATACGATGCGGCCTTTTTTTAATTATCTTACTTAATTGACCACTTTTCCCCAATCAACGTTTATTACCAAATGTATGGAATTAACGAGTTCATGCTAACATATTATCCATTCTTCTTCTCGTTTTATCTCTCATTGACTGCTGGGCCGACTGGCTGACCGAAACATCTCTGATGCACAATGTCGTTGACCCAAGCTCACGGCAAAAGTACCGATGCCACTCAAGAGATTATCAGTCTTGGAATCGGTAACATTGCCGGCTCCTTTGTTGGAGCCATGCCAATATCCGCCAGCTTCGGACGCTCGGCTGTTCAATCGTCGAGTGGTGTACGAACCCCTATGGTCAACGTCTTTTCGAGTGAGTCTTCACCACCTTATCCATCATTCATTCATTCCCTCACCGATCATTTTACACAATTTGAATCGGGCGTTTTTATTACTCCGACGAAAGAAAGCCTTTCTCATTTTGACATTTGCTATTAGGCGGTGTGATCCTATTGGCCCTTGGCCTTCTCATGCCAGCATTCTATTATCTACCCAAAGCTGTGCTGGCCGCCGTTGTCATCTCATCCGTTATGTTTCTGGTAGAATACGAAGAAATCAAGCCCATGTGGAAATCGAGAAGTACTATTCGAGCCGAACGAATTTAATTTTTTTTTTATTGTTTTATGAGTTTTTGTATGGAATCAGACGATTTTGAATGAGCACCATCCAGTGGGCTGAATCAAATGTTTGGAAAAGCTTTCTCCGTTCTGCTTTGGAACAATAATGCTAATGGCGATTTTCTATTTACGTAGGAATCGAGTTGCTTCCCTTGGTGATTACTTTCCTCAGTTGCCTCTTCGTGAACATGGAGTTTGGCATAATACTGGGGGCTGGCTTTCACCTTTTGCTCCTATTGCACTTGGGAAATAAGCCAAAAATCTCTGTCGGAGAAATTCAGGCCATAAACGTCATCAAAACATCGACGCCGGAATCGACTATGGTGAGTTCACTCTGAGATCTTTCATCTTTAAAAGAAAAAAAGACTCCATTAATTTAGAGAAAGGCCAGCGCCAGCCTCGTGTTTGTCAAGTGAAAACGCGCAAAAGGCGGGTGGAGCGCGATCCAGTTGTTGAAAAACGCAACAGACTAGAATGATAAATAGGGGTAGTTTCAAGGTGGCAAAATGCGTGATGACGTGATAGATATCCCCTTTTCGTATCAGTTGGTGCTTGGTCATGCGACGAGGCCGATCCCGGTCCAGCAACGAAAATCTGTCCGTGAATTGGTACGCCATTTTTTATATAATAGCCATTATAGCTACGAGCCGAACTACGTACGTATGTTCCATGAAAATGCAGACGAAATTCCAAGTTGACCTATCCCTTCATTATTAGTTTAGTTATATTAACACTGACTTGGTTACCATATGTAAGACATTTTTCTATTTATTTGAAATAACACTGGGTATGCAAGTTTCGGGGTCGGTTGATATACGTACGTCGCTTTCACAAATCAAATTGCTAACATCCTTTCTCCATTTTTATTGCTCAAATATGTAGGTCAACACTTCTGCCATAGAAGCCAAAAGGATAAGATTAATCTGTGACCGAAGTCTACATTTCCCCGGCATCGAGATGTTCCGGAGTCGCATCAACGAGGTTATCCACGACGAGGGATGCGAGAAACTCATCATCATCGCCGACTTGGAGCGTGTCCTCGAAATGGACTACACTTCGCTCAAAGTAAGTTTTGGTCTGGTTTCTCTTCCCATTCGTGCCGACGAGCCTATTATCTGTTTGATCGTCACCTGTTTGATGGCCACACCCTTTGTACCAAACGAGAAAAAAAATTATTCGGCGATCGCCCGTGCCAGCTCTTCAAGGTGAACGAGATTCATTATTCATTTGGAAGCTGTACCAATTCGTACCTAGTTCAACTCTTACTACCACGAGTCGATTGAATATGTATGCTGGTGATGATTCCCAAATGTGTTCAGTGAGTAAAAAAAAAAAAATCCAGTTATCGGTTGATCTCAAAAGACGTCACAAACTCTCCAGCCATCCTGGGTAACGTGTTTTTATAGCAGCAAGAGAGAACTCATTTATGGCCTCTCTCGACTTGCATACCTTGCCCATACTCGTGTCGGAAATTATCCCTGCGTGTACGTGTAGAAGGACGAATTTTTATCACGTTAAGTAATCCAGTTGTAATGTGGTAAATTTATGTCTAGATTATTGCGGTCCAGACTCTGTCGCACTTGGGTCACCACATACAGAAGGATAAACAATATGTGATCTATTACGAATAATGCCACGTCTGGGACATTCTAATTTCCTTTATCAGATATTTTTATAACCTTCACTTTATAACAGCTCTATTGTTTGCATTCCGCTTGGTTGCTTGGGCTAGCTCTCGCTCGGCTTTTTGCTCCTGATGGTAGAAACGAAATAGAAAACTCGCTTTTTATCCGCTTTAATAATAAGTTGCTCAACTTAACGTGCTTGATGCTGGTTTGCTTTGCTTTCTATTGTCACAACTGAATACTTAGCATATCTCTAATAATGGTAACGATCTAACTAAGAACAAAAGTAGTGATAGCGTGCATTGAGCAACTCGTCAAACCAGTTTATGTTGAATGAATGACCCGAACACTATATTTTGACCCGACCAATGAAAGTCGTGTTGCGTAATATAGCTTATTTGTTTTGCGCTTGGTTATTCGTTACGGAGACGACAACCAAAAAATGTTGCTAATTCAGTTGCCACCTTTTCTTTCTGAACTACCCCAGGTACTTAAATGCATCTACGCGGATCTTCAGAAGAGAGAGCACACACTTATATTCGACAAAGCCAACGACGTCATTCAACAACACCTTACGACGGCTATGGACATTCCCGTTTCGGCCTTTATTCAAATAACCCGTCATAACGTAACCGTATAGTGTTTTTTAAGAAAATTTGATCTATTTTATAATGTGTGCACTAACTGTGCTACTTACAGAGTTGCTTCTAAATCAAAGTCGATTTCAAGCGCTCAATTTGTCGTGTGCTGACGGTGCGTTGTTTTCTCCCCCCTCTGAAGTGCAAGTTCCTGCAATAGATTATGTTACGTATTTTATACGATCTGAATTGAAAGATGATGGTTTCTTTGTTCTTTATATTAAACTGAAGTTGACATGTACAATACAATGAAAATTTGACGGTAAATGTTGATTTTTGGCGCATCATTTATGGACCCTATATTCTTTCTCATTGGTGGGACGTTGCTTTTCATCTGCACAAGTTAATTTTTTTTTTTTTAAACTTGTGTCCATAGCTTGCAGCTAGTTCACTCAAGGTTGTCAATATTTAACTATACTAGCAAAGGAACACACCAGCAGCTTAGTAAAAGTAAAAATAAAACAAAAGTAGTCTAACAACAAAACTAGTTAGAATAGTTAAAAAGAGAAGCTCGCGGCTAGCCTCTTTTTTTTGGTGTTGCTGCAAATCTGATGCTGCAATTTATTGTCCATCTCTAGCAATAGATGGAACGATAAATCCGTCGTTGTTATTGTCTTATCTTACCGCTGAGATTAATTGGTGACATTATCAATGACACCTTGTGTCATGATTCAATTCAATGCTTCAAGGACTTTCACAGATGAAATACTCAATAGGATCTGTAATAATCTACCTTATATGTTATAGATGTATAGCCCAATGATGCAGCATTAACAGACGCTGATGAAAGAACATCCTGGACGGGTTTCAAGCGTTTTTCCCATCCGCTACAGGGCTGCAATGGATTTGAAGGTCAGGCGTGGCCCAACGGAGTCGGAGAATTCGACATCTCGCTCAATATTTTGAAAAACATTTGCTCTGAAATATATTTACGTGATCTGCTATCAAAGATTATTCACTAGGTTGAGATAGTAAATGAACTGAGTCTGGACAAAAGTTGTGTAACCTTCGACCAGTCCAGACACCAGTCGGTGATTTATCGTAAATAATCAAAGTTCGTGCAGTATGTTACCCTTGCCATATAAAACACAATCGATGGGCCAATAAAATAAAGTCTGTAAATTGGAGAGCGTCATGAACTCGTGATGATAAACAGACTTTGGATTTCACCTAATGATTGGGGAAAACCGACTATTTCTAGATTATATCCAGTTAAAATCAGATTTTTTGTGGCGAGAAGATATCGCAAATTATCTTGGTGGTAAAAACCCGATAATGACGACTATTAAGGATTTTTTTTATAACTAAACGATTCATGTCCATTTTGTTCTCAGTCGGTAGTAAACGTTTTAAGTAAATGGCGTGTTGGCCGCTTATTAAGTATTTCAGCTATTTGTATTTCAATTCAATTTCAGACATTGCCTTGTTTTCCTATTTGTTTTAATAACCGAACTACATTGATTGCAAAAATCCCCTAAGTTTCATTTAAAAAAAAAAAAAAAAAAAAAATGCCCGGAATATTCACAACAATGGGAGGATTCGATTGCGGGAAGGAGAGCGCTTTATACGGAGAAACCGAAGTGTTGATGGCCTCGTCGTCAGTCCCTGCTGGCACGACGAATCAAGGTGAGCTGATTTGACTGTTGCAATCCAAATTTCAGCCCAACGGGCAGACAGAATTTTGATTCTAAGGTCGTTCCATGACCCAGCAGCCCACCCACCACAGCCCACTCCACCCATTTCTTGCATGATGATGACTACGTATCTCTGCCTTAAACGATGTCTGTATCATTACCAAAGGCATCTAGATTCATTCACGTTTCCAGTAGATGGCGTTTTAGCCGGGTTGAGATGACCGCTGATGATCCAAACAGGTTTACCCGACTGGTCAAACTTCTTTGATGTCGTTTGTTTGTTTCTCTCAAGTTGCAAATGCCCTAAGCATGAAACTTCGGCAAACGAACTGGTTTTTTGCACGGGATTTCAATATTTTCCCTCACACATAGAGAGAGTTCCGAAGGGCTTGCACCGATTTCTAGTTCTATTTTGATTTTATATAGTTTGATTCGATTGATCAGCCTTGGTTTGTGGCAATAAAGTGAAATCATAATTTCATAGACTATTCAAGTGTTTACAATTTGCGGTCGGCTGATTCACAACGTTTTTGACCACCTTGACTATACTTCCGTATTCGACAATTATTCCACCGTTCTTAAGGTACCTGAAAGCTGGAGAATGGCGTCAGTTGTGAACGTCGTTCGCTCCGGGAAGTACCGTTCTTTAGTCTGTTAACTAGGGCGCTCTTTCTTCCATTCAGATACGTGACCGACATGTTCTTTTGACAAACTTGATGTCTATAAATCTAAATCACAAGTGTTTTTATTGTGCGCGATATTGTTTTGGCTTTAAATCTGTCATTTTCCTCAAACAAAAAGCATTCATTCCTCGGATTAAATTTCCTCAGGAGGCATACTTCCCACTATGCACACTAAAATCGGCGATTCGACTCTCCAGCTGTCGTTGTCTTTCAACGACAAGAAAAATGGGGAGACTTCGTTCCAGATGAACCCGAGTCCCACCAGTTCCACGCCGTCCGAGATGAGTGTGTCCTGGTCGGAGGGCGGTGGATCGGCCGAAGACCAGACGGACAAGGACAGTTCCATGCCTAGGAAGATGGTGGCTAGCGCCAAGAGGCGCATCCGAAAAACATGCACCACCAAACTGCTCAAGCGTCGTCTACCCATGATCGAGTGGTTACCCAAATACACGCTGCAATCACTCTTTCACGATTGCATGGCCGGCTTCACTGTGGCCCTTACAGCTATTCCGCAAGGGATCGCCTACGGAGCTGTCGCTGGAGTTCCTGTTGAGGTACGTGTACATAACAAAATTGCATACACAAGTTTGGCTACTAATCTTAGATTATAACATTTGTATGTCGACAACAATAGTATGGATTATACACAGCATTTGCAGGGCCGTTTATCTACGCTTTGCTAGGCTCCGTGAGTCAAATTACTATGGGTGCCACGGCTGTTATGGCTCTCATGACGCACCAATACGTTCAGCTCGGTGGCGCAGAGTACGCTGTCATTCTTTCTTTCGTCTCCGGATGCATAGAATTGTTGGCCGGACTTCTTAATTTAGGTATAAATCTAATAATATTGATGCGGCGCATGGTTCACGTATTGACGGAACAGTGGCCTCTTTCGAGTAGTACTAGTGTTCTCATTTCAGTCACTTACCGTTTAAAAAAAACAAAAAAAAACAGGATTTATCATGGATTTTATATCCGCGCCAGTCATATCTGGATTTTGCACAGCTGCCGCTGTCACCGTTATACTTTCTCAATTTAAGACCATTCTTGGTTTAACATTCCGGGGTTCAACTTTCACCAAAGTCCTCCCTGGAATATTCCAGCACTGGAGAGCTATTCGTGTGTGGGACGCTGCCTTAGGATTTGCGTTTATTGCTTTTCTACTTTTGCTCAAGGTAATTAAATAAGCGAGATTTATTTGATATAGTGATGGACTTTCAGAGTTTAATAAATCAATTTGGCACTGTTATTTATTGTGCAGAACCTGCCGCTCTTCAAGAAACGGTTCAACAGTAGCTGCTGTCTTCATCATCCTTGCGTAAAAAAAGCCCTCTGGTTTATTTCGACATGTCGCAACGCTTTGGCGGTCATTCTAGGCTGCCTCATCGCATATATTTTAGAGATCTATGAGCAACGCCCTTTCCAGTTGCTAGGTGAGTAGTAGCGTCTTTATTTGAACATAACAATTTTCCGCGGGTGGTTGACGATATTTGATTGCAAAATAACAGGCGAAATCAAGTGCGGCATTCCAAATTTCCAAATTCCGCCGTTCACTATACAGCGACCCAAAGAAGAATTCACGCCATCCAACTGGACCGACAGCGATTCCTACAATCAAACCTCCTACGATGTCATTACATTTCCTGAAATCTTAAAAGACATGGGACCTGGGATGATTTTGGTTCCCGTCATTGCCATTCTAGAACAAGTTGCCGTCGCCAAAGCATTCAGTAAGAGATCTTTTTTTTTTGTGTTTGAGTGTTGCAACTTAGTACAAATGTCCTTGATGCATTGCGGAATTTAAATAGGCAACGGGAAAAAAACTGATTCTACCCAGGAAATGATTGCAGTCGGCGCAGGGTCGATTTTTTGTTCTTTCTTTGGTTGCATACCGCTCACAGCCTCCTTCTCCCGCAGCTCCGTCTTGTCTGCATCCGGAGGAAAAACTCAATTTGCAAGTTTATTTAACGGTATTGCGATTTTTTTAAACATTAGATGCGATTACATCACACTAAAATGATTTAATTCCATTTTAGGTTGCGTGGTACTGTTTGCTTTGGCTTTTTTGATGCCAACTTTTTTTTTCATTCCCAAATCGATTCTTGGAGCCGTGCTAATAACGGCCGTGTATCCCATGATTGAATACCACGAGATACCTTCAATGTGGAGAGGGCGACGTAAGACCTTCAATTCCTGAAATATTTCCCAATATCTTATCTTTTGCCTTTTTTGTTTTTGACCAAAGGAATTGAGTTGCTTCCATTTTTCGCAACCTTTATATGCTGTTTGCTGATTAACATGGAATATGGTATCCTCATCGGCGCTCAAATGCACTTGCTCTTGCTTGCCTATGAAGGCAGTCGCTCCAAATCCACCTTAACTCGCTACAAGGTAACCGAGCTACTGATAACAATTTTAAGACACAGTTTTATCAAAAGTAAATACCAAAACTAATAAAAATACAACCAACAGGAGGCAGATGAAGAACGTGTTGTTTTGCAAGCGGATCGCAATCTCTATTTCCCGTCAGTGGAGCGGTTCCGCAACGCACTGACAAAAGTGTCGATTGACGTCGAAGCCAAAAACCGCGTTATTGTTCTTGACATGGGTCGGGTTAACCAAGTCGATCATACCACGCTCAAGGTAATAGACTAACGACGGATACGTGCGCAGACCAGAGTCAAAAGCTTGTATTTCTTTTATCAGATGCTTCAATCGATATTATCTTCTTGGGACAAGAAAGAGGAGAAATATTGTTTCACTAACGTTAGTGATCATCTCAAAAGTGTTTTGAGTTCGATCTTGCCTAAAGGGGTGCCGATGTCCCGTCCAGCTCTTCCGTCCACGGATACCACAATTTCCTTTCGTAAGATATATCATTGACCTCATAATATTATTACGAGGTTTTTCTGATTGCGTCTTTGTTTTCCTACACTGTTACAGTTCCATAGGAATAATAGGTGAAGTGGAACGGAGGTCAAGCGAGACGAATCAAATGGAATTAATCAAAGGTTTATGTTATTAATTATTTTATGTCGTCTGCCGATAATGAATGAACTTGAATCACAATAGAGTATAAGCCTTGGTCTTGTTTTGTCTGTAAATATTGCCCAGTGCTCTGCTCAACTTTATGTGTACGATAGGAGTTGGTTTTCCATTTTAATTTACTGAACGAATATGTCATTCAATACACGGAGATATTCTCTCTTTCGTTGGAAAGTATCTACTGGATTTTTGTGCTACATGTTTCGTTATATCAAGTAAAAACAAACAGCCAACGGACTGATACCCTAAGGAAGAAAGAAAGGAACGGCGAGTTCATTGCAACACTTTTTTTCTTATTATTGTTTATAATGCGGTATTCCTCACGCCGACTCTCCCTGAATGCCCTGAAGGTCTAAAGGCAGCCCCTGGTCTTCCTTGTAATGTTTGTATACAGAATGACTTGGCGTTTTCCCATTTCCCGGAAGGAGAGCTGAGATCTGTAAGAAGACAAGTTGGGAAGGCCGTCCGGTAATACGCGCAGTCTACGCAGTGTAGTTGCGGGCAAAGGTCTATCGCCGGTGTTTCGGCGATTGTCGGGACGGTCGGACGGAGAATGCGCTCGGGAATGACCTTGGGACCCGGTGGCGTGATTCGCCGTGAATTCCACAATCACCGAAAGACTTACTCTGTCGCCTATCATTGGATGGCCTTATTCAAGTGCAATAGGCTGTGAAAACACTTGAAATTAGAGTTAATAGCACGCTCGGCAGTCCATGAAAAATGAACGGCGTGAAAAATCAAAGGCTGCTTCCGTGTACTTGGTTTTATGTGAAAAAACCAGGGTAGATAGGAAGTGAAGAAAGCCAATACACCAACCAAGCAACACCCCGAGCGTTTGGTGCCACTTGCAAGTCGTACATTGAACTAAGGCTCGGACAAAGAGCAAGCCAAGAAGAGGAAGGAGAATGGTGCACGCCTCCAAGGGAAAAAAGTCAAGATAGCGACTCTATTTCTGTAAGGCTACCCTTAGTTCATTCTTCATAAGGGTCATCAAGAACATTGGCAGGCACAAGATTCCCAGTAAGTTTGTGAAATTCTTATACATGGAACAAGTTTTCAATTCTATTCAGGATCCAAGAACGGGTTTGACAATGTTTAGTTTTTGAATTGATTGGTTGTTTTACCAGGGTCCATGAAGCAATGCCATCCTCCTCATTCTCAAACTCTGCTTTTAGCGTTGATCCGGAAAATGGGACAACCGAGAAAGAAGATGCGGCAGGTAGGATGTTTGCAAATTATATTTTCTATTATTAGAATATGTTATCATCTGGTGCTACCAGTAAATCTTAAACTATAGTACAAGATATCTATCCCACAAGAAAAACAAAACTTTATTGTCATGGGTAGAACACCGTTTGCTTTCCAACAAGAAAGAAATCAGGGCTTACATTCAATTCGAGACATCTAGCGAGCATTCTCGAGTTAAATCGTTCGTACATGTGTGACGTCACAAAGTGGGACTGAGCGTGAATAATGTCAGAAATTCAGATAACTGCCATGTTCGAACAATGGCCTGCAGTGTTGTTTTTTTTTGTTTTTTGTTTTGTTTTTTACTTCAAGCGGAAGCCTGTTCAAACGAAAATAGAAACAGACTACACCCACATTCCTTTTACAAGCGACAAATATTAACCGCAACAAAAGGTTTAATATTTCAAGCCAAACATATTCAAATGATTTCGAAGCCTTGAAATATTTGTATTCAAGTTCGAATAATAACTAGGTTCTCATTTCACCCTAATAATTCCACGAAAAAAAAAAAAAAGGCGGATAACAAGAATTGTGATCCTTTCATTCTCATTTGTATTGCAGTACCTAGCACAAGTAATATGCCCTTGAAGGTTCGAGTTGGGGAAACGGTTTTCAATACGGAATCCACTACTTCTGACGACCATCCTGTGATTGATTGCTATTTATCAGAATCCAAGGCTGTTGAAAATGAGACGGGAAAGACTAGCAAATTATCGGGTGGAAAAGTTCTTGAACGGATCAAAAATCGATTCCGTCGTACTTGCACGACGAAGCAGTTAATTCGTCGATTGCCGATTATTAATTGGCTGCAAACCTATAGTCTCAACTCAGCCTTTTGTGATTGTATGGCCGGAGTAACTGTAGCGCTCACGGCCATTCCACAAGGAATCGCCTACGGAGCTGTCGCTGGAGTTCCTGTTGAGGTCCGTATGAATAATTAAATGGATCCAACTTTTTTTTTTATTCCCAGAATTTGATTGATCACTAATTTAAATGATTGAATTACCTAGTACGGTATGTACACGGCTTTCGCAGGGCCTTTCATCTATGCCCTGTTGGGTTCAGTGAGTCAAGTTACCGTCGGCCCCACTGCAGTAATGGCTCTTATGGCTTACGAATACGTGCAAAAAGGAGGTCCCGCTTATGCCATCGTCCTCTCATTCTTGGCGGGCTGTGTGGAATTGCTTGCTGGCCTTCTGAATTTAGGTATAGAAAGGAAATATTAATTAAGATCTTAGAACTGAAAATGAAACATTGCGTCAGTCATAAACGTGATTATTTAATCTATTCATTTATCAAGGTTTCGTCATGGACTTTATATCAGGTCCAGTCATTTTTGGTTTCTGCTCAGCAGCCGCCACGACTGTTATATTTTCGCAAATCAAAATTCTCCTCGGCTTGAAATTTCGAGGTTCGGCTTTCCTAACGGTTATTTCCGGTATTTTTACCAACTGGCAATCAATTCGCCTTTGGGACGCTGGACTTGGTCTTGCCTTTATCGTCCTACTGCTTCTTTTAAAGGTATTGGCATGCGTTCCCCATAAGGCAAAACAGAAGAAATGTAATAATAACAGTCAACTGCTGTCAGAATTTGACTCTAATGAAGACGTGGTTCAAAAACACTTGCTGCCTCCATCTCCCTCGAGTTGAAAAGTTCCTCTGGTTCATCTCCACTTGCCGCAATGCCATTGCGCTTGTTTTTGGATGTCTATTGACATTTGTTTTAGATCTAAACAACTACCGACCTTTTGATTTGACAGGTACATTTTTATCAATGAATGCATATTCTTTTGACATAACCGCGTGTCTATTTATCCCTTGCACACGATTTGTTTCAACAGGAGAAATTAAGTCCGGCATCCCAGTCTTTCAACTTCCTCCCTTCAGCTTCGCTCGACCAGTGGAATCTCTAATTAAACACAACGAATCTTTTAATTGGACAGAAACTGCTCAAGAGCCAAAGTACATCACAGTAACCTTCGATGTAATTCTAAAGGATCTTGGAGCAGGCCTGGCTCTTGTTCCTGTTATTGCCATTCTTGAGCAAATTGCTATCGCCAAAGCTTTTAGTATGAATACTTGGTTTGCCATTTACAGCTACTATGTCTTTTATTATCATTGGAATTCCTGTGACACGTTGCTTATTGCACAGGCAATGGGGCCAAAACCGATTCAACACAGGAAATGATAGCCTTGGGAGCCGGCTCGATATTCTGTTCGTTCTTTGGTTGCATTCCTCTCACAGCTTCGTTCGCAAGAAGTTCCGTTTTATCAGCATCTGGTGGCAAAACTCAGTTGGCAAGTTTTTTTAATGGTGAGGACTGGGCCGTGATTACAGATTTTTTTTTTTCACTCAAAGTTTAATAAGGAAACTTTTAACCCATATATTTACTTAGGATGTACCGTACTTTTGGCTCTCGCTTTCTTAATGCCCACCTTTTATTTCATTCCGAAAACTGTTCTCGCAGCTGTCATCATAACTGCTGTCTACCCTATGATAGAATACCACGAAATCCTTCCAATGTGGAGGGGAAGAAGTATAACTTATAAGCACAAATGCTTGTATCGAATACCTCAACTGTTTTCTGAACTTTTTATCATCTTAAATTAAGGAATTGAACTAATTCCGTTCGCTGCCACCTACTGTTGTTGCTTGTTGATCAATATGGAATACGGAATCCTCATTGGCGCTCAAGTGCATCTGCTGCTAGTTGTGTTTGAGGCCAGCAGACCCAAGTCTACATTTCTTCGCTACAAGGTAAGCGGATAAGGCTAAGATTTCACGGTGTATTAGAACTGCTGAAGTTTAAAATTGTCAACAGGAAGCCGACGAGGAGTGTATCGTTTTGCAAGCGGATCGTAATCTCTATTTCCCATCGGTGGAGCGGTTTCGCAACACATTAGGCAAAGCGTCTTTGGATAAAACAATCAATAGAATTATCATTCTGGATATGAGTCGGGTGAAGCAAGTTGACTACACTTCACTCAAAGTAAATAACAATTTTCATAAATCGATCAACGCTCTCGGTGACTAGTGACGTTGACGCAAAATTCTGTGTCATTATCAGATGCTAAAATCGATGTTGACGTCTTGGGATAAGAAGGAGGTGAAATATCGGTTCATCAACGTTAACAGCAATTTAAAGAAGTCGTTGTTATCTGTATTGCCAACAAATGTTTCCATTTCTGGATCTGATGGAAGTGCTGCCGCGGAACGCCACAATTTTTCTATTGGTGAATTAATATTTACAAATTTCCTTTCCTCTTTACGATAATGACTTTATTTTCTTTTTCTTTTTTTATAACAGTTGAACAAGGAGAAGTAAGTTCCGTATTCACAACCCTTGATTAAATCCGATTAAATCCTATTAAATCATTCCTTTCTTAATTTTTTTATGACAGCCATGACAGCGCTTAATGATATTAAAATAAAGATTTTTTCTTGTTTTCTTTTATAACCTTTTTATAACTTTATAAAGCTGATCTTTATTTCTAAATTCATTCTCTTCATCTTTCATTTCATTCATATCATTTATTTCCGGTCTGGAAATTAATTTGCATAAGCACGCATATGAAAACATGTTGCCACACAACAAGATAATTGAGACGCGAATTGAGATAATCACCCAAAACTAAATAAAGGCAAAAACAATTTCGGGGTCAATTACACAAAACGTAGTCACTTTTCAAAATGATATGCTAGAAAAAAAGTTTGTTGATTAGATATTTTTTTATTTCAACTCGTTTCCGCCTTTCTACGAAAAAGAAAAGGGTTTTTAAGCGGATTTCATGTCTTAGTTCCATATAAATAAGTTGATGACTAATTAGTCTAATTCACCTTCAAAACAAAAACAAAAAACGCCCATACTTTGTAGCCTATATACTTTGCTTTCGTTGCCGTACCCTATAAATTTTCGTGAAAAATAGCCTTGAAATGTAAAAGATCTATACTTCACCTTTTTGTTGTTACTTTTCGTTCGATGCTTCTGGGTTGGGAACTCCGCTCTAAAAAGTTTTTGAAGGCGAAATATCCCAGCAAATGTTTCATCCCTAAGTGATAGGACTTTCTTTTTTACTGGTAGCATTTAGCCTCTGATAAACCGTATTATGTAGCAGCTATACAATTTTTTTACTTAAGGCAATCATTTTAAGATTTAAAAAAACTTATTTAAGAAGTTCAACACGCCAGGAATTTTATAGAAATTTATTGGTGAAAATGGTTGATTAAAATAGTTTTGACAAGTATAGCTTATTGGATAGCGTTATACTTTGTAACGGATATAAAATTGGAAAAAAGTGAACCTAGCTCATTAAAACGGGAAACACCATATGTCGTTGGCACCCATTTTTTAAAGAGCGCATTATACCAAGCTTATTGAAAAGTAGTTCTTATGTCAGCTTCAGGACTCCGTTGTGCAGCGTCGAGAAATTATTCGTATTTTCATTACTTCAATTTATTGTAGATTCTGAAGGAAATAGACGCTTTTGATCTTTAACGACCCTAAAAGAAACTATCGGCATAAATCCTTTACTTGCCAGGAACAACATAATCATCACAAAACATAAACGCATAGCAAACAGCGTTAAAACACGAGAGAATAGATTTAGAGTCTCTCTTTTTTGTAATAGATTATCTGAAATATTTTTTTAAAATGTGAATCTTAATATTGACAGTCGCTCTTTTTTTGTAATAAATGATCTGAAATAATTGTTTTTAAAGTTTATCCAGACTTTTTTTTCTATTAAAAAATAATTTTTTTTTTTTTTTTTAGTTTTGTTAGTTTTTTATGTTTTTTCAACAAGCCTAATATGCATTATATTTTCATAAAGTAATAATACAGTTTCTGGTACGGTTGAGGGAATCGGGAAATCCTGGGAAAATCCCTTCTACCTTTTTTATTTAAGATTTTGCGTTGTCTATTTTGTCTCAGCAATATATTCGTCGTTTTATATGTTAAGCATTCAGGTGGCTGCGGGCCATTATTTCACCATCAGACGTTCAACAACTTAAAGGCCAAGGTTACCTGTTGGGGAAGGGGAGGGGATTTCCCTTTGGGTAAGCCTTTTGATTATTTTTGGAAATTTTACCATGTTTTGGGTTTTGGTTTGCATGTATGTTTGTTTAACAAACTGCGTATAATTCTTAATTATGGTTTTAGAGATACATGCAAGGATGGGATGTCACCTCAAGTCGCTCTCATATTTTAAGTGGCACGTGCTAGGCTTGGAGATAGAAAACGAAAAAAAGAAAAACGAGATGTTAACTACGCGGACCTGGAAATGAAAAAAAAAAAAGAAGATTGGGGAAGAAATCCCGGAAGAAGGGCAAGGTCTTATAAAACGCGGGGTATTTTTTTCTGTGGGCGTTAAAAAACATTATGCAATGCAAAGCCTGCGGGCAATGAGTGTGATGGGAGTAACTGTGAGAGGAGACGGTATATAAGTGGAAGAGTTCTGCGTATTTTAGTTGTCTGAAATCGCAAAAGTCGCGTGTGTTAACGTCTCATTGAATTGATCAAATTCTATAGAGCGGAAGTTTTCATGTTGATCTTACCTTTGATTTTCTCGTGATTTAAGCAGACTGATCGTAAGGCAACCCTAAATAAACAAAATTTTCAAAATGAAGGATATTACAGACGGAACGCCCATACCAAATTTCTACCGTTGTCGATCTATTTTCATCACTGGGGCGACTGGCTTCATGGGGAAAATTTTAATCGAAAAACTTGTTAGGTCTTGTCCGGAAATAGGAAGTGTCTATCTTCTGATAAGGCCCACACCAACCAAGGATGTCTCATTACGTCTTGGGGAATTGACGAATTGCCAGGTAAATCCAAATTTGAATTGAATTGATACCCAATGCTAAATCACCTTGCAGTCCATTCATTGGAGAAAATCAAATGCATATGTATGTGGAATAACACTGTTTTACATGCCCCCAGGTGTTTGACTGGTTAAGACAACATAGACCTGATGCACTCGAAAAGCTGATACCAGTAAGCGGCGATGTTTCGTTACCTAACCTTGGTATCGAAGCGTCAATATTACAAGAACTTGAAGAAAATGTGTCTGTCGTTTTCAATTCGGCAGCACGTGTCAAGTTCGACGACAACCTAAGAAGCGCCATCGACGCCAATGTCAAAGGTCCGAAAAGGGTGGCAATATTCTGCCAAAAGTTGAAGAATCTCAAGGTTGTATTATAATATGCTATGAAATATTCAGTCTTTCGATCTCGCACCAGTTACCTGCGGGAACTGGGGATCCAATTCGTTCACACCCTATAACTTATTATTCTTCTCGCTGTTTCTATTTTCTAATCACAGGCGTTTGTTCACGTTTCCACTGCATTTAATAATTTGGATAAAGACGAATTAGCCGAAGAGATTTTCCCCACATCTCTAGACCCTGAAAACCTGATGAATTTCGTGGATTCAATCGATGACCAGTTGTTGGCCAGCATCACTAAACAGTATGATTCGCTTTGTTAATTTGTTTCAAATGGTCATTTTTATTTTCACTGTACATTGATCCACCGCGTTTGACGCAGGTTGGTCGGCAAATGCCCCAACGTCTACGCCTATAGCAAAGCCCTCGGTGAGCAGTTGCTTCGAAATCTATGTGAATGCGGTGAACAGAGACTTCCCCTGGTAATCGTCAGACCTTCGATCGTCACGGCCGCTCTGACGGAGCCCTTACCTGGTTGGATCGATAACTTGAATGGACCTAGTGGTAAATGCGGCAGTGTACTTTGGAAAATAACGATTAATAGTAATCGGAAATAAATGTTTCTATACAGGAATGATTGTTGGAATAGCCAAAGGACTCGTGCGAACTGTGAGAGTCGATAGTCGGCTCGTGGCCGATCTGATACCAGTTGACATTGCGATTAATTTGATGATTGCGGCTGCTTGGGATCGAGCGAGTTCTTACACGTAATACGAATGAGGGACTACGGGCTTTGCTGCAGAGTAGATAATTAATGTGTTTTGTGTTCTTCGTAAAGGTTGGCGCAGATGATTCCAGTGTACCACTGCTCGTCTGGTTCTCTGAATCCCATCAGGTGGGAAGATTTTTCACGTTACGGAACACGTGCGGGCGAGAAGTTTCCGATGAAAACGGAAATCATGTGGTATCCCAGCGCTTGCCTACGCACCAATGGTTTCGCCTTTAAATTCGAGGTTGCACTTTATCATTACCTACCGGCCTTCGTTGTAGACACGGTCGCAGTGCTGTGCTGGAAAAAACCTTTTCTGGTGAGTGCCCAGCCCACTCATATGACGTTCACAGCCCTTTAACTAAAAAGTTTGCTTGGCTTTTTTTTGCAGACTCGGCTGTACAAGAAAGTGCATAAGGCCATGTCCTGTCTAGAATTTTACACAATGCGACAATGGCACTTTGTGAGCCGCAATCCCGACCTTCTTTTGGAAAAAATGTCCGCCGAAGATAGGAGTGCGTACAATTTCGACGTGCGGAAAATCAATTGGGAGTCTTACATGGAAAGCTATGTTTTGGGAGTTCGAAAGTATCTGCTCAAAGAAGACTCGAGCACTTTGGACTTGAGAAGAAGTAACTTAAAAATGTGAGGATATGTAGCCTACTCTCATTAATGCAACCAATTTCAACGTCTAAAGGAAAATAACGAAAAACTATTGTTTATATTGTGACAGGATGAAGCGACTCAGGACGCTGATTCGCTTAGTAATGATTGGACTAGTGGCGTTATTTTTTCATTATCTCCTAAAGGTTTCATCGCTTTCCTTTATTCATTCGCACGAAGAGCTAGCGGGCAACTATTCGTCTACAGTTGCAGATTTGGAAATCGGATGCAATGAAACTCTTACTGCTCTTACTCTGAAGTCTCACATTCTTCCTCAGAACTACATTTTAGATAAGTGTTTGTAACTTAACTTTATTATCAAATTTGACTTGATTGTTTCGATTTTTAACTATTTTAAGCTGTTCTTTAAAAGTGCAATTTTACGTGCCAAAAAATGTGCCTACAAGTGTGGATCACTATATCTGTAATCCAATAAATTAGAATACATGCTTCAATTGTTGACCGAAATTCTGTTGGCAAGTGAGCTTAACTTGACGAACTGCACAATGACGTGGACCCGAGAAAAGAATATCCCACGCGAAATTATAAAGAAGGAATAATGTATTTCTATTGATCACGTATGTGGTGCAGAAATATAGAGAGGTGCGCCAGAATAAGTATTATGGACGCTCCGACGCTCTGGAGAGTCGAAAAATGTACATGCGTATTCGAAAGGACAACGGACCCTATTAGTTTAAGGTAACTCATATTCCTTACTGCACTGACTTTAGTATTTAAAAGAAAAGAAAATTAAAGAACAAAAAAAAAAAAACTTTTATAGTTCTAACAAAAATGCGATTCCGGGGAATTCGATGTAATATGCCTCGTTTGAACGCAACACTTCTTTCCCAGCCTTTACGTGCCGTTCCGATGTCCTTTCCCGTCAGCGAAACGGAAGCTTGTCGTGCCAACTGCCCAGCAGCAATGTATGAGATAATAAAAAGAACAAAAGAAAGAGAGCGAACAATAGAAACAAATTACCAGCGGTCCGTAATATATAGGGCACAAATCCGGAGCTACAAAACCGGCCAGACATTGCCGTAATTCGGGCGTTGGTCTGGCTCTCGCATTTTGCGTGGAACTTGTACATATATATATAATATTATATACGTGATGACGAGCAGCAGCAGCAGCATACATTTTTTACGAGGAGATCAAACAAATTCTGTCCGAGATGGGAATTCTTATTAGGGTACCTTTCTTACTATGGTTAAAATGATTTCATTATCAACAGTGCGCCACAGCACGCGTCTGGAAGATGGTAATAATGTAACCGAAATCACTACGTTGTGAGTTTGACTTGAATCATCTAAAGCAGATTTTGTACCTTAGCACCCATCAGTTAGATGGATCATTTGGATCATATTTGGTGAACAGCCAAGCGCCGCATTTTCGCTTACTTGACAAACGACTCACTTTCTTGTTCGCGAAGTTGAAATGTATGGAACGCCATAGGGACAAAAAATTAACTGCTCGAAAGTAAGCATTAATTTAGTGTTCTCCAAAAATAAGTGCTCTAAATTTAGTGCTCTCTCGCATCCGACCTCTAGCGGGCGGTTCAAAATATTTCGTTTCTCCGCCTGCTTGTGAGAGGAGTTAGAAGCTATCGATTAAAATCCAATATTTAGCTTACCTATGGGATTTCTAAATTCGAATGCTTGCTCTTTTTATTGCCTCATCACCTTTGCCAACCCGGACACCCCTTATGTTTTCCGAGAATCCTGAAATCCGTCATCCATCCATTCCGGATTCCGGCGATGCCGAACATCGGAACATGCCAGGACTAACTAATATTGTTACTTCTGCTCGGGAAGAAGAAAAAGTATCGACGAAGTACTAGTCACGAAGATTACTTCGACAAAGATGGAATCATAAAAAGACACGATAAAAATCACAGGACAGAAGGGTGGTGGCGGAGTGGATGGGGCAAGACGCTGATCGACGCTGATGTATTCGAAAATTAGATTTTAATCGATATTCAATAGTCAATATTTTCATTGATAGCGAAATATTTTTAACCGCCCGCTAGAGGGCGGATGTGAGAGAGCACTAAATTTTGAGCACTTATTTTTGGAGAACACTAAATTAATGCTAACTTTGGAGCAGTTAATTTTTTGTCCCTATGGCGTTCCATAGAAATGTTATATTGAAACTCTGTTGTCTGCAAGGTTGTCTGTAAACTCATTTGTTGCTGGGTGCTAATTATATTACACATATTACATATCATTATATACACTGTCAAGTCGAGACTCGAGATAGCCACCATGATTTCATAACTTTCCGTAAGGAGAGTCTGTAACTGATATGATTTCTATGGTATGCTCAAAATATGCCGGGCTATACGCACTAGACTGAAAGAATAAAGTTCAAAGCAAAAACTTTCGTCGGAACTTACGTCATCCAAGTGGTATACGTAACGCGCTTCTTTAGTGCCGACAAAGTGCTTTTGTGTCTAAAACTTAAAAAATAAATTTTCGGGCTCTATGGAGAGTTCCTTGAAAGAAAAACAAAACTTATTATAGACTTGCTTATAGAGGCAATTTCATTCGTAGATTCAGAAACTTGAATTTTTATTATTCTCACGTTGTAGGGGCAGAAACGCAGAACGTCAGCCGAATAATTGACGGGTGCAATCAATTACACTGCAGATTGAATTACAGTAAAAATGTAATCTTTTTTTTAAATTTGTTTTTGTAATGTTCAGTTATTGTAAGTCAAAATTGCGTTCTTGTTGAAATATTGGAAATTGGCTCTGCTGCATGCTATCTGTTGAGAAATGTATTCAGTTGTCCAGCACAATTTTGAATCGTTTTCTAATCTCTGCATGAAATTGAAGTGTATGCGTATCAGGATTACAAGTCTTAAAACAATCATCAATTTATCCATAGATCGACACAGCGAGAGGTATAATTTTCCGATTAGTCAATCTTGATGTATTTATATATCTGTGTATGTGTGTTGACATAATAGAATCTTTCCGTAAATGGAATGAGGACAGCACGGGATGGAACCATCTATAATGGCAATGAGGATATCAAATAATATACGGTATTTTTATACAGCATTAGTAATTATGTAAATAATTCATAATTGACGCAGCGTGAACGAGGGATGAACACGAAGGGAATAAAAAAATCCTTTTGCAGTGAACTATGACTTTTTATATGACATTTTTATGCTGGTGAATTTGGAGGTACGTAAATCGGACTTATACGTATCTCGCAGCCGAAGAATTGTCAATATACATATATTGAATATTTTGATGTGTGTAAGTATTTAAGCCAAGAAAAAAATTCAAACGGGAAAAATAAATCTAAAATCATATTTTTTTTTTTTTAAAGAGAGAGAAAAGAAGGAATGCAATAAAGCTGAAGTCGTCACAGATACGGACAGTCGGACATTGCAACATGACACGTCGCTTCTAAATTTACTAAGTGTATAAGGCTGTTGAACTTGAATCTCCAATTCCGCTTTCCTTTTCCCATTTCATGTTATTGTTGACAATGCGCCTGCTGCACTGGCTGTGCACCGGTGTGTGACGTTGTGTTTGCCGTTCCGTTTAATACAGGCATCCGCAATGCCGTGTCCGTGACAAATTTAGCTTCGTTCCCTACATTGTTTATTACTTTTATGTATTTGAAAGATTTGTTTGAATAGGGGCTGTACAACTTTTGACATCAATAAAACAAAGTATTATGTTGTTGTCTCAGTCATGGGGTGCCAACCGTATACGTCATCGCAGTCGGTCGATGAACTGTCGCGACTAGCTGATCTATACAGCCTATCGGACGTTTTTTCTTGTATATTTATAAGTGCGAATGCGTCACAGCGGAAGCCGCTTAGGCCGCATCTCTCAAATAAATATTAGCAATTCCAGAAAAAATAGCGGCTGGTAAAATGCGTCGGCGCGGGTGTACGCGCGGAGTTTTACATCGGTTCGGCTCTATTGAGTCGGTCGGCTAAGTATGTGGAAGCAGCGCCAATAGTCGGATGACGCCAGTGACAGCAGCGAGATAATCACGCTCCAAATAACAAACCAGGGCTGACCGCAAAGACGCTCACGTCCATTGTCCCCATGTTGCATCGCCGCCGGATGTTCGCCTAGACAGCCAACCCAAAAGAAAAGAATAAATTTAGACTTGTGATAGTTTATTTTTTTTTTGCGGAATTTTATCAATGGTGACTGATGAGCTTCTGATGAGCTTCTGTACTGTTATGTTCTGTTATGTTCTCCGAAGCCAAACTGGAACAGAGTGCGGCTTTTTGCATTGATCTCGACTAAGAAAAAAGTTCAATCAGGGAAGGGCAGGACGGCATACATGAAGCCAACCTTCTGTATAGATATTATAGCCGACAGCTTCGATGTCGCAAGAAGAACTTTGTCGGGAGGTTACGTGACACGGGCCACGGGAGGCCAGCAGTTGGTTGTTAAATCAATGACACAGATGGAAAAAATGGGGAGAAAAGATAAGACAACATAAGAGAGGGGTGGGGGAGTAAAAAACGGATGGAAATCGCGGAAATGAAAATAAAAAGGGACTAACAAAATTGGGAAAAGATATGAAAAAAAGAGGCGGAGAGTAAAAGCAAAAAGTAAAGGGAAGAAAAAAAAAATAAGGGGAACCATGCAATTACCAATCACGACGTGCAACGAGGCGCTGACAGGTGCCATATTTGAAGGCGAGCACAGATACTGGCCCGAATCCTCTGGAGATACGCTGGGGAGGGCGAGCGTCAGTCGCAGAGAATCATTTCCGATGCGTGCTAGAACGGTCGTGCGACCCAGGTCGTCCGTGACAGCCCCGACAATCCAGTTGCTCTCTCCATTTCCTACAGAGAAAAAAATTTCATTATTATTTTTTTTCGCCCTCCTTTTCTTTACACCCCCTTTTTTACAGTTTTCCATTTAACAAAATTGGGATCGTATAAGAGCCAGTGAAGAAAATGACGCACGTTGACACGACCAACGCAGTGTAGGCTCTATAACTCTGCCAAGGGTTCAGTAATGACGCTGCAATCATTGTGATCACGTATAGACTCCAATTGCAAGTCCCTCCCTTGTTCAAGTTTATTTATAGTTGACTTTAAAAATATTTTTGCCGCACATATGTGCTGTTATTATTTCCCTTATTGGTCTGGTTTTGATTTTGTAAACACATGATTAGGACGGGGGATGAAATTTCGCCGCGTAATAAGTTCGAAGAAGACGACAACTTCCGCACCCAACCAGGATCAACGATATAAAGCTGCTGGCTCACGACAACACGAAATAATGAACTGCACGGATTCAGCATGTCAAGCGTAAGAAGGTAACTGGCGGGGAAACCGAATAGAGCTTTGGCCAACCAAGTTGGCCAGGCAAAATATTTTCAGGATATTTAAATCTCTCGCTCTCTCTCTTTCCTTACATCCGCCAGGAAGAGAAAAACCAAAGTATTATTATTAGGAAGAAAAGCCAAAGCGATCGATAATATAATCTGGTCGTCTTCCGTAATACAGAAATCTTTCCTTAACATAATATACGTATCCTATTTCCTGGCACTCTTGGAACCGGAAAGTCTTTCGTAACCGTACATGATTTTCGATGATTGATTCGTATTCCTACTCTGTCCATCATATTCCCCATACTGTGCATGTATGAGGATGATGGTGATGCAGTGATTGTATGGGCAGCATCACACAATGCAACCGCTTGTTCGAACTCAATAGTATACCGTATAGTTATTATTATTTGGGTCATGTCGTTCCTCTTACTTCGCTATGGACGCGGTGATGAAAGAGAAAGGGAGTAAAAAGAAAAAAGGAAAAAAGTGTGGGTGAACACAAAGAAATAAACGAAAAGAACTCGTTACACTAACATGGACTACTTCGAACGAGAAAAACGAGGAGAAGAAGGAAATCAGGAAATGAGCTGCTGCAGCCCGAACAGCCGCCCATGTTCTTTGACAGAAAAATCAATGTGTATATCCTCTCTCTCTCTCTCTCTCCCTGTCTCATTTCTGATTCGCGCGTTACGAGAAATGCGGGGAGAAAAGAAAAATGTTTACATGGGGAGCCATGCAAAATATACACAGACATAGTCCCTTTAATTTCTCTAATTGTCGGTAATAGCCAAGACACGCTAATAAAGTGAAAACGCGAGTGTAGATGTGAAGATGCCATTAGACATTTTGCCATTAGCAACGTGAGTTCTATTATACTGCACGATCTCTATCTCTCTCTCGCGCATCTTCTTCACAGCGGCACCCCCCAGCAGCCGAGTTCTCTCATTTCGGTTCTCTTCCGGCCGTAATGATCTAGCTCGCAAAGGGCAGGGCCTAATATATTGCACTGAGACTGCTGCTGCTGCTGTGCCTGTGCGCACGAATTGATACGGTACGTCAAGCTGGAACAACAAGGGAAGAGAGCCTTTGCGTTATGTGTAAGGGAGGCAGGAAAAGGAAAAGAAAAGGAAAAAATAACAAAAGGAGAGAACTTCAATCAAGAAGAATGGGAAAAGGTAATAAGAATTTACAGGCAACGATCGGCCAGAAAGGAGAAAAAACTCGGGGAATAAAAAAAAAGGAGCCAGCGATGATACTCGAGAGGAGAAAATCTAAGCCAAAGTCAACAGCAAACTGTATAATGTCTTGGCGTGAGTCAGACTGGAGGACGGAAAAACCGAAGTAAATAACAAGCAACAGCCACAAAGAGGAGATTAAGAAAAGAGGATTCGGGAAGAGGATGCTGGAAGAAGTTTTGGAGAGAGCTACAGACAAAAGGACAAGGGAAAGTCGGCAGTTTTCAGCAGATAGAATAAAAACAATGAAGGCGCATGCTTTGGCAGCTGTGGACATGGCCACATAAATGGAACGATGTCGTCTTGGCTTGTGCCGTTCCATTATCTGATTTTTCATTTCGACTCACTCACTAAGGGCGACGGCCTGGATCAACCATAGCCAATGCGCGCGACTCCAATAAACAATGAAAAACTGACGTCAGGGTGAATGAATGGTCAGAATGAAAGTTCACCCGATATTTTCTTCTATATTTCTCATGAACATTTGTCTGCGCTCTTCTTGATAGTGAAATAACTGATATCCTGTCGTGGGTGACGGACTTTTTTTAGTAGTGCTGCATAAAATAAGCAAGGAAAAATCGATTAAAATTGAATAGCCTGGCAGTTTATCAACGACATCTTGAAAGGACTATATACAGATGAGCGCATCCTGATCACCTCAAGCCTATCCCTCCTTCCAACTTAGTCCTTTCACCATTTCCAACTTTTCTGCATAAATGATTTAATCTCGAGGTGTAGGATATCGCGTGCCAGGGGAAACGACTTTGGCAATTTCTCGATTAAATATTTCACGAGGAATTCTACTTCTCAATCACTGCTGGCGCTCCTTGGAGCATTCCAACTTGTGCACTCAAAAAGTTTCAAATTTTGTCTGGAATAATTTCTCGGCGTCTGGGATTTTGCACGTTAACTGTCGCGTAGAGACGCTTAGCGCACTCTGAGTCTCTAAGGATTCTTGGGAGTATCCACCTCGGCCTTTGAATGTCATTGCCTTTATATCCCTTTCTAGACGATTGCATCACCGTTTTTACCTTTCTGGTTGTATTGATGATGATATTTGACTTGAGCTAGAAGAGAGCCATTGAGCCGCCATTCGACGTGCGTGGGGCTGATCAGAAACGATGACATTTGACAGTGTAAGGTAACCGGGCTGCCATTTTTGACGTACATGTCTGGTGCGCCTTTGATGTTCACCACCGGTTCTGCATAGATTATCGAGAAACTTTCATTACATGGCAGTGCTGGAAAATAATAACAGCGGCAAATAATTTTCTTTCGATTGAAAGCTGCCGGGCGATGTTAAACAGAGCAAACATACAAGACTAATAGAAAGTGAAAAGGTTCATTTACCAACGGCTCGTAGGTGGACGACGCGACTGATTTTCGGCTCGTTCGACGACACTTGACATTCGTAATCTCCGGCGTCGCTTAGTTGAACGGAGCGAATTTGAAGCGTCCAAGTGTCGGAGGAAGCAATGCGCTGGGCTTGAAATCGGCCATCGTTGATAAACGTGTCGTCACCAACGGCCAATAAATGACCGTCGCCTTTCCTCACCCAGCTCACCTGCATTCGCGAAGAAATGAATTTAAAAAAAAAAAAAAACAGACCAAAATTGTCATTTAAATTTCTTTAATGTCGTGGCGCAACAAAAATTGAAATTCACAAAAACTCAAATCTCGATTAGAGACTCGATCATAAAGCCCTAAAACGATAAAAGCATCGCTTCTTTTCGTGTCGTCACGTGATGATAAATCCCAATAACGAGGAACAAAGTTTTTTTTACGAACTTACTGCCGTTACTATAGACTGGAAACCAAGGAATAAATTAGTACTATATGCACAGTGATGCTCAGATAAGTTTGGACCGTGACATTAAAGGGGATAGCCCGCCAGCACACTATGAAGAATATGACTTAGATTCGGAGACGGATAGAGTCCCATTCCAACCAGAAATTGCTCCATGGTAGTGGTATACTATCACGAATAATTCAGAGTCGATGGTCTGTGCTGGTTATACGTGCATAAACTTGGGATACGGTATCTACGTTATATATATAACTGCGACTGCTATCTTATAGTTGCAGTGGCGAGGGAACGTACTCCCTACGTTATTATGTAATGTTGGAGAACTGTACGGTCACTAAGGGAGGCTGTATAAGTCATGGTTACGCAACTTCAGAACCAGGGGATAATGCTGCGATCCGGACGTGAATAATTCCGTTTCTTTTCTCCTATTTTGCACCATCTATTCCGAATTCCGACACACTGGGAGTATACCGAATGATGTAAGACTTTTGCGCATTTGAACTAGTGCCAAGGAGAGACATCGACCGCGGGAAAGAATAACATCAGCGAGATAAATGAAGACATTTTCTGGTGATCCCGCTGGGTTATGATGTTCCTATAATTACAACATCCGACCGAATTATTGAATTGAGTCTCTACTGCGGCGATGGATCCTTATCCCCGTATCTACTAATAATACTATATATAAATAAATACAAAAAGAGCTATAGCCTGGTATCACGACAGCTGGCCCAATGAGATCCCATCATCCTGCGAACCTAATTTCATTGGATGTTCATCGAAACAGAATCCCATCGGGACCAGAAAAGATGACCCGATCTGGCCAAAGCCACACACAATCATGGCACTCTCTACCGAGTACCGACCTCAATTGTATTTCAGTTATTACCGTCTGGATACTTAAAGCCGGAAAGAAATTGCAGGTCCGTATAGCATCAAGTAATATTTGGCATCGATTTTTGCCGCAGTCTATCTTGCTATTTACACGTGTGCCCGGCAAATAACTGCAGTGATGGACTCACTAGATAGGCTCTCTAGATATGGTGGCTATCGGAAGACTATAGTGACGCAAAGATATTACAGTATGGGGTGCACACCGCATACTATATTATATACACGCACTGCTTCCCTTTGTAGTTAGACTGCTTATTTGTGTCACGCTTGATACGCCAGGAGAATTGCCTGTACAATTCTGCAAAGCATCATGTGTTCGTACGTATAAGGAGAGAGTTAATAAGCAAAGCATTCCCAAGTTGCTTTGGTTACTTTGTGTTTCCGGCCGCCCATTTTCAGCGGTGCAACGGCTGCATTTCTTTTTGGGACATACATTTCCTATTTGCTTTGGGTTTGTCTTTGATCATTTTCTAGCGTTGACCCACAAGATTCCAGACGTTAATTAAATCATCCGCCGTACAGTGCTGGCAACGCTGGCAAAGAAAACGTGATATGCAGATTGAGAATAAATAAATAAGGAACCGTATAGCAGCTATAATATGCTTCCCCGCCATGATCTATATCTCAAAGTATTTGTAGGAAGCTATTAAATTTCTATGTGATATTTGATGAATGCTCTGAAGAACGCGAGCAATTCCCGGTAAAATAATCTCACTTCTATAAGATATGCTGTGTGAATGGAACATTGCCGCAACTCGGAGCACGCGCTACATTACATCAGCTAAAGCCTATGCAATGTATACAATTGATGCTTTGTGCGAAGCCATATCTTTTCAATAAGTGTCAAACGAAAATTTTAAAATAAATGATCAAAATAAGAAAAAGAATTCCTACATTTGGGTGATGACAATCAGGGTGATGGAAGGGAAATGGAGTCAGCGGAATGAGAAGAAGGTGATGGAAATGGTTCAAAAGAAAAATAAAGAATACACTCAGAGAGATATCTATTATGGGAATAATCGTTTATCTTCATAATTTTTATGTGTCGAACACAGAAGGATCTACTCCGCAGCAACTTGGAATTGATAAAGGGAGCGAGGGCATATAATAACACTTTTGCGATATTATATATCAAAGTCTAAGAAAAACACTCAGACAGAATGCGAGACCGACTCGTTGGCCTTCCAAAAATTCATTTTTCATATATGTGTTAGCCTATATTATATAGCCTACAGTATATTATTACACAATACTCGTGTTTTACTCAGTTCGGAGAGTATGCTGGAGCATTCTTCTTGTTTGGCGTGGCAACACGAGTTTTTCAAATGGATCATTTTCTTAGAATGCATTCCGCCTAATGAACATGAAATCATCAAAGAGTTTCGCCGAAATAAAATTCGCCGGATTCCCGGTTTTCTGGTGTACAACGTGACAGTCGCAAGTTTATATCAATCTTCAGCAGCAGGCGCATAGCCCCTGATGCAGTCAATTGTGTAAATTGTCTTGTAATCTGCTTTTGTTTGAGCGTACTGTTACATAAGTGTTTCCCTTTTTAAAAAGTGAAGAAAACGAAAAACTTGGTCGTAGAGAAAAAGAAAAAAATATTGTCAAGTTGCAATCGTCTCTCCACTTCTATTAATAGCGTTGGTATAACAAAACGCCGGAGGGCTTACGAGGCAAGTTTTCAATATCCATCCGGCGGTGTTGACGTTAAAAGCATAAGACGGGTTGCCGTATATACATGTTGCAATACGAGTGCCATTTACGAATAAGGGGATGCACACTAACACACACGAGAAAAGATGGCGGCGCTCCGTAGATTTAGTCAAGGAAAGTTTGCGCAGTGTAGCTGTAGCCCTACAGTGAATTTCACTTTTAAGGCTATAAATAAAAAGCGTCTTTTTTTCCGGCGAGAAAAACGACATACGCACAGCACACGTGCAGTATATACAAAGGGGCCGTGTGTGTGTGTGTGTACACACTCATTATTGTCGTGCGGAGTGCAGATGCGTAACGCCTCGTTTGATGTCGCTCTCCGCTGTGCCTCTTACCCCTATTGCTGTACATATAATCTCTGCTGTAGCCGGGCATTAAAGATGTGGTGGTGAGCAAGAGGCTTTGTAATCTGTATCCTATTTCTAGCCTCTCTCTCTCTCTCTCTCTTAGACCCATAGACAGAGAGACTATAGCACAACAACACCAGCAGCCCTGGCAACGGTTTTTGCAATCTAGCCCGTGTACGAATCCTCCTTTCCCTCGTGTAGACTTATTGTGATGGCCGCGACGGATTATTACGCCCATTCGTGCACGGGCGTAACATTAAATTGGCAAAAATCGTGGACAGAGACCCTCCTTGTCTTACAGGGGGGAATGTAAGGAGCGTCCGGCAGAGAGAGAGTCCATCAACGACCAAAAGGCTGCAATCTCATTACGTAAGCGACACCGTGTGAGAATCATTTTCATCCGGCTCTATATTATTATCGCAACAGCGAATGTATTTCTGTGTAGTGCTATTCGCTTTGTGCGGATCGAACAACGCTGCTCCTGGATATATAGTTATATACTGCACCTCAGCAGTCTCTCTCTCTTATACTCTCGCCTGTGTGTTAAGTAAACGCGGAAGCGGAGCCAGCGGAGTGTGTCTGCGCGGACATTGAAACTCTTTTGGGAGGAGCAAGGATAACGAACTGATGGAGTCGCGGTGGTGGTGGTGGTGGTGGTGGTATAGCCGAGAATCAGCGGCGTCCCACCATGTAAGAGAAAATTGCGTGGAAGACAGTGATTGCGGTGTGGCCGGGCGACAACTGGCATCGCATCCCGGCAGCGCAGATCCAAACCCCTAGCACCCCCCAGCCCAGCCAAAGCCGCTCCTGATTGATTCGCAGCGAAAATTAATGAATCCCTGTCACGTTGGCATTGTCACTAAATCCATCATCTCCTTTTCCACGCACTGTATCCTACAGGGAGCGCCATGCGCGCAGAGCTAAGCCAAGGCTATTCCACACGCACACATAACAATACGGCATAACTTTGTCTGCACTGCCCGGCCTACGCTTGGCTGTGCCGCCACACTACAGTAATAATATATAAAAGAGAGCCTATAGCCGAATGAGCTTTATTGTGGATATATATACTACACTGCGCTATTTGTCGACAATCTTGACATTCAACTCGACACGCGCTCTCTGCTTCTTTCTTGGGGGCGAGATGTATATAACCAAGTTGACCTATAGGAGCGACAGTGTGACGCGGCCAGGGAACGATATCCCTAGAAACGCCGACTGAAAAGAATGATTCGCTCTCGTTTATCTCTTCTTTTGCAACGGTCTGCAAATCCAGTCCAGCTTTTATTCATTGATAATGATGACTGACGGACAGTGTACTATACGCAGCGAAGCCGATCGCTGTTGGCCGACTGGATTTCCTTTTTCGCTAGTGCTGCCGGTAGACGTGATTTCTTGCATTCGGATTGACTTAAATTGTAGCGTCAGGAGAAACGAGATTAATTCTACATTCTCGACAATTGAATACGTGACATTTTCTCTTATGCAATTTAGCTATACAGCGCGTGACGTCAGTCATTTCCCCAGGTCGTTCTAATTTTTTTCCTTATAAAAAGAAAGCGGAAAAGTCATCGTATGAAGCAAATCGATTTCCTTTTTCTCTGGATTGGGAAAAAAATGTCATCGACTTGCTCATGGCGATTTGTAATTGTGACAATTAATTTTTAAAAATAAGGCAGCTCATAATGAATCGTCGCATTCAAGATGTAAACCCATTTCCACGAAGTAATGTAAATAGCCTATAAGCGAGTCATTTTCTGAGAAATGAAGAGCTGGCAGAGTTGATGGAAATCCGGATAAAGTCCATCGTCTATATACTTATGGCTTTTAAGATCTAGCAATTGGGTATAGATGAGGGGCCCCCGGACTTACCGATCGATTTCCGGCCTGGCGTACGCGACACGGAAGGACAGCGTTGGAGCCAACTTGAACGCTGATGTCGGCTGTGGTGTACGGGTCGAAATACGGGCCGGTGTATAGGCCACCGCCGACCAAAAGACTGGCTACCCGATGAGATGTACCACCGTCAATTGACTCCTCCAGCTCCCGCGGGATGGCCTTCACGGCAATCTGAATGGCTCCGTCGTGGCCGATCGCCGAACAACACGCGTTCCCTATTACACCAGAAGAAACACAAAGTCAATTGCAATCATCGCCACATTCTCCGCGCCGTCTAGACATACTATATGGACTAGACATGTATAGGAAGGATCAGATGGAGTTTGAACATTATGACGATAAGAAAATGTCCTTCCGGATGCATCCGGTAGGCAAGGCACACGCGCTCCATCACATGCAATACAAAGGATATATATTTCGCCTGGGCTGTCTTGCTTTGACAGTTGAAACCTTTACTCGGCCGAAAGAGAGCAGCGCACGGTCGCAGGGTGGCAGAAACGTTGAAAAATTTGCATATCACAAAGGCGTATAGATATAACCGTGACCCTTTTCACCCCCCGTCGCTTTTGAACAGGAAGCGGACAAACTGGCGTCGTGCACTTGCTGCGCTGCGGGATATGATGATGATGTAGTCCTCCCTGACGGTTGGACGATCAAAATGTACGTCGTCCACTTAAAAATCCCCTCGAGGCTCTCGCATATCTCTTTTCCAGCCGGCGTGTATTTGAATTGAATACTTAACTGCAGCACCGACGAATCCATCAGCCTTTATCTTATATCTACCATATTCTACCCCCAATCAATTTGCATTCTGTGCGCCACGACGTATAGTCTATGCACGACGACGTGGAGGATTCCGAGCATTATGGATTTTTCAATGTTATATCAACAGTGCCTTTGTCAAAGCGACGCCAAGCCGGAAATGTTTCGTGACTCCGTTGGACGAATGGAGAAAGAAAAAAAATGCCCTGAATTGCTCTTCATCAAGAGCGAATATAAGTCGCCCGGGCCTCTCGCCTCTTCGATCCCCAGCACACACAAAAGGGGAAAAGGAAAATGGATGTCGTGCGCTGCATCACGCCTCTACACAGCGAGAAAAAGTGACAATCAAAGGCAAATGATTCTCGACTTTCCGAAAGAAATACGCGCCCTAAAGAAGGCCAGATAAATCGGTCTCGACGGAATTCGATTCCATTTGATCGGAAATAGTTTTTTTTTTTTGTAAGAAAGAGGAATAGGACAGTTACATGCACCAAAATATGTATTCATTTTTTCGACAGGCCGCGTGACGTGTGTGCATCTCGACAAATTTGGTAACAACAGCCTTCCGAGAAAAGTGGGGTTGAAAAGTTTGAAAACTTTACGGCCGTATTGAATGTGCAGGCGGCGAATGGGATTTACGTCAAATAAAGTGAAGCGCCAATTCAATTGAGATGTATGTCTATAGATACTGTAGCAGATCTGTAGGCAGTGTACATATCTATAGGAAAAATATATACGTTTTGTAGACATAGAAGAGAGTGAGAGGCTTGAGATATTTTGGCGATCAGATTCCACGTGACAGGGCGCAATCCCGATAAAAAATAAAAAGAAGGAAAAAGTTTCTGCGCTTGGCCTTATATATGGACTCTTCTCCGTGTATTGTATGCATACATATAGCTCTGCTCTCTCTCTCTCTGGTATATCTCAGTGATTGTGTGTGTAGATTGTTATGTTTCCTGCAAATGGTTACGCGTCATCTGGTTCTCGACTAGCACTTTTCCCGTTTTGTTGTCCCCGCCTATCGGAGGCATCGATCTGTCGGGGGATGCAACTGCTGCAAAAGGGACGACGCCAAATCAATGTGTTATTCTACAGTCGGTGTATTGGTACTGTATATATAGCTTCACCATGGCTATACATTGTACACACACTCGTCTACCAAGCGACCATACAAAAGGCAAGCGCATTTTATTTCGGCCTTTCTTTGATATGTGCGGTTGCCATCGCTCATTTTCCAGGGCAGAGCTCGTTTCCCATGGCAACTGTATTTATATTATCCAGCGCCAGCCATATTCTTCAATATTTCCCTTTTCTTGTCCTTTGATTTTTTGATTCGGTTGACGCTGTCCAAGGCAGTCTGCTGCCGATAGGTTGATGACTGAATCGGCCGACTTTTTGTTATTCTATATTGTTCGTTGTTACCCTGTGGCAACTTTTTGTGCGGGTGCGCTTATTGTTTTTTATTGTTATTGTCGTCGGATAGGGAGGGAACAAAAACAAAAAACCCCGAGATAGGGTCGAGTATGTTTATTTGACCAATATAAGGAACGCGCGAGAGCAAGCTGTGACCGGCTTCGGAAGGGAATATAAGAGCGTGAACGGAAGGAGCTGAAGTTATATAGGCCTAGAATCTTGGCGGAACATTGGTGGTGGACGGGCGGCCGTAAATCTGGTGCTCGACAGTCAAGATTACCACGCGAAAAGCTTCGTCTCTCTCCCTCCTTACTACTCTGATAAGCCACACATATAACAGAAAAAGGGAAAAGGAAGTAGGGAGGCACATGTGCGATTTGCAACACAAAAAAAAAGAGATTTTCCCCCCTTTTTTTCTTTCCCGAGTCGCCATCACGAACGATCAAGTCCTTGATGGGCCATCGAGGTAAAGACCAAACAGAGCTTTCTGGTCATCACAGACAGTCATATAACCGCCAATGTCTATAACCTCGCTCGGCCGAACCCCGTGACCCCTCCTCCTCTTACTGTTTATACAAGCTACATCAGACTATATAATAATATATCTACAGTCTAGTGTTGTATGTCTAGATGGGCATACTTTATAGAGTCTAGATATATATTCCCGCCCCGCCGCGTGTAATCTGCCGACATTTCTTATACTGCCGCGCTGGCCATGTTGAATTGGTGGGCCCGCCCCTCTTTCGATTCCGCCTTTTTGAACCTTCTCTATATACGTCTGAGATCCTTGCTTCGTCTCTCGGCCAACACAGAGTCACTGGCACGCAGCAGATATGTAGGCACTACCTACAGTATTATAGTTGATACATAAAGTATGTAAGGAAGAGCCTGATCCAGAAGCCATTAGCCGGATTGGATCAGCAGTGAATGCAGTCAGCTCACGACGTCCACTGCTGAGCTACTGGGCGCCCAGTGCATCAGTCGGAGGAGAGAAAAAAATCGATTCTTAGCCATTGTCGTTAAGTCTTCACTTTGGCTCCTTTTTCTTTTCCTTTGCCGGTCAGAAAAACCTACGCCTTTTCTTCGTTTCTTATCTCGTGACGTCTGCGAATTTAACAAAGAATCTTTTTGATAAAATTGTTAGATACTTTGAAATGTGAATTTGAACCATTCCGCTTTTGCAGTAAAAAAAAAACAAAAAAAAAAACAAAAAAAAAAAAACAAAAAACAATAAATTATTTGTTTATTTCTTCATTATTAACATAATCATGCATATCAATCGCTCTGCTCTGACGTAAAACAGGGCAGTGATAAACGATCATGCGTGAGATTTTTATGGAAAGAGTTTGGCCGAGAGTATTTTCGGAATGACTCTGGCCCGTGTTTATTTAATAAACGCGGAGCGGTTTCATTTCCCTTGTCCCACTTTGCGGAATAACTCTTTTAATAAAAAATACATATCCCACATCGAGGCACTGTAGCAGACTGTACGACACAATCGCCTAGCATACATTACACAGCTAACTATATTGGTGAGCGCAAAAAAAAAAATTTTGAATTCACTTCCGAAACAAAAAATAATACCGGCTTGTGTCTTTGAAAAAATAAAAAGAGTGGAATAAGACGGAAGAGATTGCCGTGTACAACAAAAAAAAGAAAGAAGGATCGAGGGAGGCGCGGAGAGGAAAAAGAAGAAGAAAAATGAGACAGACTCCATCAGTCTCCAAAAATATAGCAAAAGACGACGGAGAGCGCAGCGTTGTAAAAACTTGTTTTCCCTTTTCGTCTCGCGAGAATCGGATCGGCAGCCTACATACATATAGACGCTGTGCACGGCCGTTAAATAAAAAAAAGGACGAAGCGAAGAAAACACGATGGATAGCTTTATAAAGGCCCACACCCCACTTCATCGGCTCGTCTACTTCGCTATAATGGAAAATGGATTTTTAAAAAATGTGCCAAAAGCAAAAATGTGATTAAAACTTTTTTAGCTTTTCAGCTCTTTAGATGTGTAAAAACTAACAAAAAATATAAAATCTGCGACGAAGGTTTAAAGAGCATTGTGCCATTTGCTTTGGGGGGAGGGGGGCATTGTGTCGTCCAATAAGAGCAAAGCGCACTGTGTCTGCGTACATAACTCTTCGTTGATCTGCCTTTCATCACGGCCGGTCGGGAAAAAAACAATCCAATGCCGGCCCTTGTGCAATACATCAGTAAAGTATAGTACTCCCCACAACCCACAGACACACACACACACATAGATATATTTATACAATAATAATAATAATAATGTAATTTAGTACCCGGGATTACTCATTCCGCCCTCCCGCGTTCTCATTCCTCGTCCACACACACAACTCAAATGTATAGTTTTACTAATATTGTGTTTATCTCGTATAATTCGTATAAAGCTGCTACAGCGCGGCTCGTAGATGAAAGCGAAGAGCCTTTTAACCTAATAGTAGTAGTGCCCTTCTTCTTTTTCTTTTACACATGTGTGAACAACACGACGGAAGACACTGCACACATCGGAGCGCATAGCAATTCCGCTGAAGGCTATATAAGTGAAAATTCTTGCGCCGATATTTCCCGGAAATTTTCTGATGCGCACCGAGGGAATGTCGGGAAAATGCCAGTGACACAGACTCGAATAAGTTCGGGTGCTGTCACTGCTGCTGTGTCTAATCAATAAGCACCTGCCTCTTATTCCGTCAAACGTGTAGATGGCGCCTGCCTCATTTACAGCAGGATCTAATGATAATGACGTACGCGAGAGGATATTATACACTGATATATTGGGCAACTCGGCGTGGGTGCATCTGGAATCAGTACGGGCTAACACTTGTGCGCGTGTTATTATTATTAGCGATGGAAATTGTGAAAAGCAATTTAATCACTCGGCCCAACTTCCTCCAAACTGCCAGCTGTCAATTACGGCTCGACTTTTATTTTGGGAGAGGAGGAGGAGGCTTCTTTTTCCATCAGATTGTTTAGGTAAACTCTTGACGTAAAAGCTGTAGGTGGATCGTAAATGGAACTCGCCGCGGATTCAGTCAAGAAGACCTTGTTTTCATGTTTGCCGTTCGTCCCCCTATGTAATTGCTGATAGATTTACTACTTGTTTGTTATGGAGATCGAGTCGTTTTTTTAAAGCCCCGTCTGAAACTTGACTGGCGCTGGGATGGATGCGGGAACTTGGCTTTATTGGAATCATTCCCCCCGAATGATGGCACACAGCAAACATATATCTCCCCTACACAATCGAATTTGAGAACAGGTCTACTCCGCATCTGGAAGAAAAGTTACCGCATCAACTGTGGACTGACTATAAATGTAGGGGGGAAAGAATGGATATGGGGTCGAGTTCTAACTCTATAAAGGGTTGCGAGTGCAACTAGGCCACAGCGCGCGCATTTTAGTTAATAACTTTGAGGAATCAATAACAAATAAGTAATAACAAATGCTTGAAAAACTTTTGATCATATTATATCAAGAACTCTTCCATCCTGTCCATATCACATTCATGTGATATACCTATAATCTATAATACGTAAGGGCGTTGGGTCTTTTTAGAAGACTGCATACAGTCCGTCATGTTGACTGTGGCTGTATTTTGTTATAGAGTTGTAGGGTAGGTTGAGGCTATACACAGTTACACACGGCTCCTTAGCACTTGGCTCGGCAAAGGACGCGACCTGAATCGCTGAATGAACCGTTAGTCGTATAGAATACGTGCCGTGGTTACATCTTGCCAGTTTTTTTTTTCCAGTTGTTTCTAAGCTCTCGCTGCTGACATGACCCCGTCAAAAAGCTGGGCAACTGTCACTGGCATATTCGATGAAAACTAACGCTTCATACAAGACGCACACGTCAAGCGTAATTGCAATGAAATCACGCAACCGTGCTCATTCCGTGGAAATGCAATATGTGTACTGTATAATACCCATCAAGTACACCAGGTGCTTCACGTAAGAACTAGTTTCTCAATTAGATTCTTATATATGCGACCATTGGAAACGGAAATCTAGGAGCCTCTATCGCTTCAAGCTCTGCTGAATGGGAGTACAGCGCAATCTAATATATAATGTAGATTGTGAGTGATGTAGTAACTTCATTTTTGGCTACAATCATCTGTGGAGTGTACACAGTACACTCTGAAGCCGAATAAAGTTTCCAGCGTTGTTATGTCCTAGACCAGCAATATATAAGCACAACCAGCACCGTTCGTGTTTGATCATCGACCGGTCAATCGATTTCGTTTGAGTAATACTGGCCGCCGCTTCCTTCGCGTTTGAATCAACTGACTTGCGGTTTGAAACATCAAAGAGTGTCTGTAATACAAGTCAAGCGTCCCAAATAGTCACGGTCAGGAACATCGGGCTTCAATTCCTGGAATGATGTAATCACCGAAGAAGACGACAACTTGTCTTGCAAAAAAATGAATTTCATACAAGCACATCAATCTCCTCGTACCCTGTCACTATGTGACTCGGTGTCGCTCGGTGCAGATGCCGCACACATGTATTTGCATATCTCTAGTCGGCTGTGAGATGACTTTAGGCTAGACAGACAACAATACATATATTACTGGCCGTTTCATATCAGCAGACCTTTCACATTTTATATTTTTCATGTCTTCATTTCCATTTTCTTTTGCCCGTCGACTGTTTCTCGTCTGATTGGCAAGGGCAAATAGAATCGCTTTTCCTATATATACGGCCAATCTATGCTGCTATACGTATACGTCTGCTATTCTTTGCATTCCAATCCAAAGAATCGCGATGTCTAGAGCTTTTATATACATTCACGTACAAAGGAATAATAAAGAGACTCTTTATGTTACCCCGAGTTATTTATTCGTTTATTATCTTCTAGGCAGAATCGGATAAAAAAAAAGTTGCCTGGAAAGCTATATTTATGACGTCTGCTGATTTCCGTTCAAAGTCCAGACTAGCGCCTACTTCCAGCGCAGGGAAAGAAAAAATCTCTTTGCCTGCGCTGACAAAAGATGTTTTGGATTATCTTGTACTCTTGTCTTAACTATTAAAAACTTGGCGTTTTCGGACTGCACTATAGTACTAGACATCACATGACATAAATTTAGTATCCAGTACATCCAAAACAATGGAAATACCAGCGCACACAGAAATGGACTACAGGGCAGCAATATACAATTAATAAGCCGGCGGGCCGCCAGTGATCCGTCGTTTGGCCACTTTTCTATCTCCTTGAGCTGGGCGGAGTGTATATAAGAAAGACTTGGCCATATAAGAAATGGCATTTTCTCTCTTGAATTTCTGATGGCTTGTCTTTTATATATTTGATAGAGGATGAAGAAGAAGATACAAGCTCTGAATTACAACGCAGACTATCTAGTATGTATGTATGTGCGGCGGTGCTGGGTATCAAGACTTTATATATAGCGGCCAGCCTTCATGTGAACGAGCAGTGACCCATAAAATATAGATGCAGATCTATCTGAAATTTATATTCATAAAAAAAAGCAGGAAAGTGAAAAAAATAAAGCGCTCACACACACAGAGAAGAAATGAGTGCACTAGCTGTGGCAGCGCATCTTTCGCTGTGCAGCTCAAAAGTGACTTTGTGGCATAGCTCCCAATAGGGTCGTGAGGGCTGAGGGGGTGTGGTTGATGATTAGGCAGTGTCTCGTCCCATGATGCCGACACATATCGGCCCCGCTTATACATACATCATCCGGTTCAAAGCCAGGCCAGGCCCATAGTTCTATTACATAGACGCCGTATAGTAATACACAAGCCGTGATCGGTAGGCGCCCAGAGAGTACACTATATAGCTATAACTAACTATATATATGTAGCAAACTCGATAGCAGGCCGCCCACTCTATACAAGAAGATTTAGAAGCGTCAAACGTTCAGCCCCGACCAGCACCAGCCCTTTCGCCTCTATAATAACATAGGGAAGTGTCAGCAAGACGAATGTCTGACACTATCACTTGCGCTATATTTCATATTAATAATTTAGTGTGTGTGTGTGTGTGTACAATACACGGGATTATCATGCAAGACCGATCTGTATTTTGTGTGACGGGCTATGAACTCTACGGGCGAATGAAAGCGTCGCTGATTTATTTTTTATTTTATTTTTTACAAAAAGGAGACCGAAACGAAAAAGGCGATGATTATTTTTAGCAACAGCTCTTTTTAAAAATAGTTAATAAGCACAGTTGGTTTTTACTTCCATCGTTATAAAGAATTATATTCTACACGCTGATAAAAGCGGAGTTGACTTTTAAAAAAAAATTAAGGCGACTAAGAGGTGACAAGTTTTTTTTCTCTACAAGTGGATTCACTTAACCAAAGGTTTGTTTTTTGTAGACTATAACAGGCTTTATTTGGGGCTTGGGGTGTGGTTTAAATATATTTACCAATTTGCAATGGAATCGTTGTTGAATGAAAGGTTAAATGTGCACTTAACAAACTACAAAAGAGATGATACAGTAGTTCTAAAGACAATCAGATTGTTCATTGTTGATGCGATCACGAACCACTTTGGAAATTACCTTTTTTGTGTGTTGTTGTTGCATATACACATAATTTGTGAAGCAGGCAACACGTGAGATAATTGATAAAAAATCTGCCGTCTAGTCTAGACGCTGTCGGATGCACGGGTCTTACAACGTCTAAAATGTCAAACTTGTTAGTTACTTATAATAAGGCAGATTTGGAGTACGCCGGTTGGACAGGACTCAACAAAGGGGTGCTGGTTATGTCATAATAATAATACGATAGGACCCCGTTCAGTCAAGCAGATATCATGGGGAAGTTGATGGAATAAACTTCTCAGATATCCAACTCTTTATATCCTTATGTGGCCGACTGTAATAAGCCTTTACTGCATCCTCGTCTATTTACCTTTGTACACATCTATTAACTCAATCAATAGTCTAATAGCATATATATTGTGACATTATCTGTAGCGAGGTATAAGCCTATTATCAACTACAAAATGGCCTATAATCTATACACCTGCTATAGAGTCAGTAGCCTACGTAGAGCAGGTCGGAGCAGGCAAAATGAAATAAGGCTGGTCGCCACGTGAGCCGACTATCCCCTGAAGCCCATGCAATCTCCAGCTCCAGGAAAACGTGATCAAATTTTAGGCATCCAGCAGCCAGTTTTAATTTTCGAGACTCGGGGTCGTTCTCTTAGACGATCTATTGATGGAGTACGCCGCGAGGCTGCAGCAGAAACTCGATCAACTTCTCTCAGCAGCGAATCAATAAAGAAACTGATTCAAAGAAAGACCCGGAATCTTTATGAAAGAGTAACGCAATTCAATTTTTGATTTTCACCACAGTGCAGTGCAGCATCATTTAGATTTCTTCGGCTTCTCCCTGTAGCGCCTTTTCCACCTCTTTCGTGTGACGAAGTTCAGTTAGGCGTTTGGATGAAATAGTTAAACAAGCTACAGCTCTATAGCTCATTCGCGCGTCCGTGAGCACATATACATAGTGTATATGGCAACCGAAAGCGCCAGCAAAAGCGTTTGATACCTTTACAGTCTTCGAGATAGAACCGGAGGCTTATAATATCACGCCTATAGCAAGTTCTTTTATGTAGCTTTGATGCTCCCTTTTTTTTCTATTCTTCTTCCGGCTGGATCAACGGTACTTGACTTATTCTGCTTTCATTTTTCAGCAGGCTGCTAGTCTCTGCCGTTGACTATGCATATTTGCCCATTTGCCGATGATAGAGTCCTATTGTTAGTCGCTTTTATCTATAAGTCGAAGTCGAAAGTTAAACTTTTCTCTTATGGTACACTTATGTTGGGCCAGATTTCAACGGCCCAAATCAAAAGGGTCATGAGTACTAAACCTACAGAGATGCTGAAAAAAAAACAATCAATTTGATATAGGTGCTGCTGGATGTTGGACGGAACGCCCTTGTCAATAACAGCTCCTTCTTCTAATTGATTGTTTCTAGATTGTAAAACCAAAAAAATTTCCTCCATCGCCTTGTTATTTCCCTCCATCGGATAGCGGACCTAGTCATTAATTAAAGCTGCCTATAATAATGCACCCCCGGTGATTTGATAGCTCTTATATAGTCTTTAGATATAAAAGAAATATAACACCGCCTATCAGCCAGTCAAGTTTATACAGCGACGAGAGAGATCAATATATGTATATAATAATAGCTCAACAGGCCAGGCCAACGTGTGCGTGTGTCTCTTTCTTGGTGGCCGCGCCCTAAAGTGAACTGCCGAACGTCTAGGCAGCAGAGAGGACTGAACTGCTGTCGAGTCTTTGTGAGAGAGGCTTGCCTTTCTTGGGATTGGGCTTGGAGACTAATGGACGGGAACAATTGGCTTATTGTGCATCCCCTCCCCACCGCCTCTTTTATATTTATACACACGACGTCATTGCAAATTGGTAAGACCATCTATTGAAATCGGGTTCATGTCCTTAACATTCGTTGTATAAATATTGGATCGTCGTAACAGTATAAGGGCGGGGCACACACAGACTAACCCGCTGATGTTTCCGACGTAAACCTTAGAGGTCCTTCGATCGTCCAAGCCACAGACATGATTTGATGATGCAACGAACAGACGGAGACTTTTGAATTTTGCAACATTCCAACGTGTTTATGTTGGGGGTATTTATGAGACTCTTATACACTCGTCCCGCTCTACATCGCCGCAGGAGAATACCGAGAAGTTGACCTTTGATTTTGGACGAACGGAAAGAATATAGCGAAGGAAGTTGTCACCGCTCTGAGAGGGATCGCCCAGTCCGGCAGCTGGACCCAAGGGGGAACACCCACTCTCGAATGCCGATCCCCTGGTGGATATAGTGAACTATAATACGACGGTCCTTAATTTGAAATGAACAGCTTTACCCCGCAATTTGGTAAATCGATTTCTTCCAGCGCTTCTTAGATTCGTTCACGAGTTTGAGATCACGTACCCAAAGGCAAATGGCTTTTTCACCTTATCACTCGCCGATATTATAATTATCTGTCCACATTATCCCCTCATTGAAACTTATTACGACTTATTAGAAAAAGTTTGAAGGTGCCGTGACGAAAGTCTCAAGGTCTAGGTATAGTATTCTTCTTTTTAATTCTAGTTGATATTGGACGGAAACGCATAGGCAAAAGTTATTGATTGAAGAGTAGGGGAGAAGCAGCTGCTGGGCAAGCGATGGACATCAAAATGTAATATAAAGTTCAAAGAGATATCTGCGCTGCGAGCACAGGGGGACGATGTATTAGGAAAGCGCATTTTTCACCGTAAGTCCGCGCCACCGGACTCACGAACTAATGAATGACGATCTAAGTTATGGATATGTATAGGTTGCGACACAAATAATTGCTTCGCAACCTGGAAAAAGTTATTTCTTCGAGCTTTTCTCGTCGTAGTGGCCATGCCCCACTCTGGGCAATGCTCAGTCACCTGGACGATCGCTCTCTAGTAGTACTTGGTGTGTATCGTGGATAAAAGTTGCTTGATTCATCTTATTCACGAGTGTGAGGTGCATATCGCTTCGAATGAGCACAGCAGCCAACGCTATCCGTCGACGACGATGTATCGATACCAATGAATAAAAAGTCAACCGTTTTTCGCGGTTTTTCGTCGAAATGAACTCTGATATGCAGCTGAATATCAAACTGTTGCAACACAGTTTGGGCGATTGGGAGAGTCAGAGAAAGAGAGAAACAAATGGTCGAAACGATGCCCAGCGGAAAAAAGGAAAACATTGGCCATTTGCAAAGTCGAACTAACGAAAAGTGGCGAGTTGCCAGCAGCGCTGCAGTTTCAAACTCGACAAAGAGCATCAATAAGGAGGCAAACGTGCTGGCCAATCATTGGTAGCGGATGTGCTCTTCTTTTTTAGCGTCCATCAACTTTGGGGTCGGCATAATTTGCCCCCCAGCAGCAGCAATGTCCTCCTGCCCCCAAACTTCCGACTGCTCTGCGTGCTGCACTTTCACGGAATCGGACATGTCTATTCGCCATTACGGCGGCTGATAACTCGACTGCACAAGACGGACGTGTCAAATTATTGCTGGACCCCGGGTCTTGCATCCGCAATGCCGTCAGCCATCAGCAAAGAAAGAAAAGATCAACTTTCTCGTCCAGCTCTCAACTTTGAGGGCGAATTGAGTTAAAGCTCACAGCAGCGGAAGAAGGGCGGAGGCGAGTGGAAACAAAAACGCAAGACGGCCGGTAATTGTCAAAGAATATACTGCCGTGCCCGGCCAAGCTATAGTGGCTTGATGGGAACCGTCCGACCGACGTCACCGGGGTCACGTCAAAATGGCTAACTGGCATGTCCACTGCAAATCAGCGCCGCAGCTATTGCGCATTGCTGATGGAAACCATAAATTAAAATTTGAAACATGAAATCTCTCCCGCATGTCGTCGGAAAACTTTCCAGTGTTGTATATCAATCGACGATTGTGTCGAGCACATATATAGCTGCGCTCTGCTTTTCCGCTCGTATAATATCTGAAAAGACACCAAATTCCAAATTGGCAGCGTTTTGTAACTGGCAACTGTAATACAAGTTGCTGCATGTTGGCGCCATATATAGATCGACGTCGCTGGACCTTTTGTTTTGTTGGGTTGGCTCGTTTCTCGGCAATAAAACGTCCATATTCTGTGCTGTGTGTATACACAAGAGCTACTACACTCTGTCTTTGTTTGCCTATCCTCACACACCCACCCACACCCACTCGCCTCTGGACTGAAATCAAACTTTCTTTTGTTGCGTGATATATATATTATATGATTGTTGTGTAGTAGCATAGCGCAGCAGCATATGCAGTGTGGCAGCAGCCACACACAAACTGTATTTCCGGAAGAGTGCAGCAAAGAGGGAGGGGGGGCACAGTTGGTGAGACAATCAGAAGTTGAGGCGAGAGGAGCATCTCGGGGAAAACCTTGGCTTTTTGACGATATTATACAAAGCCCTTGATGTGTTTTTATATACAATCCAGCAGAGCCATGCAACATTCTCCGAGACTCTCTCTTTCTCTCTCTCTCTCTCTCATCCCTTTTCATTTCGTCCAGCTCCTTCCTCTCTGGCACAGTTCCGCTCTGCCCTCGTGGGATTAGCACAAGAGTCTGAGAGTCAAGAGAACGAAACACAAACGCCACATCAAAGAGTCAAAAGAGACGAGTCGACTTGACTGGCCATGGCTAGCAGCTGTAGTGGATATAGCTGCGCATAGCACACACAGCAGTGGCCGGTTGTTCACCGTGATGGCCGGAGAGTAACTATATATACAGTCCACATGTCCAAACTCTTATACATATTCCAGTCTTATAAAGTGCCCGAAACCATTTATAAGACCCGGCGACTAATTTGCAAACATAACGAAATACACCGCAGCCATGCAGTCTTGCTCGGTGACCATTTTATGAGATTTAAGTGTAAGTTATATGTAGCTTGATCCGTATCGTATACCAACCATCTGAGTGTAGCAGTGCATATTATAGAGCCCTATATCCTTGATCTGAATGCCGTGGTGACACACGTTTTTACTGAGAAGAGAATTCAATGAAAAGGACTAGAAAATTACATCAGGGCTCCGACAAATTGAATTCATTTCATTTAACGGACATTAAAGATGTATGTATACTTCCTCGTTACTGCTGTATAATAAGCTTGTATGGTTTAATTGAACGTTAAACCATAAATCGAAGGGAAATTATGCATAGGATATAGAGCGCATTCGTGTTCAACGTACAACCGAATTTCATAGGAAATGAATCTGCGTGTTTTGAAAGCTTTTTTGTTATTATTACTTCAACAGAATTTTCGACGCAACTAATATTCAATGCGGAGCCGGGCGGATTGGTGAGGATTTCGGCGGACAGTTTTTTCTCCTTTTGCATGAATGAAGGAGAAGGATGGAGAAGTCTATTTGGAAGCGACGGATGAAGTGCTGCGCAATTTTCCATCAGACGTATTTATCAATCGCATTCACAAGGATCTCAAATTGGTCAAAAGGGAAAAAGAAAAAAGTAATGGAGGGAGAAAGAGATCAAAGAACAGACAATATGGGTGGGCTTAAATACAAAAGGAAATTATAAAATGCAACACGATCAATACGATTCGGAGCAGCTAGATATTGTCCTGCGATGTGTGTTGTGTAAGCTTCGTTTCAAGAGACAGCGACTGGAAATTATCATTCATCTTTTAAATACGTCTAAACTGTTACGCTCGTGCGGTTTGATGGGCTGCGCTAAATCGCCGCCCTTATTTCCTTAATTCTATCCGCTTTCTTCCAATTTCCGTCGCCTTTCAAATTGCACCGCTATTTGTCTTTTTTCTTCTCTCTCTCTCTCTTATTCGCGGACGGCCGCGTTGGCAATAAGTTCAGTTGTTATTACATACCTCGAGAGGAAGGAAGGATATCAATATATATACAAGCACCGTCCGGTCCAACAGCTGCGGGCAATTGTGTGTCATTCATTCTGGTGGACTCTCTGACGCTTGTCACTTATATCATCCGGCGGAATTTCTTTCGCAATTGCATATCATGCATCATATTGTCGCATAGAAACCGCCAGCGACAATCCCCACCCACACACACATATTCTCCGCTATATCCACCAGCAGACACTATGTATGTCGCTCCGTCTAAACTTTGTAATAATAATACTATCTAGATATATACTAGAAGGTATCACCAGCATACATCTAGCCACGGCCGTTCTGCTCATATTTATGGTTTCTTCTCCGCTTGAATATATTTGCCACCCGCCCCGGTCGAGCGAGTCGGCATGCATCAGCGAGGCCCTGCTGTTTCTTCGTCTGTATTATTATGTAGGTCTACACATTTTTGAACGGGCATAGTTTTGATGTTGCACATTTTATGGAATATATGGAACGAACGCTATATGTGCTGAATAAAATGATCAAGTGGCCTGTCTGTCATGAAGAGTTGTGTGAAGTACTATAGGCTGCATGGGCCCGGTTCGCACATACACAGCCCAGCAGCAGCAGAGAAAAGAATGGCGCAATAGTCGCGCACTTCCTGGCAAAAGCAGAAACCGACCGAGTCGATTCCTATACGCCAGTTATTTAAGACCGGTCGTTTATTCTTTTTTTTGTTTTGTTTGTCTTCTCCTCTCACGCTCCTTTTGTGCTCTGTGTCTGTGCAGGATGGCGGCAACGACCAGAAAAACAGGAACCGACGAACGCAAAAACCAAACGCCAAAAAATCCTGGCTTATTTCTTTTCCTTTCTCCGCCTATTCATTTGTTATGGCCGCCGTACATATAAATCGCGCGATCCAGCGCTGGCGAAAATGCAACAATGCTGCTGGGGAATAACTGTTGAGAAACAAAGCTGAAGAGAGATACTATATACACGCCAAGGAGGAGACATGCGTCATCATGCCCACAGACTATACACATCTAAATCAACATGAAATCGATGCGCTCAGCAGCATGCACGATGATGATGCAGCTGAGCAATTTGAAAATGATAGACGAGAGAATCGCGAAATCCTCCGCCGATGGCTCCCAATCACTTCTGCAGTCCCGGTTAGGACTCATTGCCAAAGGCCAACCAGCCGCATCTTTCCCGTGATGGATTGCTCTTGGCAATTACACGTCACGCTTGTAGTTGTGTGTAGAGTCTGTAGATGTATATATAGGACGAATACAGTCGAAAAGAGGAGGGAAAAATGAAATTTTTGTCGTTCTTTTTTTTTTTTTTGTTTCTTTTTCTTCCAAATGTTCTCGTCATCTTCCGATTTCCGAAAGATTTCAAATGGGCTCGTATAATTTTGGCATCAGCATTGACTGTTATGTGCGATGGTGTTTGCATGTTTATGTTGCTGCGCATTCGCCATCGTCTTTTATTTTTATTTATTTTCCCTTCTCTTTTGTTGGTGGGAGTGCATCCAAAATTTATTTGTCTCTCTCAGCTCTCTCTCGGCTCTTTCTTCCTTGATCGGCCGCCATAAAAACAGCCAGAAACTCGATGAACTTCGTAGTTGAAAGGATTTTTTTTCGACGTGGAATTAGATGGGGCGGTGATTAGGCATCGTCGTCGTCGTCACTCTCTTTTTCTCTCTCTCATCCTACATCACTTTGAGCGAGGAAATAATAATAAGATCAACCGCCAATTTTCGCGAACGATTATTCATGCGGCAACGGTTTGGGGGTCTAGTGGATGAGGTTCGACACGTTTGAACTCGGCATTTCATCCCCCCCAAAAAAAAAGAAAACGAAAAAAAAAAAAAAGCTCAAGACACATCACGTAAACATGTTTTGTTGATGACGGGACTGGCTGGCGCTGTCAGCTGACACATCTTTCAGCGTGAAACACCGAAAACTATCGATTTCATGCTTGAAAATTGTTAAAACAACCCCAAACAAAAACGTTTATACATAGTGAAATGTCGTTGTTTTTATATTATCAAAGCTGCGCATAAAAGCGCGTTTAATGGATAATCTCCGTTGCCGTAAAGTGCTTGCTATACGAATGTCTGAATTACCTATATAAATGATTATATAACGTATAGCTAGGCCGGGCTGTTTGTGCGTGTAATGCTTTCTCGCAGCAAATCCAAATCGTTGGGCTCTCGTCTCGAATGTGTTTGTCTAGACAAACGAAGGCGAGCAAACAATCAGTTTGAACAGACACCCACACGGCATAAAGGGCCGCAGGATCGAGCCATCGAGCGCTTGTGTTTAACCTATACACCTGATTGACTTGTCAGTCAAGATCCCGCGTGCAGTGGCCGCCGCCGCCGCCAGCCAGCGGATGGAAACCTATTTATTCTGTTTTCTATTTCCACTTCAAAAAAAAAAAATAATAATAAAGAAGAAGAAGCCACCTCCTACTCGCAGGAAGCGATCGCTTTCCTCCCGGATGTCTATATAAGTTGGCTTATAAGGAACCACACATATAGGCCTACATAAAAGGAATAGATCAAAAAGCAAAACTTTTTCTTCCCCTTTTTTAAATAATGAAGGCAGGAGCAGCAGCAGGAGGAGCGGCCATTTCTCATTGGGTTGGAAATGTAAAGAAAAAGCGAAAGAGAAAAGAATAGAGGGAGAAGATCAAAGATATACAATTATTGCGTGGAATTTCGGATTGTTTCTGTAACAAGCCAAGCACTCTGTGTGTGTATATATACGGGGAGAAGAGGGGAATGTACTCAATAAGTCTCATCGTCAAAATGTTACAGAGAGTAGAGATCTCGAGCATATAATATGTGTGTGTGTGTGGTTATATATACGCCTGTCTCTTTATAGCTATCATGAGTAGTAGTAGCAGTAGTAGTAGTAGTAGTAGGGTATATATAATAGCAGCCAGCCAGCCAGCTAGTGCACAAGTTCCTCGCTATTTCTTTGTGCTTTTGTTTCTGTGGCTCTTGGATGTTCTTCTTCTTTCTCTCCCTAGTTTTTCTTTTTTCTTTTTTCCAGCTTCACCCTAATTAGACTAGTGTATCCTGTTTGGAGGAGGATACAATGATGAATTACCCGCCGGCGCCTACTCAACCGAACCGGCACTCCAGACTCCACCCGTACGTATATAGGAAAGCCAATACCGTGCGGATGCGATTTTCTTTATACGGAACTATATACTTATAAATATATCCTATACTACTATACACATTCGGGTGGGTGTACACTGTACTCAATAAGCGGGTGTGTGTATACTTTTTTTTAATACGTAGGCATGGACCAGTTTTTCTCCTTTACGGGAAATGATTCGCGTAATCATCTCCCGATACAAATTGTGGCCGGAACCAACCAAATCAAATCAAATAATAAAAGGGGAACGCGTGGGCCGGATGGAAGTCCATGGGAACGGCCAGAAAGAGTACTCGGAAGTCGTAATAAGAGGGGGTAACAAAGAAAGCAAAAAAAAAAAAACAACAGACAGACAGAAGCTAAAAAGATGTTAGATACTTTTAACATTTTTTTGTCTCTTTTTATAGATTTTGACTCACCGGACAGAGTCAGGAAAACAACGGCGAAAAAAGATATTCGTGCCAGCGACATCGGGATGGTAGTTATCGGCAGCGGATCACTCTGTACGATTTTCACCGGCGACTGTCCTGTCGTGCTGGTGAGCGAATCGACCAAGTGAACACGAGACTCCCGAATTTGCAGCATTATTTCCAACGATGATGATACGTTTTCCCGTCTTCTCTGGGGACGGACGAACCCGACCCGCTCACGGCCTGCTCCGCTGCTGTCCTGTATATCCGCGATGCGCAACGGCAGTCTATACACATGCACACGGCACTAAAATGGATGGAATACACACTCGTTCTTCTTCGCTGGAAACGGTCGATTAAACTCTGCACAATAGTCAAACGGGAAATAGAAAAGAAAACGAAAAAAAAAACCAACGTAATAAAAAAAAAACCGAACAAACAAACAAAAAGTTTTGAGGCCAGAGAAAAGCTTTTTCCCCTCTCGAAAACGTATGTGTATTTTCTGACGCACCACTCCCGAGTCCAGCACTTGACGGTTAAAAAGATAGAAACCGTTGAAATGATCAGCGGCAGTCGGGGCAACTATACAAACGTTTCACCCCGGCAACTCCACCGTTTCTCAGATTAAACACAACAAACGATAGTGCGGAAAAGTAGAGAAGACCAGAAAATAAGACATTCACTTGGCGATAGTTCTTTTGCCCCGAAATCTACTAAGAAAACAAGCGCGGGCGGAGGAAGAGAGGCCAGCAGAGAAGATGGCCGGAGAAAATGTTGAGGGTCGGTCACTTATAGCTTGGCAACAAATGTCAACACACACAGACGAAAGGAAATTGAACTAATGAAACTGTAGACTGGTTGGATACGAAGAGGAGCTAGCACTCGCTGGTAAACCGAGACGGGCGGGATGATGGATGTATATACTCTGGTAGAATCAGTTTTTGGCTGCCACTAACTATGTGCCGATTCGACGCAATTTGCGCCCAGCAGGTTTCTATAGCGCTCGGGAGGGAGACGGAGGGCAAACGAGACGAGTCAGAGATGCAGAAAGTGACAGAGAGAAAAGAGCGCGAGTGCAACGAGTGCTTATAGCCACACAGCTCTAGCGCTGCTAGCTCAAGAGTTTCGTGCGTGATAGGCCTTTTCGGTACCTGCGCACTTGGACTCTTTCCCGTCGTCCCCGGTCCCGGCGTCTCTCTCCGCTAGACGATCCCGTCCATATTATAACTCTATGCTTAGATGCATTGAGCGCTGTGGCGTTTCTGTATATCTCTCTCCTCTGCTCCTTGATCCCGCGAAGAAGCGGGATCGCTTTTCGCAGAAGACATTTGACAACCACCAGCAGTAGAGCTGCTTCCATTCTTCACGTCGATCCTTGATTATTCTGACGTCGGTAGCTATATACGGAACGAAAAGGGTGTTGAACGTCACGTTGAGGGGTGGTACCCTGTGTGTATATTACATACGACTTCCGTCGTCCAGCTACTTATATCGTCCGTTTTCCGCATTACAAATCGGACAATCCGCTGGCTCTCGGTCACAAACTGCTGCGGGGTATAGTTGCGCATCTGTTGGCACACGTTAGTGCGTGGCGGACTCGCATCATAATACCCAATACTATCATTGATAACTAGATCGGCCACATAGTATCAGCCGAAGCGTGTAATTATATTTACCGCCAGTCCGATATTAATGTGCGATGCTATAATTGCACATAGACGCACAGATTACGGATGTTGTAACACAAAAGCAATTAATAATCGGCTACACACAGCCCAGTATTACAGAGGAGTTGACGGCTCACAAAAGTTAATTCGACTTTGCGCTGAACACCAAAAGATTTAGGCTAGATACTATATAACGTAAGGTGCGCAGCAGAGAGCGACGACTGTGCAGACGATCGAAATCTAAATAATGACATTTCTTCTCTCCTTTTCTTATTTCCTCCTTTTCCCGTTTCGAAATTCTGTGTTTTTATTCCCATCATTCCTCGCCCGCTCATATTCAAATACACATTTGGCCCGAATTGAAACAAAACAATATACAGCCCCGGCACAGAAGCCAGCACAGCACAGTATATACTTGGGCTAAATATCATTCAAAAATATGCAGGAATAATATCTAATATATAGACAGTCGAGTTATTATTTCACCCGGGCGCATATGCCGTGAAACTTCTCTCGTACAAGAAAAGAAAAAGGAAAAAAGTTTCACTAGCTCAATTCTGAAAATTCGGAGAATAAACGAACTAGACAAAAAAGAGCCATCGAGAGTGGGTGGTAGGTTTAAAAGAGGGTGCAAAGAGATATATATATATGTGATCGCCCCATTCGGCATGTAAATTTCTTTTTTTCCCAGAGATCACATCACATATCCGCGGCCGTTCTGAACGCACAAGGACACAGCCGCAGCCCAGCAGCAGTGAGTGGGCAAGTGGCATATAGATGTGCTGTGTATAGTCTTATTATTCTATATGTAAAGAGAGAGGCCGTTATAGTATTGATGAAGCTGTCGGTTGGAATTTTGATGTTGCTCCTCTCTTGTGTATACATCCAATATGATGTGGCGTCTCGCCGAGCTTTTTTCACCGAAAAGAAATCTTTTTTATTAAAAGCCAAACGTTTCCGTACAGTCCCTTTCTCTCTCTTCTGCACTCTCCACGGTTTCACGGAATTGATTCGCCACACCGACTGCTGCTGCTGCTACTGAACTGCACTTTTTTCTTCTCTATCTCTTGTTACCCGCTGCTGGAGTCTTTCAAATAGGCTTCACGTCACGTTCCCTGAAAGCCTCAAATGGCCACTTTCAATCCCGGCAGTTATATGTACATATACAAGACCCCCGCAACTGGAAAACGACCCAGTGATTAAATGTACCGCACTACTACTACTACGACTACCAACACTGAATGTAATATATAGTATCCATGTTTATACGGCGGATTGTCCATATTAGTAGAGTACACTGGCTGTCTATCCATTTACCGCGAGATCCCGCGATGCCGACTAGACAGGGATTCACTTTTGCTCGTAATTCGATAGAGTTTCCAATGTTTTCTTGTGAAAACAATTTTTTTCCTTTAGATCCGCATCTGAGTTTCGCCAATTTGCGGGGCCCGTGGATTCCCAAGACAGGCATCAAGCAGCTACAGAAGCCGGGAGGAAAGCTAAGGAAAATGGCAAACTTGTTTTTTATGTGTTGTCACTTGCCAGCACAGCCAGCAACATGGCGAAAAAAGAAATAGGAAAGAAATCAGATTCTGATGTTGACTTCCTTCCCCTGCTTGTCTGCTGCGTTTATAATATTGACATATTTATATGTGTGTACACAGTAGAGAGAGACTGTCAAAATATTTAGAGTTGCCAAAGCTATATATGTTGATGCGCATCGCCATGACTACACGTGACGACTATAGTAGGGCTACAGCTGATCACCAGTGCGCTGTGTGAGTGTTGCTGCTTTCAATTCCGCCGAATGTACGGCAGCGTGAACGCCCTCGAAGTTGCACTGCACACATCGTGTTTGTAACATTAGAGTAGTAGGCCATCATCCACTTATATGTGTTATCTCGTGGGCGAAGATATAGCCAGCGCAAAGTGGTAAAAAGTGCTATTAAATAAATATATACCTAAATAAAAATGAGAGATCCTATAAGGAACCTTTCGCTTTTTTTTTTTGGATATGTGTGCTGTGTGTGTCATAAGTCGGCACGTGCAATCGATCGGATTATAGATTCACAAACACACCCAACCTACTATATTGGTTGAATATTATTATTTTTTTCTTCTAGCAGGACGCTGGGTACGGAATTCCGTTCTGTGCGAGTTGAATAATAACGTCTGAATGGACGCCGAATAATAAATTTTTTTTTCTCCGATGTATTTACTGACCCCGAAGGCAGCACATGTTTTCCTTCCTACTACATTCGATCAAAATGATTAAGAATCCTCTCAAAAGAGTAAATACATATACCAGCTGATTCCCTCTTTCCTTATGCTTTTCTAAATTTTTATTTATCGATATTTTTGTTGGGAGGAAAAGGCGAGATGTAGAGAAATGATTTTGGTTGCACGCGTTCGAGTTTGTTGACCATATCCGTCTCATTCACGAAGTATCAACAAACTATAGAGAGCTACGAGAGAGAGTTCCTAAATTGCCACTATTATGCATCATCCGACTCTCTCGACAGCTAATACAAAGAGTGAAAAGTGCAGACTGGAATATACAGTACGTCTCCAATTCCGTATAGGATATACGGCCGGGATAAAGTCCCGGTCGACGGACTCTAGTTGTCGCCGCGCATCGAATCAAAAGGGAAGGCTGCATCACGCCCATTTGATTAGAATCATGCACGACTGATCCGCACACGTGTCCTACTGCAAGAGGAGGTTCAAACACCAAGTTCAGTACATGTCCCAAGACATGTCCCGTGCCTCTATTACTTATAGCTCGGAAATCAATCCCCAAGGTGTGTTGTGATTAAAAACAAATTGTCGAACATCAGATTGGATGAATATTTAATGAATAATGACATCACGACACTCGAGTGAAAAGCTCCCGTGTTTCCCATTCAGAATGAAATCTGATGTATTCTATTGCCGTTTTTCAAAAAAGTCCAGGACATAGAGAACGTTGTTGAAAGTTTGAAGTGTTACTATATAATATATCTAAAAGAGTTGAACATGTTCACTGACGTATGGGCTCAACTGCTGGTGACGACAAGTGAACTCGTTTCTTTCTTCCTTGACTCTATCAACTGCCGCTGCGCGCTATCCGCCATGTCTTTGCAGCTCTTATTCTCTTTCGTGTTGGGGCCTCTTTTTTGTTTGTTTTTGTTGTTTTTCACTTTCATTTTTCTGTCTCCGACACACACATGACGAGAGAACGGCGGCGGCAAAAGTTATGGAGTCATCAAAGATTGACCCGACTTTTCTCATGCCCGAGTGTTTGTATACTGTAGACACAGTGTACTAAATGAACTGCTGCGCCGGGCAGGCCCGGCACGCCATATAGTCTCCTCAGCAGAGCCTAGTATAGGATCTATTATTATTATTAGTTTATATGATGTATACTATAGACACACACACTCCAGCCCGTGGATTGCTGCTGCCCATAGGAGCATGGCAGCAACAGACGAGCAGCACCCGAGAGCGTCTTTCTTCTTATATACAAGAAATAATCCAATACAGCCAGGCTCAAGTATTATGAGTGCTATAAGCTGTTTGTGTGTGTGTTTGTCCTTTTTCTTGGATTTCCGCCACTAGAGAAAAAAAAATAGAATGGCCAACTTCTGACAGCTGCGTCGAGAGTATAGGCGCGGGGGGCTATTCTTTTCTCCTTTTTTCTTTATATTTCGCAGCTAGACACATTCATTCAGCTCGACTGGTCGTCTTTTGTGTGTGCAGCGCGCAAAGTCTAACAACTAGGACACACAACGCCAGCCCAATTTCACGCAGAGCAGAGCGTATAAGAACCAGAGCAATGGCTTGAGCAATGGCTGTAGAGTGTAGCCTGTACAAACATTGAGACTCAAGAGGAGAGAGAGAGCGGGCCGGCTGGTGCGGGTCTGGAAACCAAAACCAAAAATTAAATAAAAATACGAACGAACCCAAGAGAAACCGCGACCCCCCGGCCCGCCCCGGCCTTTCGTCCAGCGCCGGGGCATCGCCCAAGACGACCGACGGATCATCATTCAAGCTGGCGCATCGTCACAGGACGATCCTTACATATACTATAAATGTCATCAGGCCACATGCCATATATCCCGGCCCGTCCCGACCAACACATCGTTTTACACACGCCACCAAACTGTCTAATACCCAGCACAAAGCAGCGCATATATAGAACGAGCAAACTCTATGGAGTGAACGGGAGCTGCTGCTGGAAATCCTGCAGCCCCCCCCCCCCATACCACAGCAGCAGCAGCAACTTTTGGTCGTCGTATAACGTAATGAGGCCGGCGGCAGTGCCGGCCTGCTGGTTGATTATAGAGAGCGTGTAAAGACACTTCCGTGGCGTGTAATGATCCCGCTCTCTCTATATATGCTGTACATGTAGTCTAGAGTGTATATCTATGCATGGAAGAGTTGTCAAAGACGAACCGGCCGAGAGAGTGCTGGCCGGGGGACGGCGACGGCACAGATTGAATTCTGCAACTTGTGGGGTTTCATATTGATAACATATAGACATGGATGCATCAGGCCGTTACCCTCGGCGACGTATATACACTAAAACACTAGGGTTTTAGCCGGGCCTCGCCCAGCGTTTTGCAACTTTTACATATAGTTTAATCCTTGGAGTAGGACACACTTGGTCCCCATTTTCTGTACGGTATTACACCCGCGCTTGCAAGTTGCTCGTTGACCCTAGGCAGTTAAAGTGTGTTTATGCATACAGAGTTTACGTCAAAGTAAAACAATCAGCAGAATATCCTTCCATCACATGTTATTCTCTATATCGGTCTTTCCTTCTCAAGTTCTTGTACCAACCCCTGACGAGAGCATCTATATAGTACATGTACACACAGACGGTCTCGGTTCTTTATTGTGATATTATTTCTCCTTATATCTTTGGTCTCCATACCAACCGAAATTCCTAAAACACTACTTATAGACTGCCAGCATTCTATACGTATATTGCTATCTATAAAGTCTTTATATATATCTATCTATCTACGTTCTCATCATCAATCTCTCCGTACCCTTATTGCTCCTTCCGTCGGAATACCGCGGCAGACAAACACTTGTGTGAATAAAGTTTCATCCAGACGAGAAACTTGGCCGTAAGGAATTGAATGATTTGACTGCGCCTCTTCCATATACTCGTGGATGAATTTCAGTTAATGAACACAAACCCCGGAATTCAAAAGTGAAATAATAATATGGGCTGTATCATATCCGCTAGAAATAATTTTCTAAAAGTACTCAAATAACTGACAAAAGTATATTACGAAAAAGGTCGTGGTTTTCAAACGAGAAAAACACTTTTCCATCATTTGCTGGGCGCCAAAGGAAGATGGATTAAAATGGTTATTCTCCAATTGAGGCTGATGGACCGTTAATGTAAATGCGGCTACAACAAAGAATAGACTTTGTTCTCTGCGAGGTTCTTTGTGAACATCATTCTCTTGCCTGTAGATACGCTATTGTGGTCGGTTGAAATATGAACGTAGTTTGTATATGACGCACAAAGGCCAACCAGAACTAAACAAATATAGCCATCATCTTTGCGATACATCAAAGTCGGAGATAACATGTCCTACTTTTTCCCGGTCAATGAGACGAGGCTTCATCGCAGGTTCTCAAGGTTTTTGTTGACCTGTGTCTAGACATAGACACACATTGGTTCCGTTCAATATTACCAAAATTCATCATTTGAATTAAAAACGTTTATTTGAAGTGTAGACCCATACTTTACCAGGGTCTATATATAGTAATTGCTCACATACATGGACGGATTCATGTTCAAACGCATCGATCCGCTCTCTCTTTTTAGTAATACTTTTCATTCGTTGCTTTGCTGGCACACCGTTCAGTTGGTTCGCAGTACTCGCAAATCACTAGCTGCTTGATTCTGATTCGAATGTTCCACGTCTTGATCTATATAATTCTGGGTGAGATTCTGCTGCTTATAACATCTGAATACCAGCGGCACCACTATATTATCGCGATAGTGCTGAGACTGCTAGTCTGGCTATATGCACAGTGCATGTTTTGTTTTCATGCGGATTCCCTGGAGACGTTATTGTGCATCACATTGTTGGATCATTACAGACGCTAAGCTGCAGCACGGTGCACAAACAGATGTACATATACTCTGCGTCTCTACGGTAGTTTACCATCAATTTCGCTTCGCACCGACGACTGTCGGAAGCACCGTGCGTTTTGTAGTTGTTAGCAGCTGGATAAAAAGCGAAATAAATAAGTCACACATAAAATGTGGGAAGGAAATCACTAACAACTTCCCCCTTTTTGTATTATTTATTTCGGTGGGACGTTCCTCTCCGCTGATGGCTTCTTCGTTATTCATCTCCGATACACTTGTATTCACAGCAGCAGCAGCGACGGTGACTCAATGAGAACATGCATTTCCGGTTGCTGTCAATCTGCTTTGCTCGAGTGCAGTCCGCAATTGCTCTCTCAATAACTCGAGCAATAATTCCAGGAAATCCTAGATCCTTTTTTTTATTTTTATCTTTGACTTTTCTCCCAATTTGCGCTGCGCTGAGCCAAAAAGCCGCCAACTTGTTTTTGCCAATTACTATACACTCGTCGCGTTTCCGATGATTTTTCTTCCTCTTCATTTCCTTTCCGTGAATTCGCATGCTGAGCACATGATTGATTGCTCCGAAATAACGCATTTCAACACTGCGCTGCGAGGAAGGATTTCTGCTCGTCACGTTTTTCTATCGGCCACGTTCACTTCTGCACCAGAGGAGTACGTGATCGCCATCTGTGAGTGGTGTGGTGTTGTATCAAACGTCAAGTATATTTTTTCTCATTGAAAGTTGACTACTCTATTTTCAGCGTGGACGGTTGCATTATCATACAAGTCTCGTGATTCTATTCCGCACCAGCAAGCGACTCCACTCACCGTATCTAACAGACTTGATTGCCATTTTATGCATTTGTTAATAACCTTTTTATTTATTATATGCAAATTGATGCGAGTAGGAGGAGAATGGCGGATGGAAGCTTCGTCTTCGTACTTAAATGTAATTAACATGCAGGATAAAATTAATTGAAGTTGTTAAATGATAAAATGTATGCAAATAAGCCAAAAGGAAGGTAGTAGTGTCCGGTAGTGTCTAAACTGGATACACCCCCGTAATTCATTGCATGCGCGCTGCACCTTAATTGGACCACACCGTTTTACGATTCGATGTGAGATCGAGTCACAATGTTTTCGTTAGACACACACTTGCTTTAATTCTTTAAAACGAGAATCCCTGGAGGTCTTCCTTCTGTTTTATCTAGAGAAGTGGCAACAACCCTGTAAAGCTGTAATGAACGCGCAACACAGAACGGCGTCTGCCATCTGTGAGCAGTGGCTTTCACAACACAAGATACAGTGCCATCAAAACATCCAGATGTTTTCATTTAATTTAATTGTCATTCATTTTAATCAAATCTTGTTTTCACCAATTTTTTTTTCGTTGCGCGATTAGGTATTTAAGCATTTTGCAAATTTGAATGATGTTTTATTTTCGTGCAAACAGCGTTGCATGCATCCCGGGTATTTACTAAAGAGAAACTACGCAAGAAGCGTCTGTAGTGTGAACTCGGCATCAACATTTCAATAATTTCACGTTTTGACATTTCGTTCTCGACTCTTGTTAAGGAGAACATAGACAAAAAATTGTGAAAATTCATCAGAGTTTGTATGACAGTCTTTATTGTTTGGTCCGTAATTTCAATTTTTAACAAAATTTTACAATTATAGTTTGAACAGAGTATAATGGATGACGATGTCCAGGCATGTCTAGATACACCATTGTCTCACATCAACGGAGGGGGCATTTCTTTCGTCGTTCCTGATCCTGATTCAAACTCCTCAAGTACTACACTACTACAGTTTTAAAATTATTATGTCTCATGAAACAGAATTGAGCTGGATCTTGGTTTTTTGGGGGGAGATTTTCACAGCGAGAGACGGAAACTTTTTTCTTTATAAAAATTACACATATTTCATTTTTCAGGTGGTGCTCTGCAGAATCAACAGCAAGTGCCACAATCCAAATATGCACAACTTCTTGGTATACATTACTCTACATTATACATATTTTTATTGATTCATTTGACTTTTTGATTGCAGCTGTAATTGAGGACATGGGAAAAGATATCCGTCCTACTTATGCTGGAAGCAAGAGCAGTGCAGAACGCTTGAAGAGAGGAATTGTTCATGCTCGCATCCTAGTTAGAGAGTGTTTATTGGAAACCGAGAGGAGTGCTAGACAGTAGACAACCAAAATGGAAAACATAAGAAAACTTGAGTCCTGGGACACACGGCTCTATGCTGACTGTGTAGAATTCTGTCCTTTTGAACCTTATCTTTCTATAGCCATCTGTGGCACCTATCAATTGTGTGAAAGTGAAGCGGCTCGCGTCGGTCGTCTCAGTCTCCATTCCGTCGATCCCGAAAACATTGATTTGACTCCTATTCAACTAGTTGACACTCCCGGCATCCTCGACGTGAAATGGTGCCGTAAAAAATCCCACAATCAAATATCTTTGGCCGTTGCCAATTCGATCGGCCAAATCGTCCTATACAGTTTCGATTCCGACATTTCAATCAAGCAGCAGCACGTGCAAAACATTGGTGATGGTGGTGCAGGCCGTTTAGCTTTGTCGTGCGATTGGTACGAAGGTTACAAGATTGCCGTCAGCGACTCTAAAGGTGAAGTGTCGTGTCTGAATGTCAGCGTTGAAGGATCGGAACCGATCAGTAACTGGAAGGCCCACGATTATGAAGCGTGGGTTGCCTCATTCGATCGCCACTCTGACCAGCTCATCTATTCCGGCGGCGATGATAGTTGCTTCCGTCTATGGGATCTTCGTGACACGACCAGCCCGGTGTTGGCCAACAAGAAAGCTCACCAGATGGGGGTGACGAGTATCGAAACATCACCTGTCGACAGCAACATCTTGGCTACTGGCAGGTATACAGGTGAGATGATGTAATTACTATTGATGTTCAACCTTTTCTCTTTTTTCCTCGGTAGTTATGACGAGAGACTGTTGCTATGGGACAAGCGTCACATGAAAAGCTGGATGAGCGAAACAAACCTTGGAGGGGGTGTATGGAAGCTCAAGTGGGAACCCGGTAGCGCTCGCCACCTTTTAGCGGCTACGATGCACAACGGTTTCCATCTGATTGATTGCTGCCGCCCTTCCTTGGAAAAGGACGCGAATCCGCTGTCGTTCGATCCCAAGATTGTCGCCTCATATCGAGAGCATTCAAGCCTGGCTTACGGTTGTGATTGGGCAAGACTATTGTCACCATCTACTGGACGGCGGACGATTGCTTCGTGCTCCTTTTACGATCACTCTCTTCACGTCTGGTCTTGGCTACCCTAGACGCAATTAGATTATGGACGACCGACGCTGATCTTTCACCCTCCTTAACATTTATCGTTTTCCTTCTTATTATTTTGTCAGAAACGTTCGACAGCGGTTCGATTTAACAATCGACAAAATGTACTGTATGTGCGGAGCGAAATGCCGAAATGGATTAAAGAAAGTAACGCAAAACTCTTCCAATTTGTTGTTTTGTTTAGTTTTTGTCCAGCTTCGCTATACAATCATACGATATTACGATACCACAGTTTTTAAACAAGACACAGATATATAAAGATCAATACTTTTGAATTGAACATAAAAATTGTTTTCTAATATTTTTTTAAATGTGTGGGTGTGTGTGTTACGTCGACGGATCGAAGGTAGAGAGAGAAATGTAGAAAAAGTAGACGAAAGTTGGGGATGTAAAGACCGTCCAACTTCTTATTTCGCGAATCGATTTAACGAGCTGTTTTACTTCCGACAAGAGTGTGCCAGTGCCATCCTCTTCCTCCAATACCACGATTACGTTTGGCTGGCTGATGACGGAGTGAGGATCGAGTGAGTGGAGGTGAAAGAAAGAAAAAAGGGAGAAGAAGCGACGGGGGAAATATAAAAAGAAGGAGATGGTTCATTTCGGAATTGGCCGGTGGCCCATCTTCTTTTGCCTTGATGGGAGAGTTTGGCAGCGTCGATGCAGGCATTTCGTCTTGGAAGAGTCTCCCGGCTCCATATTTCACGTACGATCGCGCTCGTTTCACGTTTTACACACACACATATACACACAGTCTAGAAGAAGAAAAAGAGGACATGGGGGGGGGGGGGAAAGAAGACGACGGATAAATGGAAAGAGAAACGGACACAAACATTTTTTTGGGGGGGACTGATGGGCAGGGAGGAGGGAAAAAACATCAAGGCGAATAAGCGTATTTGGGTATTTTGTCTTTCATTTTTGTGTGTGTCGGTGTTGTTTTCTCTTCTTTTCTCTGCCCGTGTATTTACTACACGATAGGGGGACACGAAATTATATGCACGACACTTTCGAATATTTTCCTGTAATAATAGTCATTTTGAATATATCATGATAATGATTGATAACTAAATATATATATTTATATATTTATGTATATATAAGATTTTTGTTTGGAGAGACAGGCAGAGAGAAAAGATCGGTTTGTATACATTTTGGCAATCTCGAACGAATGATTTTTTCACGTAGGCCTATAGCATTTAGGTATACTGGTATATAGATGGACATCGCATTCATACTTGGTTTTTTTTTTTCATTTGGATATCTAGGGGGGTGGTGGTTGTCTTGACAACGACGCCGGATGTGTTGCCAAGAGTAACAGCAGCAACTGATGAGAGGTGCGGAAATTCAAGAAGAGGCTGGGTGGGTTTGCTAGGGGGGGGGCATTCTACATCGACAATTTTTTTCGCATGTTCATTGGATCATTTTTTTCCCCCATTTTTACTTTTTAAATTGAATTTTATTTTGGAATTGCAATGGATGAAATAGGGTTGCACGTTTCTGGGAGGAAATACGACGCGACAAAATGGTCACAAAAATAGAAAATTTGATTCATCATCTTCATCAGTACATCATGTTAAACAGACGAGTAAGTAATAATAATAGTCCTTTTTAGTATTCCCTCTCTCTCTCTCTTTTTCTTGTGACGCACGATATATATCGAATGGGGGGTGGGGGGCTAGGCATTCGGCAGCAGCATATAGGGGAAGATCAGAGTGGGTGATAATAATACATGGAGTCATCCGTCAAACGAAAGGAGAAGAAGGAAAGAGTATAGAGAGAGAAGCGACGGTGTTTCATTTCCTTTATTCGCCTAGCTTCATCAGTGTCCGCGCTGGTGTTGGCGTGTTTCTAATTCTGACGTCAGTTTTGGGCTCCGCTTCCTTCTATTGAAAGCGCGTGTCACTTTCACGTTCCTTGGCTTTCCCGTTGCAAGGTTGATCAGTCCGTCCGGAATCCTCCTATTCTTTCCGGCGGCGGATGTTCCGGTGCCCGTTGTTGTTGTGGCAACGGTGAGGGGGAAAAGGAAGAAGCCACCAACAATGCAAACCCAACAAAATCAGAGAATCCGGTCGAAGGGAATTAGAAAAAAAAAACGAGAAAAGTGGAAACGGTGACCCGATTGTCCGCTGCACGGCGCGGACGAATCGATCACGAGAAATGACGGCGTCGGTGGTTATTATTTAAAAAAAAAAAAAAAAAAACAGGAAAAGGGAAGATGGCGGGCGGGCAGGTTATTTCTTTCCTTTCACTTTTTCTTTTTCTTTTTCTTTCTTCCCTGAATGATAATTTATATGTGAAATTTGGTGCCGTGGGGTCTATTTGTCTTCGGCAGGTTCGACAGTTTCCTTGCACTCGGCCAGCGCCTCGAATTCAATCTTGCGCACCAGCTCGGTGGGCGTCAGCGGAATGATGTGCTCGGGCGGTAGGCCTGTGACGCCCATGATCTCCTGCTCCTTCCAGAATTGATAGTTCCGCTTCATGTGTTGCAGCAGTTCGGGCACCTCGGCGTAAGCTGCGCAAATAATAATAGATGGAACGTCAGAAAAATGCGCGTCTCCTCCAACTCAGACTGCTCTTATATGAGCCCACAATAAGCCAAGAGTCCTCGCCCACTGGAACTTGATAGTAGAGAGAGGCCAGAGAAAAGAAAGAAAGAAAAAGAACACACAGAGATGGTTTCAAAATGGAAATGACTTGGCGGTGGCGAAAGACGGACATGAAGAGGCCGAGTTGCCGGGGTTTTTCCTACCAGGCTTCAAAGCCCCGGCAAACATCTTTCTTGCAACAGCGCCAACTCGATTGAACCGAGCAAATGAATAAGAAAGAGGCTAGACGTGCAAGAAAAAAGAACCGCTGGTTAAGCAAAGAAGAGGCCTGCTGCAAGAATGCCGAAAGGCGTGGCCAGTGTTATGTGTTTGGCGGGCCAAACGGCGGCGAACAAGGAAATGCAAAAAGAGAAGCGGGAGAGGATGCACGAGAAAAAGATTGGGGAAAAGGAAAAAGGTTTTAAAAGAATAGAAGAACAAGGCAGCCAACTCGACTACTATATAGACAAACTCGACTAAAAACGGCAAATGGCTTTTGTAATTCAATCGGAGCAGAGAGAACCTTACCGTCCCAGGCGTCGAACATGTCGCTGACAAAGTAGTCGGTGAATCCAATTTGCGATTTCGGGATGGAGCACGTCTGACGGTCGAACTGGGGCATCACGACTGGCAGTCCTTTCGCTTTCTCCTCGGCCGTCTGATGACACAGGAGAGAATAACGAACATTTTTCCCAAGTTATTATATCGTCGTCAGCCCAAATAAAGCTCATCATTTATCCGCGTCGATTTATTCTTAGCGATGATGACATCTAGTTTATTGTTTACGAGCTGGTGAATCGCTAATGAGATGCGGCGACGCCAAACAGTCGACGCTGGCAATTACCTTCACCCACCTCCGTCCGCTTTTACGATATCCTGGACAGGATGGTCAGTCGTGACAAAGGCATGAACTCAGCTTCGCTCGGCGGCCCGCGTATTGTTATATTAGCCATACAACAACAACAACCACACGACACGGGCGCGCAAGATCCGTATGTCTACAGGTTTTTAAGCCCTTGTGCGCTCTTTTCTCTGTTTCTCTCTCACCTGGTTAAAGTATTCCTCAGCGATGCGGCGCGCCCACTCGATGCACATGTTGAGAGGTCGTGTCGGATTGGAGACGTCGGCGCATTTGATTAGCATACGCTTGACTAGGATGATGTTCTCCTGAGTGTTGAGACTGGTGTAATCGATTTCGGGTGGCTGAGTCACGATTCACGGGAAAGAGAGAAAGAAAAAAGGGAAGAAGAATATTAAGAAAAAAGCCAGATGACATCACCCGATTATGTAATAGCTTCTAGTCCCGACCAAATCCCCCCAGTGCCCCGTCGGCCGACAGGCTGGCACCTGACAGGCCCTTTGATGTGGCAACTGAGATCTTCGTTTGCTTTCCACCGAGACTCTTATACATGGCGATTCTTCGTGTTGTAGTCCGGTCTATAGTCTCTACTGTATTTATAAATGCATGCACATATACCTCGTACTGTTCCTCGTCTTGGCGGAGGAACGGCTTGGCGAAGATGTTGATGAATTTGGTGAGGTGCTCAAAGTGTTTGGTCATCTCGGTGGCCAGCACCATGTCGATGATACTCTGCCGAATGACTTTGTAGTTCTCTCGGTCCAATCCTTCAACGTCAAGAATTCACGTAAACATTTATATCATTTTTATATTGTTTAGCGTTTGCATACATTACGTTTATTGATTATGATTATTGTTATTTTGAAAATAAAAAAGGCTTCGATGGAAATAAAAAAGCGTAAAGTTATTTTTATTTTTTGAGCGGAGGTCGATTGGTCACGACGATTTGAACCACCTCGACGGGGGCAAGAAAACTGCCGCCGTCAAACAATCGCCGTCTGGCATCGTGTGAAAAATTCTCCATTATACGTACATACACAGTGTATAGGTGTTATTTATTCTTATTCTGTCGCCGAAACGTTAAGGCAATGGCGTGTGTGCATTTTCTATCATTCGTCCTTTTTTTTTCGCTTTCTCTTTTTTTACTTATACAGACACCGGTATTCCTACGTACTTTCTATGCACACGTACCTTTGAAAATGTTGACTCTGTCATCGGCGCACGTCAGTTTAAATGCCAACGCCGCGTGATGCGACTCGAGGACGCTCAGGTCGTTGTACAAAATGGCCAGCTCGCTCCCAGAGTTGCAGAGGAAACCACTTGACATTTTACAAAGAAAAAAGGGAAAACCGATCGAATTAGATTATTGAGCAAAGCATTCATCGTTTCAAATGTCACATGCATATGTAGTACAGTCAATTGGATTTTTATAAGGTTTACTGCATCACCATCTTTATTATCTTTGGGGGAAATAAAAGAATCCCCAAGACTGAAAAGTGGAGCAGTTTATGAGAGACGTATTGTGCAATCACAACTCAAAGGTCTCCGACCACAAATCCCTTTCTCTAACCGTTGGCATAACAGACATAATATCACGATAACAAAATAAAAGAATAGTTAATAAGCCATTGGTTGGGAAAAAAGACGTCTGTGCAAATAAATCAATCTTGTCAAGCGCTACTGTAAAAAAAAAACATATCGACAGGTAGCCAATGCCATTCCGTTCACATCCTTGTTTAATGACAAAAAGCGACAGGTAGACAGTAGACATCCAACCGTTATAAAGGCGACTGACAGGTGGCGTGAAAGAACCAGTCCATATCTTTCGAAAAGGGAGCGCAATTGTTTAAAGAACAAAAGAAGCCACGACGAGCAAAGTCGCCAGTCAAAGTTCAAAAGGTTTAACCAACAAGTGTCCCGGGCACGGAAATATCGCATGACGCATCTCATTGCAGTCCCCGTTTTCACTTGGTCGGACGTGAGTAAACCAAGTGCGTCGTCTGTGCGTGTCTCTCTGTGGTTTTTTGTTTGTTATCAGCGAATTTATTGGACTCGGCTCATCCAGTCCGCCAAGATTAAAGCGATACGACTGAACAGAAGTGGAGAGAGTAGCTGAGGTACATACCTTGTTTTGCCCGGGTGATCGACGTCGTGAATGGCGGCAGCGATGAGACAGGCGGTTAAATCAAGAGGGTCGAGAAGGGCCTTGATGCGGTTGCGCTGGAGGAAGTAGGCCGTCGATTGGAGGACGTCAGCAGCGTGTGTTGAATTGTGGTACGTATTCGACGAGTGGTAATTGGCCTCGATCACCGTCAGCCAGTTTTGCAGAGTGGCTTCGTCGCAATTGAGCGTTCTCGGCACTTCGAAACGAGTCATGATTGTCATCCCGAGCCACACCAACGGCCTACCGAGACACGCAAGATAATGATATGTCATGACATGACAAGAGCATCAACACACACGAAGCCTAGCCTGCAATGTATACTATCTTTGGCAGCATCAATTTCCTTACCGCTTGCCGGTGAGCTTCTCCAGACGGATGACATCAAAGTCCCACTGGGAATCATTTTCCAACATCTCCCTCAGCTGGATCGGAATGCTGATGTTGTTCAAGCTCGGCAACAAAGGTCTCGAATACAGTTGGCTGTGGGAGGATTTCAAGGAGGTCTCGTTGGAACTCCGTCGAATGTAGCCGGGCTGCTTCTGCCCCTGTTTGATCAATGATAAATTATGGCTGCGTGCTGGCTTCCCCTCAGAGTGGTTCAAAACTTCCTCCCCATGCACACAGGCCCCCGTACACAACATGTACATAGTATATCCATTCTGGCTATAGGGGATATAAGGCCTTGTGCAGGTTTCAGGTACAGCACGACTTGAATCCAAGTGCTGTTGCATCAAATTTATATCTAAAGGAGTGGGCGAAGGAAAAGAAAAAGAAACCAACCAGCAGGAGGGCGCCGACCAGATCGGTCGTGACGGGATCTTCATTTCGTCCCTTCACCTCGGCCACGTGAGGTGCAAACAACTCTGTGGAGCGCAAGATGTCCAATACCTGGGCGGAAAAGAAAGAAAAGAACGGGAAAACGAAATAGAAATAGGAGAGATGATGAGATCACCGGTTAATTAACAGGGTAGGATAGCATCATCCAACTTTGTTATCCAACTTCTTATTATGTGTGCCCACCATCTTTAGAGGGATGCTATGTATACCTTGTCCAGAGCCTGTGAGATGTAATTGGGACTGGACTCTTGAGCAGCCGTGATGATGTTGATCACTTTGGTGATGGGTCCTTCGATGGCCATCGAGTGTAGCCTCGCCAGACTCTGGCGCCTTATGATGGCCCCTATTCCCGTCCAATCAAAACATTTGTTGATGTGTGTTACGGCAAATAATAAAAATATATACACAGCAGCAGCAGCATGGCCAATAAACTGATTGATAATAAATCCAAAATGGTGTACCGTCGCTGCCGACGGATCGGACGTCGTAAGAAGCTTTTCTGACCGAGTGGAGAGAGCTCCGTGGCATCGGGTAAAAGTCGTAAGCTCCCATATCACCTGAAAGCGATTTGTCAATGAATAACGGCGGTGGTTCTTGCAGCAACAGCACGTAATCGGGAGTCTCGTTTCTGCGCTCATCCAATTGTTTTTTTGTCCACGTTGACGGCAGTTTAGGAAAAGGGGAAAAATACAAATTCATGAAATCAATTGAATTATCTGAAATAGACTATAGCTGAAAATATGTAGGTTAAACTCTAAAGTTTCGTTGCAGGAAAAGATCCATCAACGTCCAAACAATCAGCAGTACTCAATTGCGATATCCGACGACGGTGTAGCGTTACTTAGCGAGCTGCTGATTATTGCAACATTCAAAAAGAAAACGATAACCGCATCGTATCGGGTTGTAAAGCGGCGATACGAGAAGATGCTTCCGTTATTATTGCTGCTGCTGTTCCCTTTCTTTTTTTTTCTGCGTCTATTGTAGTACGCATCTTCCTTATTAATATTTATAAATTTGTTTTTGTCCATCGTCATGTCCTCAATGGATTTGTATTACAGTCTGGAGGCGAACGGCAAACAGATATGATGCGCCGTGCAAGTAATGGATCAGCGCAAAAAATATAAAATGGACGATGGGTTTTTATTATATAAGTTGGCCTCGTCAAGGATTTGCGACTTTCTTTAAGAAGGGCAACAACCGGATGCGCTGGGAGCTGAACGGTTGGCTGACAACTGACGGATAAGGACGAAAGCTAAAGCTATTAAAGGTTATATGCTATATGAGCTAAAGAACAGCATACTACTGCAGAGTATATCAAGCACAATGCAGGAGATTTTCAAGTTGAGTATCTAAGCAGCAGCACAGCACGCAAACCCCAAGCGATCCTGAATGTTTCAGTATAGATCGAGTTTTTTCATTGGCCCCGCAGCAGCTGCAGAGTTGATATGTTCACGATTCTAAATCTTCTAAGCTATATAAGAGAAAAGCCAGCCAGCCAAAAGTTTCAAGTTTCGGTTGACATTGTAGACGCCGAGTAACAAGTACCCACGTCCGTCTCCAATTTGGGCTCGGTGACGTGTGCGCACAACTATACCGGCTGGACATAGATCAGCCAAACCTGTCAAACTTCTCTTTTTCTCGCCATGTTTGGGCCATGATTTACGCAGGTACCACGCATAGGAAATTTACAGTTCACTACGTATATATGCCAATGTAGTATGATGTGAGCAATAACAAGGTTCTCTGTTTTCCTTGTCGACGGAGATAACGCGACTATTGACAAATGGCAATTTTTTGGGTTGTTTTCCATCTCCTGGTTTTTTGAGCGATGACGCCAGCGGATTATCTGTAACCAGCAGATGGCGCCAAGTGTTCCTCTCCTATACATCATTACCATGAGAAAAAAGGTGACGTGACGAATACGGCCCAGTGATGTGTGACGTCTGTGGCGCTTTAAATCGAAAACGAATCGATGGATAGACTTACTCGGCTTTGCTGGAATGAACGGCAATCATGCGCGTGTAGAGCGGCACCGAGTCTCCGGTTCTCCGACGGACGAAGCAGCTGCCCTCCCACTCTCTGGTCTTGTTGGTCAGGACGTGCTGGGCCGCGTCGTTGATGTCGTAGCGGTTGTTGCCGGCGTCGCATCGATACAGCTCGATCATATTCTTGCCGACGATCTCGTCGGCCGCAAAGCCCAGCAAACGCTCCACGCCCGGGTTGATGTAACGGATGTTGAAATGGCCGTCCGTCACCGTCACCAATTCTACGGAGAACGGAGTAACAACTGATCATTGCGAACGGTCAGTCACTGGGGCCCATAATAGAATATCATTCGGTTCATTGTCCTACCTCTCGTGACGGCGGCCACCGTCATCGACGCTTCGGCCAGACGCAAACGCTGGCGGGACTGCAGTTCGCTGTTTTCCAGCATCAGCAACTCGCTGAGGCAGGATCCCAAGCTGCCGCTCTCCGGGTAGCACTGCATAGGATGGAATGCAAACCAAATGCGGTTGATTTATTGCGTTGGAAAGAGACAATAATGGCGGCGATGATTTTAATTGGTTTGACAAACAAGCGGCTTACCCGATCGTATCCGATTTGTAAGATGCTGCTCACAGGAGATTCCTCGCGTTCCAGCAAACTGCAATAAGATACTCGGATATATATTGCAGTCACATACCAAAGAATGAGCGAAGGGAATCTGAACATGAGAGGAACGATGCCAACAATCTGATATAATGCGGATGAAAGTAATCGTTCCTGCCGCCGCTGCTGGTGTGCTGCTGCCCTCCCCGCTGAATAGTTCTACATGGACCAGTGAACCGATTCATTTCGGCTAGATCGTGATTATTAACAAATCATTGTCATGCCCATCATCCTCGATATTGTCCTCTCTCATAATACCTTGGGCCGATGCAAACATTAACATTTCCTCCGAGTCTATAAGACTTACAGCGTCTTACACTCAATAACCCATCGGATTTATTGAATGAGCGGAGAGTGCGGTCTTAGCGCGGGGACCAACAAAAAAAAAAATAACAGCAATAAAATCGCGGATATAATAAGACAGTATCCTTGTCTGGTGTACAGAGTTCTGGTCGTCCATAATACAGCAGCTATAATCGGCTTAGTACAGCTGCGGTAGATAGAAACCAGCAAGGGGTCCGCAACTCAAATTTACCACAACAAAAAAGGTAAAAAAGCAAAAAAAAGTGAAAAAAGGAAAAAAAAAGTAAATTTACTTTACGTGCTAAAAGAAGGGCGCGCGCGAACGAACCGCCCTTCCTCCCCAATCCCCTCCCTACCCTTTTATTTTCGCTTGAAGGAAAGCCTATCTCAAAAGGAAAAAAGGAAAAATAAAGCAAGGAAAAAGTAAAAAAAATAAAAAGTAAATTTGAGTTGCGGACCCCTTGGAAACCAGATAACAGTAACAGTTCATTATTTAGCCAATGATGTTTCGTGATTTTTTCCCTTTTGAAAGTGCGTCATTGTTGGTTTTGTAAACCCGTCTTATTTTTCATTTGGCTCGTATATTCTATAGATTTACTTCAGTCTTCCTTAAACAGCTAATACACATTTAAAATAATTGATTTCGGCGCTAATCAATATGATGTAGTATATACATGCTTCCGTAGCCTTTTACGTAACACTGCAAACGCAATCAGCCGTAAATCATCGCCTCTGTGCCGACAAGAACAGGTGCCGTTCCGGGGTCATTCAATCTGATGCGCATTGCAAAACAAAAAAAACGGAGGCGTGATGTATGTTCCCCAACAGGCTCTTTATCAGCTAGAAAGAATAGCATGAAATATATACCATGTATGGCCTTAGTTGTCCTATTTCCTTAATATATCATTCACCATTTACTGAGTTAACAGAAACAAACACATCAAAGGAATACAGAAGAATGACATAATAACTAATACAATTTGGTTTCTCTTTGATCTTGGCTCACGTTGAGCCCCGTTTCCTACACATATAACGATAATATAATGTCTACGCTGTCTTATATTATAAATACAGCGAGTGAGCTGAAAAAAAAAAGTTGTCTTCAAACTTTCAGTGAACGAGGCCAACGCAGCGAGTCCCGAGAAAAAAAAAAAAAGTATTTACCAAAGTCTTGATTTACGAACGAAAGTCAACGCTGAATATGTTGGAGCCTTAAAGAAGCGACTTGAATAAGTTTAAATAAAAGAGTAGAGAGCCAATGAGCCTGTTCCTCAAAAGGTAGGCAACATCAATTCCCGAAAAAGTCACGAAATAAAAAAGAAGAAAAAACACAAAAAAAAAAAAGAAAAAAGATGGACGGGAATGCGATCATCAAATGTAGAGTCTATATGTAATATATTTATGTATAAACAGAGTGCGGGAGAGAAGCTGCTAATTTCCCTGAGAAAGGTAATGAATGCGGAGCCCGAGACGCTCACGTCGGACGGCTAATATAGTGGCGCCGGAATTCTTGGACTTATGGGAACGACTTATTGAGGGGAGTTTGGCATGTTAGAGACTTCACTCCTGAGTCAATAGACATTTTCGTTGGACGCCGCATCTGATGAGGTCGCTCCTCCTCTGATCATCAACGAGTGCATGGTTTTGTTATTGGCTGGTCAAAGGTGAAAGCGCCGTCCTTCATCCTTCGATTCCCCCCCTCTGCTGATGAGTGAAGCTGATGATGCGTCTTGACTCGTTCGCCGTTCCGTGTTGATCACTGCTAGAGTTAAGATTCATGAGTCAGGAGTCTCGCTAACTAGGAGCCGTGCACCCATGTTTCGAGCTGTATAGGAGGGGTTAGTTTCAAAGGCGAAAATCGATCCAAAGTTCGTCCGTGTCTTTTGTTTGCGTGGACGAGCTCAAGCGTTTTAATGTCCAGACTTGACACACACGCACCAGTAGCGTCGAAGGGTTGCAGCGAAGAATGGAAAGACGAGCGGAGAATATACATATATATGTTGCATTGTCTGGACGGAGAGCGTCAGCTACACTTTACGACCGTCAAACTCTGTTATATCTGTTCCCCTTCGCGCCATTCGATGGAAACTGTAACGGAGGAAGCGAACGCGGCGGAAGGAGATATTCAAAATTCTGATGAATAAAGTACAAGACAAAAGTGAAAAGATGAGAGAGTGCCCGTCATAAATTCCTGTCGCCATCCTTTTCAGCCAGTTGCTCTAGATATATATTCACTGCGTCTATACATATAGAATTCGACGAATTTGACTCCCCTTTATAGATAAACGAATTTTTCGACTCAGTGGATACATTAGATTCGTTCACCTCTGTAGCGGGAAGGAATATTGGGCTAATGATAAGTTCTCGGTTTTCTAGGAATCTACGCTATTTACTTGATGGAGCGAATAATTGACTATCAGAATCATCACATGCACGCAAAAGTGCCAGCGTCAGCAGCCACTCTCAGACGGCGAAACGGGTAAATCGATGACGAATGAATCCGAAAAGTTGGTTATTCGAGGTCTTTCGCGGACTTTCTTTTTTTGCTGCTGCTGTTTGATGCTGCCGCTGCTGCCACCGGTCCGTGCTGATGGATGTTATTCATCGTCATGACTCATGGATCCCATTTTCCCTGTCGTCTCTCCGTCTCCCAGCACTTTTATTCAAATAAATGCTCCAGAGATTGAAGGACCGCTAGTGCCAGATATTATGTGAGCGCAGACAAAAGCGCAGAGACAAAAGGGACGCTCGGAACTGATGAGTGAAAGGTTCGTTACTTTCAAGAGAGAAGAGAGTGGCGAGCACTGCTGCTGACGTCGCTTTATCTCTCTCATTATATACAGCAGAAAGACGGCCGTCTTCCTCATGCAAATCACACACACACACACACACACACACCCGCCTCGTCTATTGGGGAACTACATTCAAAATGCAGCTGATCGTCTTTGACTTACTTTCGTTTGACGACGGCCAATATAATGGGGTAATTGCCGCCTGGTTGTGTGCGAATCCACCTGCAAACACACAAAAAAATAACGATCAAAAACAAAGTGAAAATCATTAAAAATAAGCTATAGCTGATTGGCGAAATAAAAGAAAAAAAACAACCAAAACAAACATCCAATCTTCCCGACTAAGAAAGCACAATATCTCGAGAAACTTGAGTAGATGAGGCGCGTCTTGCGAGGAATATTACAGCTATGGCGACGCTTTCCCTCAACGATTTCATCCACTTCAAAATCCCAGAGAGAAAGAGAGAGAGAAAAGAAATCCCCGTCTACTCTGTTTCTAGACGATGACGTCAATCTATTAAGCCATACAATATCTTTTGTGCTTTGTTTGCTCAGCATGTAGTATACCATCGCACGGCGGCGAATCAGCAACCCGCTAGAATATCCAACCCAAGTAGAATACACAAGTCTATATATATATATATATGTATATAGTCTAACATGTATATGGTATAGAGTTTGGGTTTGTCAAGCCTCTTCATCCTTCAATTCACTCCATCTTTACACAGACTTGTATTTGTCTCCCACTGGAGCGCTGTCGTCGAAAGCCCTTTTATGATTCAATTCAATTCTTTTTTCTTTCCTATTCACTCCCACCACCCCCCTCTCTATAAATGCGTACATACTATTTTGCTCTTTTTGCTTTTATGTCTGTGCTGCTCTTGTGTCGTCAGACTAATGGGAGAACCCTAGATGTACCGTAATTCTATGAATTTCCCAAATTTAATTATCCCTTTCATCAGATTTCAGCGCCGAATAAAATTTAAAAAAAAAAGACCTGAAAAACAGGAAAAGGAGAGTCCGGTTCACTCAGTTCCAGCTTGTATAGAATCAGCATGAGCTCACAAGCGTCTAAATATCGATCAAAGATTCAAAGCTAAGCAATGGAGGCTGGAAAAGGCGTCCGCCCATATCAAACGTGAAAAGTAGGCCTAAAAATGTTCCCACAGTGACGCAGGGAAGGAAGATTTTTATAAGGAATGTCAAGTTTATAGTGTAAGAAATGTTACGCTGATATAGAGAGCTTGTATTCAATCCTGTTCGCTATATGCTCCAAATAAATGTATTGGAAATCGATCAACTTCTCTGTGATGTGCAGCTGCCGAGTTCCAAATCGAATCCCAATGACAAATAAAACAAAAATAAATAGATCCTAGCTCTCTGTCTTGGTGGCCTTTGATCAAGGAGAATCGTTGGAGACAACCGCAAGAAGAGGAATGGAAACAACCCAAACAAATGAAGAAGGAAAGGCACGAATAACGAATAAGGCCAGGGACGTCACCTGCAGAGGGCGTCGACGTCACGCGTTCGGCTGGCAGAGCGCCGGTCGATAACAATCAAATTGGGTTCCAATTCGGCGATTTTGCGTTGGACAAGCTCCGGCTGAAGATTGCGGACGAGCAGGTGTTGGTGATTGACATCGCTGCTGTTGATACTGCTACTGCCGCCGCTACTGTGGCTGCTGCGGCTGTTGCTGTGGCTCATGTCCGTGCCGATGCAGCCGCCGTTGCGACTGGCCAACTTCCGGCAGGCCCACACCCAAGCGTCACTCTGGGCATCCTCTCTCTCGAAGATCAACATCATCTGTTTTTAAAATAAGGCAACAAAAAGAAGAATCAAAATATTATAGCGGCTCACTAGATACGCGCAAGATATAAACGGACGCAGAAATAATGATTTAACGAGTTCAATTTATCAATTAGATTTTGACAAATGTCTTCTGGCTTTTCCTCAACTATTTACCAGTTCTCTTCGAAAATAAATAAACCACAATTTGTAACCCGCAGCTTTCGTCTTTTTCTTCCGCTCAATCATGGACATCGTGTCCAATCAGCTATCCGGCAGTTAGTTAGTTGGGTGACAACTAGCCTTGTTGACAAAGAACAAAAGCCATCACGTATACCAGCTGAACTTATATACGTATAGATCCTCATATTAGCCATACTAATAGTGGCACTCGGTATGGCCCATCTTTGTTATATAGAATGAAAGGGCATTATTCACAAGACGTTGCTGCTGCCAATCGATAAGCGAAAGCATTGAAAACTGCGAATGAATAACGACGATCTGGACCAGCAGCGGACGTCATTACTGTTAGAAGCCAAGCCTAAATAATAACGAACGAGACCCTTGAGTGTCTTAAACAGAGCGACATAATTACACCGCTTAGCTTTCTACTAGGCTACTAGGCGCATTATTTATGACGCAGGAGAGGTTTTCATGAGTTGGAAAAGAGAAAAGGACGAGGCTCGAAAATGGACGAGCGCAGCTCGGCTGTCGTTTGATTGAAGATGGCCTGGGCTTCTTGTGCACCTTGATTCGTCTATTATTTCGCCCGCCAGTGATTGGCAACTGAAGAGCGCCACTGCCTGATTGTCTCTCTTCTCCCGGGCCGAATTTTTTTTTTGTTATGTTTTGCTTAGGAGCTACTCCATCATCTTTTCTTGTGTGTTTTAGACAATCTTTTAGCCAACCGGTTGAATGCGTCTGACCGATTTTCTACGGGTTGTCTTTTTTCATTGAAATTCAAAGCTGAGACCAGACAGCGGTAATAAGTCATCGACTGAAAACCACTTTTCAATTTCGCGAAAACTAATAATACCTGAATGCTTTTTCTCCTCACTCCCCTCCCCCCTTGTTCTCCCTTTTCATCGTGCGGGCCCGGCTCTCTATAACTCTCTGTCTCTCGCTCTGTGTGTTTAGTTCCGTCGTATATAGCCTGTCATCTAATAAATTTGGATTTACTGGAGTCTTTGATGTTCCCCTCTACTAAATTTCCTACCCATGCGTCATACGACACAATATTTTGAGTCATCCAGTCGAACGAGGGGACTAGAGAATAGAGCGCATGGAAGGAAACGATATTCTTCGCCCCCTTATTTTTTTTATTATTTCTTTTACATTTTGTAACTTCTAAGGCGACGTAGCCGGACGTGACCTGCGAGGCTTTAATCAAGCGTTGAATATATGATGAAAAATGTACTGTCCGTATGTATGCATCAGCCATATATAGCAGTGGGTCTTGTTAATAGGACCAGCAGCGACCAGTAGCACTTTTTCAGAATATGAAACGGATTGAATGTTTGTCGTGGCAGCCAAGTCTCTTGTTCTCTCATATTCACGAAATCCTCACATATGATCCCGACCCCGTCTCGTTGATTAGTCCCTGCCAGCGACCTGCTTTGAACTTGAGGAATATGTCATTACTTGACGTGGATATGGACGGATGATGGCAACAGTATTACTCCTAACATGCCTCGTAATTTTTTTCCTAAAAGAAATTCTTTCTCAACATTCGAAATGTTTTATAAGTTGAATAGGCTGTAGACCGAATGTTATCACAAGTATGTAATTGGAAATAAATATGTTTTTGGATCACTATATCTGGGTGGATTTATTCAAAGACAAAGGCCAGTTATAGTTATATCTTTGAAGGATAGTTTGACTTGAAGATAAATAAATATTCCGCATTTGATGGATAAGCGTTGACGTGCACGAAGCAAAAAAATTCCCTTTATCTCACAGTACATAAGATCGTTATTCACCTATGTATGTTTATGCAGTTTCTCTGTGATATTCTACAGTTACACTGGATTTTCTAAATCCAGTGAATATGTTTCTTTATTAACTATTAAAAGATTTCTATACCTTTTGTCATATCGGGACTTGATTTTCACTGGTCTGAGCTACGAAAGACGTATAATCCAAAGTAGTCTCATTATTTAGAGATGTTATTAAATGGAGAAACTAGGAAGAGATAGCGGAACAATTTTTCAGCCGTCAAAATCATATTCTGTAATATCTTTTCTGGCCTGCCTTATCTATCCGTGGATTGACTGTGTATAGTTCTTCAAAGAGAAGCAGCATCTATCGATGGGCTGCAGCAGCATGAGCTCTATCGGCTTTATTCTAGACCCTTCCTTCTCCGCCGTCTTGTGATGTGTAAACCTCTGTGTGTACTTGATACGAAGATGACAACTCCGTCATTTGCTGATTACATTTCAATCTTCCGAGCTCCTTGGAGACTCTGTTTTCACCCAATATGGGCTAAGAGGCCGGCAACATAAGACTTGGTTTCACGAGGGCCTTAGATATCGTTCCTCTATCTCTAGGAGACGACCACGAGAGCCATCATCCAGATCTCGTCCCTCTATTTCTCGTCAAATACGGCCATCAGGATGGTCGACTTGATGACAGCGGTCGCTATCACGCCGGAATGAGAATCGGCCTTCAAGACATCTCCAGTTAATGTGTTTGAAACCTCCTATTACCACTTCAAACTGTATATAGGCAAATAATAATAAAAAAAAAATCATCAGAATCAATAGGAGAGGATCGTTCAGGAAAGTGATGGCGGATCTGGAAAGGAGCGACGGATGAAAACCGTCGAAGAAACACACATCACGTTCCTATATATTTTTCCCATATTTTTTCTTTCTTTTGTGTTTGGTTCTCTATTCCAGCAAGGGCATTAGCATAATAGAGCCCGTCTTGTTACTCATTTTTGTTGTTGCTGCCATTGTAACCCAATCTCTCATCCACACACAGCAACAACAACTGAATAAAAATGAAAGGCTCTTATAGCTAGTTTGTGTTTCTAATATCATACGTTGTTTTTGTGTCTGTGTGTCTTTCTTTCTTTCCTCCTCTCCCCCCCCCCCCTTTTCCGGTGTACACATAATACTGTCGTTTACTGCGACTGTATAATTGTGTGTACACGAGAGAACTGGCAGACACACAGACAAGGGGAAAAAAAAGAGGATGCATCTACTGTGTCACTGTCGCAGCGTGCTAATCATATCTATCCGGTAACCAGCGCAGCACATAACTATCTTCTCATTTTCCTTTTTTTCTTTTTTGTTCTTTTTAAAAATTATCAAATGTGTAACGGGGTTACCAGGTACACGTTTGAAGAAAAAAAAAGGGGAAACATTTCCCGGTGCTCCTCTTTTTCCCTCATCGATCGCTGCTCAGTTTTGTTTCATTGGCTAGAGGCTGGCGCCTCTCTGACGACGAGCTTACTCCCCCGTTCTTATAAATGCGCTCTCGCTTTTGTTTCTTTCGAGCGTTTCCATAGCTCTCAACTGCACACCTACACTCGAGCATCAAAGTGTTTTGGTGAGAGAGAGAGAGAGAAAAAGAGAAAGAGATGCATAATGAATGATGACAGCCAGCTGGGCAACTACGCACACAACGATTTGAACGAGGAAAAGGGATAAAACTGCTAGATGGTAAAAGACTAATGCTCTCGTTTTCTCCTATTCTATAGCCGCGCTGCATCTTGTGCGGAGCGCAACCAGGTTTTGTAAACCCTCAAGCGGACGCGGGACCATTATAATGGATACATACTTTGTCCGCTTCGCTCTTTCTCTCTTGTAGCCTATTGGTAGGGCTGTTGCCGACTTGTTTCCTTTACCCGCCCATCATTAATTGAGTATAGAAGGAGATTGCTGAGACGAATCGTCAAAGAAGCTGATGAGACATCCGAGTGCGAGGCTCTCTGTCTCTTTTTTTTTCCCTCACTGATCATTGTTGTCGTCTAAATCTTCTCCTTCATTTACTCCCATTCTTTCCCCCTGCGCTCATTTATCATTTCTTTTCCTTTTTTATTTATTATTCCCTCTTCTCCCGTAGACTCCACTCCACTGTCATCATCCGCTGGCTTATTTTTATTAGTATTTTGGTCTTGTTTCCTGCGACAGGACACACTGGCGCTGTGGACGGAGATGAGCCGGAGGGGCCGAGTGTTTGCGTCATTCGCTATCTCCAATTTCTCTCGTCTCGTTTGCACGTCTGAGAAAATTGGGAGGACCGTAATGGCCGCGCCGTAACAGGGCGGAGACCCCAAACAATCGACTGATGATGTTTGAGCACATGATGAGCAGGTGATCGATTGGTCTTGTTATTTTAGACCTCGGCCGGCTGTGTTCTTTCCCTACACGGAACGACACATATAATTGGAACAACACAGACAGAATAAACACGACAAGGTACATATAAACGTGACTCGTTCTAGGCAGGAACGCCAGAAATTCAGCTCCGCGTTTCTTTGATGCTGCGGCCAAAGATTCGTAGTCTATACGCGACAAACCACCTCAGTTACTCGTATACGGCAACCGACGCAAAAGCGGAGGAAACCTTTTTTCTTCCGGGGCTCGGAAGAACAACAAAGTCGTATACGATGCGCTTTGTAGCGAATTAGATACTCAGAAAACCTCAATAATATGCGCAATCCATTCCAAGGTTCTTTTCCGTCTCTCTCTCTCTTTTGTGCATTTTATTCTGTGCATTCGCCCGCCTTCTCTGTGTAGTAACTACACGCGCGCACATTAGCCGCTTTTGCATAATCAAAGCCAATTGAAAGTGGCCCGGCTCGGCAGTTGATAACCGACCGCGCAGCCAGTTGCCGCCGTAGCTAAGGCGGCCCCAGCTCGACGGGCCAGACAGGACACCAACAACATCAAAGCCAAAACTTTTTTCCCGGAACTTCATCACGAAAATATACCCAATGAAATTGCTGCTAGTTCCACGTTGCAAAAAAGAGAAAAAAAAGAAATAAGTAAACAACAGCGTGAATCTAAACGGAAAGCGGGAATATAAGGATGATGACGACCCACGTCTTACATCAGCGTAAATAATTTAACGTATTTCCTAATTTCCTCATCTTTTTTTTTTTGTTAAATCTCCCGCCGATTCCGTAATTTATTATCTTCTTTCGGAAAACTATGCCGCCGAGATTGCAAAGCAAATAGACTCGCATTCTGTGATTGAAAGGAAGCTGATTTGCCGACGACAAAATAACAAGTTTGACATCAACAGGAAAGTTGAACGTGGCAAAACTTTGTGTTCGTTAGTGTCCCTGTCAAATCCCCGCCGTGTATATCACCAGCCCCGAAGAAGAAAAAAAAAACTTGTTGATTCAGCCGTGAAGGGCCCAAATTAAACGAACCCTTACCCAGCAATTTCCGGGCGAACCTAATTTCGAGCCATCAAAATAAGATTCTTCTAACTCGGGAATCAAAAGAATAGATCATCAACCGCTTGGAAAACGGCAGAGAGAAAAAAAAAACCAGCAGTTGATTATACTCGCAGTGCACGTCCTATATGTGCGGATCGATTGCACAGAGTAGGAAATGATGGAGGAATATTATGTATACCCAACTTTTTTTTTATGACTCTATTCCCATGGTCTCCTTGCGGGCAGCCATCGCTCTTCTTGATCGAGAACGATGCAACATCCGTCATCTCCGTGTGCCTCTCTTTTTGACTCTGAATGAAGGATAGGCTTATAGGCTGTTCGGTACGTCGTCATATTGTTGTACAGCTTTAGGATGTAGGCCTATAAATATACTTCAGGGCTGAGCGACTGCATGATGATCTATCGAGGCACGATCTACTTAACTATACGCTTCGCCCGTGACGTTACAGCAACAGCGCCGGGTCTGCTACAGCAGAGCAACTCATGTGAGATGCAGGCTAATCAAAATATATGAGAATCGCCTTATAGTGACAGGTGACGAAGACGGAAAGAGGTGCGGTAGTGTGTGACATTGTCTCCTGTCATACGTTCTTGATGTATAGCACATCGACTAGTCCTCCCAGCACCCAAAGGTCGTACTATATATCATGATCAATTCAGTGTTCCATATAGTATGCGACATACATTTAATATCAAGACGCGCATACCTAACAAGATCTTGTGGCTATCTACGTACATGTATACGTAGATATTATTGATTGGTTGAACGAACATTTTCTTCTTTTCCCCTTTTTTTTATCAGTTTTCGATCGTTTTTTTTTTTCTGGCGCGCTGGACAAGAATTGGAAGGGAAGAGCTGGGCCGTAACGGGCCCGCGTTTAACGGTAACGTGAACACACAACGAGTTACACAAGATCAAATGTCTCACCTTGAGTGGTTCTGGCGGCGCTCGCATGGCACCGAAACGGACGTCGTTACTCAAACGAACCTGCCAACAGCAACAAATAACAACCGAAAAAAAATATAAAATAAAAAGAAAGGTAAAAAAACGAAAAAATTAAAAAGAGATAGGAAATTACAATCAAAGTTAAACAAAAAAAAAAATACTTATTCATATGCCTATGTATAAATAATAAAAGGTGAACAAGAAAAAAAACCGAGAAAACACCAGCTACAAAAAAGAAATTTCGGAGGTTTTTTTAATTGCTTGCATACAGGAGTAATAATTTAGTGATGTAATGAGTTATGTACGCTGGCTTTCATCCAAGAGACTTTCGTTAGCAACGCATTAATTATTAATGTTATTTTTTGTTGTTGTTGTTTCCTCTTAATACTTGTTTCTTTTCTTTTTCTTTTTTTTAAATATAAATAATTTAGTATATAGTAGATAATACGTACCCCATTCTCCAGGGTCGGACTGGTATTGTGTTGCTCTCCGCTGATACCTTTCCGACATTTGCCCGTCGTCACTGAATTTTCTGTAAGAGAAGACACGCAAAGAAAAATCAATCAACAAATATGCCTTGGGTGTATTGGAATATTCATACAGGAGCTCGTATTCGCTATACAATGTCGAGTCAGTCTATAGATATGCGTACGGGAATCGGTAATAAAAGGTAATGCTTGTCGCTATATATTTCGTTGCAATAAGAAATCCAGCATCAGTCCACAATGCGAATGCTGGCCCGCGCTGGCAAGACGGAAGGGACTGCAGCACAACAGTATCCGCATAATAATGTAGCGCGGATATATAGAGAGATTGGGCGACGTCGGCGTCTTTTGTGCCGCGCTCCGCCGTGGCCTCCCCCCCCCCCCATCTCATTAACGTCGAACATTGAGGAATTACCAGGCAGTCGTCGCTGTCGTGTTATTATCACGTACCCGTGATTAACAGCCCATCCCCGTGTCGATTATTCAAATCAATTCAATTTGACTAATGAGATATGTGTATCTTTTCAAGGCTGGACGGATAGGCGGATGGCGACTGGTAAAAATTCGCGAGTCCGGCAACAACCGTGTAGGAAGGAGCGGAGTCGATGATAAAAGACAAAATGTCATGACGAAATCGGACCTTGCCTTGTCCGGTTCGATAACGCGGGCGCCGACTGAGGGCCACAGCATCATCAGCAGCAACGCAGCAAGACACGTCCGATCAATTTACGAATAATCTCGAAAACAAAAGAAGAAGAAGAAGAAGAAGAAGAAGAGGGGAATCAATAAGGAGCGTCTCCTGTTTGTGTGCCTTCGTCATTGCCTCTCTCTCGATTCCTTTTGCCCATCCGGGATGACCCAATCCGTCGGCCAGCAGATCCTTGAGAAAAAGAACAAGATTTTCGTCGTCGTCCCTTCAGAATATAAGGCCCTTTTTTTTCTTGTTTGTAATTGAATTCGATATCAAGCGATTGGGAAGGTGATGAAGTTCCGGTACAGCGCAAAGTGCTGAAGTGAACGGCAAGGTCCCGCACAAGAGTCGTCGGTCACGTAGTACTAGTAGTACTCTCTACTTTATATCCACACATTTACCGTAGTCAATGCAACAAACCTATAGCTCTTCGGGGTATTGCCATCGATCTCTTCTGTCGCTCGCCTGTCCCTCTCTGTACTAACTCTCTACTCGTCTTGAAGGCCGACGACTATTTACAACGGACAGAGCACAACACACACACACACACACACACACAAAAAGAGCGTCTGGCTCGTTTCTTGCAACTCACGCGGGGCCGTCGCTGGCGCTGGCGTCATCAAGCGGAAACCGCCCACGAAGATGAGCGAGTCGATCATCTGTCGGATAACGTATAGCTTTAGAATGATCTCTCCTAACAGTTCCCAAAACAAAAAAACTACTAGTCCAATCAAATGCCGTTGCCGAGAGGCAGCCAACAACAGCAGCAGAAAATTGCGCCAAGTTCCGAATCAAACGGCAAAGGAGAGCGCGCGGATGCCTAGCGGAGCAAATTGCCCAAATTCGGGAGAGAATCAGACAAAAACTGAAACGAATGCAGCACGTCTATATGTGTACAGAATGGAAATATGCAGCAGTCACGTATAATATAATACATATAGACATAAACACACACACACACACATATATATCCGCCCGAATCTCTTTCGTCAGGCGATTCGTGGAAAATATCAGTCGGAATCGCCTTCATGGCCGTAAAGGAGAGACACAGGAAAGTCACGTCTCTTAATTTTATAGTTTCTCTTCTTCTTCTTCTTCTTCTTCTTTTTCCTTTCGTCTTTTCTTTTGAAATTCTGTCGTCGTCTGTTTTTTTTGTTTTTTTTCTGTAGATTTAAAATATGTACAGCCGATGAGGTTGAGCCGAACCGGACACATTCCTTGCCAAAAGGTTCTCGCCTGTCTGTGTTTGAACAACATACATCACGTGTCAGAATCGGATAGCAGCAGACGCACATGAGAAACGTAAACAAAAATGGGTGGGGTGGATGGGCGTCCGCTTCCCAAGCTTCGAAAGGAAAAGGACCATCTGCTGCTGCTGCTGCTGTTGCTGCTGCTGCAGCGACTTTTCGATCGCAAAAGGCAACGCCAGCGACGGTAACTGATGACGAGCCAAACCTCAAAGTCTCCAGCATTTGTATTTCCTCTGGGTCCAGCGTATATATGTATACGTATATAGGACGCTGGATTTGTTGTTGTTGTTTTTTCTTGTATTTCAAATAAGTACCGCGGCAGCAGCAGTCGTGCGCATGCAGATGTGCCATTCCGCAATCATGTCGTGTTTCGGCCTCAGGTTTCCCGGCTTCTATACAGATACAAGTCTATAACATGTGACCAGTGTGTCCTTGAGAGGAACAAGATGTTTAAAGCATATTCAACCAGGATCACGGCAGCATATTTTGTCTTGAAACACGAGCGTCTGATGTGTGTGTGCTGTGTGCAGACGACCCTCTGAACGAGCGAGTGGTGACGTCAGCCGCGCGGGAGAACGGAGGTGGCCATCCATCATTCAGCGCATTTGAATATGTGTACACTCGACTGATGTTGTACAGACAGGATGAACTACAGATATAGAGTCGGAAGCGACACCGCAGCGCGTAACTAATACAATCACCCGTGAGGATACGATAGGAGCGGAGATGTAGACGCCTAGCGCAATTGTATACACGAGTCAAACATGATTTGATTCGATGTTATATCAAAGTGAGCGGAGTTTGAAGAAAGAAAAAGAAAAAAAAAACAAAATTATTAACCGACTCAATTTCACGGAGCAAACCGAAATGTTGAGCCTTGAGTATAGGGACGTGCAGAGATATTGCGGATGATGCTGCTGCTGGGAAAAATAAATGATTCCCCCCAACCAAGAAACGGCCGACGCCACCGCGCGTTCCGTTCCGTTCCGTTCTGCGGTCGATGATCAATCAGAATGGCGTTTGATAGATCGACCCGACTTTGCTCGACGGGCACTTGATTTTCTCTCGTTAAATGAAAAAGAAGCCGGTTTTCTTTTCAATAGAAAAAATGTGTATTTCCCCAGTTTTATTTTCCTCCCATTTTCTTCATTTTCTACAGAAATAAAAAAGGGTGCGGATGGGGTCTAGAATTAATGCGTCCGTATAAATGCTCTTGGCCACGTCGACCTCATTTGCTTTTCTGTACAAATTTGAAAATGTGTGTGTCCCATTTTTTATTTTTTTAAATTTTCCCAGCGACGCCTCCTCCCGCATTAATAGGTGGGGCAAGGCAAAATAGGTGCCCCAAGCGAAAATATAAGAACTGCCGACTGGATCGAATCGAGCTGACAGAGCGCGAAAAAAATCGCCGGTTATGTGTTTGCTGGTCTGCAGCCAGCAGAGACTGTCAAAATGTGTGCGCGCGTGTTTATACGTGTGCTGGGTCATTGGGTGCGACGTACCGTGACCTATAAATTAGTTTGGACTCTCTTTGCTGGGGGTCTATGAGCTAACTGACACTGTACAGAACACAGAAAAAGAATTCACCACAAACAAAAAAAGGTGATGGAGATAAAACATAAAAGAATAGAAGACGGAGAAGGAATCCCGAGACTCGCACAAACGATGATCATTCCCAGAACCGATTTGCTGGTTTTTTCGTTTGTTTATTTTGGCTGTCGCCGTCGTCCACACACACACACACACAAAAAGAAAAACCGAAATTCTTTTCTCCTTTTTCTTTCTTCGCTGGTGTGACGCGTGTTCCTATGTGCCGCCATAAGGACAACAACAACAACTAGCAGTTGTTGTTGTTGTTCCCTTTCACGGCTCTTTTTTTTGGTCGTCTCATCGCCGCAGCAGTGACGATTGCCCAACATCTATTGCGTGCGTGCTGTACGCTAGTATATAGTCTTCCTTCGCCAGTTTCTCTTCTCCCGTTTTTGTCTGGATGCGATCGTTTTGTACGGAGAGCCGTATATACATTTAATGTGTCGATGGGATAAAGTTGTGTTAGATAACCGCACCTGCTCTATTAGGATATTTTAAAAAAGGATGGGTGTATACAGTCACGACGTGAGTATAGTAACAACAGTCCCCCTATAGCCGACGGCGATTCGAAATTGTTTATGTCGAGCCTACGTAATAACTTTCGGTGAGCCTAGCCCCTTTTTTCTCTTATAGAGCCAACACACATACGTATAGGTGCTGCCATATAGCCGGCCGCCTAATGTGAGTAATATATAAGCCGCACTTTCGGCCGGGATGATGGGCCGAGTGTCTTTATATTATTCATGCAACCTTTCCCTTTTGATCTCTTGCCTTGCACTCGGTTGAGTTGACCCGCTAAATTGTATACCACTCCTATATATATACACGTAATGCTTTCCATCCATCGCGGACCCGAGAAAACAACAAACCCCAAAGAAATCTAAAGAAGAAACAAAACGACAAAAAGGAGAGGCGGTCGTGATGTCATAATGGAGTGGCACGCTGGGAGACAGGTGAGACCCTGGCAGTAACTCGTAAAACTCGTCAACTCAGCTGACCCCGTATGGACTCTGGATGTGGAGACCCCACCCAATTGAATTGGCTTTTGACTGTACGTTGCCTACCTACATACACGTATACGCATAGAGACAGTTAACTGGCCATCAAACAAACAGACAATCATGTAAATAACTATACAATCATTGCTTGTGTGCGCTTATGTGTGTCTGCTGTTGTGTGGACCGTCTGAAAGCGTCTCAGACATCCCATCCGACCGTATGTACACTTGGGACATAACACGAAAGAGGAGGAATAACCGTTTGTCCGTGTCCTTTTTTTTTTCTCCAGACAAAAATTTTAAAATAAATGGGCGGGAAAAAAAGGAATAAAATAAAACATTGAAGAAAAGAAAAACTGTACGACCGAAATGTCGTGAAAACAAAACAAACAAAAATAGTAAAAAATTGGGGAAGGATGAAATTTCAAGTTCGCTTCAAGAGGTTTAGATGTTCTACGTACGTATAGTGCAGCAGTACGTGTACTGTCAGATATTCCAGAGAAAGAAAAGAAAAAAAGACGAGGGTCCGGCAGTGATATATGACCGTTTTGGATGATACACGCACGCACAGGTGAGAGAGAAAGAAGAAGAAGAAGAAGAAGAAAAGAGACAAGAAACGGGAGAGAAAAAGAGAGAGAGAGACAGTCTGGCGGAGCTATGCCAGGTATGCGGATCCTGATTATTCAACGACGCCCGTCAACGAAACGTAATAGCTTTTAAAAGAAAAAGAATAAGAAAGAGGCCAGGGACGGGAGCGCACGGTGACTGCGTGCAGCATCTTTCTGACCGATGGTTCGCCCAGCGCGGGCGGGCGGGCGCGCGCAAGTTTGTTTTTTTCTCGGCTTATATTCGCTCGTGTTGTCGTGCTGCGCGTTAAAAGCGACCGTTAACTAACGCTGACTTGTTTTTCTTTCCCCTTTTTTTTCTTTTTCTTCTTCTCAACTTTTTTTGGCACCCCCTCCGTTCTTTTTCTTTGATGGCTCCTTCGAAAAATGAAGCGCAAAGTGGATCCGTGAATTTCTTTATGCACGCTCACACACGAGCATTAAAATGTATATTCTCCTACCCCCCTCTCTTTTGTGCCCTTCCAATTTCCTTCGTTTATTCATGAACCGATCGACCCTGTGCTGGCAGATTTCAGTGTTTTGAAAATATTTCAAAAACACCCGCGCCGGGGAAACGACTGGCATCGAAGCTTGAAACAAAAAAAGGCTTTTTTCTTCCCTCTCTCTTGATTGATTTCATGTTGTTATATTTCTACCTACATGTATATCGACTTTGTCGTCGAGGTGTTTTTTTTTTTTTTAAATTTGTCTTGCGCATAACTTTCACCTGCATCGAACCGGTTCACGAATCAAATAAAACGAGGAACTGCAATGAAAAGGACACACGTCGGAGTTTCTTGGCGTAAACCTGTCGTCACCTAATACCACTTAATTCTTTGGTGGCGTCACTTTGTCACCTCTCTCACCTGTTTCCATCAACTGCAGACCACGGACAATAAAAAAAAGGAAATCAGCTCCGCCGACCCTTTGTGCGGCTATAAAATATCTATAACGTTCGCTATTTATATTGAAAAGAACCAAGGGGGGGTCGGTTGCTTTATTGCGCTTCTGGGACAAGATGAAACGCGTATTTCTCTCTTTGATTGGCAACGACAAGAGTCTGGAAAAATTTCAAACTGTTGGGAAGCCTCCGCCGGGCAAGAGGTTGAACTGCTCTGACGTCAATCTCGTGACTCGCCTATCAAAACCCCCCGATGCCTAATATTGGGCTCTTGCCTCTTTGTTAAGTCAAATTGACGGTTATTTACGATCGTAACGAATACGGCTACAAACGACTATCTGTAGCCGGCCGTCCATCAATCAGTCGCCCTCAAGAATTGGACGGAATAAAGGTGGCACTTAACATCTCAATACGTGACGGAACTCGGTTCGACTCGCTTAAGGCCGCATTGGAAAATAACAGAACCAGGAAGAAGAGGGGTGTGCGGATATAACTGGAAATGCGCTCGGACCGGGCAGCCGGCAGCCGCAGCCGGCAGCAGCAGTAAATGGAACAAGAGCGTCCGCTGTGGCTGTCGTTATGGGAGCTGCAAGACTCCGTCCGCAGCGCGCAACATTCTGCTGAGCTGCAACTGAAATGTATATGCAGTATAAATGTCAATTTGGCCGCGCGCTGGCCGAGCTGCCGGCCTGGCGCCTCGGTAAAAATATACACAAGAGTCGAGCGCGCCACCGTTAAGTTATGGCGTTAGTTAGTTAGCCCATAGTTGACGACCGAAAGGTGATGACACTCCCCTCTTCTTCCCTTTTCGAAGGACCTTCCCTCATTTGTGGACGGACGGACGGACGGACCGACGATTCGGCTGGTGGTGGCCGACACGAGGGAGGCGTGTGGCGCTTGCTAATAATAATACAGCGCGCATTAACTTCGACTGCACACCGGCCATCCCGAAAAAAAGTTTGAGTCTCCCCACCCCCCACCCCCTCTTTTCTCCTTGTGAACCTGGCGACAGGACGGGCTTAGATAGATCCTTGGGGCTGAGTGCGCTGCCCGTTGTTTATAGCCGGGCATTCATATGGATGTGCTTCGCGCACGCCTACAGATTGCCTAATTAGCGTCTGATGTGGACTGATTGAATCGACGATAAGACGAGGATGACAGGAAACTTAAAGAGCCCAAACGAGGAGGGGGCAGTTACAGAGAACCTGGCGGATAATGATGAGCCCGGGCACCGACAACAATGTCGATTTTAGTTGGTGATACGACAGGGGGTGACCCGTCAAACTGCATACCCTATCAACTCGGAATTAAATATATATCTAGTATAATTGACGTTTAGACTCTAGAGGGCCAGCAATATGCGTCATTGGTATACACACAAAGGCAGTCCAGCAATAGGAAATAGGACGGTCAAGCTAAAGGATGATGATGAGCTTACCGGACGACGGCCTGTTGTCACTGTTGCTGGGATTGCGGACGATATGCAGGGCCTGTTGTTGTTGTTGCTGCTGCTGCTGAGAAATCGCGTTATTAGTCGCCAGGGAGACGCTGCGATTGCCCTTCTCGTTCTCGTTGTGATGATGGTTGTCCGGCAACATGGCGGTCACGTTGTTCGGCGGCGATGAATTGACCGAGGATGAATGCCGCCTCTGACGGTGGCTGCCACCGCCCAGCGGCAGTTGACTCGTAGCGCAGCCCATTCTGATTCCTTTTGCTGTGCTTTCTTCTTCTTCTTAATTTCTCTTTCACTTTTTGGACACACGAGAAAACACCACCGCACAGAGACACACTTGACACTGCTCTGCCGTACACACCAATTCACGCCCCAAAGTACAGCAACAGCAGCAGGTACGCGCACAAAACAAAAAAAACACTTGACGGCTGGATGCCTCGACTTGTCACTCCCGTCACGCTCGATTCCCTTCTCTCTCTCTCTCCTTCTTCTTCTTCTTTTTTCCTTCTGTTGATTTTTCAAACGAATCGCGCCAAGTCGACCACGTCAACCGAACCAAACGAAAGATTCCCGCTTGCTGGTGATATCGTTGTCCTTAAAAGCGTCCGTGTTTCTTCTCGATTGGCAAAACCCGAAAAGAACGAGGAAAGGTGCTGGCAGTCCCGGTTGGAAATTCTTAGGCACTGCACACGCCGGTTAGATCCACTTCGACTGCTGGCCAGACCCTTTGCAATAAGATGAGAACAAAAAAAAATGTCCGCCTGTCCACCATTGAGTAGTAAATTCACGCGCTTTCGAACCCAAACGAGTGGAGGAAAATTCTTCACTTCCCCGGGGTTCCTTTTTTTTTCAGTTTCTTTTTCTGGCTGTGTCCGTCGTCTTCCACTCGAGTGGACACGATTCGATTGTGTCGTGCTGTCGTTTATATTGACACAGTCCAGTCCGTCCCGCGTCTGGGGAGGACAAAAAGGCAAAGGGAGATTGACGAGCCCGATAGAGAAACCAAGACACACACAGTCACTCACGCACTGGGCAGCAAGGGCGGAGGGAAAAATAAAATCACGAAATTCTCTTTTTTTTTCCAGAAGAAATAAGAAAACGGCTGGTCGTGTGTTTTCTTGTGTGAGAGTGAAATAAATTGCTGCTGGGTCGCTGGTTGAAGTTTACCTTTACATAACGACGATGGAGTGTGTGGACCGGCCTTTGTGTGTCGCCCAATCAGTCAATAAATGTTTGCGCGCTGGGGCTGATGCTTTCACGTTGATTCACGGGCGTGCAGCAGAGGTGGAGACACCAAGGAAAAGAAGATTTCAATCAATTGATGCCGGGCAGCGTCGTCCTCGAGATCAATCATTATGTCGAGTCCAAAGCAAATGAATCAGATGAACGAATTGAATAATCAGCAGGAGGGAGAAGAAGAGTCATCTTTGCTGGTTCCTTTCTTTTGGGCTCGAATAATCCAGCTGCTGCCAAGCACAAGACACCTGTTTCTGCAACGCAATCAATAACACAGACAAAAATCGAGTCAGTCAACGAATTAATGAGGTGGAATGAATGATAGTCATGGACTTATTAGTACAGGCAGCCGGGGCAAACTACATCCATCTTAGCAACAGCGACCACAGCACAATGTGGGGGGAAACCAAATAAATCAAATGAAGGAAAACACAAAGCCAAACCCAACAAAGGAAAAAAATGGTTTAAAACTGTTGTTGTGGGCCGGTTCTTATGGCGATTTGGTTTCAAGGTTGTTGTGTAACTTTTGCACCGTGCAAACAACGATTTTCCTCCTTATTATACGTCAGTTTGGCATGATTATATCATATCACCTGGTCGGCACTAGGAGATGGGGAATCGCATCATATTTGGACAGAGTTTTTGCTGACGTCAGATTTTATATAGACGACGACGCCACAGATTGGGCCCCTTTAGCTGGCCATAACCGGGCCGCGCCAGTCTATCCAAGTTCATTCACGAGACTTTCTCTTATTCTTTCTTTTGCGTTTTCCTTTTTTCCTTTTTCTTTCCATCTGTTTGGGGAGGGGTTCCGTCGTTTGATTCCCCATTCTGTTTTCTTCGGGGCTCTTTATCTCTCTCTCTACCGACGTTGCCTTTTGTTTCTTCTATATGACCCAACGTTGCTGTGCCCAGCCGTTCAAACAAGACAATAGCCAGCGTTTTGAAACGATTTCGTTGCTTTTCTTTTCTTTTTCTTATTTTTTTTTTATCTCCATTTTGTCTTTGTTTTTATTACGTGTACACCGTCGGGCGCTGGTTACACAATGGGGGCGGGCGGGACCGCCTGTGGACCGCGCTCGCTCGGTTGATGATCTTTTGTCGGTTCTCCTCCCTCATCAGCCGTCCAATCAAACGACAAAATGGCCCTTAAGTAACGGGGCACGAGGGAAAGACAAACGTCCGTGCGTTTTCGTCGACATAAAAGTGACAGCCACAGGACGTCGGACGTCATCTGCATATCCCCCCTCCCCCCACTCCATCTCACTATCCATACTATACTCGGTTGATGGATGGCTGATTGACGTTTTCGAGCTACCCGGCGGCACATTAAAGGAACAAAATGCGATTGGGAAAAAAAAATTGAGCAACCCCTTCAACATCACGGGGGCCAGTCTGTCACGATATGTTTCTCTCTGCACGACGAATGCAAAGTGGCTCTGCTGTAAACATGGCCTCCCAGTCAAATGACGGCAGATAGCCGACCAGATAGGCAGATAGTAGTAGCCGAGTATATTGTCATTTTCGAACCCGAGATGCTCTGCTATCTCCCGTTTTTTTCCCCTTCTTTTATCATCTCCTCATTGGCAATTGCCCAATTTTCAATGCGCAGCTAGACCTCGTCGCTCTCGCCATAGTTCAATATCGGTAGATGTTGCAAGAAATTACCGACGATTAAATCATCTTTAAAGAAAGAAATATATAAATTATAAATACGAGTAAAAAAAAAACTTTCTACTTTTCCTCGTTTTGTTGGTGGAGTCTCTTTTTTGAATGCGTTTTATTTTGTTAAGCATTTTCTTTCTTTTGCCCAAGAATTGGCAGTGGTGGTGGGGGCAACAGCTGTGCCGGATTCGATTTGAGTCGCATCCCATCCGGGATCAAACGACCAATACCCTTCCACATATACATATCTGGGTGCTATATGTGTGTAGTTGTGTACAAGACACAATAAAAAAAAAAGGAAGAAAAAAAAATTCGATGTGATGCGATTGCGTAAACATTCAAATTCAATAAGTTTGGAGCGTTATGTCGTCCGGGGCACTTTTCGCTATCGTTTTGGAAGGAAGAAAAAAATGGCAGTTGTTTGTAAGTAAAAAGTTCCTAGAAATCAAAGTTTTTCTCACACACCCCTCCTGGTAACGATCTTCTATTCTCTTTTTTTCTTCTTCTTACTTCTGTTTTTTTTTTTTGGATAGAATAAAAATTTGGAAAGTTACACCATAGTTTGATATTTTTCTTTTGTTTGAAAAAAAAAAAAATGTGTCTTTCTTCTTCCTTATTGTGCGTGAATTTTTCTTTTGGACAAATATTTGAATTTCTTTCGAACTTGTTATGTGCTAAGGAATATATATATATTTTATATACATGACATGAAGACCTTTTGCTTTGATTCTCTCGTCTTCCTTCTTCTTCTTTTGGGTTTTTTGGGGAGACTCTCGATCGTATCACCCCGTCTCTGTTTTGATTGATTCGCTCCCGGATTCTTCGTATTATTTCGACTGTTTTGTTTACACACATACGCTAGCTCGCCTGTCGCAGAGCACACACACCTTATTCGATCTCGCTCCCGGAAAAGAAGCTCGAATTACAAAACCCTTATTTATTCAAGTTGACTATGGTCGCCTAGATCTCCTATCTCTTTCAGAGTCTCCACACAGAGACTCGGCGCCCTTTTTTCTCTCTCGGATGAGGACGAGCTATAGAATTATGAGACATAATTGGTGCTGCTGCTGCCATGGGATGCCATGTGATGGATGTTGGCTCCGGTTGGATGGAATGCTCTCTTTTGAATAAAAACGTCGCCTCTCTCCCCCATCAAGTCCCGCGAGTCTTCAAGACCAAGAAAAACACGTAGACATTTATCTACACACACACACACATGTATACACTTTACACAGCAGACAGACGTCGCAGACACGTAGAGAAAGTCATAAAATGTTACGCTGGAAAAAAAAACCATTTTTCAGCCAGAAAACAAAAACAAAAAACTAAATTCCAACATTAACGCGAAGATCAAAAAGCAGCGATACAGAGAATTATGCCAAGTCCACCGAGTTGCGTGTCTAAATACAACGCGGTTATAATGGAGGGGTGGGAGAAAAAAAGCTCTGGGGTAAAAGAATACGATGCGATATCACTCTTGTATAGTATAATCGTGTTAGATTCTACAGAGACGCAGGTCTGCAGGTCTGATGTGGGCGAAAATAAATAAATAACAAGTCAAAAGGAGGCTTTTGTAACTCGAAGGAAATAAAGTTAAAACAAAACAAAAAAAAAGAGAGAGAGAGAGAGACCGTTTTTGGGAGGGGTCGAGTATTTTTTTTTTCTTCTTTTCTTTTACTTGTCGGACGGCTCACGCTCACGCGCTGCTCGCTTTCAGCGTTTTATCGATTGATATCAAAAGAGTGTATAATACTGCTCGGCTGCTCCTGTTGGTTGCTGACTGTTGGCATGTTTGGGGGGGTTTGCGTAGACATATATATATCTCTCCATAGGCCCTATAGGGAAAACTCGGAGCGCCGACCGGAGACAGACGGAATGGGATTGAAGGGCGGGATAGAGAGAGAGGGAGAGAGAAGAATAACACAATCATTAATGAAAAGCCAGGAGAGCAGAGCCAGAAATGTGCAGCAAACACGCCAATTTGTGAGTTGCGAGAATCGAGCAGATGGAAGGGAATTCTGCCGCCTTTCCCTTAATCATATTTTTTGCCCGTTTTGCCCGGGTTTCACTTTGTTAGAACCCAGTCAACTTGTTAAGTCTTGTTTCTTTCTCTTCTCCCATTCTTTTCACCGTTGGATCAAATAATGGAGATCTTTTGAATGTTGCCTGCCTCCTTATTGTCACTAGCCATTTTACTTGTGCACCGCGCTCTGATGGTCCAACAGCCTTGTAAAACATTGCGTAACCCACTCTATAATTACGAAAATGAAGACGCTGTCGTCCAGGTGGTCACGTATACCACCGGCACCAATTCATTTCATCCCAAGGAAACTAAATAGGAAAAGTGTCTAGGAATAATAAGAACTGTATGCTGCTGCCATATAAATACGCCAGTACCAGCCAGTACTACAATCCCGCTGATGGAGAGAGAGAGAGAGAGAGAGAGAGAGAGAGAGTTCAATCAACGTGAAAAGCTTTCAGCAGAACACACAGACACACACACACATAAAACAGAACACACCCAAGCCAAGCCGAGAAAACCAACGGCAGCTCCTCCTATATAGAACCAACACACCAATTCTCCTTTTTTTTTTCTTCTTCTTTTCCTTCTCTTCACTTGTCCTTCGTCCGTCGATTTCTCTCTGCTGCCGTTCCTGCTACTGCCCCAGACACCAATGCTGGATTTTTGCTCGTACGCGCTGATCCCTTGTCTAGAAATCTAGCTATAGAGATTTTGTTTTTCTCTTGCTCTTTCTCTCTTTTCATTTTCTTTCCTTTCGGTGAAAAAAGAAAATCAAAACACAAGTCAATGCTGACCATCAGTCGCTTGGCTATTCAGCCCGTCACTCGCCTCCAAAAAACACAAGGAGGGATCCCAAAAAACTCACCAAAAGAAAAACAGAAAAGAAAAAAAAAAACTCTTCACATGTGTATCATACAAAATGCGTGTCGTCGCCGTCGTGTCGTTCTCTCCGTTTTTTTTTCTCTCTTGTCCTTTTGAGATCCTGCTGTTGTCCGAAAAAAGAAGAAAATCCAAATCGATTTGAAATCAAAAGGATAAAAAACGACACGCAAAAACAAAAGGGGGAAATTGTTCACCAATTCATTCGTTTCTCTCGTCTCTTATGGGGCGGTGCACAACAGACGTATTGTCTGCGATAAAGACACATTTTGACTTGCGCTGTGCCGTAACACCAATTCTCCCGCTCACGCGTGAAAGACAGAAAAAAAAGAAAGGAACGATTCATTAGCGATGCTGGACACACCACAGGTCAGGGATACAAAAAAAAAATCCTGACGGGAGGTGGGAGGGAGGTGGGATAGAAAAGAGAGGCGCAGTACAATGTTACATCCGATCGGATCCACGACGACGACGATGATATCGTTGTCCTTGTATTGTGCAGCGTCGGTTGCTAGTTGCCTATTGCGACCTCTGCGGGAAAACCAGATGAACGGAGGGCAAAAGGAAGAAGCGGACGGAATGAAAGAAGACGCACAAAGAGGAAGAAGAAAAAGGAATCGCGGAAAAAGAAAGGAAGAAGAGAGACAAGGACGATATATTCGACAATTCTTATATTATATCCGCTGCCTATCGTCTTATATAATATACATTTCTTCTATATATGTGTGCACGTATATAAAGAGAGAAGAGCCGAGTTCTATTTCGTTCGATCGACGATTGTGTTATTCCTTGCCAGTCTCGTCGCTATTCGATGTATCGAGTCGAGCAGCCAAGAGATCGTTTGTCGTTCTCGTTTCTCCTTAGAGAAACGGGATGAATGTTGTACTACTACAAGGTAGTACTGCACGCAGCCAACCATAGAGAGACATTACAGATCTAGGCGAAATGATCCTTAATTTTTTTCTTTCTTTTTCCCTGATTTCCTCCGCCTTTTTTCCCACTATAGAAAAGAGATAATCAAATAAATAGCCGCGGCTTAATAGCTCGTGCATCTCGACGGTCCGATGTCTTCCCATATTATACGCGTGCTGTGCTCTGTATAGTTGTCCTGGGTGAATGCCGTTGGTGCTGGTATATACACATGACGACGTCCAGCGCCGTCACGTTTCTTGGCCAAGTTCCCGCTTGCCCAGCAGCAGCAAGCAGCATCCGCTGACGGCCATCATTACGTCACATTACACAAATTGAGGGAAACATAAATATTTCTATCCACTTCTCCGCCGAGCGTCATAGATCCATATAAGGTCTCATCAATTAGTTCCATTCTTATATTGAATCACATTCGCCTTTAAATTACATTCCTCCTCCTTCGACATGGCCGCTTTCGCAAGAAGAAAAGCAAAGCAATAATTCACTTCCAGGGTGTCTGAAAAAAAGTTTAATCTCGAATCCCAATACTTGGAAAATTGTATCTATACTTCTATAGGCCCAAGCTGTGCTGTAGTAATATAGACTCTAGTGAAAGAAATAAAACCCCAACCCACCAACCCAACCCAACCCCACACCAAAAAAGATATTTTTCTTTCCCTTATCGTGCAGCCGCCGATTATTGATTATTTCACGCGGGATTTCACGCACAGAGCAGTTCTCTCACTTTGGCTGCTGTAGCTCTCTACTATACAGCGTTACACTGTATATTCCTTAGACCCTTCTCAGCTGTTTTGTCTCTCTCTCGTCTACCATCGTGTCTTTATTGGTCACCGTGCTCGCCCCCCGACGGCTGCGACTGTGTGCAAGTTCGTTCGGGACTGAGAGAGAGAGAGAGAGAGAGAGAGGCTCTGCTGGCCAGAGAGAGATAGGATAGTGGGAGAGAGATAGAGATAGAGAAGGGGACGACGGCTATTGACCCATAGCCTTGGCCCTATATACGATGTTGGCCTACAGTGAACGGCTGCCAAGTGGAGAGAAATGGGAAATGCACACACGCAGCGAAAAAGAAGAAGAATTTATTTATTTTTTTCGACAGACGCACACACAAAATAAAATAGAAAAAAAAAGAAGAGAGATACCCCGAAAGCAGCACCTTAAGACATAAAAAGGATTCTCTATCTGAGCTTCAGATATGTGTGTGTGTGTGTTTTATACCATCTGGCCATTACAACAAATGGTGATCCTCTGTCTGAGCTACTAATCAGCTGAGAGGGGGCCCAGTAGTCACAGGTGGACACTTAGGCTACGCAGAAATAGTGAATTCGGTTGTTTTATTTTGTTATTTCTGATTATTTCTGATTCCTTACCTCGAGTCGTGATGCAGGGCAGTCCGGCGGATTGCAGCACATGCTCAGCAGGCGAAATGAACGAGAAGGAGGTTTCGCTCTCTGCCTTTTAGAAATGCGGGCGGCGATTTTACCGATGAGAAGCACGTGCTCGACACAAGAACAGCAGGAGCGAACGTGATTCACGCTCTATCAAGCCACAAAATCCACTGATTTGAAACACACAGACACCTAATACACACGCTGTCTAGTAATATCTGCGCTACGCACTAATCAGCCCCAGCTACTAATTTCACTTCTTCCTCCCCTTTTGTTTTCTCTCACCTGCTGTCAATATTGTGTCAAGAGAGAAAACCGACAAAGTTTCGATCCTTTTCCAGTAGAGCGAGACAATCACGGCGAAACGTTTGAAACTGTCAGCCAAAGTGTCAGGTCGTCCCCCCCGATGTAATTTCAATGTTTGAACGAGATCCCCAAGAAACCGGCAAAATCAAAGAGTAAAAATGGAAAATGAAAAATGAAAAGCAAAAAACAATCAAACGCGAAATGAACGAAAGTTTTCCAAGGGCTGAACCCTTTCCCGCGAAAGACACGCACAGCACATCAACAGCACGCGGGGCCACCGGCAACATACACGAGCCCTGCGAGCCCAACGTGGGAGCGAAGATCACGCCAAACCAAGACACAACACCCGAAAGGTGTGCACGTGTGTTAACGTGACCGAAACTTGAGAGCGACTGGCGTGAATAGGTGGGCGCCGCCCGAAGAAATCCCCCCCACCGAAAAGAAAAAAAAAAATCGAGAGGAGGGAGGAGGTGGGGGAGGGAGGTTGGACGGTGCCGTGCCTTGCGGTGGGGTGGTGGCGGCGGACGCGGGACAACGACGGCAGACCCCCAAAAACTCGTGTGCGTCCCTCAACTACTACTACGTTGCCAGCGGTGTCGTGCGGGAGGTGGTGGAGGGAGGAGTGATGTGTGTGTGTAAGGGCAGTGAACACGGTGGGGAGGCAGCAGCCCATATACTTGAGAGGAAAGGAACGCCAGCGCCTCCCGGCGGTCGACAATAAAGAACGCAGGCGAGTCGCGCGCATTAATTTCCTTATATCATTTTTCGCCGGCGATGAAGATAATCCAAGTATAAACGAGTTGATTACGTATTCTTTCTTATCCCTTGCAATTGTGTGAGCCTCTCCGTCTGGGATGGATTATTCGATTGGGGAAAAACCGGTAACGTCATTTTTATTGTTGGCGTGAATGAAATCGGGGGATGTACCGGCCGTGTTTAAACATCAACAAACCACAATAATAAGCCATTCGGATGGAGTGTTGTCTTTTGTTTGCGCGTGATGCCCATAGATATAAATTGTCACCTTGTATTTGAACAGACTTTTAATGGGAAAAAAAACAAAAAAACGGAAACGGAAAAAACGGATAATCACGGACGGCGTTATGTTATTCCCCGCGGCATAGGTATAGCTCGGTCGTCGTCGCGCCAATAATCGTCAAAAGCCATTTCCTTTTTTTCAAAATGAATTTGTACAACTCTAAATCAGCTGGTTCTCTCATATTAGACCTAAAAACAACGCAGTGCTTTTTATCTGTTTGTGTCACTTTTTCCTCCTTTTTGTTGTCGGAGCCGTTGACATTCAAACGTGCTGACAGTTGGATTTATCTAGCCAGTGGCTCATCAAATCACAAATGTAAGCTGAAAGAACAAACTTATTATTATAGTAGACAAACAACATGCTTATTAATGATTAAATTATGATGAAAGCGATACGGCGTGGTTATTTTTCCTTCTGTACGTCAGTTTAGTAAACACCAATTTAATATGTTGCGTTTGCTCAACGTTCTCTTCTCAATAAAAGGCAACCGGCGTGGGCGGGATGGAGAAATTGCGAAAACACAAAACAGCCGAGAAGGTGGACGCCAGAAGGGACCCCGGGTACAATTGTGTACAGCGCAGTAAAACACACACACAGCCGAGTACGGCGCAGTTATTATATTGTAATAAGCTACCGCATACAAATAAATACGTAGCTACATTATTCCAGCGTTGATTGAAGAGAGCGGATTGCCGAGTTGTCTGATCACCCACACAATCTGATGGATTCGCCGCCGTTCTCGGCCTAACGGGCGCCAATCATCTGATGAGGAAAGGAAGGAAAAACCGAGAAAATCTCTTTCCCGACTGGAGGGAATATCCGCAGGATGAAGAAAAAAGAATTACACGAAATTAATAGAAATAACTACAAAAACAAGAAAGTGCATGGGAAAGGCGCTATGACGTAGGCTCCTTTTCTTGTTCCTTATAACCAGTTCTTTTCCGAAAAAGACACACAGCGGCAATAACAGCTCATCCATAGTAGTCCTCTAATAAATTGCCTGAGTGGGAAGACTATAGAGATGCTGATTGGAAATTGGCCAACGTCCACGTCCAACAGAGTTGTTAATTTGGAGGTTGCCTGAAAGGTATATAATCGTAGATACATCTTGTAATTCTGGTGGATGTGACGTCTGTAACGAACGAATTCAGAAGCCAGAGGGGTATAATAGGAAAAAAAAAAACGCTTCCATTGCCAGAAGGCAAAGTCACTCGGTACGTTGGAGTAATTTCACCGGAATGAAACAAGGCTAATGGCAATACATTACAATTAAGTTTTTTTCCTACATCCAGCTATCATTTGGACTGGTAATTTTTTTTCCCCTTTTTTTAGATTTGTGATAATGTTGAGTAACATTTCATAATAGCTTCATACTACATCAGCTGAGCCGTTTTAACGGGCAATCTTTTTTCTCTCACCTGGAGCTTAGCGATGCGGTGTGATTTCCCTCGTTGCTCTATCAAGTTAAGGAATTTACGCAGAAGCTGATGAAATGGCCATGACGTATTCGGTCTCTGCTGACGTGATACGATCGCTAGACTAACTTTATAAACCATGACGAACGTTGGCTGCAATTTATGTTGGCGGACCTTAGCAACATTACGATCGGCTGCCATATAAAAGTGAATAAAAGTGGCCGTTTGTACAAACAACAACTCAATCAGTACGTATATGACGCAGGGGAAGAAGATTATATGTTTTTGTAGCTGAAATGCGGTAGGCCATCCGTGATGCGTCCCCCCAGCTGTTTTATCTTTTCACATCGAAATAAACATTGGCATTTGCCGGATTTTCATAAGTCAACGAGTTCAACTTTCTACATCCTTGTGTCTTCCTCGTCCACAAGTCGACAGATGGGCAACAAATTGCCAAACGTTTCCAGCTCTTACGAATTTTTATTTTTTTCCTTATGCCGGTTTGTTATATCGATGAGTGTGTATGCAGTAGGACAAGTATATACAGGTTAGTGTACGCGTTTTGACGTGCGTCCAACAGTCAAGGCGAGCGATGAAAAACCGTGAACGATGCGAACGTCTTCAAGCACCTTATGTCTGCGCGTCGTTGTTGGATTTCCTTTTCTTTTTGTTCCCTTTTGAAAAGTGTATTCACGTTTATGTATTTACGTCATTATTTACTGTCCGCGTCCAGCAAAGAAACTGTTTTTTCACTAAAAGAGCGGGATGGAAATATAGCCCTCGTGGAAGGCGATATGCTGCAACAAATTGTTTTATGGCAGGTGGTAAAAAGACAGCTCGACTCGAGGAAAGGTTTACACGCCAGGGTAATTGTCGCATTTTTATTGAACTGGAGAGAGGCAGCAAAAAGGTATACAAGAAAGACGACGAAGGGGAACAAGAAAATAAACAAGGAAAAACAAATAAAAAAAAATAAAAAACGAAGAAATTGAAAAATATTTTGGCCAGTAATATTCTAGAGATGATGAAGCGATGATACGAGAGAGAGGAGAGAAATGAAGGGGATCCAACAGTTTTGCGCCACCCAATAGACCACGTAGACCAGTGACGTCACATTTGTGTTGGACTCTGCCACCTTTAAAAGTCTGTTGAAAAATGTTTGACGACCGTATTCTTTACCTTGTTTTTCTTTTCCTTTCCTGGGCTGCCGGGTTCCCACTTCCCAGCGGATTTTTTATTTTCAATTTTCTTGTTCAAATGAAATCGTAGCCAAAGAGCTTCAACTGTCCGCCGAAAGGTAGCGTGAAGGAGAAAACGGGAAAACTGTAGAAAATGTAGCCCAGATAAGGGACGTAGGGTTCCAAATCTTCTTCAGCTACTTGCCGAGGCGACCGCTGGATGGAGGAAGGGCACGCGGAACTCGGCGATCTCCCGGCGGAGGAGTCGTCCCGATTGTCGGCCATATTGCATCCTCCTCTTTCTCCTCCTTGCATTGCTCCACCCATCTTCTCCGTGGCAGATGGAGCCGCCGCCGCCGCCGCCGCTGCTACCGAGGCGGAGGATTCATCGATTGCACCGTGGCCATCAATGACGGACCGTCGGCCGGCTGAAAGAAATACACAGCAGAGGCAACGTGACATGAAAAGACGATATGACGTGCCGCCCGTCGTGAAATGAGATTTCCGTCATCTTTTGTGTGTTCAGGGGGGAAAGACGACGACGACGAACGACTCGAGCGACTTTCCCTACGCCCCATGCAAAACGGGGACACGGCCACAAAGGCATGGGGAAAAGGAAATAGAAGAAAGTAAAAAAAAAAAAAGAAAAAAGAAAAGTACAGAGAGATGCCCGCCGTCGTCGCCGCCGCCGTTTATGTATGAGAAATAGACGGGCAAGTTTCCTCCGCAACAACAGCGGCGCAGGCGCTCAGCGACGACAATTTCTATCCCTTCTTCTGCTTTGTCGTGTGTACACATCTGAGCCTATTGAGTTTCATATCGAGTGCGAATCAAACTGATTGCACTCAACTGTCACGCACACGAAAACTTTGGCGCAGATGGGGGGGGGGGGGGACCCGGACGCGCCGCCATTTGTCAATGGTGTAAAACCATCGCAGCGACGATGGAGCGCGACACATCAATAGCTCTTTTTTTGCTTTCTCTCTCCTACATCTGTTCTCTCGGCTGTTATATAGCAGCTACAGCTTCTCTGTTCCCTTCGTGACCGTGGACACGGCACGGAGGCCTCTTGCGAGATGTACACACGTACACATACTATATCTCCGTTTACCGCTTTTTAACATATGCTGCTGCTGCTGCTTGCGTGTCTGTCTGTGTGTATGGGTGCGGAGCTGGATAGGATAAAATGATGATACCTTTTCGGAGATGGCGGAGCCTGTGCTCAATTTCAAGGATATCCCACACCCGGAGCAAAGGAAACGCGTTGCCATGGGAGCGGGACGTCACGGGATCCGACGTCGCCGAGCGTTCACCTTCTTCGTTTCTCGACTTCTCATCTCCGTCGTCATCCCTATAGACACAGTAGCGGTGAATAATAAAAGAAAAAAAAAATAGACAGAGAAATCCGAAAATGTTGGGTGGAATTGAATCTAAAGAGGATTGGACTTGGACCATATGTCAACTGGAGAACACGGGGATCGCGTTTTAATTCTCCTATTCATGGGAATTTGGAATGTGTAATAATATAAACCTGTACAAAGTCGTGTAGAGGAAGCGAGGGTCGTCCAGAAGAGCGGAAGGAGCGGATTGGTCGTCCCGATCGAGTGCGTCATCGTTACCCCGACGAATACGGCTGATGGCTCCTATTAGATTCCAGGCGAAATCGGCCAGATTCTCGCCGACATGGGACCCGTCGACTTCTAAAGGCCAGCGCCAACAGTAGCAGCAGATGAACAAGACGATGAAAACGGAGGATCTCGATTGTCTCATTCTACCCATCCATACTTGTTTCGACGATCGCAAAGAAACGAATGACGACGCTGATGGCACTGGGTACAGCACCGCCGGTTCTAATCCATCATTCCCCGTTCCTTTCTCTTTATTCCCCCCCCCCCCCCCCAGCTTTGTTTGTTGGTTGCTCATGGATGAGATGATGTTGTTGGATGGAATGCCACCGATACTATATGTCGGTCAAGGCAAAAATCCCAATCGAACAAATGCTATACCAAGAATAGATGTGAATGCGTGGGTCTGGAATATAAAAGAATCGTCAATTATGGCCCCGAAAATACGTATACCACGTATTTCGACCTCAATGTCCGCACACTGACTGGGGCATATTTACTCTCTTCAATGACCTTCCGCATGTGTAGACATACAAGTCAGTTAGGCGCCGGTCGGTTGGGTTTTTTCGTGTTTTTTAACGACGCGTTTATTCGAGATTCGATCGGACCACGGGCGAGGATTTTTAAGAAATCCTCTTTTTTAATTTGATTGGAAGTCTCAAGTCCCCTCTCCAGAGACGTTTCTTTTTTTTTTCCCCTCTTCATAATTTGAGACGGACCCTGTTATTATTCCAGGAGGAGAGAGAACCGTCGTCTCGGCAAAATTGTCCACGAATCATAATGAACTCCCAAATCGATGACTTGCCCTTCATTATCCAACCATGTAGCGCATCCTTCTGCGACGCTCCTGGCAGCAGCCAATCAAAGCATTATACAATGCCACATTTTCATAGCACGCACTGACTGACAGAACCCTATATGCGCTCTAATGGGTCTCCATGATGTTGTTATTTATTTAGTCGATGTAGCTCTTTTTTCGTCTTGTTATTACAATTATAATCATATTATTTCGCGGTGGTTGAGCAGCTATATATATAGACTTACTATTAGTTGGGATGCGCTACAGCGACTGTGTCCTCTCTCTCTCTCTCTCTACCAGTCTTCCTGACTGGTATATACGCCCCAGTGGGAATCATCATTTTGTTCCCCATGAGAAGTTTTAGACTTAAAGATATCTGACAGAGCAGAGACGTTGATGGATTCGATTTCATCTGGCGGGGATACGCGTAGACTTTTACATTTATAATATGGAATATATTGCATGGCTAGTTGCCCTCTCCGGGGAGTCGACGATCGTTATTATACGGCTATACAGCGATACAGCGATCTCAGCTAGCTTGTTAAATTACATATTTAGAGTTAAATACGGAAGGACAAGTTCTCTGACTTCAGCAGAGATGTGAAATTTAAAAAAAACTAAACATTTACAGAATTGAATCCTTACTGCAGATATTTAATTCAGCGACCCCCATGTTTTCGAACGGAATTTGAGCAGATGATGTGGCCCTCGATGTATGCGGAATGTATAGACTATGTGCCAGTTGACGCTATATGGTAAATATATTTTTATGGCCGAGTACGTCAGAATATTTGCCCACCCAGGCGACTGCCGGGTGGCCGGTGGCCTCAGAGAGGATTATTCAAAGCGACGGCGACGTGGAGAAACACTTGGGCCGAAATACAGCAGCATATGTAATAGTTCTTCATAAATACGTAAATATTCGATACCAGCGGAAAAGTCGTTCAAGTCAATAGTGCAGAGAAGCGCGAAAGTTTAAAAAAGACTTTGAAGGGAAACTTTGAATTTTTATACGGAGGGGAACAAAAGAACCGTCTGTCATAAAGGTACCGTAGTAGAGTCTCGATAGAGAAGTAGCAGCTTAATAAAAGAAATCGACGGAGCTCGAATAAATATCGGCTCCTTCATCCAACAATCTCTTCTTTTGAGCGGAAAAAAGAGGATAAAAAAAGATAACATAAAACTGTAAATATTGACAGAATCCAACTGGATTGTTCTTAGTTTTTTTGTGGGGGAAAAAAATTACCAAATTCAATTTAGTTCAGTTTCTTTTAATATATACCGCATCATACGTAATTATGTTTTGTCGATTGCATATAGTCAGCGACGAAACGGGTTTCTTTTTTTTTCCGGGGAAAAGTTGTTGGAATGGCCGGCATTTTCATTATTTTTCTTCTTTTCTTTCTTCATTTGACAACTGGAGAGAAGGGACAAATGAAAAGGAGAACGCTACTCCAGACCGACCAAGTCGCCCCGCCCGCTCGTTACATCCCTACTGTACCCAAACAGTCCGTCCAACGGCACAAAGCCATGCATATATGCGTCTATATAGCGTAGAAGCAGCAGCACTCACATCAAAGATTTTCCTATTTCACAAGGATGCCACTTTTCATGTCCCCTTTTTTGTTTTGTATTTTCGTCTTATTTTTGTTTTCTTTTCCTTTACGGACAATAAAAAAGACTCCATCATTTTGATTCGAACCCAAAACCCGAGGACAAGAAGTTTCTCGCTTTCTTTTACGCCCTCTGTTGGTAATAATATCCGACATGGTTCTTTCATTTCCTTATGTAGCCGAGCCGCTTTTTAACGAATGTATAGAGAAGGGGACAGGGGACACAGCAGCAGTGGTGTGCACACAGAAAGCAACTTTTGTTACTTTTCATTACGGGCCAACATTCCCTGTTGCCTCCTCCAACCCCATACAGCACAACTAAATGGACACGTAGATTTCTCGTTGCCCATAGCTCTTACAACTCACATAGCCGCGGCGCTTAACTTGTACTCGGCACAGCACAGACGAAAAAGTGCAGGGATGTGTGAGGAGGAGCGCCGAGCGGTTATTGCTGGCGCTCGTTCGAGACACACGCACAGAGTGAACGAAGAGAATTGGGCAAAAGTTACAGCAGAGAAGGAGGAGGGAGCCAAGGTTTTTAAGGGGAAAGAGATAAGAGAAGATCACAAGGGGAACAGAACAGACACATACAAACACAAGGCGGAAAAAAAAGAAGCTATGAAGTTATTCTCCCTAGCTCTTTTTCGCAGTCGTATATACGTCTATGTGTGTGTGTGTGTGTGTGTGTGTGTGTGTGTGTGTGTGTGTACAGTAGTATGCCACTAGCGGGAGCAACGCGTCGGGTGCGCGCGGATGGTATTGATTGATCCCGGGGACGAAACTTTGCTCTCGCTGCTGTTGGGGCGACGCTGGGAGGGTTGGAAAAGGGGGGGCTCCACCCCCTTAACGCCGTCGTCATCTGTCTCCATGTGTGTGCTGTGTGTGTGTGCTGTTTCGGTGTGTATAGCCGTAGAGAGAGAGAGAGAGAGAAGAGCAGCCAGATGGATACGTACGCTGGTTGAATAACAAAACAACCGACTTGACCGACCCGAGCTGCTCGGAGCTGCTCACAAAAGAACATCGCGGATCTTTTTTTTGTTGTTTTTGTTGTTGTGTCGGGGATGTGAATCAAAATGAAGATTTTTTTTTTCTTCTTTCCTTTTCTTCTCCGAAGTTCGGTCGTTTTTTTTCCTTCGGCCATCTAAACGCGCGGCAGACGTTATATAAGAGAAAGCAAAGATATAGCTGTAGCTATATCACTCTCTAACGTTTACAGCGTGTTTGATAAATGGATGGCACGCCATATAATAAAAGCCAGAAGAGGCAAAAAGAAAGAAATAAAAATGTTGGTTGGGAAAGTAAAATAAAAATAAATAAAAAAAAAAACAAAAAAAAATGGGAAAGGCGACAAGTCGAGCCAGAAAAATCATTTCTTGCCTCCGCTCCCGCTCGTTTATCATTGCGTGATGAGCTTTTTTTTTTCTCGTTGTTGGTTCGTTGGTTTCCAAAATGAAAAGAAAACGCCGAGTCTGATTTGCTGACAAAGACTAATAATCATGATTATATTTACGTGTATGCTCTCCGTTTCGAGTTGTCCATTTAACACTTACTTGGTGAATCTTTGAAGTTCTTCGCGCGGAACTGGATATATGCAGTTCCGTCATCAATTTCAAAAGGGGGAAATAATTACGTCCCCGTTGCATGCAGGTCAAGGATATATTATAATATCCGAAAGGAATTCAATGACGAAGAGCACCAATTGTGAAGCGGGTCCCTGAATAGGTTAACATTACTTGATTTGGCCAAGTGAATGGGTCCGAAGCGACTTGAGTCTAGACTTTTGGTATCGGAATAGCCCGTGTCGAGTGATGGCATTAGAATGGCACGAAAGAAAGAGAAAAGAGATAAGGTATAAGTGTCATCATTATGTATATAACCTGCTCTATCGTCACATCATTTTCATTGCCACCATTTGACGAATAAGAACACAGCAGCTGCACAGTTTTTGGCACAAAATCAAAGGACATTGAAACACGGAAGAAAATGTCAACCAAGTGTTGTTGCTGTTTTTTTTGTTACTTTTTTTAAATTTTTTTTTTAAATTTTTTTCTTTTTGGTTTCTCGTGTGTTATTATTGTTGTTTTACGAGAGAAATATGGGTCATCTTCTCGGGTGGGGAACAATTTTGTTTTACGTTATGTGAGTGCTATAATGTTCATAGTTGTCCACATATTACATGTTTTAATTTTTTTTCGACATCTAAAATAACGATCTTGTCCATAATCATCATGCAGCGTCATGAATATGACACACAACAATTGAATTTTGGCGCATTGTTAGTTACCACTGAACATGGCGAGCAAAAGAGCAAAGGGTGTGGGGATGAAAACAAACCAATCAATAGCGCATCATTATTGTTATCATCATGAAAATATCGAACCTTCCGAGAAACACTCGGATATTCTCGGGGGGAGGGGGGGGGGGGGGGGCTTTTTCGACTCAAACATTTATCCATCTAAAATGTCTCGTAAATTTTTTTGTTATCGATTTCGCTGTCTTCTATAAGTCAAAACTTTTCTTTTTTGGCCTCTGTGTTTGTTTGTTCGGCGCACAAGGGAAGCGGCGAATCGACGGCGATGACACTCGGTGACGTAACAAAAGCCAATAATAAATCTACGATCAACCGAAACACGGGCGGTGTGGGCGGGGAAGAACAGGAAAAAGCCGAAGGAGAGGAAATCATTGGAGAAATGAACACAGCCGAGAATGAGAGAGAGAGAGAAAAAATAAATCAAAATAGAGAGAAAGTCACAGAGTGTGCTACACACATTTTCATCAATTGTATATATGCATATTTGATACCCAGATAAGACGCGGGAAAATGGAGTAGAGGATATAGGTGGATGAGGAGGGCAGGGTAAGGGCTTTATTCCAAATGGGTTTCTTCTATTGTGTTTTGCCTTTTTCATTCTGTACACCCGTATATGTATGTAATATTTCATGAAAATTCCAGCGAATGCAAAACAAAACCAACACGGGGGAGCATAGAGAGAGGGGGAGAGAGGGGGGAGGACTGATTGGCAGTCAGCAGTCAAGAGGAAAGAGAACAGGAGAAGAATTAAAAGGATAGTTGGATATGACAGCGCACACCACACGCACACACACAGACACACATGAGAGAGAGAGAGAGAGAGAAGATGCTGGGTAAAGACTCGATATATTAATTTATTAATATACCAAACAGAGGGGGAGTTGACTATGTAAATGCAACCAACATATAAAAGAATCGACGCACTGTACGTTAGGTATTAGACTCTCTCTCATTCTCGCTCGTCTTTCGCTCTCGCTCGCTCGCTCGCTGTCTGCCTGTTATAAACTCATTTATGTTTGGGTTATTAACCGGTTTCCCACCGGTACATCTGGACGACCTTATCCTGGTCGACGTATTCGAAGATGTGCGGCGCGTTGATGAGAATGCCAATAGTGCCAGCGGTCGTTACGGCGAAAAACACGTACAACTGCAAACGATCGATGACCATGGCCACGTACTTCCAGTCCTCGCGAATCTGAAAAAGGCCAAAAGTTGTAACAAGATCCAGCCATTCCGCGAACTTCTTCCACCGCGTAGGATGGCAATATCCCTCTGACTTGAACAAAAAGACCAAAACTGACCTGCGTGTATTCGTCTTCGTTTCTCAGATGCTCCGCGATGAACTCAACGGCCTCTGTGGCTTTGTAGGCCTCCGGGGTGAGAAGGAGCGTTTCGGGTGGATCGAGCATGTCACGGCTGCTGATTCCGCCCGATCGCTCGTTCAAGTTCATCAGTTCCTCGTTGGATGAGGCGGGGTGCAGCCGCTCGCAGCAGTGCGGATCGTGATGCTCCCGCTCACGCTCCCTCAGCTGCTCGCTGTTCTGTCGGCTCATCCGGCAATCCGGATGATGCAAATCGGCCAGCTCCATCACCTCCATTTTTCCGCCCACGCCGACGCCGGAAGAAGGATAAGGGAGCAAAGGTGGGGGCGGAGGAGGCGGCGGAGGCGGCGGAGGTTGACCCATGCCGGAGGAAGAAGTGCTGAGCCCTCCGGCCATGCTCATGCTCATACCCATACTGGTCGTACTGGCGGCCCCAGCCGTGCCTCCGCCGAAATTGCCGTAGCTTCCGTAGCCACCGGCCGGCGGTTCCATCATCCACCGGAGTCGGGTCTTCTTGGGTCGTTTCATGAGGAGCAGGATCGGAAGATATTTGAGGAAGACGACGCGAATCCAGTTGGGCATGCGGTGGGTCCGCGGGCCCCTGAAGTTCCAGTTGATGATGACCACCGTCACCAGGATGGACAAGGTGTTCATGATGAAAGTGAAGAGCAGATACTTGGCGATGAGCGGCAAGACGAGCGAAGTCGGCGGAAGAATTTTGGAGACGAGCAGCAGAAACACAACCAGCGACAGGAGAATGCTGATGCCCAGCGTGACTTTCTCGCCGGCCTCGGCCGGCAAGTAGAAGACCAAGACGCAGAGGAAGGAAATGAGGACCGTGGGGAGAATCAAGTTGACCGTGTAGAAGAGCGTCTTGCGGCGGATCGTGATCGAGAACGTGATGTCCATCTGGGTGGGTTTCGTGTGGTTGTGCACGTTGCGCTTCCCAGGCACCTCGATAATGTCCCAAGTGCCGGACTTCCAGTAATCCGACAAGTCGACGTGGTGCTTGTCCAGGTAGAAATCCAGCGACACCTGGTCGCCGTTGAACGTCCAGGAGCCGAATTTCAGCAAACACGTCTGCTGGTCGAACGGGAAGTACGTCACGTCGATCGTGCACGAACTCTGTTGTCCATCGATCCAATCAAGATTCAAGATTTAAAAGAAAAGCCAACACTTAAATCAATTAAGAGAGAAGAAGGAAATGTTGTTTGTCTGTACCTGGTAGATGGCTGGAGGCACCCAGAGGACTTCACCGCCAGAGTAGATGAGGACATTGCACTTGTATCGGACTTCGTAGTTGCCGTCGGCGCTGCGCGTCATTAGTGGGTTCAAAACGAAGACAAACGTTCAAAATTAGGTCGGTCAATTTCTTGTTCCTCTCACCAATGCACGGTCGTAGACTTTGTCCACTTAAATTCAATTGGAAACGTTTCAATATGAATGGGGGGAAAACACATTTTTGCTAAGGATTTTTGCTTAACGTTTGATGTAGCTAATTTTGATGGACGCACGGTCGACCTTGCGGTCGACCTATTGTATAACTAATGACGGGACTCTGTGCTACCAGTACAGCTTGCGACAGTATATAACTCGGCGCTCTACACAAGATCTTGTCTTGGTTGAATGAAATGTGGGAGTGCGTAAGATGCAATGTCAACTCGGAAAGCCTTATCGTGTTTATCCACGTGGTTCGTTACTTATTCGCCCTTTCTCTTTATATCATCTGTATGCTCCGGCGGACTGGGGGCTCTCCCCAGTTGTTCGGGGTAAGGCCCCACCATTACATTACCCAGAGGCGAGCGAGCCACAGTGGGATAGAGACAGGAAGATGGAAGAAAAGAAAATAGCACACAGGAAGGAGCGGAAGGGAGGAGTCAAGGAGGTCAGGATCGATACTACCCAGCGACTATAGACTCTGACTCTGCTACTGCTGCTGTATACACACAGCCAAGTCAAGTAGTCGGAGAAGTTATAAAATATACAATACTCTCTTAATCTTATCCCACATAAATATATGTGTTCTTTATGGATATGTAAGGAGAGAAGGCTATACGTATGGCAGACATGCTGGGCTGAAGTCGACGCGAAGGGCGAGAGCGGGCGAGAGAATAGCAGCAGAAATCCCAGATGGAATTTTTGTGGCTCAATTTCTTTTGCTTTTGCTTTGCGTCACCGTACCCAGGGCGTTCTAATGTTAAACCTGTGCCGGGCGGTTGCTGCTCGCACAAACCGAAACAATCACCACAAATAAAGAAAGTATAAATATATACCCCCAGTATCCCAGTTAGTTGCTTATTTTTTTCAAACGAATCAAAGCGGAACAATTCTATGACCGCAAAAGCGGCTGGACTTTGCGGGGACCAATGAAAAGTTGATTGAAACTTTTTTTTTTTTTCATTTTCCTTTCTGAACCCGCCGCGCCGCCTGGCAATCCCGAAAGGATGAAAGAAACTATTTCCTTTTCTTGTTTCTCTTCTCTTCTTTTTATTTCGGGCGCGGCGTGAGATGATTGAAAGAAATGGAAAGAATTGAATGAGTGATAGAGGAGCTGAGAGTGGTAAAATAGAGTTTTCTCGTTCCAACGGAATCACGCAACAAATAAAAAGCTAATAACAGAAATCAGCCATCCGTGAAAACCCGAAAAGCTCGTCGTCTCCTACACTTGTGATGGATTTTTCATCCTCTCAAGGTTCTTGTCTCTTTGCGCTTGATGCGTCGAAAAGGGTTCGAATTCAGCCCCATTACGTTTTCTTGTGAACTTTTTTTTTTTCTTTTTCTTTTTCCAGTTTGAAGAGGCGTGAACCATATCCGTACGGTGAGCCAGGCGTGATAAGTGAGCTGCCTATCGATTTCAAACTAAGCGCGTCCCTCGCTCGCTCGACCGAAGAATATCAAATTGAGTTTCTCTCCCCTATACATCGCCAGCAGCCAGTGTCCGTGTATGGGTATCAGTAATGCATATATATTGCCGAGTAGTCGAGGTAAGCCAAACAATGCGCTGATGCCACGTCATGAAGATGAACAACAAGGGCACGCCCAAGACTCTTACTTATTAAAAAGCACGATGTCAGGCTTCCATACACGATCGGGAGGCAGGCGCAGAACGTTGATACCACCGTAATCCGCCACGTCCCACTGCAGTTGATAGTCCTGCCAAGTCTGAGTAAAAGCAAGTCAGAGAAGAAAATGGCGAAGATGAATTAGTCAGTCTAATAAAGATGCGTGATGATTAATCATGGTGGCAATTGTCATCATCCGCGACGCAGTCCGATTAGTTTTTACACGCCAAAATCAGTAAACAGCAAGACACTTACCAATCGCAGCCAAACGTTGGATTTCATCACTTGATTTTTCTCGTTCTAAATTCAAAATAATTTGCACAATCAGCACACAAATCCAAATAATATCTAGGGACCATCATATTTATCTGACTTACGACGCTGATGAGCTGAGTAAATGTGAGTCCAAATTTGACGTCGACTTTCATGCTCATGTTTTTGACAGGCCGGACGAGTTTGTTGTAGCCCCGGAAGAGATCGCGAACCAGCCGTTCCTCGTCCTCCGAGCAAGATCCTTTACGTCGATATTGCAGACGTCGACGAAAAGATACGCGCCCAAGTCCAAGGCAGATGCAATGATAAAGCCAAAATAGATTAGATCCAGTATAGACACTTAGACAGCACAATATGTTTTTATATGGTAGAGTATCATTTTATAGAGTATCGCTATAACACAAGAATTAATCGATCGATCGATCTCTTCCATAAACATGCTTCAACATGAAATCGATACGGTCCACATCTCGGACTTCGCATCCGGCGTGATGTTTCTCGATGTTTCTTCTTCTTTTCTTTTTCTTCTTTCCCACGGAGCGGATGGATCCGCCGAAACGGGCAAAGAATGCGATTTGTATTTACCATTGGCGATGGGATGGGATTTGAATAGATATGGGTTTATACATGTTCGCGCTGAAATTGCGAAGGCGATGCCGGATTGCATTGTAGATCACGTCACGTCTATATGTATTGTATACATGTGTGTGTTACAAAGATATTGGAGCAGCGTATAACCAAAGCTCGCTTGGTTGGACACCATCCCGCGACTGTGCAAGTACAACAGAAATACATACACACACACGAACGAGCGGGGTTTTTTCTTCTTTTGATGGCCATCATTTTGATTGATGTAGACGTGTACGTCGAGTCAACATTTTCCATTTTCTTTTCTTTCTTTCCCTTTATTTTTTCCCTTTATTTATTTATTTTTTGTGTGTATGGGCTGGCTAAGGATATATAGGGCTATATATACTGTATATACGAGTATGTCGTGAATCTCCTGCAGGGCCGAAGAGAGGAAGTCGATTGTTTTCCTTTCTATGTCTGATGATTGTTGCAACTGTCGTTTGCAGGGGGTGGGTGGAGCGACGAGGATAGAGAGAGAGAGACGCGAGATGATTGTGTTTCTGTACAACACCAATAGATTCAATGGGCCTCTCTGCCATCTCGGCAATACACACAGCTCGATGCGCCAAATTCCGCCAGGCCTGTCATATTCGTATATCGTACCGCACATCCTCCGCCTTTCCGTCGAAAGCAAAACCTCGTTCGGCCATAAATAATCTCTCGCTCTATATAGACGTCAACTGACAAGTCATAACTGAACGCAGAGCGCAGCAGCAGCAACAGCAGCAACAGCCGAGAGAAAAGAAAAATATGGACGCGCGTCGAATGGAAATCGTGGGGGTTGCTGAATGTTTTAGCTGTTATATATTTTGATTCGCAACGAGTTTTATTTACTCGTGTCTTTTGCCTTGTAGAGAGAATCATGCAAGAACTATGGTATCGATTTCGCTTTAGCTTAATGTGTACAGTGTACACAGAGTGGGCTAAGTTGATCGATGCAGAGCAAACTCGTTGGCTGCCCCAAAGGAATTCGTCAGTCAACCAGAAAAAATTCCTCTATACATAGTGGAAACTCGCTACGTACCAATGGCATTTGCTCTTGATTTTGAGATGCGATGTGTCCCAAAGACCCAAACTTTGCGCGCGCGGATGAAGCAAGTGAACGTGGTAATCGTTGGCATTCTTCAAACGAATCGACCAGTGAATTCAACACCGTGCTTGAGATAGCCCGGTGAAATCGATCGACGCAAATTGCGGACGATTTTCTTGTCAACATATCAATCAAGCCAAAAGAGCCTGTATCTCTTTGCCTATAAACATTCATTATTCTCCTCTTTTTCTCATTGGCTATTGCATTTTTAGTCTATTCTTCTCCTTTTTTTTTGTATTCTATAGTTTGTAACCGATCGATATTCCGAGAAGAGATTCTTCGGTTCTCTGCACTTCCAACTTGATCTTTTTTTTTCCTTCTTCTTTTTCTTCTTCCTATATATTCTTTTCCTTTCCGGCTGCCTCCATCGCTTCGTCTGAACGGATTCGCCAAGTCTGGTCGAACTGACACCCCCCCTTCTCTTGCTTACTTCCTTTCTTCCTTCTTTCCTAGACTGTTCTTTCCTTTCTGCATCTGCATTGATTGCTGTTGCCTGCTAGACTGTACTGCTTTTATTCTTGTTTATATAGCAGCTCCCTCTCGTATTCTTTCACCCGACCCTTTGTCGTTTTTATTTTCCCCGTAGCTTGTTTGTACACACACGCAAAAGCAAAAATAAAATACAAAAAAAAAAAACGAGGGGGAAATAGGGAGACAGGGAGAAAGAAGAAGAGAAAAGAACGACGTCAATATTTATCAAGTGACTGGAAATGGAATGGCCCCCCTCTCATCTCATCTGTCTCTCCGCTCCAATTCCTTTTACACTTACATCCATCTCATCCGTCCGAACTGTTCGTGAGGTGCAGCGCTATATATCTACACTAGAGAGAGAAAACGACGGCCCGGGCTATATACTGCAAGTTTGTGTCTGGGTGAGAGCCGAGTGTACGGATATACAACTCTATATACGTAGCTATTTACACGCTATTGATTTGTTTCTTTGTTTGCTGTGGCTAGCGCTATAGCTGGATGCAAACGTTTGCTCCTTTTCACACATCCGCACGGAGGGGAAAAAATAAAAAAAATATTATGAATCTTATATAATATATCTAGGTCATCAGCAACGCCGTGATCGAGAATGGATCCGGCATTCATATTGTGCCCGGCTGTTCTTATTTTCCTTCTTCGCCGCCCTCATGGTCCAGTTCATCTTCTTGTTTTGATTAGAGCGATTTGATATGTTTCGGTGGAGTCTTCGTCGGCGGTCTAAGCACTCGTGCAAGGGTCAGCGAAAGCAATCGTGATTAATATTGAATGTGCCGCCCGTCCAACTATATCTACGAGTATACGCACCACGCCCTTGTATATACGTCTAACACGCGCAATGCTGCCCATGCTGTGTGTGTTTGCTGCTAGTTAGAGATGGAACTGGCGGGATGACGGCCTCTTCTCAACTTCCTTTTCCATAAGTATAGGCAGCGAGCCAATTTGTGAGTTTGACGAGTGTACACGATATAGTGATGATGCTCTAAATTTGTGGATGAGCCCGGGCTACTGCTGCTGCTGCTGCTCGAGCACCAGCACTTAGGCTATTGCCGGAGCGTACAGAGAAGAGGAATAACACGACAGGGTTTAGATTTCTGGATATATATGCGCGTATTTGTGCTGGGTTAGCTGGAATACTCTCGTACACATAGGAAAAGCGGCCGTCGGCACGTTTTGTTCCGTCCGCCATGAAAAGCTCTTTGCTCGTCACTTCAAAGCGAGAAGAAATTTCACATGATGGAGGACAGCTGTTTCTACGCTGCACACTCGACACTTCCCCTTAAATGTGCATAGTGCAGTAGTATAGTGCTCCTCTTGACTGTATTAATGGCGGCAGCGTTGCATGCGAAAGACGGACTAGGGCAACGTATCAAAACAACTTTTCGGCCGTCTGAAGAATGTCCCGAAATCTCACAACGTCTACGTTGAATAAGTGAAAAAGGTGCCGGGGTGTTATCGCCTAATAATAACAAGGGAATGAGATCAGCCCATGCGCCCGCATCAAACGAGTGTGTGTGTGTGTGCTGTATAGATGTACTGCACTATACATGAAGTCGATATACGTGACTGACATGACTGGGTTCATTTTGACGTGAACATCAATTTGCGGCACTGCTCCCGTCTCCCGTCTGGGAGAAGACAGCCGAAATAACCGGCCTGAGCGCGGGCGGCTTTTTTTCCATTTTTAAAAAAGGCCAACATATACATATTTATCAAGAAGATTATTTTTTTTTCCAGCGAAACGTTACGCCTTTCCATTTCGTACTGCTGGTCTGTAAATCTAGGCTGCTCAACTCCTTAGTCCTCTCGTCTATACTTTCTGCTCCGACTAACATACAAATCAAAAACTCCCGAACGGCGAACGCTCTATGGCAGTCGCAGCTGCTGCTACTGCTGTTAGCTTTTATTTACAAGACAACTTCGCTCGTTCATGATATGTGTGCGGGAGCGAATAAGGCGCGCTTTCTGCTGGGCAACAACAATCGATAGTTCCGCCTCGTCTCTCTCCCTAGCTCGTCTCTCATCTCGCAGCGGCAGCAGCAGCCGCCGGAGAGTTCAGGATAGAGTCGGCAGTAGCCTAGCGACTGGTTGGCTGGTGCCGACATCCTTCTTCTTCCTATCACCATCATTTATGAGGAAACTAACTACAAGGGATATGAAAAATAATGGGGACGAACGCCAACATGTACACCCAACACAGAGAGAGAGAGAGAAACGGAGAATAAGGGGTGGAATCGGACTAAATTGGCTCAAATCAAAATCGGTTTAGTGTCAGCAATCTCAAGTCGAGGTATCCATCATCTCCTTTTGAAAACAATGCCGAGTGCTGCTCCCTGCATCCCACTACACTCTGGCGGATCTAATTATCTAGGTTGCTGGCTCTGAGGTATGCTGATGGTGGATGCGCTTGGCCCATATTCGCGTCCCTATATATGCAGTATACGAAATGTTTTTTCATTACGCAATCGTGGGCGGCGCTACATGGGCCGGAGATGAGCTATATAAGCTCGGAGGAAAAAAGAAAGAAATGTTTCTTTTCTTGGAAAAATGGGAAACGGGAGCGAAAGCGGGGCGAAATATAGTTAGGGGTTTCGAGACATGAACGGTTGAAACGATGCAGCAGTGCTAGATAAGAATGAACGTGACTTTTGAGGACGCCCAGCCAACTTTTTCCGTGTCCACTGAGACTTCCAATCCGGCCCGGAGAACGAGACAAGGCGACGTTTGAAAGACTCCATCTGCTGTTTTTGCACCCATTTACTCACCGATATACCACAAGGAAAAAGAGAACCAACCGACTAACAGCCAGACAGAAACTGCATGTCTATATGTCCTCCATACATACATATAGTAGCTTGGCAATTGCTGGCCTGCATGTATATGCAGCACAGACTGGGGGGTCTGGGTCTTCTATAGACGTCAAATTGAGTGTTGCCCTACTGTTTTGGTGTGGCTTGTCACAAACTCCTCCGTTGATTATTTTTCTTGGAAAAAAAAATAGGAGAGAGTAGAACTCGGGCGGTCAACCAGAAACCTTTTCCCCAAATAGATACTCTTTTGTAAACCGGGCGGAAATGACGATGGTGCATGGATGGCGCTCCATTTTTACTACCGGCGACGATGCTCCTTTTGTTTGGGAGGAGCCGGGCTATAGAAATCGATTTGCTACAGAACTGACGACCCAATCGTTCAGGAGGAAAACAAGAGGTCGAACGACATCGACGATAGAGAGAGAAAGAGAGGGGGGGGGGGGACTGGTTTGGCGGCAGTCGTCGTCGATGTCGTAATCAAGATATTCAAGAATAATATAGATAGGATTCGGCAACACTGTAACTTACCAAAACCGGTAAAGAGGACCATCAACGTCACGATTAACACAGCAGCTCTGGAACGCCAAGCACTCTTCGTTGTTGCCATGGCCTTTGTGAAGCATCCACGATTCAGACTGAGCAATTTCATTCTTTTTCCTTACCCCTCCAAAGTTCTCCGCCGTTCGCTGCCTTTCCTCACTTCACACTTTTTCCTCTCACGACCTTTCTTCTTCTTCTTTCCCTCTCTCTCCGGTCCCCTTGGATTGGTTATATCCCGCTACACTTATCAAAGGCTGTTTGGCATGGTGCACGAGATCCGGACCTGCTACTAGACACCGAGAGGCTCACGGAACTTGCCGTGATCATTCAGTTGAACTCTGGTTTTGATGGAACATTCACTATAGTGCTATCCACGACACTGTTTCTTTCTTCGCAGCTTTTTTTTTACCCCTTGTACAATGTGCAACGCTATACCAGCAACCAAGAGCTCTGCTCGATCTCAAAACAACCAACGGTGGAGCCACGGCACGGCACGCTCTTTCCCGACTCTCGGTCTTCAATGATAATCAGCCTCTGCGATTCTCTAGGACTAGAGCCCGAAGAGACGGTTGCAGCTGGATGCTGCGGGAAATGAGAGACCGTGGCGGTGCTGGGCGCCGTTGAGCACGCGACGCAGGACCCAGTGCGCAACCGGCAACCCCCTCCGGAGGGACGCGCATGAGCATAAAACCTTACACCCAGTCGCCGTCGATCTCCCTTATCTTATTTCTTATATACTCTATACATTCGTGGGTTGTGAAATGCGAGTCTAAATCCCTCGTCAATTGTACGATTCGCACCAGTAGTGCTGACTATCGACGCCCTATTACTAACTGCCCCGTGGAATATAATCGACTCTATACTATACATACATCTAGGATTTGTTTGGGTTATTTTTTTCTTTTTCGTTTTATATCTGCACCATTAAATCTGCGTGTATAGCTTTGAGCTGACCGCCGGAAGCGGAATTGATTTTTTGGGTTGAATATACAGGAAAGCTGTTGACCTCGCACATGCTAATGATCGGCACATTTAAAAATTATTGATCGTGTTATTCGTGATGTAACCGAGAGGAGATACTGTTGCAAAATCGAGAGAAATAGATAGAAGGGTCTTCTCGACCCGTCTGTAATAAAGGAGGCGAAGAATGGAAGGAGGAAAAGATGAAAGTAGGGAATAAAGTAATGTAGTAGAAGAAGAAGGAGAAGAAGAAAGGGGAGAAAGAGGAGAGGAATATATAAAAAAAGAAGAGTAGAAGCGTGAGGGCTCTTCGATCAATGCGACCGCGCCCATATATACAGTATAGTCCTAGTCTTTTTGAAGGGAGAAAAGGGGGGGGGGAGAAGGGTTTCTGGCAAAAGGGCAAACAACGGGAAAGATTGAAGGACTTTTGAAATTGAGCAAAACTTGCCCAGTTATTACTCATATCGCGTTTTTTGAGTTGAGAAAGATGGACGTTCAAACTTAGGGGAGATGAAAAGCGTGTCGTGCTTCATTTCAGTCTTACGCAACGCACACGCTTGATGTACAAACAAATCCCCCCCCCCCGAAAACTCGGTGGAAAAAACATTCTTCATAATAATAATTTATAACATCCGATTTGACCGAGAAGTAACAACAAACGCGGATGAACATTGGCTAATACCGACTGTATTTCAACAACAATATTATTGACACGCGTTTATCTCCCCATCATCCCCACCCACAAAATAAAATTGATCACCAAACTAAAAGAAAACACAAGAGGTTTCATGTACAAGAGAAAGGCAACAACAGGGGATTATTGTATATATGTAATCAAAAAGTCAAATAAGGTATTGGGTTTTTTGGGGGTTTTTTTTGTTAGAAGATATTGAAGGAAACTGCAGCTTCTTATGAACCGTCTTTTGGGTGGATTCGACACGGGAGAAAGAAGGGTATTAGTTGTATAGGTTCCTAGATGTTCGATTATTTGAGAAGTTGGTTAGAAAAATGATGTGTCTAATTGTGAATGGTCTAAAAATGTCTGATAAATCTAACAAGTCGATTGCGACTCGGTGCTTTAGACCGGCAATAAAGAATAAAACTAATGCAGTTTCCTCGTTCTTTTGGAGAATGCCTACTTTATTTTCTGATTGATTTCTTTGGTTTGCATAGATGGCTTATGGCCAACTGAACAATGAGAAGAAAGTGGGTTTGTTACTTGCTGGAATAAGAAGAAAAAGGGGGATATCGTTGAAATAGGAAAAAACAAAAAACAAAAAAAAAAACATGTTCGCTTCTCCATCTACCAAAAATTGTTTGAGCCATCCATTCAGTTTTGTGACTTGAAGTGCTCGATGATTCCCCACACATTAGTACCTATAAATCCTACATCTTATCTTATTCTTTTTTTTTCTTGTTTGTTTTGTTTTGCTTGAAATGTTCAATAACGATGAACGGTCTGGGCAGTTTGGCCTCAAATTGCAATCGCAAAATATTGTACAATATATTCAATATTATATTTGATTGAAATAACAGACAAAACAAGGCGTATAGAGGACGAAGATGAGAATGGAAAGGAACAGAAACGAACAAGAAAAGAGTAAGTTTTAAGGGAAATTGAAATATATGCGCAGAAGACCAACCAAAAGAGGTGAAGACATCTACTCTAAATTTCTGAATACACTGTAAAACTCTCAGCTATAATTCAAAACAATCTACTCCCTTTCAATACACTACTCGTCTCAAAATAATTATTACTATGTAAACGATGTAAACGATTGAACTTTGGCATGTTCGTACGTGTTTGGCGCACATCATCCAGTCGTATCTTCAACAATAGAACCTGATCTACAGGCTAAAATACTTCTGATTGTACTCGCACAATCCATTTGTCTAAAACCAAACGCATAATCGACGAGAGAATAACAATTTCAAATTCTGATTCCTTGCAATGAAAAGGGAAGAAATGAAAGGGGGAAAAAAACATAAAAAAAAGAAACCGATAGAATAAAGAATAATGTCAACATTTGCTGTACAATCTTTAGGAGGTACAACAGGTTAGAAAACGGCTACGTTCGCAGACGTGAAAGGGATGACACATTTCTATATACGCCACCAGCCAACAATGTACACCCAAAGGACAAAAAGATAGGCATTTTGACGTGTGTACGGCTATACAAAGTGCCTTAGACAGCAGCATATATTCATCATCGATGATGGAGAGAAATAACAAACAGAGGACGTAGTCAAGAAAAAACATCCACAGTGAAAATAAAACAAGGTGATGATAGAAGGAGAACGAGGAAGCACTGATTGAGAGAGGAGTTGACATTTTGCAATATACGGTATGAATATAATTTCATAGGAAATCGTTGAGCCGTTGTTAATTGGCGGGGAGGAGAGTAAAATATGAAGAGCAGTTGCCAATGTTTATATATATCATTCCTGTATTTAGAGAGAGAGAGAAGGAGAGAGAGAGAGAGAGAGGTTCAATCATTGATTCCAATTCTATAACAGAGTGACATAGACTAGAGTGAGAAAACGAGACAATGTTTCGTTGATAGCCTACTTTTTTTAAAATTTTGTTTTCGGTGTAACACTACTAAGGTGGCACTGGTAGAGAGATAGGGGGATAGGACATTAAAAAAAAATTGGCAACAGTAGACTCCCAAATGTGTGAAGAATGGAATATAGAGAAATTAACCGACGCAACGGTGGAGATAGAAGAAGAGATGGACTATACAAGGAGAGTAAATGAAACAAAACCGGAAGGAAACGAAGACTGAGGCGAATCGAAAACCTACGTAACAAGGTTAATCTACTATACTTCTAGATTATTGAGAGAACGATTGGAGCACAATTCTACGTTCATCATGTTTGCTTCTTCTTCTTATTAGATGTAAAAAAATAAACAAAATAAATAAATTGTACATCCGAGCGAGCGCTTCTACTGCCGCCATGGATGACCGCTGCTGCCTGTCCGACTGTAAGCCCTTGCAGACGAAGATGGATGAACACTTGTCCGAGATTGACTCCAAGTCCAGTATAAACATTGGGAAATGGAGCAACTCTTGATTTTGGGGTTAGGCGAGATTCCTGCCTGCTTTTCTCGTAACTAGAAAACGGCTAGGAATGAGCGGTATATGTATGAAGTTATTAGACGAGATTACAAAAAAGTATTCGTGTTCTCCTTCTTCCTCCCGTTTTAAGGGACTATGATGTGTGGAGCCGAGAAGAGAACCGCAATCGTTGCAATGATGGTGAAGAGCGTGAAGAGGATCAAGCAAATGCGGTCAACGACCATGGCAGCAAATTTCCAGTCGTTGCACACGCGCGAATCCTCCTCGTCTGTCCTAATCTTTTCAGTGATGACACGCAGCTCCTTGAGGATACCGGACAATTCGCGGTGGGAGCCGAAACAGTTGTGGAGCGATATGGTCTCGTCTTGACCTAGTAAGACCAGAGAAAACGCTTATAGAGCCGCATGTAAAAAAATTCTAAACGGAGGAGACGTTAGTGTTGTATTCTATGCGCGTTTGATCTTACCCTGATTAGTTCCCAGGCCGCCACTAGGAGTGGAGACGACTCTTGGGAACCCGGTAGGCACACCCATGCTAAGGGCCATGCCACTACCGACTGAGCTGAGCGTGCAACTATGTTGCCGGAAGTCGTCGTCAATATCAAGCACGTTGGCCAGCAGGCTCCGTGACGAGCGTTCTTTCATTTCAATGTCTTTCATCTGCTTGCTGTTGGCCGCTGGCCCTGCTGCCGGCTTTTGATCGTCCTTGTCTGTCGGCCTGCTCATCCGCAGCACCCAGGGCAGCCAATGCAGGAACACCGTTCGGACCTATGGCAATAATAATCGTCGCAATATTAGTATTCTTTTGAAAAAGGAAGTTCAATTGAATTAATTTGCGCTTCACAGAATATAGTTTATACCCATGATGCCATCTCGTGAGTGTCAGAATTGCGATGGTGGTAATTGAGAATAAGCACAGTTGAAACCACGGATGAGGCCACCATGAACATGATACAGTTGAAATACGTTCCTGTTTGTGTGTGTGTGTTTTTATTTTAGATTTGAGCAGGCGCCGATGGTGTACATGGAAAGAAGCCAGGAAAAATAAAACGTGAGAATTGCTCCAAATACCAGTGCAACCAAACATTCAACAGAACAAACAAACGGGAACATAACAACGACGACGACAACGATTCAACGACACCAATAATACCAACAGTGGAATATATATGTATATGTAATAATGAGGAGGTGATTAAAAGCAGGCGATTGGTTCTGGATTTTGAGTGATGGGAGAGATCGAGGATGGATGGGTGAGGGTATTTTTTTTTCACGAATTCATTTCGGTTTTGGGTTGCATGCTCTGCTTTTTAAGTGGCCTCTTCGGACTCTTCGAACATTGATGAACCATTTAGACATCATTCTAAAAGCCGCGTGTTACTTGGCCACTGGGAGGAGGGCGCGATCATCGGTCATCTTGAACCTTATTGTGCTTAAAGTGCTTCGCTTTAAAACTCAGATCATTTTCTTTGATTAAAAAATTTTTTTTTCAAGACAAACTGTTTTCTCGTGTGGCAGTTTGTATTCTAAGTACAAATAAAAATCTGTGTAGTGCTATGAAATTCCGCAATAGAGTAATTTAGAATAAACTTTAAATCTTTCGGTCAGGTAAATAGATATTGTAAATGGTATTTTTGAAAGGGCTGGACAAGGGTGGAAAAGAGAAAGAGAGAGAGAGCTGATAAAAGTGGAGAGAGAGAGAGAGAGAGGAGTAAAAGTGAAAGAAAAGAGGAAGTAATGTGAGAAAGGGGAAGTATGAAGATGGAAGGTGAAATTGCGTGAATATGAATATGCTTCTCGTCCGCCAAAAGTGTGTTGGCATCATCGGGTATTATACTGAAAGAAATTCGGTTAAAATGTCATTAATGTATGCTGCTGCGAAATTTGTGTGGTCCATGCAGTTAATGGTGTAATCGGGATTTAATTAGTATATTATCATGGGCACTTGAATGGGGATGAAATGTTGATTGCAAATTGTGCGATCAAATATTGGGGATTTATTTCATTTAGGTTAAATTTCAAATCCTTTCAAAAAGTATGAAAAGGCATTCCTTCGGGTAAATTCAAAATTCATCCAATGAAGATATTTTACTTATCGAAACTTCAATATAGATATGATTGAAAGGAGTTCTGATTGAGAGTGCTTTATTAAGGTGAAGAAAAAAAATGTCTTAACTGGACCAGGGAGTCACAAAACACGTTTGCTTGATATTTTCTACAAGAAGGAACACGTTCGTTTTCACTGTCTCATAATGCACGGGTGTTTTTGGTTACTTATGCAAAGGGTGCACACAATGTGTGATAATGTATTTGAGCTAACCTAAGACCGGGACAGCGTCCGAACTTTCGGGCAATGTGTCGTATATCATGAGCGAAAAGACAGTTAGTGAAAGCAGAATGGTCACACCTGCATCAAATCGAAAAAGGTTATATTTGTTGAGTGTGGATAGCTCTTAGGATATTTAACAGGCTGACCAGCGCGGAAGTAATTTTCTTATATCAAGTCACTAAGCCCAAATTCGATAACAATATAAGTTAGTTCTATCTTCAAAGCCTTACTAGGCTATTCATAAGAGCCTACATCCTACAAAACTCAATAATGGTTCAGTAGTGGGAGTAGTAGTAGTAGTATGCGACATGTCATTAGTCCGAGAAGTTTCCAAGCCGTTCGTACTGACGCCTAGGCAATCTAAAGAAAAGTCGTTGAATTAGTACTGATTTCGAGGGTGTAACGAAGTATTGTGCATACGTATGCACACTGTATGCGTCTGTGTACACAGATTGTGTGGGATTGTGATAAGAAGAATCAATGACACGCTGGAGCGGGACTAGAGGGCCAGGAATCGAATGGACGATAGTTGCATAGCCTCCTCCACTGCCAAGTAACACTGGTTTGCTATACAGTGTATACAAGCATCCATTCGTGAAGGCTACAAAGAGATTTGTATTTGGGTGGTTTGGTATAGAAGGGCCAAATTGAAACTTAGAGGATTACGGAGGTATCGGTAATAGGAGGACAAAATAAGGTGGGCTATGTGGTGTTCGCTGTGCCAATGCGTTTTGGGTTTTACCTATGAGAGGCTGTGCAGATGCCGGCGGCATGGAAGAGGTGACGCTGTTTAAAAGGAAGGTGAGCGACAGGAGCACGGTGACACCTAGTAGGTGATCGGGCAAGGTGGAAACGAGGAGAGAAAGCGAAAAAGAAATAACAAAGTTGTGGGTTTTTTTTGTCACAAAAATCAATAAGGGTTGCCATCTAGCGTTTGTTGAAACAGGTCTAGTACTCTCTGCAGTAGCGCAGTAGTATCTGGACCCAAGCACCAGTTAAGGATATATAATTATAGATATAAATAAATATTCATGATTCATGATGATTACAAATGATAAATAACGTTGAAACGATACACACTTTTCTACAGACATTTCAGTTTCTCCCTCAGTTTCCCTTGAGCCAATAGGCGCTGATGGCACAACGAAAAAACCAAGGAATTAAAAAAAAGGCATATTATCAATAGATGAAATTAATAATATCTATGGACACGCGAGCCGATTATGTGAGGACGACGTGTCACCGTGTCCCTCGTCGATTTATAAGAATACAGATTGATTGTAGGCGGAAGGCAAAGACGCAATCTGCTTCTTTTAGTTTTCGCCCTCCTCCAGTAGAGAATTTTTAAGAAAAAAAAACCTTATCAAGTAACAGGCCAGCCTCTCTCTTTTGTTTTTCTTTGGTCATTTGTCTTCGCCTCGTCGCTAATCAGTTTGAGCTTTGATGCGGGTCCAAGGGGCAAGGATCGGGATGATTATCAAGGTTTCAATTAGAATGTGAGAAAGTGAATGGAAAGGTTTGAAATGGTAGTTTGTTTTTTCGGTCGAGGTTTAGGGTAACCAAAGGGATCACCTCCGTCATAATCATTAATGATTACCACCGACCGAGTACCTAATAAAGGAACTGCATCTGACGTTGCCGGCATTGTCTCGGCCACCATATTTAGGAAGACGGTTAAGGAGAGCAAAATTGTAACGCCTATGAATTCAAGAAGTCAAAATTAATCCACGACGGACGAATAGAAAAACAAATATTTTCAAAAATTATTTGATTTTAGATGATGGAAACGAACGTTATTGTAACAAAAAAAAATTGTTTTAAAAGGGAGGGGCGTTGACCCACTTTTGATGACAAAGGTTTAGACGATGCATGGGTGTGTGTGCATAGTACATTGGGAATATATAAGAACAAAGAAAAAGACCGCTTGCGAAGATGATGCCGTGGGCCTATAGTTGCTGAAATTTATTTTCGAGTGTGTCTGTGAATAATCAATATTCGTTATGAAAACATTAGTTTGAGTGAAAATAAAAAATAAAAAAATAGATGTTCGATATAACGGCCAACGATTTTATGAGCTAGCTCTCTAACTATTACGAATAGCTTTTATAAAGATCATAAAACTGATTTCATTTTTCCGTGTTCTTCTTCTTCCTATACCTAGCGTCAATTTGGCTCCGCAATCGTTGGGTAATGTGAACGAGAGTAGCGCCATAGATGCAATGAGGAGACTTGGAAAAATTATGTTGCACCAGTAATAGAGTGGTCGTCGGCGGATGTGCAGAGTGAACGTCACGTCGATGTACGGCTCCGGACAGCAGGTGTAAAAGTGACTGGATATTTTGCCTGGCACACCTGGTCAATACATGGCATGAACTTCTCTCCTTATGCAAAGTTTCTCGAAGGCAGCTCAAAATTCTAGCCATCTTACTACATCTCTTCCAATGTATTAGTAATTAATACAAATAAACCTAATTCTCCGATACTCTGGCGTTTTCGTAGACGTTGCACTCGAATTTCTCAGCAGTATCGCACATGGATGGTCGATCATTCCTAAAATTAAGGCTAAAATTAACACGGAACTAAAGCTGAAACGTTTCTCGTTTTTCGCCTGACTGCAGATTTGTGAGCGAGCCCAATTGCCCATCAAAGGGCTGACAGTACCGATACATTCGGGACAATTTACCCGCGTCATTGCACCTAAATGTTCTGTATGGACGGACCTACATGTTTCTGAAATGTTCGCTCGCTATCAGAGCCGACCAGCTGGCGCTCTGTTCGTTTTATGTCGCTGAAAAAGTTTCTCGATGGGGTGGATTTGCTACTGGGAGGACGTACAGCAGTCTGCTTAAGGATTAGCAATAATGTAGACCCGACGTTACGTTGGCCGGGGGCGAATGCGGACTCCCGAATCACCTTGGGCCACTCTTTGATGTCCACACACATAGTTTCCGTCCGTATACTATCACCAGACACGGGCAGACGGGTTGTAAATGTTGCTCACATCCTTTAGCAATAGTCAGTGGATGTGTTTTCAGTTATTTTGGAAGGGGACACGGTGTGAATTGAGAGGCCGGCCATTAGATAAATTTGCTAAACAATCTGTTGGTTAGACTACGACGACGACGTAATGATTTGTTTGTTTTTTTCCAGCGTAGCAGGGCTGTTTCACAGCCTGGGCATTTTTTTTTTTAGATGTTAAATGGATGAACCCGACAGAAAAAAAAATTTTGTAAAAAGTTTCAAAATGTAACAAAAAAAGAAGGAGAAGTTAAGAAAGGTCATAGAGTAAAAAAAAAAAGAGAAAAAAGAGGTATACCAGCAGGACTTGTATAGAACTCAGAGCCTACCTAGAGAAAGTTTCTCTCCGGATTCGGGAGGAAGTGTGAAACCGAGGACGGCCATGGAGGCAATGAGCACGCAGGGAACGATCAAGTTGAAAAAATAGTAGAGTGTCCGTCTCCGGATCTCGATGCTGAAGGTGATATCCACGTAGGGTTCAGGGCAGCACGGGTAGTATTGCCATGTCCGTTTACCAGGCACTCCTGGTTTCACCATCGTCATCATATTTATCACCATTAATCAATTTACAGGGAAAACAATTAGGGTCTATTGCTTTAAGAAAAATATAAAAGATGCGGAAGGAAGCCATAAAAAACAGGAAATGAGTCATGCACGTTAAAAGCACCGCCATGCCTCCTAAAAGCTTTTTACATGCAACAACCACATGCCAGATATTAATTGTAGCAAGCAAAATTTATTATTAAATATTTCAATTTGATTTATTAATTTCTTTAATATTTGAACATCAGTTTTTAAGTTAGCTTCTTTAATTAAAATTATTCATTTTTGAGAAATCGTCCAGAACGAAACTAATGAAATTGGCGGTTGTTTTTTAATAAGGAAGATTCATTTCACCTTTTGCTTTTTAATTCTTTGTAATTTTGAACGATTTAATCGGATTGAAAAAGGATCGTAAATGTAAATTCAGATTTTAAAGAAGAAACAGGGTAAAATTTGATTACTGGAAATTTAACTTGCAACATTCGTATTGGCCACGAAAATTTCAAAAAAAAGAAATGCGAACTCGCGGCCATCGCTTGGAATTTAGAGAAAGAAAATTCCGAGAACGAACAAAAAAAAAGAAAAAAATGGGAAGAACCAGGATTTTAGATTCCCTCGAGGATTCTGGGGGAGGATAACTTTATCGATGTTATGGAGTTTACCGAAGTAGTAGAGTGCCCGGCTGTAACGAAATTAGCAACTTTGTGTTTTGTTAAAAGCTATGATGGTGGTGGGCGCTGGTTGAAAAGTTGTAAATGTATACTTTAAATTCCTGTGAGACGTGCCTAAGTGGCACGTTTGATTTTTTACCCAAAGCACTTACTGTGCGCGCACTGCTTACAGTCTCCCTCCTATAAGCCTTGTAGCTAATGAGGAAGGATGGATGATACTTTTGCTCCACTATGAGAATCTCCAAATGGCTGTCAATATAAGGAGGAAGAGGACTTGAACCTCAGCCGTGTTCCTTTTCTTTCTTTTCTTTCTTTTTTTTCCTCTCCTTGCATCGAGATAGTCTTATCATTAGTAACAGTAGAGTGCATTGATTACAGCATGATGCCGAGAAACGTGATACAGTTACAGTTTCTTCTATACGGATTCACATTCTACCTGCGAGTGCAACGTCTCTATTAGATACAAACCAGCCCATTGCTTCGTAGAGCAGCTCAACACTATCAACAGAACAATAAGGTCTTCATCAGAACGTTTCATTTGCCTTTGCCCCCCGTGTCAAGAAAAAGTGAGGGAGGCAGACACTCTTTCTAGTACGCGCACGTCCGACTGTTATTGTCGTATCTAACTAGGTCGAGTCTCAGACGAGTGGACTCGCCTCCATTCTCAATTTGGACGTGCTGAAGAAGAAGTCCACTAACCTACTGGAACAGGATATAGGAGGCAAAGGCTATAAAAAGTTCTGATGTTCTAATTTGAAATAAAAGCGACGTTGGAATTCAAGATCTTTCGCTCGCAAAAGACTTGTCATCTAGAACATCTAGGTCGTCTAATTAGTTTTCGACTAACACACGCACACACAGATAGAATAATAATAATCTACGTATATCAGCCAATGCTCGGCTCCCATTGGGAGCGGCAAACACATTCTGTATGAGTAAAGAGCAATGACAGGAAAAAAAAATTGAAGGAGTGCTGCGCGCTTAGAAAGAAGTCCAAACATAAAAATAAGTGACAAACGCGTGCAGTAGTTACAGTGGCCATACCCAATAGATCCCATTCGCCGTTAGTGTTGAAATTGCTAATGTCACCGCCTTCCTCCGACTGAAGTGTCAAATCCAACTGTGAGTGCACACAAAGAATAATGAGTACAATTTGCAAAGGAAACTTTATCGATTTTCTACAAATGATTAAACCCCATTTTCTCTACACGGTTGGCAAATATGTATTTTGAGTTTGATGGCCGTCCACAACCAGAAGTTTTCAAAACGGAAACGCTAATTGAGTTAAACAAGAAAGCAACTCGCCTTTCATGTTTCCCTCAAACAGCCAACAGTTTTAAATTAATTTATACGCAGCCATATTATGACTGATTGATGTTATAGATTGGTCTGTAAATCTACTTGCGATTCCCAACGAACATGAAACAGAGTTAGACTAGGCCACACAAGATGGTATACAATACCTGAAACCCGTCGTAAGTCCAGCTACCGAATTTGAGTTCACACTTTTGATCGTCGAAGGGGAACCACGTAATGTCAATCTTGCAGGTACTTTTGAAAATTCCAGGAGGGAGATAACTGCAACTACCGTTGTTCCGAACCACCACATTCGTTTGATAGGTGCTGTCGAATTCCTCATCGGCACTGCAATCATGAAAAATGAATTATTAACATCCAATCTCAAGTTTCATAATCGAATAACACCATCCTTTTTTTGCGCATTCCCCCAGTGAATTATCACGCATTTAGGTTACTTTTTGGATAAAGGTAATAGACACGCATGGCTCATCGAATTGCGTAAAAGAAGCTGATCCGGCTCGAAAGGATGGAGAAGAGATGAGAAAATACGTATGTTGTCATTATCCCAGTATTTTATCCCAGAAGTCCCCTATTTTCTTTTCTTTTCTTTTCTGTATTGTTCCCTTCAGTTCCCGTGTTTTTCCTTTTTCTTATCGTTGCCCTCTTGGGCTGATTGGATCTCCTTTGGACACACCGACACACCATATCATCAGCAACCAAGATGAGAACATCACACGTAGGTAACATTGAATGAGACAACCAAATATCGTTACGTGTACGATACGTACCCAACACGTCTGTTGGTATATGCAAGAACTCATACATACAAATTGGTTTGATCTCACTCTATACTATATGGGCGTGTGCTCTGCGCTATTGCTTTCGGGTTTCGGCTGTAGGTTCCTCGATGTTTAGCCGACAGCCAAAATAGGGCTCCAGATCTCATCATATGGTGATGGAACAAAAGAAGCAAACAAAGAAAAGAAGAAGAAAAAGTAGACGAAGAAAAAAAAGGAAAAAGGGAAAAAGAAGAAAAGAAAGGGAGAGAGCAACGGTTGCCGGAACAGGCAACTGTTCACGCAAAGCTAGTGGATCAATACGGCCCACTGCCATTCTATACTGTCTCTATACACTGCCGAGCGAATCAATGATGAGGAACGAAACCGGTGGAGAAGAGAGCGTCTTAAAAGATATAGGGAAACGAGACGAAAGAGAGAAAGAGAGTAGAAGAAATGAACGCCGAGGGAAAGTGCTCACCTGTTGTACATTAGAACGTCGGGCTTCCAAATGCGTGTGGGGGGGATCCGCAGGTCCTTGACGCCACCGAATTCGGATGAATTCCACCTCAGATTGTAATCGTTCCAGTCCTGCGCGGATTAAATGGCGTGAGAAGATGGAAAAGAAAGAAGTAAAATCAACGAATCAACGTAAATATAGTACACTGTTTGTAGGGCGGAACCTAATAGCCCAGCGACAGCGGATTGAGGAATTGCGATTGGCTCTTACGACACATCTACATAGTTCACGATATGCAACAGTTCAGTTCCAGGCGGACGAAACTTATCGGGAAAAAAACGCACTGAATGGCAGGTTCATTATTACAGCCTTAAACGAATAAGAAATTAATTAAAAATACTATCATGGACTTCCTCCGGACATTGTTGATTAAAATTAGAAAATCAGTTAGAGATATTTTCTTGTAGTAAACGTGGATAAAGCCAAAAGGTTTGCAGAATTCCCACCAGATGGGAATGTAAGGTAAATCGATATCTCCGCTGGTCGGGAAACAAGAAAATTCTTCATTTCCTATTTTATTATTTGGGGCTTTTGTTCTCCCCGTGATATTATAATGCGTCAAGCACGTCAGGCGTGTTTCGCCTCCAGCGTCCAAAATATATCAATTAAACAGCGAGGACTTTATAAATAAGGGGAATTGGAAGAAGACGCAATTGGCATCAAACGAGCTCCACAAGGCAGAGACAAATATCAGGCACAGCGAGCGAGGAAATAAGACCATTTGTCGGCAAACCACTTTGATTGATCATCGTCAGCAAGATAAGAACGCGAGGCAAGACTCACCATTTTTAACCACATGTTTGTAATGAGCAGCTGATTCTTTTCATCCTGCAAAGGCAATAAGAAAGTGAATCAATCAATAAAAAGGCATTACGCAACACAGAAGCGAAGTTGATCACATTAGCCCGATCTCAGCTCCAAATGTAAGTCAAACCCATTTGAATTAGATTCATTTGAAATTCAAATAAACCCTTCCCGCAAATCAATTTTTTCAATCTCGGTCGTTATTATTAAAATATTAGATGCTCCACGTCATTTGAATGCCCTTTTTCAGTATTCTAAGCTGCACATAACTTCTGCTTCTGGCCCCATCTCCTATCTGTCATCAATTGTCGCCCTTGCAGAAATCGATTCCTCCCTCTTTCATCCACCCCCTCCACTACGACTTGGACTTGATTTCCTTATTGTATAGAGCTGTCATGCCTATAAAGTTTTCATACGCCCTTAAGCCGCGGATTTTAAAAAATGTTTTACGATTTCAGCCCAAATGTTATAGGCCATAACATACTACACAGTAAAAGTTTATACGACTCAGTCGAGGCGGAAAATAGAAACTCGTTTGACTTGAAACATAAATTCGCATAACGATCAAAAGCGTTAAGACTCCTGCTTATGCATAACCCAATAACTTTATTCAAATTCTACTGTTCACCGAAATTAAAAACATTTTAACTTTCCATTTTGTTTTCCCCTCTTCACTTTTAATAAAATTCCGACTCGGGTTTCAACGTTCGCATCCTATTAGTTCCCCTCTTGAAAATTTTAATAGCATATTACCTTTGAAACCAATCGATTATTCGACAAGAAAACGAAGAAGGAAAGTAGGAAATATTATTACCACATCAATGATCTGCATCAGGGTAATCCCGAAGCTGATTTGTATCGGGTCTGATTCGTTTGAAACGGGCCTCTCCAGGACGTTGTACTTGTCGAGAAGATGATGAAGCAATTTTTTCTCGTACGGCCCCTGCATCGAACCTGTCAGATGAACAAGGAAAATCAAATTATAAATTCGTGTTTTCATATAACACATTTTCTAATGAAATAGCAAGGTTTAATATTTCACTATACATTTACAGTTCGTTCTGCCAATCATTAAAATTGATAAGTTTCCGGCACATCTCTGTGATTGTTATCATACCAAAAACTGTTCTTCGCAATCCATATTTACCTAAGTCTGTAATATCGTTTTAATCGCAAATTCATTATCGCGAAACCACTTTACTTTAACAATTCGAGAGAACCAGACATTTAAATAAAACGCATCTAACTGCACTGAAGATATTTTTGGACTAAAGGAAACGAAAAATAAGTCAGGGATCGGTAACGCCCAAGTAATGCCACCAAGTCGTTTTCGGAAGTAATTCTCACCCCCGCCAATCCATTTTCTCAGAATAAGGAAAGGGCTCGAAAGGCGGCCATTAAAAGTCAGCTGGAAAGAAAATGACCGGAATTTTGTAGCACTGATTGATAACCGCCTACATTGTTTTACTCTTTCGTCGAAAGTTGAGAGTAGGAGAGGGTGGGTCACGAATGGGCTGTATCTGGTTAACATCCATCATTTTTTAAAGTGTTTCTAAGGATGCAATAAATTTAGCGCCAGTGTAGACTACGGCTATTAGAGAATAATACATCGTCGAATCTTGCACACATAGGCATTTTGGTTCAACATCCGGCATATGGATTAATACAGTTATTCAGCATATAGCCGTAGAGAGTAAACAGCAACATTTTGGCTGCTGCAAGTGTATTAAAGTCTCGGCTCTACTTGCCCCGGCACTATTGCCTAAGATGAGAGAACCCGAAAGGAAACGGAAATCCGAAATGCCCGTAGAGAAGCGATATCAAGCGCTCGCTCCACGATACACTATACTGTATATATACAAACACACACACAACTATACACTATCCTCTACGTTGGAACCTACAATATATATACAATCTAGACCTTAATATGCGCTGTACACTGTTGAGCAGAGTCGAGCAGAGTACGGGAGAGCGACTCATATTTCCCTGTCGCTAGGAGTGCCGGGAGCGGAATCTATCACGAAGACGGTCTTGCCCCCCTCTCGTCCCGTCATGTTTTTGTAATACAAGGACGAACAACGGGACAACGACGAGCATTGGCAGCAACTTCCACCCCCCCCCCTCCTCCTTCTTTGCTTATTGCCGTCAAAGTTGCCATCACAGGGCACGTATTTCATGATCCGTTTTGGATTTCTGCAGCTCTAGTTCTGATGATGACCTCATTACTGGCCCCTACATGTCCACGTCGACGTGTGCATTCACCGCCTATATGACTCGCTTCAGTTGCCGAATGACGACCGTGTAACTCCAATAACGTGGAGGGACCATCAGCAATATATATATTATATGTCCGGCATATAATAGCTGACATTCTCCGTGTCGTTTCTGGACGCCTCCTCTCCTTGCGGCCCTTCTGCGCTCAATATCACAGGAAGGTGAAGGACGAGCCCAAGAGCTCTTCAACGTCTTCATATGCTGAGATGAGACGCGCACTTGACAATCAGTCAACGTACGCAATCCAGCCAACGCTGCTGCTGCTGCCCAACCATCTTTGGTTTACAAAACTAATAGTGTTTGCCCACGATTTATCGACAAGACATTGGCAGTCTCCTCACGTCTGGTAATGACGGAAGATCCGCATTTATTGTCTTTTATTAGATTCGCCACTATCTATCCTACTGATGTGCGCAGGTATCAGTAGGGGTCGGGTCTTTTGGCTAACATTCCCAGTGGAATCCTTTGCAGCGAGTGACTGGATACAAAAAGAATAGAACTCTGGCCAGCAGACGAAATGGCAACCTATTTGCTAACGTTTTATGATATAGGCATCGTCATTTCACAATATTTTCGTTCAGAGAAAGAGAAGACTAGAAAAGTAGAACAATAAAAACAAACAAACAGGTTAACGGATAACCTCCGTTTGTTGCAGTATAGTAATAGCATTGAAATTTATTGGTGCACCGAGTTCAATCTTTTGCCATATTATTGCTCTGTTTGTGTGTTTATATATGTTGTTATGTCAATGCCAACTGCAGCCATCGCGGCCAAGTAACAATGTCGTTCGCTCTGGAGAGCCAGCGAAAAAAAAAAAAAAGAGTCACCAATCATTGGACGAGAAACACACTATACCACCCACGAAGACGAAATGAGCGGCAGTGATTGATAGGAACCGGTAATTAAAAAAGAGAGCAACCGCTGTACTACTTTCTGGCTGTCAACAGCAATCGCCCATTTTTTTTGTTGTTGTTGCTGTTGCCCTCTCCCGGATGAGACGGAACAGCAGCAAAAAAAAAAAGAAAATAAATAAAAGAAAATAAAAGAAATGAGAGGGGGAAAAAAAATGAGCACTCGCTCGTCTCGGTGAATGTGTGTAATGTACGTGCATGTAAGTATAATATAAGAGCGATATTATTTATCGTCAAAAGAGGCGGTGGCATCATCAACCCGGTCCCAGAACAAGAGAGCGCCCCGCAGCCAAATAAATAAGACAAAAAAAAAAAAAAGAAAAAGAAAAAAAAAGTTTCTGCTTGTCTCATACGTTTCAGTGTATATATAGACCACGGCCTGGCGCTAATCTCATCCGCTGCCTTCTAATGCTAGCAGAGAGATACATTTGCCAAAAGGAGCTCTATATAGGGCCATCTATCAGCTATAATTGCTCGATCATTCCAACCCAGATCTCCTACACGGTCGCGTCCTCCTATTAAGCGGAAGCTTCCGGCCTCTATAGGCGGCGGCAGTGATGGATACATTTCTTAATTGCTAGTGTTACGGCTTAGTCTGCTCATATGCTCTCGCCACTTCGGCACAGCTGCAACTGCCGACCAATGATGAAAAGAAGGCGGGGTCCGTCGAGAAATAAAGAACAGCCAAACAGCAAGACGAAACCCAAAACCCCAGTGTTGTGTAGAGACTGTCTACTAGAGAAATAAAGAAGAAGCAATGAAATAACGCAACAACAAAAACTAAACAAACAAAAAAACTCGGTAGCATAACATATAGACGCAGGAGCAGCAGGAGCAGCAGGAGCGGCGGTATCAATTCTGACGTCAAGCATTTGTTATGAGCCTGTGCTTTTCTGTTTTGGCGCTCCATCCCGAGCTCCCTTTGAGCTCGGGTCCGAGTCCAAAGCTCGGCTGTATTTCATAGGCAACGCACGACTGCACCATCATGAGCCCCTCAGCCAGCAACAGCAGCATCTACGTGTGCACCGTCGGGTTGAATATTGCATGTGGCCGATGGTGTGTCCAACGATAAACGCACGTTGCTCACTTCCCTCCTTATGTGCGTGGCGACTCTTTTGGATGGGAAACAACTGAACAGCAAACGGGAAGAAGAACGGGTGGGTTTTTTCTTCTCCGGCTGGTGCAAATCAATTACACACTCTACTCTATATACACGATGGTGGTTATATACTGGTAGAAGATGCGGTATATACACGCAGAAGCAGCCAAAGGAGTTGCCTGGTGCCACTGTGTCTGATGTGTGCAGTGTGTCGCTGTCGCCGGCTATTTTCCTTATCTAACAACGACACACACACTTGGCTTTTATATTCAGTTTGTGTTCGAGTACTACAAGACGCCGAAACAGCAGCGCGTGGGCGATTGTTCTCTTCTTTTTAAATTATTATTATTTGTGTGTCGCTGTCTGCGTCCTCTTTTTTTGCCTTTCGGATCATTATTCGCCCGCCCCGCTCGTCTCGACTAAATTGCTTCATTTGTGGGTAGTCTGTCTGGCCCATGTTGTCTAACGCTGCAAAATGCATTGTCCGCCCCGGTCTGCCCAAATCAAATTCTCGGAGGCCATTGTGCCAACAATTGTGCCGAAATTAAACCCCGTTGGGTGGGAAATAAATCCGGCTCGGACAAGTGTCGTATAAATGTGTCACACGTAAAGATCTTTATAATCTTTATACCACGACGACGAAAAGAAAAAAAAAACTTCGTCCATTTCTCTCTCTTCTTCCGGCTGATGCTATCCACTAATGACTGCAGATGACGCGCTTCTTTCTTCTTCTTCTTTTTCTTCATTAACGAAATCCGTTTCAAACCATTCGGTGGCGCCGAGGACGAGACTCGAGACAAAAAAAAAAGTCATAAAAGAGTGGCATTAGCATGTAGATAATGCGCTGTCATCCGCGCTGGATGAGCTCGGGCGGGGTGGCTGTAAATCGCAACAGATAGATATTCGGTTGGGGGAGTTTCCATAGACACTCCAACGAAATGTGAATCATTATTGACGATGATGAGAGTTACTTCTCTGCTCTCTCTCTCTCCTCCGGAGTCGCAGCAATACGGTTCCCGATATGGATACGCACGTGACTCTGCCGCCGGTCATGTGGAAAGGCCCTTATTTTTGAACAAAAGGATGGCCCGAGATATAGCTGTTAGCTTGATACGTTTCCAACAAACCGAAGAGTTGGCGTCTCTCTTTCAGATTGGAGTAGGCACAAGTCCATTTATATTACACTGAATGTGTAGTAGTGCTGTGTCCTATACGTGTGTACATGGATTCGTGGGCGTGCCACATCCAGACAAAAGATATACACTGCCCATGGAAATTGAAATTGAGCTCTCTCTCTGCTGCTCTGTTTACATGTAACAGTATATATGGGCAGCAGCAAGAGTAGCAACATCTCTTGCAAACCATATAGTCCTTCATGGTCTGTTTCGTCCTATTCGCGCTAACCCACTTGGATGGACGGACAGCTGTACGGTGGCCACTGCCTGCCAGCCTGCCAGCCTCTACTGGTGACTGCGCAATGAGCGGTTAGATACTCTAGTGGTGCTGATACTAGAACGGGTGCACGCGGCCCATATTGCTGCTGCACTCCTTTGATAGACTTGATGAATTCGTCGGATAAGGGCTTTTGATTTGATTGGGTTGGTTCTGCTCTCCTACATAGAGGACTATATAAAACGACTATGTACAGCTTGCCGAGTACACGTAGTAAAGCGCACAGGCCAGCTCGTGTATACACAGAGCCTTGGCACATTTCTCTATGTGGTGCGGGCTCAGTAATTGGGTTGCGCGCAGTCGCCGTCTACTATACATGAAAAAACGGGCGAAAAAAGCCACAAAAAAAGGGGAAAAGAGTCAGAAGTGATGATGAAACTTAATGCGTGGCACGCAGAGCGGCGGCAGCAGCGGCATCAGCAGGCGCCGCAATATTTAGTCTATCCAATAAACGAAAAGAAAACGAAACTGACAAGGCGCGCACACATTCCCCTGATATTAAGACACTATAGGACGGGTCCCTGGCGGCGTGATCTGCCGTCGCTGCCAACCACCGGGCGCCTTCAAATCAGACCTCAATATTATCCAGCGCCTATGGAATTGTTTCTCTTTTTTCTTTTACTTTCTTTCAGCATTCGCTTTGATACGCGTGTCATTAATTAACACATGGGTCGGAAGGAATCGTGCGCGGCTTTTAATTGCGCGCTCAAGTTATAGCAGAGTTATAGCGTGTAAGTGAATACAGCACTAACATCAGCAGTAGCATTCTCTACATCGCAGCTGAATCCAGCTCCGAAAAGAGATTTATGTCTCATTTATCCTATCTGGCCAGACTTGAAGAATGCAGCCAGAAGAGCCCAGGTCTATAGATAAGGACTAGATATATACTACATTTGCCAACAAAATGATTTAACTTTTTTTCGTCCGTATAATACTGCCCGTGGTGGGCCGTTGTATAGTAGAGAATATGTGTGCGCACTATCCAGTCCCTTTATGCTGATGCTCAAAGTTTACTTTGACTTGATCTATAGCGAAAAGAGAGCGTCAAGTTCTTCATCCGCACCGTCGAGACTTTATCAATTCTTCATTGTCATTAAAAGTGCCCCCCAGCTCCGAGATAAACGCTACGATATATAATGGCACTGCATCTGTACAAGACCGACTATTATATAGACTCGAATCGTACACTACACACAATGCCCAGTTCAACAGTATTATTACTACTACTTTTCTGCTGTAGATGGAACATTGTATTTATAACGTTTCAGAGAAAGTTATCATTCAAATTAAATGTTCGCCCGCCCCCCTGTCATTTCGTTGTAGTTCTTTCGGATTACATCGCAAGACACATTGAAATCTATCAGCCTTTATATTACGCACTGATGAACGTTTTTTTGTTCGGAGCGAAAGAAAAATATATAGATATAAAAGATCGCCTTCCGCTCATGGCTGTCGGTGATCGATCACAGTGTGCGCCTTCGTTAGATTCCGGAAAAAAAAACCTGAGCTGCGCCGATTTCGTTTCTATTTCTATATTATACGCATCTCTTTTTCTTTCCTTGGACTCGGTATTTTCTCAATTGGGTTATGGGTTTAATGAAGAGAGCGTCGTCGTCAATCGAGGGCGACCAAGAGCGACGCGGGCGAATCAATCAGTCCCGCCGTCTACACCCGCAGAGATGTGGGTGCAGTTTCAAAGGATCAGGCAGCATCCCATCTTGGCATTCACTCATGTGACGGTCGCCCCAGCAACTGAGAGCATATATACTATAGCTCTAGTGATTCTGAATTCTTCTTGATGCGTAGCATCAAACTATACAGACGAAAGCCCAAAGGATCGAGTTGTAATTTGAATTTCTCCAGGAGACGCCTTGGCGCCGAGTTTGAATTACATTCAACTTTGTGACTGCGCCGTATATCGGAGGAAGAGAAAAATAAAAAAAAGAAGCCACGAGAGATGAAACAACTGCAATGGCTGCTGCTGCAAGTTGTTGCGGTGCAAGGCGAACTGTATACACACACACATGTACGAGGAAACAATCGTTTCCGAGAATCAACTCGATAAAAAAAAAAATGTCGAGTGAAGAATGTTGGCGTTTCTTCTGGTTCGGATCCATATTGTGCCGCTCGAAGACTTAGGCAGTCGGCTGCCTGACATGATTTTATGGACATGTGCCGGCGCAAGTGGAAATAAGACTGCTGTAGTAAGTTCTGAGTCTCTGTGTGTGTGTCGCCTTTAATATAGGAAAAACAAGTCAGCCAGTATATCTAGGAGACGCTGGCAAGTTTGCTGGGCGTCTGTCGGATGGGGCGGCTATTAGCTGCTGGTGCTGCTGGTGCATTGCAAGCGTCCAACAGTCCGTGATGAAATTGGTGGGGAGTGTATGGCAAAGTCTTAAAGTGTTAGATACACATTTCTCTGCATATGGTGGCGGTATAGGCCATTTTAGATATACAGTAGCGGCTAAATAGGCTTTGGAAAACCGCAGTGGCATCACGCTATATATACATTACGGGAGGCGGGACGGGACGGGAGTGAGGCGCAAGGCGCGGTCGGACGTTATAAGCAAGACAGACGACTGGGCCCCCAGATCTAGAGCTGACTGTGAGATTGAAACAAGGGGCCAGCAGTCGAGGCGGTATAGCAACAATAAGAACTCTGCGAAGAGAGCAAAAGGGAGAGAGAGAGAGAGGACAGGAAAGCCAATGAGAGGAGAAAAGAAAAGTTCTTAAACTACAAATAGGAAGAGCCAAGGAGAAATACACGAAGGGAAATGGAATCGGTTCCTCTCCACTGTGCATCTATACTTTAGTGTTTAGTCTATTATATTTGAATGAATAGACACATTTAGTCCGGGAACTGGGAGCGAAATGCTCCGCCTTATATATCTGTGTAGGTATAGCCTCGGAAAACTTTATAGAACCTGCGGCGCACGTTCTACTCCCGCATAGACTACAATAACAGAGCGCGAGAAGGTTGAAGAGGAAATCGTGAAAACCCAGCGACACAGAGAGAGAGTGTCAGGGACGACAGGATCTGTGTGTGTGTGTGTGTGTGTGTGTTATATATAAGGAAGCTTCACTCCCTATATTGATTTTCCGGTGCAGAAACTGTGGGATTCTAGCTGTGTGTGGGTATATATATCAAGCTCCAGCAGCGGAAGGTGTTACATATATTCACTGGCGCTGCACTATTGCAGTATTTATTGCAACTTGCGCACTTATATATTCGTGTGCGAAGAACATAATAGCAGAGAGAGAGAGAGGGAGAGAAAGGCAGCAGCAGACAATAGACTGGGCCAGGAACAAAGAAGAAAAGAATCCGTATCAAATCGAATAAGCAATCAACTGTTCAAACAAGCGCGCCATCCCGCTGCACTCCTGATCAATTGTATTAGACGTATGCTGCACCGTATATACAGTACACAATGTATGGAGATGTGGGTCGACTTTGTGTACAGCCTCGCCCCTATTGAAGAGACTCGACCCTACATCTCGCCCGTGTCTGACACGGCCGAGTCGATTTCCTCCACTTCAGCATAATTTATCCGAGATCCAATTACTTCAAATGGTATATAGAGTTATAGACTATAGAGCTCTGTACAGCGTTTTTACTTTAAAGCGAAATGTTTTGGAAATGCATTTCAGATGACTTTGAAATATTTCCCGGGGGGGAAAAAAATGATAAAATTGTCGAAATTCTTTAATTTGATCATATGCAATTACATGACTGCGATCGAGGGGATGTTGAGCCGCGCACGAAAACAAAAACGGCATTGATGATGTCGACCACAGAGAGCAAATTCGATTTGACAAGAGGCCCATCATCCAAACAAGAAACACTCTTAATTACGGGGCCCGACCGAGGCAATCCCTATACGCTCCATCTTTTAAGACAGCAGCGCAGCATCCAAACTGGATTGCTTCTGGGCTGCAGCTGATGCCCCTCGACTTGTTCTCGTTTGTTGGTGTAAAAGAAGCGGGCGAAAAATAAAAGAAGAAAGGCTTGCTCTTGTCTTATAATGACGCTAGACTAGACGCAGAGTATTTGAGATACACAAGCCAACAGACTTCTTCTTTTTCTTCTTCTTCTTCTTCAAGTGTCGCTGATTCTCTGCTGCCGCGCCCTCATTTCCATCATCGCCTTGTTTGCCGTTCTCTCACAGGACCGCGCAGACACACACACACATATTACACATCAGAGTGAGTCCCTAGCTGATGAAGAGGAGGACGTTAAGCAGTCACAAGAAATAAAATAGCTCTTGGTCGTCGAGTTTCTTTTTTTTTTTTCCTTTTTGACTTCTTTGTCGTTCGCCCAGCTCTCGCGTCAGTAGAGATCGCGCTATGTTCTCGCGATTTTTTGATGTTTTTTCGCCTCATTTTCCTTTTTTCTCTCTCCCTCGTGCGCACTGTCCTCCTCCTTGCGCTGTAGTTGATAACCGCCTCGTATGCCATTAAATGTATGTTTCATGCGCTCAATTTCTTCTTTTCTGTGTTTCTCTCATATATAGTACACTATATATCCTTGAGCTGTTTATGGGATGAGCTAATACGTTCGTCTCCCAGACCTCGTCAGTCTTTTCGCTTCCGCGAAGTCCGCCACAATCGGGCGTGGCTGATGTCTTTTCTTTCTATCATGGCTTTTAGTTACTCCGTCTTTTATTCTTTTCTCCCCTTCGAAATAATAAAAAATAAATAAATAAGCGCAACCCAACTTAAGCTGATATACTACGCTCTAAGTCTCTTCATGTTAGTCTGATTCGAGTCTATTTAAACATTTATAAGGCATTCACGTTGATAACGTTTTCACGACTAAATCCGATGTCGCAAGAGGTGATTTTTATTTTAGCTGCACATTGAGATGCAAGGCCAATGTGTATAGTACACCCGTGGACGGTATTTATTTGCTCGTGTCGCTTACAGGCTTATTATTTATCCTACGAAGCCCCGACTTTTCCAATTCCCCAAAGGATGTACACATTTTAGCTTACGTGCATATTCCCAACATCTAACATGCCCGGCACGTGTCAATCGCCTTTCTGTCAATAAAAAAGCTTTTTTTCTCTCTTTTCATACGGGAACGAGGGACGAATGCGAATTATCTTGTTCAATAAAGCGGAAAATCCTATGCATAAACATAGAGAAACTGTATATGTGGAAGCAAATCTCCTCAATGCCGGACATGCTTTAATGCAGGCCGAGGTATGTATGCTTGTACAATCTCAAACTACATGTACATATATGCAAGGGGGTCGGTCTTGACCGCGCCCCATTTTTTATTTCGTTGAGAGCTGGGACTGTGTGGAAAATTTTGGTTATTTCTTCAATCTTTTCTGCTTTAAGGCGAGGGCGGGTCTTATCTAGGAAGTATAACGTCGAGGAGTTAAAAGATATTCCGTCAGTATACGCAGAACTTTTTTTTTAGAAAAGTAAAATATCAAAAGAAGCGGCCCAGGATGGCTCTGAGATTTGAATAATAGCTGTTGGTATATTAAGCAGACATTTTTATGCGTAGCTACAGTATGTAATATCAAGATTGTCCATCATGTCACGCTCACGCCGCCTTTTTTTCCCCTTCTCATCGGAGATGCCTGCTATATACGTATCTCTTTCCTACCGCTCAGTCCTTTTCGCCTTCGCTGGAAATGTATATATCTCGGCCGTTCAGACATCAAATTGAAACCAACGGTGGCGCATCAGCGTCAGTTGACTGCGGCCCCCGCGATGCCGCCATATGCCGGAGCAATCCATCCACTATATATCTACACACTTAGAGAACTGAAGTATATGGAGCACGTAAAATGTAAGCAAATACGGAGAAAGACGTGAGTGAGAGAGAGAAAGAGAAAATAGGAAAACACAACTCAAATTGACGGGGAAAAAAAGTAGAGAAGACAGGAAATAGATGAAAGAGTTAAAGGTATATATATATAGTATGTGTACGTCGAAGAAATGGAAGCTCGGAAAAAGGGATAGAATTCCAGGAAATCATGCTGACGCCTGAATCTCTACAAAAGGCAAAGAGCATCACTGGCGCCACTCGCCTCGTGCTGCTCAGTCGTAAACGCATTGACGGGCGACAACATTTGTGTTTGACTTGATCTCAAAGAAACGAAAAAAAAAATAAATAAATACTTGGACCAGCAACTGAAGAGAGGCACTGCTCTATATAGGAAAATACTACTATATAACATTCGAACCTAGTCAAGAAAAATTCAAAGGGGCGTCGACAGCCCGCCGCGATTCGATGAAAAGCCATTTCCTATCCAGTTGAAATTGTACACGATCACTTGGGGGGAAAAAAATAAAGTTAGGTCTCTTTTATTTCACCGACTCTCGACAGTACGACATGTCCTTTCAACTGTTTTCTAGACTGTTTTCTAGACGTTTTCTAGACGGCCGTCTCAACGATGGTCGGCCTCTTTGAGACGTCGTGACGGATATCTGAGACAATGTTTACACTCATCACCAACGAGTGCAGGGTGAGGATGCGGCTGAAAGTCTTTGAAACGAGGATCTGATTGAAAACGATTGAAAAGAAACGCGCCAAAATCACCGGGGTCCTCAAATGGGCGTGATGGAGGGGATATAAGACGACGTGAGAGACACAGTCTGAGGCCTTTGTGAATGTTGTTCGCGACTGCGGAGCAAGAACTCTCCAGCAGCAGCAGCAGCAGCCAGACTAGGCTGTATATATGGATGGCATCACGCAGGATCGTCTATTCGCGGTATAGCGGGCTGAAAGCTTATAGTTGAAGAAGAAGAAGTCGAAAACGTGCGGCTTTCCTAATGAAAAGACGTCACCCAATCCAAAGTGGCTTCTCTCTCTCTCTCTCCGTCTTTGGCCGCCCTAATGCAGCAGGCTCTTCTTCTTCTTCTTCTTCTATTCTATTCTTTTCTCTCTTCTTTTTCTGCCTCTGTTTCGCTTCTCTTTGAAGTTGATCCCCGCAGAACATGACTGTAGACTATAGACGACGAGAGAGAGACGCCAAGAACGTGGAGCGGGGGAGGAACGAGTCGTCAACACTGCGAAAGGATCCGAAAGGATCAGCCGAGTCATCGTAAAAAGAAAAGAAGAGAGCACCCGGAGAAGGCGAAGAGAATAAGAGAAGAGGGTGGAACGCGTCTGTAGAAGGGGCGACGGGCAAGTTCGGCAGTTTCCTGATTGAATTTCCATCACTGAGCTGACGTCTTCGTATAGAGCTGATGATGACGTTATATATTGCTCCTCTCAACGACTTAGATACTATATTTACCAGACAAGATATTATCTAGTCCTGCTCTTTTTCCATTCTTCCGGTCCTTCCGGTCTACCGCGCTATATCTATACAACAGAGTAGTTTCGTTTTTATATTATTTATTTATTTATTTATTTTTGGGTGGTTTACTTTTATCCCGGCATTTCATTTGAGTTAAATATTGATACAAAGAAAATTAGAAGAAGAAGTAATCAAGAAAATTGCAAGACGAAGACCAAGTCCCCGGTTGATTGATACGATAGAAAACAGCTGCGGCTCCGACAGCGTAGCTCCAAGAATTGCTTTATAGAGAGACGGTCATATAGGGGGAACTATGTGTGTAACCTATAGGAAGTCTAGTTGGAAAGAAGTTGATGCGGTCTGGCATTGACTATTGCGGGCGGAACAAACGAGCAATTCTAATCGTCCACACATCCGCCCACACACCAGCGCTGGCCGTCAACCAACAGCAGCAGCAGTACAGCAGCAGTGACTTCACATTGTTACACACGTGCGTGGAGGTGTAATTGTGTAGTATATATAGGTCTACAGTGCAACAACGATTTCCAGAATCATAAGGAAATAGATCGTATATTTGTATGAGACTAGAGGCCGAAGCTTTTGGGATTTTCTCGTGGCTAGTTCTTACGTTTATAGACTGGCCTCTTATTACGCGACAGCGCGCGCTCGCCGTTCGTCCGTATATTGATTCAAAAGTCTTGCCGTTGTGACTGTGCGAGGAATAAAGAGAGCCAAGGAGAGACTCGGCTCCTATTAGTGTTATACCCCTCTATATCCAATTGTTTATAGCTGGATGTAGCATGTAGGCCATACGTGGCCCGCCCTGTACATCTACACATATAACCAGAGCTATATACAGTATACACTCCTGATGCCAGGCCTATATGCGATAGGGCTTATTGAGACCCTTTGGATAACCAATGGTTGGGGCTGGATCCTCATTTGCTTGGCTGACATCATTATTTCATCATTTCGTTCACGCCCTGCACCCACACTTGGATAACATTTCGACTGCGAACATCGCATCAGTTGCAACTCGCAACGTTTACATCAGAGCTCGTACAAGTCTACAGAGCAATCGTTTCGCTTCGGCCTTATATTATTTTCATCGTCGTATTTAATCTACATTTCATTTCTATGAGAATAATCACAGTCAAGCGCTAGTTGACTTTGGGCCTCCCATCTCTTTTTATGTTGCATAGTTGTGTGGGTTCGGCACTGAATGGGTCAAGATCCTATTTATCATACGTTTTTCTTCTGTAAATCTTTTAGAATTTCGCCTTTTTCGCTTTTGTGTGTGTGTGTGTCTCTATCCGACTGCTGTGCTTCCATCCGTGCCGTTCATATGTAGGAGCTCCTCCTAGTCGGCCACTGCCCAGTTCAGTGGCTATAATTCCAGTGACGACCTGTACCGCGACCGCAGCCTGAAATCCTTTCTTACTAATGAAATCCTCCGCCTGTCCCTTTCCGCTTCCTTTTTTCTTCTACCATTTTCTTGAGCTTTCTTGAAAGTCCCTTTTTTTTTCTCTTTCTCTTTATATTTCTCTGTTTTAGACCTTAGACGGTCTCTGTAGGATCTATAAGACCACAGCTGACATAGAAGAAAGAAAATAAAAGAGAAAATAAGAAAACTCAACATTCGAGCTATTATTGTGTTGCTTCGGTCCCTCTTATATGAGAGAGAAAACTCTTCTATCCCCCCTTCTTTTTTCTTCTTCTTACATACACACTCCACTTGAAAATTAAAAAAAGGAGGGGTAAAAAAAATAAAGAGGAGCGAATGAGCTATAACAGCGAGTTTTCGTGACTTTCCCCAAAAAATGGCGACGTCAAGAAATAACAGCAACTGGATTCAACAGAGGAAAAAGTAGGATAAAAAAAGAAGAATAAAAGAGTGGGGAAAAAATCCCCTTTTCGCGTTGCTGTGCCATTGAATGACAGAGGAGCCAGTCGGCAGTTGCAACTGACAATGAATAAAATGCTTTTGGCCGTTGACGCAATATACAGCATACATATATATCTCTCGCCACCCTCCCACACACATCTCGCAGCCAGCGTGATGCACACATTGGAATCTAATGTTGAGCCGTCGTCGTCCTCCTCATATATGTATATATACATAAGATATTGTATGTGACCAACATTGAGCGGATATGGATTGCAGAGCTTGTTGTACAGCCCAGCATCAGAGTCACGTCGTTTTCACCGCTTTTCTTCCTTTTTATTTTTTTATTTTTTTCATCGGGAATTGAAGATGCTGCGCTCTAGACGGATCTTCCCGCTCTCATCACTCACGGCCCTCTCGGCTCCTTCTTCTTTCGCCTCCTCATATTGGCCTATAATAGCTGTCCGAAATGCCAGCGTTGGACAGCAAGCAACTCTGCACTACGTGGGCAGTATAGAGATGTAGGAGAGGCCGGGTGTATATATGTATGCCGGGCGCCGTTTTTCGCTTCCGCTTCCATTTTTCTCGCCGCCTTATTTCCTCGTCGTAATTCTCAGACTATGTTCTTTTCTATGGCTTCTTTTTCACCACGTCCCAGGCAACACGGGACTTCCTCTTTCCATCAGATCCCTTTGTGGCCCAGCATATAGCTCTCGCCACGTAGATATAGCGTATATATCGTTTAACGTCAATACAGCTTGCTACGACCTGCTCTCCGCTATATACTTTCGGGTTGTTCTCCTCTTTCTTTTGACTGCTAGCTCTCTCTCCATTCCACATATCCCTCTGGCAACAGACTCTCTCATTCTCTCTTGTGTATGTCAAGACTAAGCTGCCGGGCTGAAGCCTCAAGGATCGTCTGAATGTTGGTCGAAACGATGAATGGAAAAAGGATCGATACACACGGACGTATTAGGGAAAAAGAGAGAGAAAGAGAGAGAAATTAAACAATAATAACATAATGGGAAGAGATTATACATCTAGAAAAATGGCCTGACCACCACAATGTCCGGCATGCAGCCACGTATCCTTTGCTCTTCTTTCCCCACAGCATTGTTTAATTGATTTGTGATGTATCACTATGCACAGGGCCAGAGACAGACTATGCCGCTGCCATGGTTTATATGTCGTTACAAGGCATAGCAATTCGTTCATTTATTGTTATTAGTTCCCATTGATGGGCTTGTTTTCAGACTCGCAATCAAGCCACTCGTACAATCCAACCGCCTCTTAATACAATCAAGAAATTGTTCGGAGGGGGAGACGGAGAATTCGAATATAGAAAAAAGGGAAACATCTCTATAGATGTGATATGAATCGGCAGGAGAAAAGAGGCTCAGAGACTGTCTGTGTTTTTGTCTGGCGCTGCGGGGCGGTGTCATGTAATACACTAGCGTTTTCTCACTATAGGCTATATAAATATCCAGCACGGCAGCATATTACACACAAGAGTCTGAGCGCAGAACACAGTCTGGCCTTTAGGCTCCTGCCGGCTCCTGCTGCTATGATATAGAATCAACTTAGGTAACCGCATCAATATAATATGCAGTCCCATTCCTTCCTTGCAGCTTTTACATATTCCATACATCCGTAGGCTAATGTTATTATGCATTAGACTGTAGTAGTGCAGAGTATATACACTCTGCTCTCTTGTGCTGGCAGCGAACATCAGGTGCTTTCTTCCAACCAGTCCCTCCTGAAGCTATTCGCCCTCCCTCCTCCTTGTGTGTGCGTGTAATACGGAAGTCTATACAACAAAACAGAATGTTGCTCTTGTCGCTGGGCGGCTCGCAGAATGTCATTGAGACGAGGGAATTTAGCTCAACTGCTGCGCCTTTTATGCGCACACTGTCCTTAATGTTTTTCTTTTCGATCAATCTCAGCATCCAATTTAATGGCTTCTGGCGGACAGAGTCTCCTAGATTGGACGTCACGTCGGCAGTTGCGTTCGTTAGAACCGGGACGGTTGCTGGCGGAGTGGCGGTTTCCATGGCGTTCAGCTCAGGCGCATTTCACCTGTTACGCTCGCGAGAGAATTTATTGATTTGATTCATTGAATATAGAAGACGGGCGGCCCTCGATTCTTTCCTTCTAGCTCTCTCTGATTTCTCGGTATATTCGTCCAGGGAGGGGGGTCGGAATATGTCGCAGGTTCTATATAGTATATAATTCATCGTCCCCTACATCAAAGATTTCTTCGGTCAAATGCCAAACGTATAGTGATATGCCGAGTGCAGAGACAGTTCTATACAGACGAGCAGTACTGGCAGCACGTCACAGCATATAGGGAGGGAGTATAGGGGTACTTGTACACGGAGCAGAATTGCGTGTCTGCCTCTCCTGGCTGCTGCTCGTGTCACACCCGAAACGGAATCAGAACGGATTTTTATGTCTTGAATCGACAATTTCATTGTGTTTTATTTCTCCTCTTTCTTTTTTTGTGAGATCCTGACTGCCGTTTGTAGTACTACTTATATACCAACCCCTCTCCGCCCATCGACCGTTCCTCATTTCTTGGCTTGCCGCCCTCCCTCCTCCTACTCACGCCAGTCCAAAACAATCACGTAGTACCTTATATCTAGTGCGCCCCTATGTACCGGCTCATCGGTAATACTATCGAGCTGGTTCTCTTCTTTTTTTTTTCAGGTTGTTTTTATTCATTAGAGCGTGAATAGAAGACTCTATCCATCACGACTCACCTACGTGCCTCTGTCATTTTGTTTCCCATCCAGCTTGATATGTTAAAAAAAAGGTGTTTGCACAGTGGAGGAGATCAGACCCAAGTCAATACAACGGCGGCCCAAAAACAAACACAATATGAGAGGTCGCAGAGTTGATGACTTGATAAAAAGTCACCGGGAACGAACGGTTGCTATTCAATTAAAGGGAATTCACAGGCCACCAACGAAAACTTTCACGAGAAAACGAAGGTTCGATAGGTGGTATATAGGCGTGTGAACCGGCGCGGATTTCGATTGGCAATGCCGACTAGCTACTCCTGTATTTCGCATTCGACATACGTTCTCCGTATATTGTCGACTGTTTATGTTTGCTGACGCCCAACAGAAATCTTATTAACCCTGGGTTTGCACGGAGTGATCACGCGGGATGGAATTACACGAGGAACCCATTAACACGTGAGTGTCCTCTAGTTCTTAGTACGTGACAGTAGTACGCACCCTTCCTAGTGACATGTATATATACTAGTCAGCTTGATCGAGATGCTCTACGTGTGCACTATATACGCGCTGCGAATGTATTGACATCATCATCAGAATCGACACAATCTTTTCCCTTCTTTTCGCGCTCCACTCCAAAAGAAAAAGATAAAGAAATGGAATTTCTTTTCCTTTTTTCTTTTCCTTTTTTCTTTTTCTTTTTGATGTTTCGCTGTTCGCTGTGGGATTCTTCGTCGTCTGCTAGTCTAGCAAACGTCAGAGTTTTTAGTCTCCAATCAATCACCTTTTCTTAGTGTTCTTTTTGCCCTACATTCTCGCCTGTGGTCTCCTTTTGTTGACTGAAAACCCGTGATCTCGGTGTAACAGGGCAATAATTTTTCTGCTGATTGTAAAATTCTGTGTGCTTGATCTTGCTGTCCCAGCCACCAACATGAGTCAGGTCGACGGTGGCGACATCTCTGAGCCTGGCTCGGCAACTTCGGCAACTTCTGCCATAACTTGTGGCTTTTGCCAAAAATCGTTCAAAGGGAAGAAAAGTCGAAAGTTCTGCTCCACGAACTGCTTTCAAGATTTCCAAAAAGCAAACAGCAGCAAGCAGTCAACCAATGTCGCAAGTTTTCTCACCCTAGCCAATAGTGATCAGGATGTTTACTCAACTCCAAATACAGTCTCCAAGCCTAAACGTCTGTTGTCTGCGGATTCCAGCCCAGATGTATCCATGTCAGATCCTAAGAAAATTCGTTACGAAGACTACAGCAGCCTCACCAACGACTCCGAGCTTTCTCACCTTGATGCCCTCAACAGAGAAGATATTTGCAAGAAATTAATGGCGGCTATCGACTTTATTAAGACCCAGCATGAACGTATCTCCAAGCTGGAATCCGACCTGGTGGATGTAAAGCTCGCCTTCGCGGATGCGATGACTCTTCGATTCGTCGACCAGCGTGCTTCCTTGACTTCTCAACCTGCCGTTCCGGTTCACTCGGGCAAACCTCTGTACTCACAAGCCGTCCGAGGCCAGCAAGCTCCCGTCCTCGTAGCAAGTTATTCATCCAGCGCCATGCCTCCTGACCGAATCTCACTGGCTGGATTGGAGAAGCTCCTTGATTCCGGCGCTGGTGGCCCGGTTCCAGCGTCAGTCAGGCAAAAGGACAACAACATCTTCGTCCGGCTTAACGACCCAGCTGACCTTGATCGTGCCAAATCTATTCTGGAATCCAAGGCTGGACCTGACAGTGTAAATATTTTTAATTCTGTATCTCGTCCTACCAAACTGTACCCTGCTGTTGCCTTGTTTGTTGATTTGAGCTACCTGCCAAGTTTGAAGGATGAGTTAATGTTGAGGAACTTTGGGTTGAAGGGTAAAATCGATTCGGTGTCACAACTGTTTGCTAAGCCTAACTCTTCCAAGGGCCATGTCAAAATTCTTTTCAACTGTAAAGAGACTCGTGATCTTGCCATCCTTAACGGTGTGGTTGATTTTTTCAACACCACCGCCCGTATTGTTGAAATTCTTTTAGACCGAGAGGTCCGCCGATGCTTTAAATGTCAAGGATATGGCCATGTTTTGGCGACATGTCGTGATCCTAAGCCCAGCTGTGGTAAATGCGCTGGTCCACATCTTACTAGAGACTGCTCTAGCAAGGTATGGAAATGTGTGAATTGCAAAGGTGATCATCAAGCTGGTGATCGACATTGTCCCTCCCAAATGAAAGCCGTGGCAAGATACAGGATTAGGATGGAGCGTGCTTAATGCCTGACAATACTGTAAATCCTAATCGCCTTTTCAGATGTTTGCAAGTAAATCTTCGTCATTCAAAGGTTGCATCTGCCTCCTTGGCGGAGGTGATTTTAGAAAACAAATTTGATGTAATCCTTATTCAAGAACCTTATGCTAAGAACAGTAATTCTCCCACAGTTTCAAATATTCCTCCTGGCTATATATCTTTTCACTCTCTCTCCAAAGATCATGCATATGGGTCGGCTGTTCTTGTCAGGCTCTCTCTTGCCACTACCTTCCGGGCAGTTTGTCGCAGCCAGTCCAACCACATTGCGGCCGTTGATTTGTACACTCCATTTGGTACCTTCCGTTTTATTTCAGCCTATCTTCGTCCATCTATCAATGACGTAGTGACTCAGTTTATCTCTGGCATCGGTGGCATTCTTAACAAGCTGTCGATCGTCGCAGTCGATTCTAATGCCTTGAACAAAATCTGGAACAGCAAATGTACCAACGCTAGAGGGACTGAATTGGAATCTGTAATTTCAGATAACTGCCTGCAAATCTTAAATCAGCCTTTAGACACACTTTCATTCGTTCCTGCTGGCACCTCATTTCTCGATCTTACGCTTGCTGGGAGCTCTGTCAAAAGCTCTCGTTGGTTTTTTCCATCTATTCCTTCCATGTCTGATCATCCCTACATTTACTTTGAGATAGATCAACGGTCAACTTCCTCTAACCCTTTCAATTCAGTAAGAACTAAGGTCCGTACTCCTCATATATCCCGTATCAATGTTGAACAATTTCGTGGCAAGGTCTCTGCTGCTATCAAGCTTCTTTTAATGCAATCCTGTGTAACGACTCAAAGCATCGACTTATCGATTGAAGAGTTATGTGTGCTCATTTCCTCTGCTGCTCGTTCCTCCAGAACAAGCAAATTGCTTGAGCCTGGTGCTCGTAATATGCCATGGTGGTCCAAAGAACTGTGTGGTCTTCGTCACAAAACACGTCAGGCTTTTAAGTTGTGGTCAGCCCAGCGTACAGAGGTGAATAAAAATTCCTTCAAAGTCCTGAAAGCTTCTTACCAGCGTGAGATTCGTAAGGCTAAACAAGGTGCTTGGAAGCTCCTCTGTAGTTCCAATCCAGGGAGTAGTGACCTGTTCTCTGCCCTGAATGCTGCCTCTGGGAAGTTATCTTGTATTGGTCTCCCTACCGTGATCTGTATCGATGGCATTGAAATATCTGAACCCCTGGCAATTTTAGAAAAATGTGCCCAACATTTCTTTCCTGAGCCTCCCCCGTCTGAAGACGTTCATCTCCCTGCCGAGAAACTTGCAGAGTCTTATTCCTTTTCATCTCATTCCCCCTCATTCATCTTCCCTCCAATAACATCTGAAGAACTGGCATCGGCAGTCACATCTATGAATGTTAAGTCTTCTCCTGGACTTGATGGTCTCTCCACAGCCTTGATCAACTCCTGTTTTCCATTGATCACAGACCATCTTTTAAATATTATGAATGCTTGTTTTTCCCTCTCCTACTTTCCGACTTGTTGGAAAGCTGCTAAAGTTGTCGTCATTGGCAAGCCCAACAAGCCTGCCTACGATTCTCTTAACAGTTTTCGCCCAATAAGTGTTGTCAATACCTTGGCGAAAGTTCTGGAAAAATTGATCTTGAGCCGGGTCAGGTGGGTGGCGTCTACCTGTCAGTGGCTAAGTCCTAGTCAACACGGCTTTATTCAGGGTAAATCTACTGAATCTGCAGCACACTCCCTGATCTCTTTTTGTGAATCTTCCAACAAAGCCAAGTGTACTACAGCCTGTGCCTTTTTAGATATAAAAAGTGCATTTGATGCGGCGTGGCATCCTGCCATTATTTCAGCCCTTGATAGTCGTCATTGTCCACGTTATCTGACCCAATTAATCGTGAGCTTTCTCTCAGACCGCACAGCGCTTTTCTCTCTAAACGACTCTTCTCTGACGGTAAATGTTGGCCTCGGCTGTCCTCAAGGTGGCGTTCTGTCACCCTTCCTTTGGTCTGTTTTAATTGATGATGTGCTGCGTCTCTGCTTTCCCTTCCTTTCTTTTAATGTTGGGTTTGCTGATGACCTTACTGTGGCTACGGCCCACAAAGATCCCACCATAGCTACTCGCAACTTGCAGATCATGTGTGATCAGGTCAACAATTGGTGCTTGAGCAAAAAAATGTCACTTAATGCTAGTAAAACTGTTTTCATGCTGGTAAACAAAAAATTTATAAACTGCTCGCACCTCAGTTTGACAATCAATGGGTTGTCCATATCCCCTTCCACTGAGACCGTCTTTCTTGGCCTCACAGTTGACTGTCGCCTTAAGTGGCTAGTCCACGTTAATCGAAAAATTGCGGCGGCCAAACGTGTTTATTTTTCTCTAAGAGCGGCATTGAAATCAACGTGGGGCTATGACAAATATAGACTGAAATTTTTATACTATTCTGTTGTTGAACCGTTCCTGCTGTATGGCTGTTCCGTTTGGGCTCCTTTGCTCTCCTCTAAGAAAAACATAAAGCTACTCCGCTCGTTTCAGCGTTCTGTTACCCTTCCGCTTTCCAGTGCCTTCAAATCTGTCTCGACAGAGAGTTGTCTTGCTCTCTCCAATATCCTTCCGATCGATTTGCGAGTGCTTGAAACCACTTACATGCGTTATTACTCTAACTCCACCGGCTACTTCTCTCTTGCGTCCTCGAAGTGGTTAACAAGCCGTTTGCCTGGCCTTACAACGTCCGCCAAATATGATTTGCCCATGCTGCACTCTCACCCATTACTGCCTCCCTGGGAGCCCTTTTTACAACCTTCACTCCTTGTTGAGGGTTGCGAGTTGCTAGCCCCTAATGACAAATCTGTTTGCATCTTTGTCGCTGCTACAGCAGTGCCACGCGGATCGTATGGTGGTTGTTACGTGGCGACTAGCCATGCTGAAATCACAGATTTAGTAAATGGACCTGTTCCTTCTACCTGCGCTTTTCTTGCTTTACAGCTTACGGTTTTGAGTGCGATCACGATGGCTTCCCGTCTATTAGAAGAGGGTCTCAGTGTCGATATAATTGCAATCGACCCTTCTGCCTTTACGTTCACTCGCTATTTCTCTAAACTTTCTGCAATTCAACGTCTTTGTCTAGACATGCTTGTCCCCTACCGAGATAACATACGATTGTTTATTTGCCAACTCTCAAAGTCTGTAGGCCTTCAGCTTGCCATCGCTGGCTGTCAACTTCCTGGTGACAGTCTTGACAGTCTTTATAACCTTCCCAGATTACTTCCTTCTAAATCTTCAGCTCGACTCACGATTAAAAAGATAGCCGAGGAATTGTGGGATTCGGAATGGCGGAGCTGCTCAAATGGAAAAATGACTAGGGAATTTTTCCCAACGATTGAGTCCGTCAGACATATTCCAACTCACCAGCTTTGCCGTCAGATCGCCCAAGTCCTTACCGGCCATTCTCTACTTAAAGAACATCAGTTCCGCTTTAAATTTGCCAACTCTCCGGTCTGCACCTGTGGCAGTCCTACGGAGTCAGTGGAGCATTTTATTTTTCACTGTCCGCTCTTTTCCAAGCAACGTCTTCCTTTTGCTGCGACTTGCATCTCTATTGATGGCTCTTGGCCTAGGTCATTGCATTCCATTCCATCGAACCCCATTTTATGGGAAGCCTTTCGGCAGTTTGTACGCTCAACTAATCGCCTGATGTGGAAAGAGGTGTAGGGTGTTACCCGTAATTGCTTGAATATTGGCTCTGGTCTCTATTCTCCTCCATTCTTGTACCTTACCGCTCTCGATGTTCACTCTTGGCCCTAAGATTTACTTAGGTTGCCCAGGAGGTCATCTCGCGGTTCTTATCTTGTGTAAATTGCGGCTCTGCTCCCCTGCTGGTCAGGAGAGTGTGAGCCCTTGCATTTAATTGTACATATTGATCTTATGCCCAATCTCTAACCTCAAGCTAGCCAGAGATTTTCCCGCTGTAACTGTGTTCACCGCTCTCTGCTTGGTGGAGGCTGTACCGGTGGCCGTCGGCTGATGGTCTTGAAGGTGCAACCAAACCGGGTAGACTCCAAAAAGCCAAGCAGAGCTCGCGGATGATCGCCCGCCCAGCGTGGTGTAAATAGGCCCAGTTTCCCTTTTCGTGTTGTCTTATTCGTGTTGTTTTATTCGTGTATTAGTTTTCGCCATGCACAATGTTCCCTGTATATTGCCCTTATCCTGGCCTCTAATCCCTCCCATGTACCTCTGGTTCCAACACCATCCGTGAGTGGCGCCACGGGAATAAGAAATGTACATATGTGTTGTATCTATATTGCCATGAAACTGTACAATACATTCGAGCGACACTCCTGCAGGAGGTAACGCTCAGTTAAAAAAAAAAAAAAATTAAAAAATAAAAAAAAAAAAAATGTTTCGCTGTTGGCTGCTGCTGCCTCACGGGCTTGGCTCGACGTTGTCGTCATCCGGACCAGAAATTGGATTTCCGGCTGCCACGACGACTCTTGTCGTCTGCGTTGTTTGTTGTTGCCGAAGAATAAGAATAAGAAAAAAAGAGCCAGCGGGAGCTAGTCGGGCAGCAGCAACAACTCAACAATTTTCACCAGAGATGCGCAACATACACGAGAGACGGGAAGGGCAGGTTTCACATGATATGGATATATACCCCACCCCTTTACAGTCGCTGAGAGGGGAATGGGAAATCTCATCCGCATGGATCTACACGTCATCCCGTCGTCGCTCAATGTAAGCATACCTAAAGGTCATCGCAGTCGCAGATAAATAAAAAGAAAACAATTTGTTATTGTTTTGTTTTCCAAAAATCACTCATCGGCAAAACTAGATTTGCTGGCGCGGATTTCAGTTCATATGTCTCACCCTACATATTTATGTAGAGTCAATCTATATTTCTATCTACCGAGAAAGCGGATGACGAAATAGGGGCGGAAACGTCGCATCTGCAGAGACACGCAGTTTCTCGAAGAAATGCACGAGAAATTCGAATTCGAATTCGGATTTCGAAATTAATTTGCTCAACTCGGAAATGTAGCTCGAAAGTCCAATTATTTACAGATCAAATTCACAAATGATAATCCTTTCAGTTGTGAATCGTCGTCGCTGATTAATTAATTCTTCGGGATTGCGTGAAGGACAAGATCGGATAAGTGTCTATACATCACGCTGCTCCCTCTAAGCCTCCTTAACATATGCAGTTATTGTCTGATGTCAATGCCTCAGCCGATGTAATCTAGAGCGTATTCACGCACATGTCAGCTCCGCAAACCGATCAATAAAATTCGGTATCATTTCAGATTGGGGAGGGCGTGTGTGTGTGTCATCGCTTGCCTTGATTGCATAACATTCTCATCTGCTTTGGCAACAGCCAAGCCCCCTTTTTTTCCCCCCAGCTCTTCTACTCATTTCCTCTCTCCCTTCCTATTCCCCATTTATTCACTAGTTTTTTAAGTCCCATGGTGCGTGTATGTTGTTTGTTGCTGCCAAAATCATCACGGAGAGCTCCCCGCGCGTTCCTCGCTTTAGTTTTGGCCCGATGGAGTGTGAAAGCCACCCCGCGGAGAATGTAAACCATCGTCGTCATCAGACTATGGGTGTGCGCTGCCCTGGTATAATGTCCATATCAATGAAGCCATCCACAAGACGAAGATGAAGAAGAAGAAGAAGAAAAAGTATCTAAATCCAGCAACGGGAATCGTTCAAGCGCTCCCGCAAGGTTTTTTCCTCCCCCTTTTTTTGTTGTATCCGTTCCCCGTTTCGTCGGCCAAGAAACGAAAATGGAATAAGGGAAAAGAGTGGCCGACCTATTTTTCCTTTTTTTTTGTCCCCCCCCCCCCTCCCTCCAATGCTCATTTCTATTGGGCCTCGCCCCATCTAGTCGCATAATGAAAAAGACTAAGCGCGGTAAACGCCGTTTCGGCAGCCGCCGAAATGGAGTTAACGGCGTGAATAACGGGCCACTGATGAAAGGCAACGACTCGGGCTATATCTATTATACGACACAGCCCTTGCAGAGGGCGACGCTGGGCTGCACCAACCGGGTTAAAGGAATAATCAGTAGGGGCCATGCATTTGCCTTGCTGACATCCGAGCAGGATCTGACAACCTTATAACCAGCAGAGACCACAGCAGCATCCAAAAGGCAAAAAGGGGGGGATCCTGGATGGACAATCGATAATGAAACTTTCGCTCTCTAAAGAGAAAAGGCCTCCCACCCACAGTTAGTCCGGTGCACTCATCAAACTGATGTCATTAGAGTCGACCGCCTAAAAGGACGTGAAACGAGAGTGAAACAAAAGACACATCACGATGATGTACGTCTACCCGCTCCTGAAGTGATCCCACAAAGAGAAAACAAAAGAAAAGAAGAAAACAAGAAAAGTCCGTGATTTATACGCGTTCAGTTCCAATCGCTCGGCGCGGCGGTACGAATTAGCATCAGTATCGGTGATTGGGTGGCAAACGATTTGGGGGCGTTTGACGACTATTTCTCAACTTGTAACGGCGCCCGACACTAAAACGGGGCGAAGCCCTTTTATCTCAACAATATATTGCATCACCACACAATAGCCCCACGCCCCACCGTGTATACCACAAGAAATAAAAGATTATATAGACCCATCCGGAAGTGTTTTTTTTTTTAGCGGATTTCAACGCCAATCACGGCGGGCAAGCGTCTACTTCCTTCCCTTTCCCCCTTTTTTTTTATTTCGTGGTCGTTAGATTATAGACGAATAGATATAGATAGATAGAAGAGATGAAAGTCTCTTGATGAAAGACTTTAATAGCTACTACCAAGTATAGACAAATGGCGGGTTGGCGCATATAATGTAAAAGGATCAAAGTGCTGCTGGGCCAGAGCATCGAGGGAAGCCAAAAGAAGAAAGCGGAAGGAAGGAAGCTAGCGAAACCGGAATTAGACTGAGACGACCTAGAGTTAACTGCACACACGCCGTTTCCATGGAAGCAGCGGAGCTATGTCAAGATCGGTTTCTTGGCTTGTCTGATTTCACTTTCCTTGTAAATATGTTGCTGGTGGATTTCTGGCAATTTGTCGTCGCCGCCACAACACCTTTTGCTCTTGCAGAAATCCCTTCGGACGTTTGAAAGTTTAACGGTCCTAATAATGTTTTTTTTTTTTTTTTTTTAATTCTGCGCAGCAGAGATGGACTGCGACTCATCAGCATATTCCTCCGCAACTGCAGTGGAGAATGATGAAAGGAGACGAGCACAGTCTGCCAGATCGCCGTCAACACACAGTATACGGTATAAATTTCAACGTCGTTATTATTATGCGTCATTTCTCGCGACGTGGTATATACGTACAACTGTCGTTTGAACTAACGCGGATTCGACGAGTTGGCTGGGGTCAAATATGATCCATCAAGACTCGACCAACTAGCGCTTCCATGTAAATAGTAATTGACTCAACTCTTGTTCCATATTCAAAAGAAAAAGGGCGCCCCGTACCAAACCATTTCACCCCACGGAGTAGTGCGGCAAAATTCAATAATTCCTTAATAATTAAAGGAAACCAGCGGGCATGTGTGTGTGTGTGTCACACACCCTACTTGTAACTCTATGGCTGAACGATTGTAACAATGCGAAAACAGCGCAAGTGTGCTCGCTGTTTGTTCGAGTTGTAAAAGTGGAAAGTTGACGCGCGGTTCAAACGAGCTCCTTTCTCCCATCACCATTTTCCCCAACTATTGTCTAGTGCAAACAGCATTACTAAAAACCAGCAATCATCTTGGGATCCTCTAGACAACGCAATTAAACTGTTTCCTCTGAAAGTCATATTGGATGCCAGCGAAACCTCTCGTCGTTTTTCTTTTCTTTTGAAGCGGTTGACTTGGATGAAGACAAGTTCCTTTTTGACTACAACAACAGACGTATCGTTACGAAGAAAAAGACAGGAATATTTGCGCTTCCCATTAATGTGACTGGGAATTCTCATTCTGAGTGAGTGGCGAAAAATCATGAAAAATAAAGGAGAGAAGGGAAGAAGTTCAACGGGATGGCCCGTGATTGTTAAGAAATGCGGACCAACGGTTGTGATATTGATTGAAGCACTCGACATCCTTCTCTCGTCGTCTTCTCGCGCTGTGTGTGTGTGTCTTTATCATCATTTGTCGTGGCACTCAGTTGTAGTTCGGCTCATCCCGACCAATGAATAAGTGGAGATTGATGGAAAGAGACATTTGCATTATGGTCGTTTCTTCCCTTTCTGTCATGTCTTTTTAAAAGTCGTATGGGCTAAACTAAATCCTTCCAGAACTCTCTTTCCTTGTGGCAAAACTTTTTTTTTTTTTTGCTCTTTCCTCGAATCACTTTTTCTATTCTAGCAGTCCTGACTGGCGGAATGTGCGTATACTTTTACAGGGGCCCCATATTCAAATGACTTTATAACTTTTGGATGTAGTCTCTGTGGATTTTCTGATTTCTTTTCTTACATTTCGTTTCTTTGTGAAATACACAAGTGTCTGCGGGAGAAAGGCGTCCGCTATTTTGTGCACATATGTGGTGGTGCGAATATGCAGTTTATACAACACACCTACACAAAACGGGGATGTGGAAGCGGAGGCAGCTGCCGATCCCCGGGAATACACGTATTCCCGCGTGAATAGAGCTAGTCAGCCAGCCAGCTAGAATAGTAGTCTAGTATAAAGCATACAGCAGTCAGTCGATGTCTGATAAGAAATGAGACATTCATATTGGAGCTAGGGAGGGATGCTGGACTGGAGGGAGTCATATTGTATCAACATGCAGAGCTCGGATGTGCATTGTGCATGTTACACACACACACACACGCGGATCTATAAACACATACGTGTATAGGATGGAACATCAAACGGAGAGACTCACAACTCAATGAAGGATGACATAGATGGCTATTCCATTTTCCATTGAAATGGGAATCTAATACTGCACGGGATTCTCTATGATATCCTTTCGCAGTGATGCCGTCGTGTTTTGGACATCACAGCAGCAACACGCAGGAAGAAAATAAATAAATTTAAAAAAAAAGAAAGAGAGAGTATGCCTCGAGTGTCTCTATCCAGACTGTTGTTCTAAGGCAACTTTGTGTTCTGGAACAACAGCAGCTAGCGGGGAAAACAAAAAATGGCGTATAGACCTCATCTCCGACTGTTTCGGGTAGTACTGCTGCCACCACCCCGCCAACTATTTAGATTAATGATGATACCAAAGTTACAGCAACTTTCCGAATGAGGAGAGATAGTGGCTTAGATTCCCCTGCGGGTTGGCTGCGTGAGTAAGCAAACAGAAGAAACGGGAGCGGAAGAAAAAAACGGACGGCAACTAAAGCGAAATATCCGGAAATATCTCATCATCAGGTAGACGAGTTGAGAGAGAAGATCCGGGGAAGCTCAGCAGGGGAAAAAGAATGAAGCCGAGCCATCATCACTATATAAAGCAACATCCTTTATATCCCCTTTCAAAATGTGAAAGAGATAGAGAGTTAGGAGGGGGTGCTGTGAGTTGACGATTTGAATGATTCACTGCATTCGCTACAGATAGAAGGAAGAAAGCAGAGCGACGTGCCCCCCGGACGGTCGTCATCGGAGACCCAGCGAAATGTGAATAAATCAACCGCAGCAGTGGAAAGGAGAAGAAGTTAGAAAACGAGGCAAATAACATGAAATACTGGTACGGCGGGAGTGCCAGTGCTGTATATAAACATTATATAGTCCTTTTCTTTCTCTTGTGGGTTTGTATTTCAAATCGTCGTCCATGTTATTTCTCCGCCGTATATAGTGCATAACACATTAGGAGATGCCAGGAGCAGACAGCCAACCCTCTTGGCTTTTCAACAGATCCCTTGTGAAATATATGGACGTGGTTGGCTCATGGCAGTAAAGCCGAGCTGGATATATACTACTCGCAAATATCATCGAGCTATTTCACTGTTCTAACCGATCAAATTATTATTATTTATTTTTGTCGAGGATTTCGTTGTTTGCTACTGAAATTTACCGCACAAATCGGCCGTTCTTTTACGGGTCCCATTCATTGATTAAAGACTAATAAGCGCAATATCTACGAAGCTCCTTCCGTTCGTCATCCAATTCACAAGGGGACCTCGTCGTTATTCTCTGCATTTGTTTCGGGCGTAAATTTTCGCTTTATATGTTGAGAACTGCACGACAACGACGTCCATACATAAACTAGGGCGACTTGTTCAATCGAAAATTATGCTGCTGTCTGCCGTAGTAGCGTCATTACTCCTTGACACGGCTGTCAAGTGATATCCAAATATAGCTAGATGGAAACAGCTCGATCAGATGAAGCGGAGTGTCTTGTAGATATGAGGACCAAAGTGTATTTATAGCTCAGCTTTATTAATGCTTTGCCGGCCCTATCGGAGGATATAATTGCGATCCTGGCGGCAATATACAAGCTTTCCCTCAACATCGCTATCTCTATCTCTCGAAATTATACCATTGATTGCATCTTAGCTCTAATTATGCTACTCAACTGTGTGGTATCCAGCGAATAATTACATGTGCTGGAGCAGTTGCATCAAGTTGCCTTCATTTACATATTGTCCACTACATTTTCCGGTTGAGTTTCCAGTTAGATAACTTGATTTCCTTAACATGAATTGACTATCATTAGAATTGGATTGACCAGTTTCTCTATTTCAATGGCAATGGCAAGTTGAAATAAACTAACAACTAATCTATCAAGAACATCCTCTTTACCCAAAGTACATCTGTGTGTTCTGTAAATGTATACGTCGACGTCAAGGTCTAAAGGTCCAAGTATTGACGTTCGTTTCGCATGAATAGTCATCGCCTAGCGGACGGCCACGATGAAAAGCCAAGTGCTTGGATGTCCCGCGTGTCACATGCACTGCTGATTGCACAAAGTTGTCGCCGACTCGCCCCGCTCTCTCCTCTCGACATGTAGCACGGACCCTAACTGCGACTGGACAACGTGATGCTTCATATACATGCATATAAATGTTAAGACACACGAAGAAGATGCTGCAACGTGTAGCAGCGAATAGCAAGAACTGGAGAGGATGTGGCAAGTACTACACGATGATGGCTGGGTTGGTGGTGAAGTGGACGGCCACCCACATACTCCTCGACCCTCATCCAGCATCCATGTGAGGGGGGGGGGGGGGGAGAACTTGCCATGCTATATGCTACACAGGCAGTAGAGTTTTGTTTCTAGATACTTATTTACAAGTCAAACCAATAACCTCTTGTTGGAAACTAGTGCTGCAGCTGTTTTGCGTTGTGACTGTACAAAAGTACACACCAACAGCCGCAGTTGCTGAGATGGATAGACCTTTATTTTCCCGGAAAGGCTGGCGCACTATGAACTCTGCATTTGTGTACGTATAATAGACCGTCCCGCCGATAAAGTTGTCATAAGTTTTGTCCGCTCTGCTCCTGTAAGCCAAACTGACACGTACCATCTCATGCAAGAAATAAACTCTCGGTTCCCAGTCTTCCAATAATCCTATTGGGCTCTGCTTTGATCAGTTTCTGTCAGGACTGACTGCACTCGGAACTCAGTTCTCCAATTGAAGGAAATGAAAAACACAACGAAATCCATCCATCAAGTATATACATATAGCTGACTGACCGGTCAACGAAATGCAAATAATACAAAACAAAATTGTTTTGCGTGTCAGCTTATTATTGTTTGGATCTGAACAAAACAGAATCACCGGATAAGTTCTTTGTCCGTATGCAGCAGACTATGAAAATAAACTTCAATCTCTTCTACTAAGAGTAATAGACCGGCACAATTAAAAGTTGTGCAGTCATACGTGTATGTACAACGGAGAGATCAGACTGTACTGATCCCAGCCTTATTTCAGACATTCACTGACCCGTTTCAAATGATTGATGACTAACAAACTAGAATGGAAAAAAAGAGGAAAACGAAGAGAATTCTAGAAGAATGGGAAATAACGATGCAAGACGAAAGAATAATGAGAGAATAGAATGGGCAGGACTGGAAAATCAAAGGTACGCCATATATGTATATAACTCTCACCCATTCGATATAATGATGGTGCGCTTGCCGTCATTATGCCTTAACTTTTACATTAAACTTTCCATCATTTTCTCCCAGGCTGAAAAATAAAATAACGACCCGAACTATGTATAGTTGAAAGTGAATTTGTGAATAAAAAGAAAATGAAAAGATAAATTATTTGTTTTTTCTTTGGTTCCCATTTTATTGATTTCTTTATTAGTAGCAATTTGTGTTTAAAGCGGTTGCGCCACGAAAGAGAGCTAGCAGTCGATACGATGCCACCTGAATAGAGGGACCCCTGATAGGTTGACAAGGGTTGACAGTTGACACACCGCTGCACTCTGGAACTCGTCACCTAGCACTCAGCTTATTTATTACATCAAATATGAAACAACCCAAAAAAATCATTGGGAGGAAAGTTAACGTCGCAATATCCTTCGCTTCCTATTCTAACTAACACGATATACCGCACGTAATAAGCTTCCCCAAAAGCCTCATAAATATATATAATCACCACTACTTAGGTGACGGACGTGTACACACTATATAGGCTACCGGGAGTTTTTCTAATACCGCTTATTATATAATCAGGTGACGTCGTGCGGCTGCTTTTGGCGTCGGATGTTGCAACATACTTTTAGCGTTTACTCTCTATGCCTGGTCTTGTAGAAATACAACTTCCTTAGTCCTTTCTAGCTTTTTTTTTCACGCTAATAATTGTGGCGCATACTCGGAATTAATAAGAAAAAGCTAATGTTATGTTGGATAGACGCCAAGAGGTGCAAGCTAAACAAATCAATACCTTATAGGAGCTACACCCTCCTTGCCAAGATAAGTTCAGTAAAGGCTCATCGGGATCGGATCTTATCCGAGCCGACAAGGCATGTTTTCGCTTTCAAATTTAATGGTATTTACACGATGGGGTCGGTTATGTTGGTTTCTCATCATACTTATAGAGGATTGCATTACGGCAGTCGTCGGATATTGTTTGAAACAAAAGCAAATTACAGACATGGAGGTTATTAGGTATTGTACAGTGGGTACCTAAAGTATCCGTACGGCTGAGAGGAGCAGTACGGAAAACGCGTTTTTCAAAACGCTCCCATAAATTGAATTCTCGTTGGAATGCAATAAAATTTTTTTGTAAGGTTAAGATTAGGGTGGGGTTTCATCTGATTTTTTTTGGGAATTTTTCAACAACGCGATATGTGGTTTTTATCGCGTTGCGAAAGTATCCGTACGGCCGAGAGGCCTAGTAGGGAAATGGGCTTACTTTGGAGGCCTCTTATTCGGTAAATAAGTAACATTAAAGGGTGGGAAAGTTCTTAAAAAAAAGAGCTGCATTAGCTCTATATGTGGTCATAAGATCACATTTTTTAAGTTTCATTTATAGTAATGAAATCAAAAATGAAAACACGAATTATAAGTTTTCCGTTTTCTTCCCCTCGATTCCCCATCACCAGTGTTGCCATATCAAAAAATCTCTTTCTTCCCTTGGACGGAAGAGGGAGAAAGGGGATGTGGGGTGTAGTGGACTAGAGCGTCAACACTTTGGAAAAAGGCAATGAGGCTCTGGTTTCGAACCCCAGCTGAACCCGTCATAAAACTGTAAGTAGCGCCCTTGAGGCAGCATGCATAACACAGGATTCTTGATTGCTTTCAAGGATATGACGTTAAATATACTGTGGTGGGTTCAATCACATCTAAATTGGAAACTGAAGGCGCTTTGAGCATATAATGGAAAGGCGCCATATAAATACGTACATTATTATTATTATTATTATTATTATTATTATTATAAGCCTTTTCTCCTGTGGTATCCGTGAGAGTATAGATTGACTCAATAATAAATACCAGCGCAGCAAGAGTGGGCAAAGCCTATCGGCGTTAATCTCTTCTGGGAATATTAATGTTAATACCAATAAAGATGAATTTGTGAGCGAGAGAGAAATCCAAAGATAGAAAGAAAATGTTCTATTTTTGAAAATAGAGGAACGTAATCTGAAATGGCGAGGCCAAAACAGACTGGAATGTCACCGAAGACGGCGGGGGAGACGCAACAAGATTTAGATGTGGATTTAGAGTTTTGTCAGTGACACAAAAAGTATTTCAAACTTGCTATCCCACCACCGGCATCACCAACACCCATCCATTCGCCGTTGGCGATGACGCTCCAGCGAGCCCCAGAGAGTTGTGCGGGAGGGTATAATAGGACTGGAGGCGGTTTGCTGCGGATGCTTTTCGATCGAGATCCGCACTGCTGCTGAAATCCCACGACTCCTCCTGCTCCTACGATAGACGACGATCCTCACCGTCGTAGATCTACTCTATTTCTACTATACAACTGCCGAACCGGAGAAGGAGAAGGAGCGACATCTGCGATTGCCGGTTGCCCGAGACCAAAACTTATTGGATATAGGCGACGCCCATTCTCATCGAGATCAATTATCTTTAGAAGGACAGGGCCAGGTTCTTTAGATGTATTATGTATATATATATATAAATGTTTCGATTTAGATGCCGCGAAACATAACACGGCCTCCGGCGCCGTGCAGCTCCCGAAGCCAGATGAATACACAAGAGAATGACTGCGGCTGTTTGTATAGGCTACCGTTTCCTTATTATATAGCATATGCCAGAGAAGGGGAGGGGGAGGACTCAATGGCGAATAGAGGATGTGTATAGGGCCTCATTAAGAGAAAAGGAGGAAGAAGAATCATTCATTCGGCATCAATGCATCACGTCTAAATTATACGGCGTCAAAGACGGGCGTCCCAAACTTCAAAAAGGAAACACACGCTCAACAGCTACGCTCTATACGCCACAAGCACTGCGGCCGTGGGTGTGGGTGTGGCAGTGGCTTTAGACTTCTTTCGTATCAAATAAGGGGCTCCTTAATTCTTTTTCTCCTTTGGACGGTGTGTAATGTGTATACCGCTAAAGTTATTATCTAACAGACTGCGCGGTTGGCTGGGGTTTGGATTTCTCCTCGTATTTCTTTATTCGTGTTTCAATCGTTCATTATGCGAGGAGAATGGCAGAATAAGAGCGATGGAGCACGAGAGTCTGGAGAGAAGCCTGCTGCGGAGCTGCTGCACAATGAGGAGGAGCGGGAGCGGATCGGAGGCGTCTAATGAGGTGCCGTGTTCGTTCTCCACACACATTGGCGACGTCGTGAGCTCAACAGCGCATAACTTTGGTCAAAGGAGTGGATGACGGGGAGGGTAGAAGGACAATTTTCCCAATCAATTCATCACAGCTCCGAAGGGAGGAGAAGAAGAAGAAGAAGAAGAAGAAGAAGAAATAGCTCTCCCTCACTATTTCATAATATTACATCCCTTTGTATATTTCTCGCCCAGCAGACATCAGGAGCGTCCTTCTCCTTCAAACCATCCGCTCGTCTAATCATGTCTCCTTCTCTCGCTCTAAATATGCAGCATCTTTACTCGACTTGTGTTGCAAACTGCATGATGCAAGAGAGTCTCCAAATTAAGTCAAAGTCCACTCGGAGAATACTGCCAACGAACGAGCGAATCGTACACGTTTTAATGGATCCATCTTTGTTCTCTCTCCTATTCCGAGTGAGTTGCCACGAAACAAGTGAGAAATTTCCCCCGCCCAGCAGTTTGATTTACGGCGACGCGACAACAGGATGTCATTGTCATCCCGCCCACGTCCAAGTCTGCAAACAAACCCCGTAATAATAATAATAATAACGTGAGTGTGAGTCTACATAGGTGCTGCTGGCGTCATCGCGACAAGTTCCGTCTTGGCAAACAAATTAAAAACGGAAAGTTTTTCCAACGTGAAACTCGTCGCGTTACAAAGGCGAGCATCGTTTCAACAACCCATATGTGTGATACGGAATCGACTTTTTTGTTTTGTTTTATTTATTATTATTATTTTTTTGTTTGTTTGTTTGTTAGGAATCAAGTCGAGCGAGGTGCAGTGTGTCTGTTGGGTTAACTCGTCTCCGGTGCACTCGTCGATTTTCGGGGCTGCGCTGGGGGGAATAGGATAACGTCTGCTTCGTCAGCGCTGTAGACATTTAGCTGGGGAGTTCAACGGGTCTGCTGCTCCTTGAAGACATCAATTATTTGCGATGATGCGGTTAGAAAAGAAACGAGATACAACATCGGCGAAGATGCCGCACTGCTTGGAAATTTAAGGACAAATCGCTTGTGAACCGTTTGATCGTGAAATCGTTTTGACGTACGCATGATAAGCGATTAACGTTGATTAACAGATCTATATAGCTAACGGATGAATGATTTCGCGCTAAATTCCGGTAATCAAACTCCCACTTTAACACAATGTTTCTGGTTGTGGCACCGTAGGCCGGGATCGGAATTTTTCGTTGAGTTCCACGGGCTTTCCCGCTCCTCGCCGGATGTATAGCTCATCTGTGCGGTATACACCGTCCAAATGCGGCAGTAACGTCTAGGATATGAAAGAAGACGATTGCATGGAATAATACGTAGGGATACGAGAAAAGAGTGAGGAGCTGCTTCTATAGAAAGTGAGCTGTACACTCACTCACTATATAAGTATATATATGCACGACTACTCTATAAGGATGCTATCCAATCCCCCATATTGAGAGAGAGAGAGATAGAGAGAGAGAGAGGAAGTGTGGCATAGAGGGCTGAGGGCTATTCAATCAGACGGATGGAGTTCGAGCCAGTGAGTTCGCTATCCATGGCACACACGAACGGTCAGCATAGGATAGTGTATACGCCCGGATCCATCTACTTTGGTACGTACATACTCTACTCTGGTAAGTAAAGAGAGACAGGAAGAGCCCTTGTATCGATAATTCAGAATCTATCTTTTATGGACACTGCGCAAAATTGTTGCATAAGAGTAAGGAAAGTGGAATCTCGGATGGATAAAGAAGAGACGCATCTCGAAAAAAAGGAACCCAAAATCAATGGAAGACGACTCTCGTACAATGCAGCAATTCTTCAACTGTAATAATGGTGAACGTATATCTTGTGGTTCACTAGCCCAGAGCATTATTGTCATTATGGTACGGAGGTCTCTTGACCGGGCGACATTTATTGGTTAGTTGGATATAATTTCTACACGGAAATGTCTGAACACTGTCCATTTGTTGGAACCCCAAATGATTGTACACACCCAGAAGGCTTCTTCCTTCATGTACCAACGGGGAAATGTCTGTCTACTCTTTCGTCTCTGATTGCTCCCCAAAGAATGACGCTACCCGGTCACGGTTTTATATGGTCCTTCTTTAGCCGTCTTATTCTTTAGCCTATACAATACGGAGTCTCTACAAAAAAAGATAGAGGATTGATTGTATAGGATGAGTGAATCATCTGTTGGATGCGACAAAACTGGGACGAAAAAGGTCGATCAAATTTCATCCGAATTTAGTCTTTTATAGTTCTTTTCGCTTGAATTGAATTCTTCCTAGTCCTGTGTACGTCTCTCTGATCAAGTTGCTGGATTTATATGAGAAGCGCTTTCTCTGAAAGCTCGGCAACTTTTGACACGGTGCAACTATATTATATATTAGCGTCTGGGCAACGGGGGAAAAAAAAAAGAAAAACTTTGTGTATGTTGCACAGTACTGCCGGACGCATGCAGTTCACGTCCAGTAGATATGATTGTGTGCCTAGTCTGTACCTGATGAAGCGTCCAGATTGTGCAGTCTACTGTATCATCTGTCGCTCTAGATATATCTATATCAGCCAATTGCCAATAGAAAAAAAAAGTGAAGCAAAAAATTTCAAAAGGTCCGGCCCTGCATCGAGTGTGCCAGATGTCATTGAAAGGACTGGGCTGTGTGTCTTGTCGCACTCGATATCTCTGAGAGCAAATCGAATCGAGTGACTGAGTGAAGACGATCCATTATTCCATTGGATTACTCTGTTTTTACTTCCTGTGATGCTAACAAGCTTCAAGACGTCACTGGAACCGACTATTACGGCTAGACTGATGCGAAGGTCGATGTATCTAGTCGCGATCCAGCCAAACAAAAATACAAATAAGAAAATAATAGAAAAAAGGACCATATTCTAATGGAGTCGATTGATCCCACCCCTGCCAACTCGGTTTCTCCGGCCAAGGAAATTTCCCAGTAAGAAGGGGGGAAATACAAAAAAAATACAAAATAAAACAACGGCGACTTCATGGATAAATAAATAAACATCAAGAGACAAAGAGAGAGAAAAAAAGAGGGGACAAAGGAATAATAAAGATAGATCGACTTCTATTCTTTTTTTTCCCTCCTACTCTCCACTTTTGCTGCTGGGGTGGATGTGCTCATTCCCTTTTATCTTTTCTTCTCCTTCCGTTTTGCTGGGCTGCTCTTTTATATTTTGTTTGTTCGGTTCCCTCTGTGTGTCACTGCGTGCAGCCCGTGCAGCAGCTCTACTACACGCTCGCAGGGAAATGGAACGGCAGGGAAAAAAACAATGGAGCTATTTTTTAAAAAAAAGAGCAGGGGGGAGAATGAAGAGAAACAAAAATCAACGCAAACACAAATGAAGCTAACCCACCGGAAGAACCCGCCAGTCCGCAAGATCCCACAGTCGGAAAAGGAATAAAAGAAGAGAATTGACTGAAGGAAGGGGTTTCTCTTCCACACACACAGCGGAGGAGAACGGCGCTGGTTTTTGCGGACGCATTGCGCACTGGATATATAGACTCGCAACGTATTATAAGGGAATCTATGGAGCGAGAAAGAGAACTTACTATTCTTGCTCTCCAGAAAGAAAAAGAAAAAGAAAAAGAAGGTCTACTAAAGGGAAAAGAAGACGCCAGTATAAAACAAAGTCGATGGCTTATACAACGAAATGTGAAAAAGGGAAAAGACCCGAAACGAAATTGGAATTTGAGAGATAAAGGCCGGGCGACGCAAGAAAAGCAGGAAAAGAAGGAAAAGGAGAGAGATTAGTTAGCCTGGCTGGGCGCGTTGGCTTTATAGCCCTACACGCCCCTATCAATTGTATAGGAGGGGCTAACCATCGGGACCAATGCTGCACGAGCCCTGTATACACAGCACAAATTGAGCTGGGCCATAGATCTGTGCGACCCAGCAGTAAGGTGCTTGACCCTCTCCAGTACAAGTTGTAGAACAATGAACGAAACCAAAAATTGAATATCGTTGGTTTTCTCTTCTCGAAACAAGACACCGCAATGTCCGTTGCGACGGTAGGAATATTCGACAGGAAAATATTGATAAGAAGAACGTGAACGTGACTTACGGTGCGGTAGAGTAGCCAGGACGACCATGAAGAGGTAAAGCGCTTTCCAGCACAGCAGCGAGGCGAGTTGCTCCATTTTCTCGGCTAGTGCGTTAATGCTCTTCTTCTTGCTGCAACTCCTTGGCTCCTTGTTCCTCTATTGTTTGGTTTTGTTTTGTTCCTTTTTCTCTCTCTCTCCTTCTCTCAGCTTCCGATGGCGTCGTTGTCCTCGGCCTCTGACGTATGTAACAATTTTTTTTCCCCGTCTTCCTTCCGTCTCCTATTTTGCCTGCAATTTATTAACCCCAGAAACAGACAAAAGATAAAACAATCGCTCAATGATCACGTTTCATCTGTTTTCTTTGTCGTCTCCACGACATTTGCTTATGTGTTCATTATTAGACAATTGATAAAAATAGGAATGGAGATTTGAAATAATCAAAATTGTAATTATGCTATTGCCCTGCTAGCTGGGCCAAAAATACCGGGGCAACCTGTTATTCGGCTCTTTTGCAATCTTCTCACAGCATCGCGTCCTTCAAAGCTATACACTCGTCATTCGGGAATAATTATTTCAGGGCACAGTAATCTTTCCTTCAACTGAGAATGAAAGAACTGGAGAAAAGAAAAATAGTAAAAATAGGAAACTTTTATTTTTGGTATCCTTTTATCTTTTCTCTCTCTTCAGACTATTGATCGCCAACACAACGCCCATATACTGATGTGCGGTAGATGTATATTGTAACATTCTTTTCCAAGACATTTCTCCCTCCGATCGCGTTTTAGACTGTTGATTCTGCCATTTTATCGGGGTTTTCAAATCAATACATTTCTTAGCAGTGGACGCCATAAAAATTGGAATTTTCTTGACGTCATAATTATTTGATAAAGAAAGGGAAAAAAAAAGGGAGTTGCCCTTACAAGGTGATATAGAGCCCTGGCGATGCGGTCGATATAGAAACGGGGGGTCGGTAAAGAGACGTCACGAGAGACGCAACAGAGACTGTGGGAGACAGAGCAGAGCATTTCTGAATTCCCACAAGTAATTGAGTGTCTTTCCTGCCACCCACCGCCAACATCCTCCTTCCAAAATCCTACCATAGAGCCCACCAGTCATCCTAAATTCGTTTTTGTTTTTACTCTCGTAGCAAATGGCATCAGGTCCATAATTAAATCTCACGTTCTCTATTTAGTCTGCGAAGAAGAAGGTGTGGCGCCGGCCATATCTACCCAAAAGGCAAATGTCAAGCGACAGCTACTGTAACAAACCAAATAAATTTCCTCTCGTCAGTCGGAGGAAAGAGGAAATGAGTTTAAAACAAGAGACTCTAAGATAGTTTTAGCTCTCCTGTTGTATTACACATATAAATATCAATGGCTTATTCGTTTAGACTCTAAATGCAAGTTAGTTCGCATTATCCGGTATTTCGATCTTCTCTTCTCCTTATTTTCATCTATTATTAATGAATATATTCTCCTTTTATTTCTTATTTTTCTCTTTCTTTCTTTTTTTGCCGCTGGTATAGGGCCAATTCGATTTACAGCACAGAGCGCATTTCCGGATGAATTATTCAAAGGTGTGCTGCGGTGTATTATATATGCCGTGAGTATACATGCACACAGTATACACACACAGCAGAAGTATATGTACTGTATGTGTATATAAAGCTCGTAAATATTCCGTAATAGGCAATATAGAGTTTGCCTGCTGGCTGCGCCGTATGCTTATTGCGTGGTGCTACCGAGGTCGTCGTCGTCGTCGTCGTCAGCTGAATTTATTTTGTTCTCCTCTTTTTTTCTTTTCCTTTTTTGTTTCTTTTCTTTTGAGCTACGAACGCCAACTGCCACCACCGAAACCAAACGGCAGAGATGCCACGTATCAATCGATATGAGCGCAGCGCGCAGCAACACGCCCATTGCATATATACAGTCTCCGTCTCCCGGCCAAGTTGGGTTTCTCGTGATCTCGTCTGCTATAAACCTCTTCATTAATGTAGAGTGTATTACGTGCGTACTTTGTTCCGGTTTCTTTTTCCCCCCTGTACGGTTGGGGGTGATGTTCAAATAAAAAGACGTCACGGTACATATATACGAAGCTCTATATAACATTCCGTCCATCAGCGACTAAATAAAAAGTGACGTTAGCCACATGAGCTTGATGGCTGAAGGGCCCGGCTTGGGGCTCTGAGTCAATATTTGGCTATTTACGGATAGACATAGTTTGCACGTTCAACTCTTTCAGCACCAAGTCTATGGGTGTACCCCATAGCCTTTGATATGTGGGAGCCTGGGCCACTCTTTTATTCCCTGTTTCTGTATTCTCTTGTCGTAGCCCGGCGATGTTCGCTGGGATTTGTGCTATTCAGAATAAGAGTTGGCGGGCTGAAGGGGCTGAAGGGAAAAGAAGAAAAAGAAAGTAATACACAGCCGATATCGTCCCCAGTCGAAACATTCACGATGATCTATAGAATGTAAATATAATGGGATATGAATGAGAAGGAATGAGAATGTAAAAAGGGAAAGAAAAGCAACCCTTTTTGTATGTGTGTGTCTCTATGTGTGTTGTATAATGTCGAGTCCCCTGGATCGATTCCAATGCCAATAATCGAGTGTCTTGTGTGTCGACTTAACTGTGTTTGCTCGCCTGTATTTACGACCCTATCTAGACAGTATATAGCCAATGAGTAGCGTAGTCGGACAGAGAAAAGGCAATCCGAGTTGCAGAGTCAAATGCGAGCGGAGCCGACACAACAACTGAGAAAAATAAGAATTCAGTTGACTTTTGGGTCATGAAATTTCACGAGAAAACGTCTCGCTAAATGCATACCATGGGCTTCAGCGCTTTGAAATTGTCGCATTTTATCCGCTAGATATTCAAATCGAAGATCAGCCCATCTAGGCTACATAGCAGCCGATTTCCAGGATCAATCCTGACACCCTACCCCAGCAGCAGCCAAATCAAACGTTAGCCTCCCATGACACCCGATCGGGAAAATATAAATTCACTAGATAGAAGGAGGAACAACGTCGGAGAGCTACTCTCCATCTTGTCCTGGAAAGAGGTGAAGGAGGAAGAAAAAGGAGCTGATCAACTCCAGCCGGAGAGCGAGGTCAAGTAACAATCGACTGTCTGAGACGCTGGCCGATTCAATCGAGTAGATATATATGTATACAGGAGAAGAGAGCGAGGAGGTGCTATAGTAGTTAGGTGATATATGGACTGGTTGGTCCACACAATCGATGGCCCGTCGCAAACTCTCTCTTCCTTCTTTTGTCCTGCTCTGGTGGTCGTTGGGGTCTTACAGAGTTACTTAATTTTCAACACGGTCTGTAGGTTTTTTTACATAATGGAACTAAACATCATAAGGAGAGCATATTATACGTAAGGTACAAAGCCTTAACGTCAAAACAATCACTTTAGGTAAGTAATTTATATTTTATGCAGCGAATAAGTGCGGAATCTAAATGGATGTATAGGAAAAGCTAGAGAAGTGGGGATTGACTATAACTTTCGTCTAACAACCATTTGAATAAATCCTTTTGGTGATCAAAGATCAATTCAACCGGTATAAGGAATCAAGTATAATAGTGTATCCACCGTAAATGCCCGACCGTCTACATGTTGTAACTGTAGAATTGACGATAGCATTAAAAACCATGGGGTAGAGCCGCAAAGGATCAAATCGAAACGGGAGAAAACTGTTGATTCACGGAAAAGGATTGATCCACGACCAGTAGCAAGTCTCATGGTCCCTTTGAAATCTATATTGATTGAACCCTGGTATCCGTTCTTATATACATAGGTATGCATAATCAATTACCCATCCATTCTTTCATAAATATCTATCGAATTACTACCCATCAGGGTCATATTCAACGCCATCACTCTTGACTGATTTACTTTCGCAGTCGTAGCCAATATGTGGCTGACATACTCTTTGATTCAGCAATATCATCGAGCAAAGAAACCAATGGAAAAAGGCGAGAAAGAATCAAACGGATTCTACAGGGTTGTTATTATTGATCCCTCACCTTTCCTTCGTGTGGGCGGATAGGAACTCGATGAATGTTCCAACGTCTGGCGAGCGGGGAGACCCTCGTAGTGGTTGTGTGCGGTTTCTTCTACTTCTTTTTTTTTCGCAGATCACCAGAGTCGGCCAGCAGCAATATTTGTTCTTCCTTTCAATAAGGCGCTACGGTTATGTCATGTCATTCGGTCCAGAGACGAAGGGAAATAAGCTCGCTCTGCGTAGGTGGTAGACACTCTTTTTTTTTTATTGTTCGATTCCTTCCGTTGGTTGGTGGCGAAAGGTCAGAGCTGTCGAACCGTGGGGCACCCACTAAATTTAGATTTCTCTTTCTGGCGGCTTCCAAATGATCCCGAAAGATAAACAAAACAGGCAGAAACTGCAATTTCTCTCCACTCTACTGTTTATCTTGTTTTAAAATATATTTTTCGGGCTCCTTATTTTTGTTTTCTCCTTCTTCACGCCGTGGACTGGATGCAGTCGCTGGCCGAGCTGCTGTTGACGTAATTGGAGAAAAACGACTTGCAGCTCCTCAGTCGCTCCTTGCGAGAGGGCGAAAAAAGACAGCGGGCAGAGAGAGAGTGTGCGTGTAAGAAGAGGAAGAAGAGGTTGAAGGTTATTATAACAGGGACTCGAGTTGAAAAGGAGAGCTAGGGAAAAGGAGGTGAAGAAGAGGAAGAAAAAGAAGAGAGCCAAGTGCGCTTGTTGTTGAGGAGAAAAAATAGACAGGAATTTTTCTTCTCTTCTTCTCAGTGGGGCTGGTGCCTAGAGCTACGCCAGGTGCAAGATCTTGCACGACCGGCCATCATCGATTCATGCGCCTGTCGCCCTACTGATGTCCAAACACACTCACTCAACACTCACAGACACACACACGGACACCCACTCGGACACAGACACTCGCAGACACACAACACGCGGGAGACCAGACTCTCTTTCTCCGCCTTTTTTTTGTTTTCTTTATTTTTCTGTTTTCCCAATCAGCTGCGAGTCATCGTTTCTGGTTATTTGCATTGGTGTTTGGTGGAGGGGCGAAAAAACAAGGAGGCGCTCCTCTTTAGCGGGCAGGAAAAAGAGCAGTCAAGTTCCGTGCGTGTTGCCGCTGTTATTTCAGACAACAATAACCGACAATTTTCTTCGTTTCTCCAAAATTGTTCCCGTCGTCCTTTGGCCGACTGTTCGCATTTGTTGTCAGTTGGCTCGAATTGAGTCTAGAGCCAACTTAACGTCCCGTAATAACAATCGAAATGATGGAAAAAAAGGCACCTTTTCGGGGGCAGCAGCAGGAGCAGGAGCAGCAGCCGGGGGGATATAGGGGCTCCGCGTCACGTGAAAATGTCCAGCTGACGGTGGGTCAAACAATCAGGGAATAAATCAAAGTTTCCCTCCGAAGGGAAATCCACAGCGGTGGTGGATGGATATCAAAACTCTGGCGAAAAGTAACCAACGTGTTAATCTCTCGGTTTTAGATGCTGAACGAGGAGTTGCGAGCTGGGCAACTCTTAATTGCAACCCCCGTGTAAAACGCGCACCGTCCGTCCGTCTTCTTCTTTTTTCGACGGCGACTCGAGCAAGTGGCAGTGGTTGAAAACGATTTCAAAAGAGGCCACGGCAGCAGCTGCAGCAGTTGATGAAGAAGATTCTTGTGTTGAATGGATCACGGGCAGCTGCACGTTTCAAAGAAGAAAAACAAAATCGCGTTGACACACGTCAAGTTCAAACCCCAAAAAAAATTGTTCTTTTCCCGCCAGGAAACAGAAAAACGAAGAATGGGGGGGGAGGGGGATTCCGCCGCAAATGGAAATGAATTTGTTTGTCAATGACAAATAGGAAAAATCTCTGTTTGATTGTGTGAGATATACTGGTTGGAAGATCCCCCCACAAGCACCGCGTCCGGGCCGGTGTTGGTGTCGGGTGATGGTTCGGGACCGTTCGCTATCCGCAGAGGAGCGGAGAGAACTGGCCGGATTCGGGTCTCGATCTGCTCCTGCTATAGAAAATATAACACCAGCCCAGGCAGCCACCGGCAGCAGCTGACGGACAGATCCTCCTCCTCCTTCTCTTTTTTCTTCTCCTCCCTCCTCTTTTCCCGCGGAGTTGCGTGTGTCAGACTACGACGGGCGGAGAGAGAGAGAACGGGAGTTGGGTGGGGTAGGAGCGGGTAGGAGGTGGCGGCGGCGGCGGCGGTGGGAAGACGAAGATATAGGGAGGCTGCTCGGGGTGGGGATGGATGGATGGATGGGAGTGAAAAGAGGAGGAGTCCGTGTATATCTACACGTACACACACACACACATACGTACACGGCGGGACGAATCGATGCCGCACCCGAGTTCCTTTCCTCGCACACCCTTTTACCAGGATCTCCTTTATACCTATCCTTCCTTCCTTCCTTCCTCCTTCCTTCCTTCCTTCCTTTATCCTCTACCCTTCTTCCATCATCACCACCACCATCAGGCAGCAGCAGCAGCATCGACCACCATGGCAGTCAGAGCCAGCGACCGGCGTGATCGTTGACGACGTCCATGAGACGGCAGCGCTCGTCCGCTGCCGTCGCATCTGCTTCCTCGCCGCGCCGCGACCCGAGCCACGAGTTTCAGCATTTAGATCCTCCTGGGGGGGACTGGATGAGGCACGGAATTGTTCGGCGCCAGTATAGCAGACCAGCAGCAGCTACCGTATAGTTTTTTTTTTTCGGCACCGAAGACGAGAGAGTCGTCGAGTGTTGCGCATGTGTCACGCCAATCGTCACTCCACACGATATACTCCGAGTTGGTCGTCTTTTTCTTTATTTCTTATTGTTCCATCACCACTTGTACACCTCCGTTTCGTTCCACCTCCATCGCTTGTCATCTCACCAGCATCTATTTGATTGGCCATTAAATCATATTAGTATAGATTTAGCTACAGTTTAAGAAATAGAAATAAAAAAGAACTGGTCAAATTCTAAAGAAAAGTTACAAGAGTTGCTGGTCATAACAAGACGGACGTTATTGCAGATTTTGACTCCCGGGGATATGTCATGTTACTTTTGTGATCTCTTGGTGAAATGGGAGAAAGACCCTTCCCCCGAAAAAAAAAATACTTCCTTGCAGTGATATGTTTATTATATTTGAATACAGACGAAACACAAAAGACTTTGACAATAGATGGAACCTGAGAGCGGAACGCTGTATAAACGCACACAAAAGGACACAATAGCTGATGGCGAAGAATATCGATGTACTTCTATAGCAGTGTTCAATCCCCTATTTCATTTAAATACAAGCCGAGAGGCCTTTTAATGGATTCCCGAAATAAACCGTGAAAACTCTCCATACATTCAAACGATAGAGTGTATAGTGCGCGTTAAATCTCTGTCGGATAACATAATAAGAGATATCGGATTTCGGATTTTTATTTGTTTAAAAAACAAAACAAACAAAAAAAAACAAACAAAATAATAGAAACGAGGGTGGGGGGGTGAAGACTGAAGAGTAGTATTGATTCTTCGATTGTACTTGTTCCATTTACAATCCCGTCAACTGGGAACAGTACCAGCGCTCCCCATACGATAATACCGTCGTGCAGTGCAGGAAAACAACAATATTTCAGGATCTGTGCTGCTGCTGCTGCTGCTGCCTACATACATGTTTCCATCTTCGTTTCTACCCGCGACTCCCCTGCGCGTGTTTTTCGCTCACGAGCGCCGTAGAGCGCAGGGCATTTTTTCCCGCTGATTTCGTCCACACCACTTTCCCTCGGCTGCCTCATACGTATTCCATGAAACACATACCGCACTACACAAGCAAGTGCTGCTGTTGACGTAATGTATCATAATAGTTGGTGCCGTGCCCAGGCGTCGTCCTCTCGCCATCTCCGCTCGCGTTCCCTGCGACTTTCAACACGTCCAGAATCTGGGAATAGAATATGGATGTGACACGCCTGGAAATTTCTCCCTTCTTTGTGTATTTCCATTTGAGAGTTGAATGCATTCCACTATATAAATACAGAGACGGACAGGGGGAAAAAAAGAAATAGGCTGTTTACATACATGGCACTTGCATTTAGCTATCCAGAGAAACGTTGGAATTGAATGTCTGTTCCGTTTCCCTTGTACTGCCGTCATTCGATTCCGATGTTTTGATTTACCAATTTTATTTTTTACTCACACAGGAAGAGATCCCATATATATTGCTTTCTTTCCTTCCTTCCTCTTGATCCGTCAATATATACGTCGAAGTATTTGCGCTGTTTCTAGGGGAGCGACGACGTCGTCGAAATTTCTCCGGCCGCTCCCCTGTTTGCTCGGCGTGTGTCTTGTTGTTCCATATATTTATTATTGTTTTTTTTTTGTTTGTTTGTTTTGTGTGTGTGTGTGTCTCTCTCTCTTCATCTTGTGTTTGTTATATGTGGAGAGACACAGAGGACTGGCTCTCTGCCTCTCGACTCGGCACTGCCTCTGTTTGCAGAGACCCGGTCCAGTTGGATTTGTAGCCATGCAAGGCGCCGCTGCTGTTTGTTTTAGTCGGTCGAGTCTCCGTCGGTCTCCGTGCAGCCTCTTCCGTTTTCGTCCTTTGTATTTCCATCCATCATCAAACGACATGTAATACTTGGCTGTACATACATGGCTTTCGCCGCTCTACTGCTGCTCGACGGGATATATCTCTAAAAACTTGGATAGAAGTCACGAATGCCCTCGCTTGTCTCTTTTGCACGAAGGAAAGAAAAAAAGGACGAAATGCAATGGAGAACGACGCAAAGGGAAAAACGTAATGGCCAACCAACACGGACCGCTGCTTCCTTCTTTCTGCCGATGGAGCCGGACTCGCCTCGCAGTTGCAGCGACCAACGCTCGGATGAAGGAGAAAAGAAGCTCGAAAAAAATAAAATAAAAATAAAAGGCCATCCGAGAGAAAACCAATAAAAGAAAAAGTCTTTTGGTAGTACCTCGGACTGTCTGGGTCCTTGTCACTGTGACTCTTTCCCGATCCGTTGGTCGTGGTGCCCCCCCCCCCCCTCCTTTCTCACTTTCCCTTGATTACAAGTTACGCCTTTCGCTCGCCCGTCCGTCTGTCTGCTCGATCCTGCCCGTTATCTGCACCACGCTATTGGAACGGAGGCCCGGCGAAGCTGCTGGCCACCTGAAGAAAAAGAAAAGAAATATACTCGCCGCCCGTCCGTGTTCCTCCTGCGCCCCTTTTTTCGTGATTGGCATTCCGCTCGCGTGCACTACAGCGTGAGCTATATAACTGTGACATGGGCCAAATGGGGCTGGGCTGGGGCTGGGCATGGGCTGGGGCTCGTCCGGCGAACACACAGCTACAGACTAGACTATATATGTGTAACTCGTGCTGGCTGCACCTAATTCCCAATTCGTTCCGCTTGACCCTGTCCTCCCGTGCAGTGCTGCAGGGCACACTGCCGCGATCTACTCCAGCGAGCAAAGGGCCAGACTACTACACAGTTGCCGTTCATCCGTTTGATGAAGTCAATGGAAATGAACCGTTTGTTTCCACCCGACCGGATAATGAAATTGACTTACAGACAGCAACTTTTCGCTTTTCCATATTGGGATGGGGGGGGGGGGGATGTCAGTACGTGGCTCCTGGCACACGTGCAGCTCTACATCACATTTTGCACCCAACTTTTGATGCTGTATAAATGTACAAGTAAAATAAAGCGTCGAGTTTTAATAAGTTGAACAGCCAACGGCTGTCAATATTGCGTAAAAGCTGCGCCAGTTACGCAAACACAGACCAGCAGCTGTATTTAGCGAACGATGAATCTGACAATTTCGCGAGGGAGGGCGGGGAAACAGACTGCTGTAAAAGCGCAATAAATAATAATCGCGCAAAATTCAAATATTCCGGTGCAGCGGCAAACAAGGAAAAATAAAAATGTCACGCCCAACGAGCAATACTGCAATATATTCCCGGCCTATTTTTTTATTTTATTTTTCCAGGTCCTCGGAGTTCTATACCCCCTCCCCCCCCCCCCCCCCCCCCACACTGATATGACGAGTTATTATTATCTACATAAAGCAGTTCATTCTTGCCGCTTGAATGTACATCTTCAACCGATGCTTCAGGCCAACTTTGGCAATTCTTTTTTTTTTCTTTTCCAAGGCCCCGAGGACCAATCTCCTGCTGATGTCCTCCACCCATTTGCGCTGCAGCGTGTCATGGTTTGGCGTGTTATATAATGACGGTAAATGGCCTCCCCGCTGTTCGGCACATGACAAATGGCCCTTTGCTGTTGCTGATAAAAGTTTTCCTCCCCGGCCGGCATCTCTCTTTCTGCTCTACTCCATCATTGATTTATTTTTCTATTCTCTATTTCTTTTCTCTTTTTTTTTTTTCCTTTTTTTTTTTTACATCGCGCCTGGACTTCGATTTATTTTTTGCGCTGCGGTTCATCGAGTATTCTCTCGTGATACGCGGCCATGGTCAAATCTTATGATCTATGGTGTCGGCCAAAGATTTTGACGCGCCCGAATGGAATACAAAAGTGCTGCTGGGCACGCCACTGCTATTTCCTCCTAAACCAATCCTACCCCCTCTTTTCTTTTCGCCGGTAATCTACGGTAAATACGTCACATTATACAGGATCTGTGTAATCCCGCCCGGATATTTTCCTCTCCGTCATTTGAATGACGTCGATACATTTTTATTATACACACAAAACACGCGGAAATCTAATGCCGCAGCAATTTATTTATTTATTATTATTTTTTTTAAATCAAAAGTTTGTTATTGATGCGTTTAGCGGAGGCAACTTATGTTTCACATCAAGTAGGTGTCAGAAAATCTCGGGGAGCGAGGCTAATAGAGCATGGGAAACCTCATCTGCGCTATCGGTTCACATCGGTTCACATTCATCACTCTCACGAGACTTGTCAGATTTTTTTTTTTTTCGCGCACATCCTTCCCGTACGAAATAAATCCTTTTATCCGCGCCTGCATTACTACTATTGGCCTGTTTGATGCATCGTCAATCAACTGCTTCCTCTTATCTGGCGATTTCCAGTCCTTATTTCCAACAACTCAATCACATTATCAAATTGATGGTCGCTCGCCGTTTGTTTTCATTTCTCTTATTCCCCGCTCGGAAAAACTGGTCGTGGTAATGAAACCACTTTTTTTTTTCTAGAACATTTACGACGGAATCGATGTCGCGTGAATCATGGTCCTATACAGATCCGCTAAAGTCCTAACCTAAAGCACCGGTTGATTAATCCTGTTGCTCCCCAAATTGTGTGCGGTGGAAACAGAAGGCAACGTATGCACGGAAACTATTCCGGGTAAACGTTATAGTTCGACATGAGTGGTGAACGTATATAAGAGCATCAGTTGATAATAAGCTATCAAATGAGCGCCACGTGTCAAATGCAAAGCCCTCTCTCTGTTGACTGCTGTAATAGAGTGGAGTTCCTTTATCTGATTGATTATTTATAGCGGAGAGAGGCGACTACTTCGCTCTCCTGCTTGAGAATGCATAAGCCTACTTACCGTCTTCGTCAATGAATGAAGAGGTTCTCCAACACACACACACACACACACACTACAGTGTCCTATATATACCTGGAGGGACAATAGAGAATCCTTCTCCGTGAATATACGAAAGCGATACAGATCCCTGGTCGCTTGTGACGCAAAAAAGGCCCGACGGGCACCTCTTCTATCTTATTATTTCTTTCTTTCTGTTTTCACGCTTCTTTCGCTTGTCGCCTGTCCTGAAGAAGAAGAAGAACCGGAGGTCGTCGGCTCCCGGAGGATATCAAGGCGACGACAAAGAGAGTTGAGAAGACGCCGGCGACACTAAGAGAAAGAGTGTGCTGTTTAGAAAGAACTTGGCGCATTTGTTCCTCCGAGGAGTGTGTTGAAGCAAACAGCAATCGCCTCTCTTCTCCTGTCCAGCATCTAAATGGTCAACAAACCGCAACTATAAGGGAAAATACACGCAATATACATATATAATTCTTCCCGAAATACTGGCATATCATCCCCACACTGCATTCCCCGTAAATTTAGATATTTATGTGTGTGTAACAACAACTGTGTGCTGGTTGGCGGTGGTGGTGGTGGTTCCCTGTTAACGGTGGGGGCGCGTCTGGCCCATTATTTCTCTGCTGCGGTTGTTGTTTCAAGCTTGCTGGCGGGACCATCTTCACCGCTCTAGTGCTCTCTCACACAGCGGAGCGAGAAGAATGAGAGATAATACATCTTGCAGGACGCCTACGCATCCCACTCAGACGCCCGGACAGCCCAGCAGTCAGCCAGAGAGTGGCAACGTATGTTGCACGCGTCTAGAAGCAAAACACGCCGCGGTAAAGCGGCAGACACAAGCTCGAATTATTCTGGCTAAACTTCAACAACAACTTCGTGTGTGTGTGTTTGTTCAGAATTTAGTTTAGACGTCTATATGCGCATTAGAAATTGCTTTTATTTGATTTTATTTGTTTGCCGGTTCTTTTTCCTTTTATTTTTACCCGCAGCCATATTACGACGGTTTCTAATTTTGGTGGCCACCAGGAATGCTGGTAGATGATTTTTGTTTGAATTTTCCCACCAAAAAAAAATATTTAGTAATTCCATGCGCTTGAATTGACGTTGATTTTACCCCAACGACTCCCCACTTGTCAGCTGCTGTGATCCAATTTGGCGCCTTGTTATAGACGTTTCAAGTATCGACGCCTGGCTGGGAATCCAAGGGCACGGATCCATATAATACCAATACGAACCAGACGTCGGGGTAAAAAAAATCAAGAAAAAAAGGAAAAGGAAAAAAAAAACATAAAGAAATGTTCATTCGAGTTGGAGAAGAACATCCGTTAGTCCAAACAGCCTCTTTCGCTCTATAGTTATTAAGAGAGAGAGAGACGTTCCGAGAAGCTTCCAGCTAAGCTTTGACTAGTCAAGACCATATAGTGACTTGATTAGTTGGTGTGTGTAAGTCTATCATGTAGAAAGGGGTATATAGGATCGTTTCGTGGCGCTTCGCAGAGGATCAGTTGATGTCAAAATAGGGAATTATATCATAAGAGGACCGGTGACGATTGAGCCGGAACTATAGTGGTGCAATGGGTGTCTTATGGTGACTTCCGTCTGCTTTGATGGCAAACTTTTTCCCCCTTTTTTTCTTTATTTATCGATTCTTTAAACGTAAAATGGTGGTGAAAAAAAAAAAAAAAAATAAATAAATATACGACAGCCGGGATGAGGATTTTTGTATTTTATTTTAAAGGAAGAGAGACCGCAGTGCGGCGAAAGCCTGAAGCATTTTTCTGGTAATGTTTAATTCGCTCCTATTGATTTCTCTATTGGAGCTCCTGTAGGGTAAACAACAAGAGCCAGAAGCTTTGCCAGCAGCTCGACGTCCGATTCTAGCCCTTGGAAATCTTGAAGGAGCTGAGGCGGGGGGCTGCCGGGGTTATTGGGTCTTCCTATTTGTCCCATACAGTCGGGGGCTGTTGTTGACTTTAAAGGAGCGGGGATGGAGGGCTGAATTATCACAATAAAGCCAGCATCAGGATCCATCAGACGGCGTTTAACGAAATGTCTATATGCATCGGAGACCTGTACACATGAATCTTCTGTGTAGAATTTTCATTATAGGAAGGTGGCGGACTGGAATGCTGGAAATGGTTCTCTAGCTGCTTATCGGGTTCTCTCCTTCTGTCTGCTGCTGGGCTCGCAACACATGCTTCTGATGGACCTTTTGATGTTTCGCTCGTCGCCAACTGCTCCGGCTCTTCCGGTCCCACAGGGAACCGGTTGGCAAAAGTCAGAGAGGATACGCGAGAGGCGCAGCCCAATAATAAGATTTAGAAGCTGCCCACGTATATACCGGTGGGTAGTATACATGTGTACAGTACATAGATATCGCCTAGGTCACATTTCTCTCTAACGTTTTCTAATGCCTTACATTCCTTGTTGTTTTTGTTTCCCTTACATTCGCCATGCTTCTTGTTTTTATTCTGACTTGGTTTTCTTTTCTCGTTGCTCCTTTTTATCTGATTCTTTTCTTTTCTTTTTGGGCTTTGCTGGCCGCCCGTTCGTGACGGTGACAGTCTACGTGTGTGGCCCCACTCTTAACTCGGACCGTCTCCGAGACTCCGACACACAATATTGAGTAACTTAGTCAACTTATAGAGTTCTCTGTGCTCCGGGTCGACTATTGCTGAACGCAGACAGCAGCAGCAGCAGCAGCAGCACATTGTGTATGTAGAGTTGATTATCTATGAACAAGTGATGCAGTAGACTAGACTTGCATCATCTCAAGTTATTCCATCAGATCTACGGGAACGACTGCCTTCATATGTACCTCAAACTAGTATATACAATTATACATACTCACGGTCGGTTCTATATGATCCTCTGGTTATATAAGGGAATTACATTTCGGTTTTTTTTTTCGGGTGAGAGATGATTCAAATGTTTCCCGCTGACTTTCCGTAATTTTCCGAAAGAAGCCAGATAGGAGCAGCAGCCCGTCGGTGGGCGAGAAAACTACGAGTCAAAGAAGTTAAGCTGATTGATGACGAGGCATGAGCTCGTCAATTCAAGGAGGCACAAGAGAAGGAGTTTTGTTTGCTCTCCGCCAACGACTTTGAAATGGTATAAGGAGCCCATCATCTGCCATAGAGACTTGCCCAAGTTTACCAACACGCCGATGAACTATCCGGGCGATAGATCCCGATGGAAAATCAAAAAATAGGCGGCTGTATATATATACACTATACAGGATCGTTTTTTTTTTCTTCTTTTGAAATAACTCGTCTGAGTAGAAGAAGAAGAAGAAGAAGAAGAAGAAGAAAAAGATCTGAAAGATATAGCGAATCAATAAAGAGCCAAGGCCATAGCAATAACGTGAAATTCAAAAGAGATTTACAGGGCCGCCTCTTCCTCCTCCGTTCCAAATTGATCATATATAGATATTTTCACCACTATGTATACACACACAGAGCGCGCAAGGCAGCGCTGCGTGGGATATCCCCGGCACTATCAAGATTTCCCCTTTGATTATCTAAACCCAACAGCTATTTTATTTTTGCCTATAGCTGTAACACGGTAACCCTCTAGTATAGCTGCTGCTGCACTCTTCTTTCCTGCTCTTTTCTATTTGCCGCTTTTACATCTTTTCATTCACGGTCTGTGTTTGTGTTGACTCTTGCAGATCTCCATCCAATTGGAATTCCCCGCAATCAATAAGCGGTTTCTTTTCTCTCTCCTTCTTCAAATAAGTATAGCGGAGCTAAACAATAACATCAAACACGCGAAGCGGAGCGAGGGCGGGGGTCGTCAGGGTATGAAAAGATGTAGATTCTAAATTGATTCGATATAATGTGGATGATAAATACCACCACCATCACAGGGAACAGAAGCGAGATAAATAAGAAATCAAATACATAATCAATATTGGATCTATCTTAGATAGGCTGACTTTAGCCTTAGGTCTATCTTTATAAATAGAAGAGTGGGAGGGTGGGCGATGGGGTGATGGGGGGTTGGGCGCTGTCTGTCCAAGAGATTTGAATTTTGATTGGATTTTTGGCGGGCGGCGTTCTCGCGATTCGTCTTGCGCTCCAATAGCGACGCGTCGCTCTCCGCCGCTGCATATTCCGACGCGTCTATAAAATGGAACCAACTTTTTTTTTATTCTAAGGCTATTTTCTTATATTGTAGAGACATCAAATATAGGAAGATCAAGAGCGGCGGCCGACGCGCGCGTCGCTGTTCAATATTCGCCACGCGCCATCGCAGCAACCACAGGCAAACACCAACAGAATAAAAGAGAGATACACTTACACATCTAATATGTGCTGGTGCCTCCGAAATGCCAGCACGAATCTCCAGGAAAAAAAGATACGAAATCAAACATAATTCTTTGTATTCAACTGAATCGAATTCCATTTCCTGTCTCGCTGGGATGAATAACTTCAATATTATTTCGCAGGTTTCTTTTCTTCTTCTTCTTCTTCTTCTTCTTCTTCTTCTTCTTCTTGGTACTGAGAAAAAACTAGAAAGAAAGAGAGAAAAAAAGTGACGTTGTGGCCCGTCGGCTGCCATCGCCCTTCCTGTTTCCATGTCGTCCACATATGGGACAACAGCTATAGCGCAGTATATAGGCTATTCTATCGGGTTGTCATGAAAACTTGGATTTAAAAATAATAATAATAATAATAAATATTACAATACAGAGAAATTCCCCACTTTTTTTCCCCTGGGAAGGGCAGAGCGGATGATGGAAGAGGACGCGCCGGGAATAAATAAAAGGACTATAGCACGATATTGCAATTCCATATGTCATCTAGATATTAATTCCGTACATAAATGTATATAATCGCATTTCTTTCTTCCACCCTGCCTGCTGTACGTAGTGCTACGTATGTAATAACATATTCTGATTAATTGTCCATGTTTCCCTATTTGGGTCACGCTACATCGAAAAACCCTAGACGTCTGAAACGGTTTGATCATGCCAGAGGTTTAATATCAATTCTCGTGTAATACTGTCGCAAACATCAATCAAATCAGCGACCGTCCAAATCTTCTTCTTCTTTTATTGGAAAACTATATACAGACTACATACTACAGCCCTTGGATATTATGTGTGTGCTGGATTGTGTTACAACATCATATCCGCTTTTCTTGACCGCCCCCCAATCCCGTTTTTTTTTTCTTTTTTAATGTCTCCTTTATACACTTGACGTTATATTATTATTCGGTATAGGAGGAAACGAAGGCCGTAGAAATGCCGTCATGTCATCCAAGACATTCATTTCTTATTCAGTTTTTCTCTATAATATACTATACTGTATTACGCATAAAAATCTCGGCAGTGTTAACATATATCCGAAAGAGTTCTTCCTCTGGCTTCTTATTGCATCCTATCTCTCTGTGCATGTGTGTATGTTACACAGCGCAAAGAGAGACTCTACACACGCTATATTTATATATTTATGATGCTTGTGATATATTATCTTTCGGGATATAGGGGAGGGAGGGAAGAAGAAGAAGAAGAAGAAGAAAAAAAAACATGTACATACATAAGACGGAAAATGAAAGGAAAACGAGTCGCGTCTCTCGGTTGTTGTTTGGCAGCGGGATACGGTATAGCGCATACATGTGCATATTGTTATATTGGATACTTGCGCTTTTTGGAGAGAGAGAGAGATCTGTTAGACGCTCGGTGTTTGTTGTTTGCCAGTGAATTACTGCAGCAGCAGCAGCTAAGCTTTCATCTTTCCTTGCCTTATTTTCTATCTCTCTCTCTCCAGCAGGAGAGGGAGAAGAAACAAAAAACTTCTTGTTGTTTTCCTCCTCTTGAAAAAAACAATACAAAACAAAAACAACGGAGCAGAGCGGAGGGTCTGGTAAATGGCTTTCGCGTTTCGTTCTCTTTGTGTGTGTCCGAGGTTGACTGAGCGCATTTATTTAGATATATAGCTGCTTGCCGCTACTCTGTCTATGTGTGAATATATATCTTTTCGCCCGGGTGTGTGTGCTGATACATGAAAGAGGGGCTTTTTTGTTATATGGGAGGCGACAGAAGAAGAAAGAAAAATCGCTTCCTGCCATCTTTTTTTTTTTGCCCCCTTTCTTCTTATCTGCAAGTTTTGTTTCAACTATATCCGCCCTCCTGCGCTCCTATATGGAAAGAAAGGCATAGGAGAGAGAAAAACGAAAAGAAACGAAATTCTCACTGTTATGTCGCCATGTTATATATTATAAATACGGTATTCCATATATATGTATGTGTGCAAAGAGGCCTCGGCTGCTAGATCTGCCTGCCGAGATGCTCTGTCTCTCTCTCGTCTGTACATGCGGACGTGTCGACTCGTCCCGCCTTTCTGTGGAGCCAAAGCCAAAACGAATCAAGTCAAAGAAGAATAAAAAGAAGTGAGCAGACAGAGCAATGGTAACATAACATGCAGACAAGCAGACAGATGAAAGTACACACAGCAGCGTGTCTGTATATAGCCAAAAGGAGGAAGGCCCCCCCCCCCCAACACACTCCCCAAAAAAAATAAAAAATAAATAAGAAATAATACACGAAAAAGAAGATGACTTGCTGGTTGGCTATACCCCGAAGAAATCCGTCGAAGCGCAAGAATATATCTCGTACACTCACGTCCAAAAATTCCCCGCACCATTTTTTTTCCCCTTCTTCTTCCTTTCTTTTTCTATCCCTGACACGACGTAATAGTCCTTTGCTCTTTTTCCCAGTCTTTCTCTCTGCCGGCTCTCTCTCTCTCTTGTTTCACAATTTTATGATTACATTTTGGTCGTCGACAGAGAGAAGAGGAGAGAAGAGGTTTTCTTGGATTCTTTACGAGGAAATTCGATGGGTTAAACAGTGACGGCGACAGACAGACACAGTGGAGAGAGGCTGATTGTCGAACGCGGTCACGTCAAAAAACCCCGCCCGACGCAATACACACGGGACGCTAGTTCCACTTTTAATGTCGCATCGCACAGCCTGGCTGGGCAGGCGGGCCGCCGGGATGCGGCAGCCATAAGCCGAGCACGGTAAAAAAGAGGCTCAAACACAACACAGCAGCAGCAAAGAGAGAAGCGAGCGTGCCCGGGTGTCGTCGCGACGTCCTTCTTATTTCATTTCATTCCGCAGCGTCTTTGCCCCCCCCCCCTGCTGCTGCTGGGCATATAAGAGAGTCACGCTGCGGCGCCCTTTAATTTTCCATTCTGCGCTATAGACTCACGACAACAACGTCACGTCCCTTCTAGACCTTTTTCTTCCTGCACCAACTGCATTTTCTCCCCAAAAGTTCTTTTGTTTTCTTTTGGCGTCCGCTGAAAGTTACATCCGGTCAGAGAGGAAGACTCGACTAGCATAGTACCTGCAATTCGATCAAACCGTGTCACGCGGCTACGCTTTTTTTATTTTTTATTTTTTTATTCCCCGGCTCCGGGGGTCCGGCCTTAACTTTTTTTCACGTTTGGATGTTAAGAACTGGACGTCACTGATCCGCTTCCTAGGACCCCAAGATGCTGGGCGAGACTGCCGTTCAGTCTGGGCTGCATTCGAAACTGCTGGTTTTGTAGCAAGGGTTGTAGACAAAACCGCGGTAGCTATAGCGAAACGTCTTTTGCCCAACTTTTGAGCGGAAGAGGGTTGGATGTTGTAAAGTATTAACTCAATTGGATAAACAAGGGAGACACAGTTAGACAGCAGCAGCTGTACAGTCTGTCTATTAAATATTTAATACCCCCAGCCAAAAGCAGAGCCGAATCAAGCAGCGGAGAGAGACTGATGTGCCGCAGACTCAAACGGATGACACGCGCGTGCCGGTTTCCTTCAAACTTGCCCGCCACATACTCCCGCGCCCACCCAGCTACTAATGCATTATGGCCGTCCTATAGACGTACTACTAGAACGCAATATCTATGACGGACCCAGCAGTCGACGATGATGCTGCCAGATATTACACTCACCATGATGTGATGTACGATGGTGATTTACTTAATGTATGATGATTAACTCAACATCACCGCATAATACACATTCGTGGTGATAGCAAGTATATATGCACAAGTATAATAAGCGAACGCCGGATTTGTAATCGATCAATTTATAGAGGATTTAACCATGTCTGCTATGCCATTAATAATGCGAGATTTTCCGAGAAACGTTCCTGCTATATGCCGTTTTCCTTATTTCTTCCCCTTTTTTTAAAAATAGTAGATCTAAATCATTTGATTTGAAAAAATCCAATTTGGTATTTTGAGGTTCTCTTTTGAATATTAACATCGTTCAACAATTGTCAGAGGGAAGTCTCGCTGGGGGGAATTAATCGAATGACATTTTTCTCGGATTTCCTCGTGGGAACCACAATTTCAAATGAACTTTTTCGTCGTCAGATTAAAAAGAGACGAAGAAAAAAAAAGAATTCTGTCATTCGAAAGTCTTGAATCAAATTGAATTATTCTCATGAAACGTTCGATAACGCCATTTAACCTAAACGCGCAATATATAAGAAAAGGAGAATTGAAAAATTCCACTTTTCCTGGCAACTGGAGGGGAAATGGATTGAAGCTTCTTCTCTCTTGCCCGGAGAAAAATATGCCATCGCGTTCTCCCGTGATGTGTACCAATAGACGCTTCCAGGTTTTGTAATGTTGTCGGCACTTTATATAAGAGTGTACCGAATAGCAACAGCACACACACACACACACACTCATACACGAGAGGATTGGGACGAGAGTAGAGCTGGAGTCCGGGAGAAGAGAGTCTTGTGTTTGCTGTGCCGTCGGGAACGAACGAATTTTTTTTTTTTTATTATTTTATATTTCGATTCCAACACGGAGGGGAGATAGGAAAAAAAAACTTTTTTTATTTTTTGTCTGGGTAGAGATATGTGTCTCGTACATGCATTTAATATTATTTTTATTGTTTGCGGCTGACGGTGTGTACAGTATCTATACACAGAGACTTGATATATCGTTCCTGTTCTCTCTGCCGATCCTCTATACAATATAAAGAGACTCGCGTCATTTAATTTTCTTCGAGACTTCCAATATATCCCGTGGGGCGGGGGGTATAGGCGCCAAGCAAGCTATAGAGCGCAATAATATCTACACCGTCCGACCCGTAACTCGGCTAAAAGCGTCAACAACTCAAGACGCGCAGGCCGTCCACTTCTGATAATCAATCTTCCCGCTCAGATGTTATATTTCGACACGTTCGTCAATCCTGCTCCGGCTTGTTCCTCTCCAATGCCGCACCCAACTTCTCCCCCATGTCTGTGCGTGTCTTCTAATATGAGCCGATCTGGGATCTGCATTTCTTCTACCCCCATGCAGCCAGCAGCCCATGACGTCAGCGGTGAAATACAAAACCTTTGGCACCGATAGCTATTACGTAGAGTACTCGCTGGCATCTATAGTCGCCGAACAATACAGTGCAGGGCGAATAATCAGATGTTCAGTGTCTTATCATCTTTGATGGTGTCGATACAGACATCTATCCATCGATCCTGGCACTGGGATACGGGCGAGACCGAGTCTGTGCACAACCAAAAGTCAGGCAACCGGCCGAGGAGAGTTGCTGTTTCTCTTCTTCGTCATGTCTAGCTCTCTACTACGAATACATATCCCCCACAATGCAAGTTGCACAGACAAACGGCTACGACGGGGTTTTCGTAACTTTGTGGATATGGCTTTCTATTTAATTGGTCATTTGGCAAAGTGTTGAAATAAGAAAAAGGAGCGACGAGTCAAAAGGGAAACAGCTATAGCAGCAGCGCAATAAAGCTTTGACGCAGAGCAGATCTCCCACCGCGTTGGATGTTGGCTGCTCTGGTTTTGTTCGAAAGTTCCCCATTCTCTATGTAACAACAATGAGGATCGGAGATGAGCTGGCTCCTGTTGTTGTGTTGCTGGTAACCGACTTTTCGCTACTTCTTTCCCCCCTCTCGTTCTCCGTGTCCTCCCCGATTTTCGAAAGGGAATAGCGAGACGAGTCTTTTGTATACCAGCACAGACACATCCATGCATAGAGAGAGAGAGAGATGGGCAGTCTGAATGGACATTATTCCGTCATGCGACATCATTGCCAATGCCAATCTCTCTCTCACTCTCTCTGCTGGCGGGCGAGTTTCGCGGCCTATCAAATATGCAACGGAAACATTCACGCATCGGCGGCCTTTAGGTGCAAAGTCTAACGTATAAGCAAATAGGTCATAGAGACAGGCATCTAGAGAAACGAGGGAAGATGTGCAATCGTCGAATCGTGTCACTGATGGCAGCAAACGATAAATAGATTATCTATAAGGCAGGCCAGCAGCAGTAGCGCCCGTATGGCAATATCTTGGCAATAAGTTAAACTAACGAAATTCTCTCCTTCTGAGTTCTGATGATGGCCTGCTGTGACGTTTATACATGTTCATCTAGTCAGGAGTCAAAACGATTGAGGGATTTTCACAAGACCAACCTTTAAATAGCAGCTCCGCTATACGGTATCTTAGGTACTAATATTATGCTCGTATTATGCATTGCGCAATGAACGCAGTTTCTTTCTCAACGTGACGTGATGGCTAAAACGCGTTATGTAGGCTAATATAGGCTATTTTATCCGCGACTAGTTAGAGTAGACAAGTGCCGCTATATTTTCGGGCGCCTCTCCTAATTATAATACAATGCGGATGTATTTTCACGGTGGGGCTCCTGGGTAATAAGTTACGCCATACATCAAAATGAGCCGGCATATTAGCATAGATTATCGCGACCAACTAATACGACAATCAGCACATTATTCCGCATCAGCGATTTTTCTCACTCGAATAGTATAGGGCGACGAGCGGACGAGCGGAGCAGTTTCGGTTTAACTTGAGAGTTTAAATCCGATTTGCTCAGCGGGAGTCGCAGCTAGTAGTCTGAGAAATTTTTACGATCGGTGATAAGGTCGCCTCGTTGCCATCTACTACTGCTGCTGCTGCAGTGCGTTCACAGAAAGCCAATTCGGCAAAGTTTTGTTGGACCCTCACTGCTGTGCTGTTGTGGCGACGGAAACGAAATGAAAAGGCAGAAGATTACCACACACACACACACAGACGGAGTGTAAGTAAGAGGCTGTACACGGACATAATGCCGGACTGAAGGACCCAGCCTCGGCCCAAGCCGAGTTTATGTTGTATATACATGTGGGCCGGCCAAATAGAGAGAAGCTGGCCGAGGCATTCACGGATGGTTCGACACTGTGCTGACGATGTGTTTTATATACTGCATCCAACATCTATTGGGCGGCGGGTCTTTTCGCCGTCGCTCTGCATCAGCACAGCGTCGAGACTATAAGATGCCGGCACTGCTGTGGCGTTGGCCAACGGCGTCCAGCGGATGATGAAGCAACGAGCGATTCGTTCCATCCGGTCGTAATCGGCCAGCTTGTACAGTATATTGTCGTCCGGGCTCTTGGCCGGCTTCATGTTATTTTCCTCGGTCGTAATTTGTTTCGACAATTTTATCAGATCTTTTCAAAGCTTTAACTTTCAGCTGCGGGACCGATGTCAAGAAAAGAAAAACGAAGAAGAAGAAGATGAAAGCCTTATCTTTTCTTCCGAGGTGACTGGCTGGCTGGCTCCTAAATTTCATTGTCACGCGAGTGGATGGAAAAAGGAAAATAGAAAAACCTTTCTGGGCCAAGAGATTCCATCCATGTCTTCAATATAACTACCTACTGGACTCTCACTTTCGTTTCTTTCTTTTTATTGTGTGTACTTATGGGGGAATAATAAGCTTCTGGAAAGCCCTGGCACTGATCAGCCGAGACTTGACGAGACGAGTTGGATCCCATCATATATAATATACAGCCGTATACAGCCAACCAATTCCAGACGCGCGAGTCGGTTTCATTTTGGAGTCGGAAAACTTTGGGACGGCAAAATCTCTATGAAGGAAAAGAAATGGAGAGGAAGAAAGGCACATCATCATCACGATATGTGCAGCCACTACTATATGGAAATGGCCGGCTGAGCCAGTCGGAGCAAAACGCCATTCTGGGCCTTTCGGCGTTTCTTTATTGGGGCCTTTACAACGCGCCGAGCCTATATTGGCCGCCGTATATATTGTGAACATTTGTTTTTACGGTCCAATATCAATAATAAATGTTATGTAGTGGACTAACTTGCCTTTCCTATACTAGACACATCTATAGCTACACTGCCTCCTGGATATGTAACTATACACTTATCATCTCGGCCTTTTCCCATCCACGTTCGTTCCCTTATAGGGCTATGAACGCCGACGCTGGGAAAATAGTACATCTTTTCGGCGACCATCCGTTTAATGGTCGTTGATCAGACAAGTAGGCCCGGTCTTCCAACAGCACTTTTAGTTTAGCCACGATGACTCAGATGAACCGAGAGTCTACTTACTGTCCTAATATGTTTCAGCAATTCGACAATCCAATCAAATGAGATAAATGGGATTAAGCATAAAGTAGCTGATTAGACGCAGTTCCCTTGTTGGCCACTCATCGGCGATCAAATATTTAACCGACGACAGAAAGCTCAAGCCAAAGTATGTTATGTGGTGTAGATCTTATCATAGTTTTTTTCGCCACTGCTGGCTATCTAAATGCCCGGTTACATAACTCTGACAATATTGGCCAACCAATCAACTTCAATATTATCACCAGAATGCGGTTCCTACGTAGACAGAGGGAGCGAATTATAACCTCTGACGACTTTTATCTCACGTTGCAGCTAGGCGATTGCCCTTTGTATAAAACATCTCCAACAGGATCGTGAGTGAGCCGGGCATCACAGGCCGGCGTGTACCGTATTGATCGCCTGGTCCCACTCTACCCACTTGTCGTCGGCGCCAGTTGTAAGCGTTTGGCTCTGTGCTGCAGCAGCAGCATCACCTATACAACAGCCACCCGCATGGGTTTTTTTTTCACCGACGAAAAGAAGAAGAAGCAGAGTCTGCAGAGACGAGTTCGTGTTATGCATGTATGGAATGATACAGCGAACTAGCCCGACTGGCGGATCAGACCGCCCTGCCATTTTCACGACAGGCCCAGACGGAATCAGGATTTCGCCAACAGAGCTGCTCTCTATTTGTCAGATTTGGATTCACTTTGCAGCTGCGAGTTTCCGACGACAGGTTACAGGTTGGTCGTTAGTTTTACATATAGTCCACCCACCCAGTTCAGTTGAATATGCCAGGGATGATTCAATATCGTTTTATTCGTTTAAAAGTTGAATAAAATGGTTTGAAATTCAATTCGAATTAGAAGTAAATCCTCGGTGATAAATGTCTTCAAACTGTTTAAAGAAATAATAACACTATTCAGTATCGAGTTCAGGCTTCGTTGCGTGTTACGTAGATGTCCTACCGATCCCGTTCGTCTACTTCCGATGAGCCGGAAGATCGGGATCGACAAAACTGGTTGCTAGGATTTCCGCTAGGTAGCGGATAAATCCTTCCCCGGAAACAAAACTACTACGTGGCTACATTCTATTACCCTAGAAAAAAAAATGCATCGAATCAATCATTGTTGAGGAATTTTTAATCATCTTCTCTTGGCCCGCCTGAAAACCAGTCCAAATTTTAAAAAGGGAAATGATTTTCAACGCCATCGCTATCTCACACGATAATTGACATCGGCACGGTATGTCATATTTGATATGGCATATTCTCATCATCCACAATACACTGAGTCATTACTTGCGTGCATCTTTTCCAATCGCTGGTTTAAAGGTAAAGTGCCGCTTTCCGCTTCCAATGTTTATGGACGAACCATGCAAACTTACAATAATCAGCGAGAGAAATTGACGCGTATCAATCAACTCACTCATAACTCTGAAATCCCATCAACTAGGCCACCAGCTTCGAATAATGATCGAATCAAATTACACAAATATACGATGTACGCTGTATTTTATTTGACTTTCGCGTATGTGCCATATGTATAATATTTAGACTTGACCTAGATGCTTGACTTTCATTATGGTGTGCTTTTCTCTCTATTCGGGTGTGGGAACTGCAGTACTCACCACCAGGGGAATCGAACTCGGGCCCTATGATTCCAATCCAATCTCATGGATTTGGATACCAATACTGAACAACGCCTTATCCGACTCACCCACCCGTTACTCAATACAATGTGCTCGTCGATCATTTCGACATTGCTATTGAATCTCGGTTATCAGATATGAGAAGAAAAATTAAATAGAAGTAAGGGAATAAAGATAGACAGAAAAAATTCAAATAAAATTGACAACACTCTTATAAATGTCATTCCAACAAATCCAAAGAATTCAGAGATTCATAACAAAATGGAAAATTAGACTAAGCAAACCGAAATTCGGCTGTGAAAAACAGTGATTTATCTTTGTAATTAGAAATGTTGAAAGAATGCTGAGAGACAACTGGAAACCGATCTCGTTCGTCTACTTCCGATGAGCTCCGGAAGTTCGGGATCGACATAACTGGTTTCTAGGATTCCCGCTAGGTAGCGG